>NC_142200.1:121447846-122063560 GCF_049639895.1 Pseudopodoces humilis | reverse complement strand
GTTTTGCTTGCTTACTTACTTTCTTCTTCAGTTATCCATTTAATCTTTGCTTAATTAGTTCTGAAGTGGCATCTCCTTTTTAATCTTCTAAAAATTAATTCCAAAAGAATGGAAAATATTTTCTGCAGCTTTTACTCTTCTAGTATCTAGAACGATGGAATGCTTAAATAACTAGGAAAAGACTTAAAAGTCTTGCACTGTCAGTGTTTACAGTTAGGTACCCGAGTTAACATCCTAGTGCAGTGACTGTGGTTACTCAACAAGTCTCAGCCATGTGGATTGTTCCTTTCTGTACAAGATGCAGCAGAAGTTGTCAGCAGTGGACTTCAGAAAGTTTAGCTGCATGGAGGATTGGGACTGTCCTAAGGGCTAGAGGCCAGGATATGCAACTCTTTGCACAGCTGCATTCAGATGCTTGGTGTTGACAGACTTTGAAAAGAGCAGAGCAAGGGGAGCTATTGCTTCACTGGATAGATAAATACACCATAAGGAGAAGCTACACATCTGTAGCTACAAGCAGAATTTAGTGTAAACAGCATAAGATTAAATTTTAAAAATCCCCAAAACTTGCACCATGGATACGGTGTTTTCTTCAATGCACCCAAAAGCCTGAGCAGCACATGGCTCATTAACTTTCAATGAGACTAATGTGTCTAAATTACTAGAGAGGTTTGAAAATACCTCCCTATTACTGAACACTTTTGAAATTCATACTGACTGTTTCAAGAGCTCTGATGGGAGCCATGTACTTTTGAAAATCTGATCATTTAATATGGGGAACTTTTGCTTGTTGAGCTCTTCTATTCTGTGACTATCTGTCCAGGAAAATATTCTCCTCTTTATGAGGTTACTGTAAAACTAACAAAACCACACTAAACAACATGGGTTTGGCAGGGTAGAAAGTCTTTTCAAATATTTTTTTTCTTTTATTTTTTCAAAATGCAGAAATTCTAGCAAATGGCCCTAACAGTTGCATTTTCTCCACATTTAAAATTTTATTTTTTATATGCAAGTGTTGATACAAACCAGCAAAAGCCAGTAAGTTCCAGCAAGAATTAGCTCTCTGGCCAAAGCTGCATACTTTTTAAAAATGTTGCTGTAGGTGGAATTTCTGCATTTTGTTACATATTTTGGCTTTTTGGGGAAGAAGTTCCTGGGGACATCATCATATCAAATAGGAACTGTTTTTTATCTCCTGAGTTTAGCACAATCATGGAAGAATGGGAATGTCAATCAGTATTTCTATTTATTTTGGTTTTGTGCCAGTTGAATCTTTCTTTGCAGATGGAGTTGTATGCTTAAGACTTGCATTGTGCTTAGGGATCTGAAGATCTCTCACAATATAACAATTTGAGAAGATGTTTGTAGCTTACCTTCCAAAAATTGGAAGCATACTCAATGGAAACATAGCATGGGGCTTTTTTTAATAGCAAATAGTATTTGCTAATAAAAATACCAAACTTCCTTGGATGGGAGAAGTTGTGTAATTTCACACAGGAAAAAAGAGGAGATGAAGGATTGTTTAATATTGTGATGAAAGAGAGGAAGAAGGCTGTCTCACACAGCCATGAAGATCACTCTGTAAAAACCATATTAAGTTAACCTGATTAGGCAATAGAATAACAGTGTAGGCCTTGTGTAAATGAGAATGAAAGATTCCTGAATGAGAACTCAGCAGATGTAATTTTTTAAGAAAAGAAAATTAATTAGAATATTTCCTTACAATTCTTTGTGCACTTAGTGACTCAGTAATTTACTGGAGCAGTTAAAAATCAGAAGAAAAATATCAGTGTGTGAAGGTTTTTCTCCTTTCCCCTTCTGTGCCACCAAATTTTATTTCTGTTTGCATTTTCTAGGAAAACAATCTTTTGTGATGTAACTGTATATGAAAAAGCTGGATTTCCTTTGGTTTTCATTTAAAAAAAAAGGCTTAGAGTATCTCAAACCCTCAATTACCATGTCTGCCAAAATGAAGAAGTCCAGCTCAGTGGAGAGAAGTGCTATTTTTCTCTGAATTTATGAGCAAGCACAATAAATGGGAGAGGCACTTTGTTTATTGAAGCAAGGAAAGGAGGCAAACATATGATTCTCCTAATTTTATCCCATTTTCCAGGGATGCTAAGCATTCCTGCCTCTCCAGAGTCCTTGTTTTCCTGGGTTGGTGAGCCATCTCAACAAATTTGGACTAGGTAATGTGCCCAGAAGAAGTCAGTACTTATCACAGAGAGAAGGAGAAGGTACCCTGACCTTGACTCTTCTTCCTGTTAATCACCAAGCGTTTTCAGCCTTCCCAAATTCAGTATCAATAACTTCAGAGCATGTAATTAGCAGTAGGAGGTTTTAGAAAGAGAAAAGCTTCCACTTGCAATTGCAGAGTTGTGGAGTGGAGTCAAAGCTTCTGGATTCACGTGATGAACAAGCCAAAGCAGTGTCCAGGCCCTGGGAGCCAGCAGCTCTAAGGAAATGTGGTGTGATTGTAGCTGCTGTGCAGGGCTGCTCTTGTCTCCAGTCCACCAGAGCCCTGCAGCCTCCCAAGCTGGGGCTTAGGAGGGATGTCTTGTCATTCTGATTGAGCCCAGCTTAGAGGAGATAATTATTTGAGACATACTAAAACTAAAAAATGAGTGCTAGTGTAGGCTCAATGACACTGTCAAAGAGAAAAGAACTTGTGTAGGCATGCTTTGGTATCATGAAAGCTGCCAGGGCTTGCACCAGGGCTAAACAGCAGTCAACACCAGAATAGTTCTCATGAAGACCATCATAGTCTTCCCATCAGTCAAAGGTTGTTCCTCTAATGTGTTTTATTTAACATTTACTTTTAATTGTAGAAAGCAAGTTTTTGTGAGTGGGTAAAAAAATTACTCAGTTTCCAGATTCAATGTCTTTCTCTTCTAGAAAAAATAACACTCTGTGTATATATGTCATGTTATGTTTTGCCAGTAATTATTCCATGACACTACCCACTCTTTTTCATAAGTAAACTAATTATGCAGTCTTGATCAAAATACTGGCTTAGTTCTTTTACTGACCAGTGTATAACTAAAATTGAATTATGACGTTCTGCTTCATGTGAGTGCATAAAAGTTTTCTTACACTGTGTATGTTTTCAAAAATGCTTTCTAAATTAGCATTAAGTAGTAACTTGCATAACTTTTTGATAAGCAAGTAATCAGATACTAGACACCTTTTTGAACCTAAAGAAACCGCTTTGATAAGCAAGAGGGAGCAGTCCAAAAATCTAAAGCATTTTAAGAACATAATGTCCATTGAAAATGAAGTGGAATGTTTTTAATGGGTATTTCAAAGCTTATTCACTCTGGATAAATAAATTACAAAATACTGCACATAAAATTTGAGGCTCTTTGAAGTGAGTAGAGACTGTCCTGTTTGATTTCAGGAGGACTAGGATTTTTCTTCCACAGTATCTAGAGCAGGGAGAGTTGAAAACTTTTAGAAAAGTAAACAAGAACATCTAAAAGATGGCAAAAAGAGAGAAACAGAGAAGTCAAAAGTGGAAATCACATGGTATGGGATCATCCAAAATAGAAGATACCGGTTAGTAAAGACTGCACTTCTCCAAAATCCTGCAAAACATGGTTTCACTGAAAAATCTATTCAAACCCACAACTCTAATTAAGGGGTTTAGCTGCCAAATAACATGTTGTGGCTAAAGCCAAGTGAGTATTACAGAGCCATTCATGAGCAAAGGCATAAGCTTTGTACTTTGCTTTTGATTTTCTCATGGGAAAGTAATATAAATGAGAGTGATACCTCCCTGTTGGCTTTAACTGTTAGAAATGCAAAGCATGCTGAAATTGTACATAATTCTCTTCCAAAGGAAAGGAAATAGCATTTCAATGGTTTTCCTCAGTGTCTCGTTGAGTTATGGTGGTGCACAATTATTCTTGTTAAATTACTCTACCAGATGGAAGGCTACATTGTATATTTAGCTAATTAAGTTGTAGGGGACTAGAATTATATCCCAGAGCATAAGAATCTATCTAGAAGTAAATTTATTTTAATTCAGTATAGTGGTGAAGGTGTAGTATGGATGTCCAATTAAGACTTCAAACGTGGGTTTTTAATTCTCACTTTGCTTAACATGAAGCGATACTTTCACAAAGTTGGCCTTGCCTGCAGGAGTTCAAGAAGACAAACGTGTCTTGAATGTCCAAACAACTTTGGAGCCAATTTTATCTTCATTTTTCTTCACTGGAGCTGAATTGTCTTCCTGCTTTTGAGATGAACTTGGCCAATGGTTCTCATCTGCTAGGAGAGCAAGATATAATGTGTTTCGGTTGCTTTTGTTTTCTTGGCATCCTGTTGCCTTTGGACAACTCCAGAGTACGATTCAGCAGCCTAGACCTACCCTGCTCACATTTACCAATGACACAGATGCCCTGTTAAACCGGGGGAGAAGATGATTGTGTTTCATCATGAATTTCTGAAGGTTGATGAAATACTGGACTGTACCCTGACATCAGTGAGTTACCACTGCTGGATATTTTTCTAAATTAAAATCTGTGGGATTTAAACACCCTATGAACTAGGTGAACGACTTTTATGGGGCTCGGGGAACAACACAATCATGAACGTGATTATTCTATAAAAAATAGATCATGTATCTAGGGGTCAAATGGTGACCATGGCAAAAGCCTTGAATTTTGGGGCTAGAGGATTATCTGTGGCAGTTCTTCATTGAATAGAATATTTTTTCTTGGGATTCAGTGGATTTGGGAGCAGGATTTAGACTGAGGAATGGGATTTGCTATATTTGCAGAAAGTAGTATATTGTATTCCCATTACTTCTTCCCAGCTACAGCTAGCTGGCGTAGATGGTCAGAAGAAAGGGTAAGAATTACCAGTGGAGACCTAACAAGGAGGACTGCCAGTCATGCATATCTTAATTTATTTTTTTGAATTATTACCATTCAGATGAGGGATACCCTCTATTCAAGTGCCTGTTTCATCTTCTCTTCTACACTGCCTGAGAGCTCAGATGCGAGCTGGCTCCAGAAAGTGTTATAAAGGTCTAATAAAATTACAGAATTTGATGACATGCAGAGAAGATAAAAATTAATTTTAAACTATCCTTGTTCCTTAATTCTATGGTTCAAGACAGAATAGTAGTATTTGCTTTTTAATCCCCTACTATTATTAGGAAAGGATATTTATTTTACCTGTAAGAAGATTAAAACGAACCTGACAGAGTGGTGAAATGTCATGGTTTCAGCAGTCTTGATGTAATGAGGATTCGTAAGGCCCAGTAAAACCATGGCCTCCCTGAAACTGCTGCATAACCCTGTGATGCAAATGCAAGGAGATGCTGTTTCTTTGCTAAAAACTGGAATTTATTAAAAATTCTATCAAGAGACATGTTCTTTTGCCTTATATGTTTGATGAAGAACATATATCAACAGGAAATACATCATAATGCTCAGGTATTCAAGATTTCCAATTCTGGCTAAATCCAAGCAGTAGAATAAGTAATTTCTACATCTAACTCATTAAATTGTGCCTAGAAAGATAACACTTGTTTGCATGGGTAATGAAACAAATATTTTATGTTTCATACAGATTTCAGTGAATAACTAAGAAAAGCCAGATATTTAAGGAAGCTTCAGGGACTATTTCATTTTTGAACCTGCTTTAGAAAATTAATGAAAATATGCTAATCTTGTTAAATTGGTTTCCTTAGCCTGAAGAGAGCAGAAGGGCTGCAAGATCCCCTGTAATCTAATTAGCTCTTTTACCATGTGTTTCACTAAACCTGTTTTTTTATTTAGGGAATGGATATTTACCTTAGTCTGAAAAAATAAAGCATTCTACCTGTTACAGAAGTAAAATAAAGCAAAGGACTAAAGGGTTTCACATATGACTAGCGCTCCCCATAAAGTGAATGGTTGTACAGGAAACTGTTTCAGTGTATCCTGAAAATACATTAGGTGATGCAAACCAGAAAAACAAAGCATCTCCATCCTGTACTGCTGTATCTGGTTCTCCTGCCATGGTGGGACCACCCAGCAATCAGGTCCATGTAGTTCTTAGAAGAACTTTAGAGGACACGCATAAATAGCTTTCACTCTCATTAATCTAATTTAAAACTCTTTCAGAAGTGGCATTTTAAATCGTCAGAATTGAGAAGTCATTGAACCCACAGAATTATATATAACATGTAGACTACTACCATCTTCCAGTCTGTCATCCAGTGGGAAGAATGTCCACGTGTACATTGTCCAATGTTATCTTCCATTGGGATGTGGTGATCTACAGCAAATGTCAGTCAGTCATGTATGAAGACAAAGAGGCACTGCTCATCTTGCCTATGCTTTATATAATCACGCGCAGGTGGCTGAAACACTCTGTAGCTGCCTACAGAAAAGCAGAGCAGCAATCAGAAACTTCATTCAGAGCAGAGAATAGTTACATGTTCATGAGAACCACCTGTCGTAAAGGCTGTGAGACCACCAGGTCTCTCAGAAGGATAGGCTCCTTCACAGCTCTTCACAAAGCAGCTGAGGAAGCTGGAAACAGCTTTTGTTCCTGACCTGTGTGCCTCTCCCTCTCTAGCTTTCTGCCAGGCTTTGGTTGCATCCATAGTTTTGCTGAGGAAGCCCAGATTATCTTCACATTTACCCTTTCTGGTGGTGCTTAGGGCTCTCTTGTGCATTTGATTCTGCCTACCTCAACTGAAGGGGAAACTGGGAAGTTTCTTCTTAGCCAGCAGCTTTCAGACCAGTTTCTTAGGAACCTAAGATATGCCTGTTCTGGTTGGTTTTGTTGCAGTATTAATGTGGGATTTGACCTTCCCTTTGGTCTCCAGGTCCTGCCATAGCATAAGCAGGCAGGCTGCTTTATTATTTATAACCAGGGTGACTGGGAGCCCACAGCACCCAGGAACCTGTTCAGCTATGCAGCAGACCTGACAAAATGAGGATCTCTTCACAGTGTGGTATTTTTCCAATTCTTCCTCTGCTCCTTCAGGATAAATCACAACAGAAATCTCCAAGCTATCTCATTATCCACATACAGTATCTTGAAAATATTTAATTGCCAGAGTGCTAGAAAGAAACTTGACAAAGGGTAAACCAGTGGTATGCTGGTAATATCCCCATTGTGTTAACCAGTGCCATCTTAGTGTTTGTTTTGCAGTTCTGATGGCCTGTATCCATGCATCCTCATTTTGTGCTGTAACTTTAGGCTATCTTTGGCATGGAGGGTTATGGTGATGTGTTGTACAGCACAAAATCTTTGTCAGTACATGAGTTTTTAATACAGTAGGATTTTAAAAAAGGCAACCCTCTGTGGTGTGAATAAACAGATTTCTTGACTATGTATTCAATTACTGATACTTATTATATACGAGCCAGAAAAAAATCAAACTCCTGCATGCAGTATGGTGCAGAATATATTCAAATCAGTATCACATATGACTCTTCATGATTTAAAAAAAAAACTATAGCTAAAGAAACAGAGAATACCTGTGAAGATTTGCTTTAAGATCTTGAAATTTTTGGTTTTTAATTGTTTCTGGTGACCTAATTATGTTAGGGAAGTTCAGGTTGCTGTTTTAAAAAGGATCTTAGTGGTAACAGTTGATGCCTGGGCAATGGTGAACAGTTTATCTTTCTTGAGTAGGATGTCAGTTTTGCCACTGTTGCTCATGTTGGTGTTGGAATCTTTTTAGCCAAATTCAGCATCATTTACCTCGACTGCCCCACAGCTTTTCTAAGCCAGCCTGCTTGTGAGGAAAAGGAAATGCTTTCACTTTAGAGCCTTTTGGAATCTGGACAAAAGCTCACTTTCTGTTCTTTAGGCTTCCTATATATGGCTTTAGCCTCAAGATGAGGACCTGCTTGCTATGCACCCTCTACCATCCCCCATTTCCTGCCTGGCTTCATTAAATGCTGATTTGAAGTTGGCACACACTCTTCTGATACAAAAGTACTACTGTGTTCCAGGAACCATCAGAAAGTAGTGCATTATTGTCTTTTACATTCTCTTCATATATGTCTTCTCCCCATGCGTAAAAAGGATTTTCATTCCTTCTTCTTAAATATCTCTGTATGTTTAATAAAAAGAAACAGTGAGGCAAAGCCCTGGCAAGAAAACCTCAGCTCATTTGGGAGCAATCTGGCCCCAGGCTATATTCTTGTATGCTAGTATCTGCTAATTGCTAATATTAAGCAAAGTGGAGTACAGGACGTAATGACTTCACTAAATCATTTTCCTGTCTCTTGTGCTTGTGTTTGAGCACCATGTTCCTTAGGAGAGACTACCTTTTTTTCACCTGATCAATGATAACTCATCTGATGAAATGAATGAGTACCTACATAGAAGCCTGTATATTTTCCATTTTTGACATTACAGTTACTTTATTTTTTTTTTCCTTCATGAAGCCACCATAAAATATGAGAAAATTAATTTAAACACTGTTTTCCTCCTTAACCTACAGCCAAAGTTCTTAGTTCTGTAGACACAATTACAAGTCATGGCAAAATGTTAGGTAACCAATCTTTTGATTGCCTGTGATATCTTCTGCTCTTATTTAAACTAATCCTTTCTGTCTTTGGTATCTATTTCCCACTTAGAATCATTTAAAGAGTAATACGAGTGCATAATTACCAGCACTAAAAAGAGAATAAGCCATGTAATAGCAATACAGCTGAACAAGCCATATTACTGCAGCATCTCATTATTACAAATTATGCTACATCTACATGAACAAAGTCATTTTCAGACTAGTCTTTCCTGAAATCCTCTGAAGTGGATCACTCAAATCAGCTGATTCCTGTTGAGAACAATGACATGGGCTTTGATGGCCTTCAGAGAAAATAGCTGTGTCTTTTTGTTTTCTTTGCAACAAAACTCTTTCAAATAATATATGTTCACTTTCTCCAAGTGGCAATTGATTATTACTTGTTCCAAAGTGCTAAATATAATAGAAGTGCAAAGATTTGTGGAGCAAAGAGGTTAGCTAAACAGAGACCAACTAAACTGATAGTAGCTGTATACTGTTTCTTACTAAGATTTTAGATTCACAGCCCAACCAACCAGACTTCTGCCATGAAAATTTGCCATCCTGTGTTCCTTGTCCTCATGGTGGCATTCCTGGCCGTGTGCTCTTGTTTTTCTTTTGTCTGTGGCATTTGGTCTCCAAGATTCAGTCCACTGTACTTGAAGTCATCAAACCCAGCGAAACCCACACCATTCCACACCTCCAGCATTTAGAGAGGCTTCTTTTCCTCAGGAGGGCGAGGTACAGGATGTCTTCTGTATGGGGTAGAATTTAGTTTTGAGTTCTGGACTCCAGTGGGATGGTTAGTGTATAGAAAGTTAGCCATGTTCATTAGTTTTCTTGCTGTGACTGTGTCTTGGTTTATGGTTGAATCACCATATAGATTCCATGATGATCTTTTCAATAATGTTCTGATATTACTGTAGAAAAAATGTTACTTCTTAGGGGCTTGTATTTGCTTAAGAAAGCTACTCTGCAGCAATTTGGGGAGTAAATCTTTAGCCTCAAAAGTTATTTGGCATTGACTCCCCATGTGACGGTTTTTCCCATGGAGAATGCCTTTGTGTGATGAACACAGTCAGCCATGGCAATGAACTAATTAAGCTGAGTAAAGGAGCAAATAATGTGCAGTAAAAATACTTACAGGGTGGCTAATGCAAAACAGTTATTTTGAACATTACCCCTCTGTAGAACCACTTCTAAAAGCCACTAGTTAAAGTATTGAGCCAAATACTCATTTGAAACATAAGGCAAATTAGTTATAATAATTCTGGGCCATTTGCTAAGACTTTCTGAGTGTCTTGCAGATACTAAGGAAACAGTCTAATTTAAAAAAAAAAAAAAAAGGTTTGAAGAATTTATTTTCACTTTTTGCTAATACTCACATTTCAGAGTTTAAAGGACTAAAACTGGTTCTATATGATCTTACATATGTACTTTGAGGCAGAGTGTATGTGTGTGTATATATGTTTGTAATTGCAGTCCACAGCTCCGTATTTGAAGCTTAAAAATACTTAATTTTGCCTTTTTAACTGTCAGAAGAGAGCAGATAATTATAGATGTCTTATTACTGCCCTCATGTAGGAGTGCACTGAAGCACATAGGGGTGCTGTTGTGATCCATACCTCTTTGCAGTGAACAGTAATTCTGCCCCAGCCTTGGAGGACCAGGATTGTTCAGTGACCTCTACAGTCACACACCAAGCCAGTGCCTCAGCCACTGCTGGGAATCAAGAAACCATTGTTGGGTTCTGCATTTTTTTCATTGGACCAGACACCTTCAAATTGTTTAGATCTCTATGTTTCATTGACTGAAACCAGAATTCTTTTTGCTAGTCACTGAGTCCTAGTAAGTACCATGTTAGGATCTGGCAGTGTCTCCGGGAGAAAACTCAGGGAAGCCAGAATTTGAAGGAAACACTCTTCAAATATTGGCTTTGATTTGTATTGTGAGGTTTGTTTTATAATTTTAAAACCAATTTCTCTATGCCATTTCATATTCAAATTAATTATTTCCACTTTTATTGCTGTTTTTCATGCATCTTCTTGGATGGCTCATAATTTCATACATTGACTTAAAAGTTTATTTTCTGTGCTTATATGATGGAGTCAGATGCAGAAAATTATGGGAATTTGTTAGAAATAGAAAGGGAATTGCTGTGATTGAGCATGAAACATTTACATAGAAGTGGAGAATTTCTCCAGTGAGTGTTGCAGAGGATTTGTATCATGTTCATCTGTCATGGATGCACAAACAGAATATGTACAGACATGTTCTCCTAATTTTAAAGAGTACAGAATAGTAGAAATGGAAAAATATGTAAGTGCAAAAGGAGTGAGCACCTTTTCTTTTAAATGTCATCACACCTGGTAAGATCTGTGGTTATAGCATGTAGTGTAATCAGAGCCCACTATTATATTTTATATTTTCAGTTTCATTGCAAATGATATCTCAGATAGTAAACAAGTCTGTACTGTATTGTTAGAACCATTCATCTTAACAGTGGTAGCAGGTGATAAAAATAAATTTCTAGTTAATATGTTTATTATTAAAGATTTCCAGTGTTGTGCTAGCCTGTGTATCTTGGTCTGAAATGTATGTAAGGCACAGGGTCTTCTGAGGGCAGCCCTGGCCACGTGCAGTGTGGTACATGACAAAAGTCAGCGTGTGATAACAGGTACTGCTGGTCACAGCAACTCTGCAGTGAGGAGCAGCCCCTTTGCCCTCCAGTGACCATTTCTAGCCTCCCCTTCACTGAGGGAACAGGTGGGACAGAAGGAAAAATGATGTGCAATGTGACATGATGGGCAGAGACTAGAATTCAAAATGTAGGATTGAGTTCCTGCCCCAAAGTGACAAACAGTGTATTTCTGAATTGAGTGAAGATACCATATATTTTGCTTTTCTGCTAACTCTTGCTCCTTCTTTGCATCTGGGTTTAAGTCTGTGCATAGGAAAGAGAGCTGATCCCAGTTTCTAGCTCTCTCTATTTTGAGATATTGCTTAGCCAATCCTCAGTTCCAGGAAGGGAAATACAAACAAATTCTACTCCACAATTATCTTTGACTAGCTCTTAGCAGTCTGTTTGATACAGGGTTTACTTGAAGAACAAATAAATGACTACATGAAATATTTTATCATGCTAAAAATACTACAAAATATAAAGCACAGCAGAGCTGACCTTCATGTGAAAAGACTGTGTCTATTAAGGAAACAAAGGTGGAACTTGCCCAAGGTGCATTATATATAATCCTAGGTTTTCTGGGAATCAACCCTACTTCTTCATTTTCAGAGCATATATTTTTCTCTGTAAGTGTTCTTAGGACACTGTCATAAATCTAGTTGTTTGGTGTGTTACTCAGAAAACATTAAAGTTCTGGACCTAAAATCACTGACCAAGAAATGTTCTGCCAGCAAGGCTTGTCGTAATTTATATTTCTCAGAGAAATCAAAAGGCACCAGTGGAGGCTAATCTCTGTTTCTGCAATTAGACCTTAATCCATTTAGTGTTCCAGGTTCCAAGACATGTTTTCCAAGTTTCCACCTACAAGAGAGATAAAAGTAATGTAAATTTAATTTGCATTCATTTATTATTAATACTTACGGTAGTAACAGTAATTAATGGGTAACTTCAAAGTTGCAAAGGAATGAAAAAAATACTGGGATCTGAAGTACTTCAGCTCTCTTCAACTCTTTCCTAGCTTCCAATCTAAAATGAAGTTGTATGAGGAGCAACAGGATGACTGAGAAGGTTGGGCAGTAAAATCTCTGCCTCCATGCCCTCCTTGGATCAGATGAGGTGCTACAGTGTCAGTGTCTGACACAAGCCAGGAATTGGATTTGTAGTCACATATTTTCTTCTCTCCATTTCCAGCTTCAGAGCCCAATTTGAAGGTACGTTCAAGATTAAAACAAAAGGTGACAGAAAGAAGAAGCAGTCCATTACTCAGGAGGAAGGATGGAAATGTCAGTTCATTCAAGAAGCGTCTTTTTGAGGTGACAGGTAATGAAGAATGGGGAAATTCTGTTGCCACAGCTCACAGAATAGTGGTGGTACTTCAGAATTGAAACTGTTTACTAAACAAAATGAGCATTTGCAGTATTTGGCCTCATCCTGACGATTCTTGCTTCGATTTTGCATTGATATTTAGTAGATTAGTGGCTTTTTAAAGTGATTGGGCCATACCTTTATGCAATCAATTGTTACTAGTCTATCCAACATATATCTGAATCCACTTGATATATCAGAATTATGTCACACCAAGATGGAATTAAAATACAGCTTGAACAAACACATTGATGTCCCTGTATGTGCAGTTCTTGTGACAACTTTACACAGGATGTCATGTGTGGAAGTGGAACAGAAATGTGAATGTAAGCATGAAAGTTACTAAGCAAAGTAGTGGTTTTATAATATATAAGTAGTCCTTATAAATTATTTCCAAATTATAATTTTTCTACAGCTAACTTGTAAATTCTGTTTGCTGAAGCCTCTATGAGACTTTAATATCCACTTCCTTAGTTTTAGCTGATTTCTTTTCAGTTTGCATACTTACAAGAAGTTTATAACGTGAAATTTTTATCACTGGAGGTTTTTTCCTGATTCATTGAAACATGAAAATAGCTGTCTTCTTTTCCTGGCTCTGACAATAACTTGGAGCCTTTCAGATTGCTGTTATAATTATTAGTATTGACTATATGACAGTTTAGGCCTTTCATAACCCTGGTTAAACATTGTTGCCTGAAGTCTTTTTCCCCTTGCTTTTTAGTCTCTGAATTGAAAATATCTCTTTATTTAAACACCTATTTGTACAAAAAGGTGCTATTTTAATTTTTAAGAAATGAGAAAAAAAATTATTAAGTTTGTGTGTCTCCACTTCTCTGGTACCTATTGAAGATACAATGCAAGAACTTCTACATGGCCAGTTTGTATAGCTGGGTATGGAGTCACTTCAGTAAATCAAAGAGTAAGAGATCCAAGTAACAGCTCGGAAGACTCCTGTGATGTCAGTCAAAGTGAAAACATATTTTTGCATATGTTTGTAGAGCATAAAGAGTGCTCTAAAGCATAAAGAGTGGATAAGCAAAGAAATAGCTATAGAATATTAGGTGAATATAGCTATAGAATATTAGGTGCCACATATATGTATATATATTATATAGAATATAGAAATAGCTATAGAATATTAGGTGCCACATTTAGATATTAATTAATTTGAGTGCTTTAATTTGAAAGCTATTCCTTGAAAGAGGGTTACCTCCGTTAGTGGCTTTCTCTTCTTTCTTTAACCTTCTTAACTGTTTCCATTCCATAAATATAATTTGTATCAGTGTAGAATTAGAATAATTCAATACAGCAACATACAATGAGGTCATCCCCTCCCCCTTTCTTAGACAGAACTTGTGACATTTTAAATCAAGATAGCACGCAGCCTTTCAAATCCTATTTTAATGGCTTTACATACTGTAAATATTCCTTCATATTTGTGCCAAAGATGTAGTGAAGGTGTATATTTTGCCATTGGTACTTGTGTATATAATGATTTGTCCACAATGGACTCATCCCCTTCCTAGAAGGAGTGGCAGTAGGCCTCATCTCTTCCAGAGCCAGGGCTCTGTACAATTAAAAAGGAAAGAGTTTCTTTTCTTTACTCATTACAAACTCTGTGTCTGCCTGATACTGAGTATCATAACTATCTTTCTGAGAAAAATAAATACTAAATTCTTCTTATGTGACACAGACAGATCAGAAGGGGAAAGATCAAGAGTATCTTTCCTTGTTAGTTGTTGAAAGAAAACCAAAGAAGTGGAAGATGAATCAAGAGCTTTTAATGTAAGTAAATAGTGTAACCAACAGATATTTTTCAACAGCAAAAAAGCCCCATGTTATAAAGATTCTATAAATAATCAAGATTATTAATTGCCTTCCAGAGTGAAATTCATGTATGTTTAATCTGTTTTTCAGAATCCTCAGTCAGTAGCAGCTCCCCTGGATCAGGTCCCAGTTCCCCAAGCAATGGTCCGACCAGCAGTACAACAGAAAATGAAACCTCCGTTTTGCCATCTAATATTCAAGCTGAGGTAAGACTCATTATTGTGTATATAATTGCTCAGGTTTCTAAACTGAATAGGATGGGAAATTTGATTTGATCATACTTACAAGCAGAATAATTGGGATACCAGGACGCTACAGGCTGACATCACAGTATGTTATATATGTGATATATCTTTATGTATGAGATACATGCTCAGAAGATTCTATGATTACAAAATTTCAGGGAAAAACAGCAGTAGTGCTACTGGAAGAGTGGAGGGAGCTGTGGAAGGAACTTGGTTATAGAATATTTCCTTCTGGGGTGACCTGAAGGAGGCGGTCAGTGCTGAATGCTGATGAAGAATTCCTGCATACAAAACAGTGGTGTCAGCATTGGTGATCCTAACACATGAGAGCACCTAACACATAAGGTGGTCCCAGGTACAGATGTATGCTGAAGTAGATTTCTTTAATCATAGTATTGAAGTTAGGTGACTAAATCCTTGTCACATCTCCCTTTTATTTTACTGTATCTGTTTCCTTGTCAGGGCAGTGCTTAATGCCGTAAATGTCATGCCAGAATTCTTGAATACTTGTTTTGTAAAGTGAGATTGTAAACGGAAGGAATCTGAACTACTCCTTATTCTGTTTCATACATACGTGCCTATAACAGCAGGAATGCAGATGGTAAATCAGTTGTGATAAACCTCATTTAGCACAGATGACATGCCCAAGTCATGCTTTCCATGGCAATATTGTAAAGGGACAGTAAACTAATTCAACTAAGAGAGGCTCAAATTCAACAATATTGTAGTCGATACTTACTGCATTTCCTGCATTGGTGGCAAAGTTCCCTATTTATTGTTGTTTTATGCTTTTTATTTTAGAAAAATTGCATAAGAAAATGTGAATTAACAGAGTTTTAGTTAATGGAGCTATTTCTCCAGGTCAGTGGCAGGACATTCACCTAAAAAAAAAACCCTGGAATGGGCAGTTCAACCTCCAGCAGTGACTTTTCCCCATAATGAATTAATTGTGTGTGTGAACTATGATCCAGGGGGCAGGTGGGTGACCTCTGCACACTGATTAGTAGCCTCTCTCTGGCCCGTAACCAAAAAGAAAAAAAAATTGCATTGATGGCTAACATGTGGTCTTGTCTCATAGCCCCCCATATGTGATTGCAAAGAAATTTAAATGATGCAGAGTAAGATCCATCATTAGGATTAGATCAGATCCTAGTTCAGTGGAATTAAGTTGTGTATTTTACTACTGGGAATGTTTTAGATAGAAGTTGGTAATATGTAGGTGTTATTATGTGCTGTATTAAACAGGAAATCTTATCCAATTGGATCTTTTGACTTGAGGATTCTACAAAATGGAAGGGCATTTATGTCTCAGACTGATACATGGTGCTCATGGCTTTGCGTATTACAGTTTCTGGACACTTGTACCATCAGAAATACATACAGGCTGGTCAAGCTGGTGGTCTCTGGGGATATTTGGAAAGGCTGTAGCAAGAACCAGCAGTTATATTCTGTTTGCTAGTAGAACATTGCATTGCATATTTGCCACTTCTGTGTCAGACATCAAAAATGATAACCCCAACATACAATCAAAGATGCTCAAAGGAGCCTAAAACATCCCTTTAGAAGCTGAGCTCTGCATTGCTGGTGTTGGTCACTTCACTTGGTGAAATGTGCTAAGAGGCTGAAACTACAGACTTCCACTTCTGGATCCAGTTGGGGATTTCTTTACCTCTCTGGTTACTTGACTCTGAGTACTGTGTTCCTGTGGGTTCAAACATTTTTCCATAAATCTCAGCTTCCTTGAGTCTTATTTCAGTGGGATTTTCTTTGGTAGTTTAACAGCAGCCAAACTCCTACATATCTCTTTCCTAGTTTAGTATTAGCCAGCTCTCAAAGACTATACAACTAATCAGTTTTTAATCAGATTCACAAAGTACAGAAGTTACTAAAACAGGATGAGTGTTCCAAAATCACCCAAAATATCACTTGTTTTTCTGTAATTCTGTATGACTCACATTGCTGTTGTTTCATAATCGTTGTTGTGACATTTGCAGTGTTATGCTCATATCTGAGTGGGTGGATAGCCGTGGTTTTCATGGCAGCAAATAAAACACTTTTTGCTGGGGAAAAACAGGTTGCTATGACAGAGTAATTTACCAGTAAAACATGAGTCAGTACTGTAAATGATTACACTCCAGTGCATGGACAGAATTAGAGCATTATCAGTAATGAAACAGATTTTTAAAGTATTTTTACCACATCCATTGGAATAGTGAGATTTTGAGTGGTTTACTCTCTGGAGCAGACAGTCTGGTGGGTAGACGTTTGCAATTTTTTGAATGAACAAAGGTGAACTGCACATGCTGCAGCTTTCCAGATAATCTTTTACTATCACAGTTCCCTTAATGGTACTTTCCACTACCATTTGTTAAAACACTGGTCTCATTATATGAAACTTGAAAGTTGAACTCAGGATTTTAATTGCACCTTATAAATAAAATCCTGTTTTTATTAGGCGCAGTTGTCTCCAGTATCATCAAGGTTCACCGCAGTAGCTATTTGTCTCCTGTAGTATGCCGTACACTTTCAGGTCACCTGCTGTGCTGGGGCTAAATCTTACTTGCCTGAGAAATGCAAGCAGGATTGAGCCCCTGCACAGCATGTCCCTTGAGTTCAGAGGGACAACCTGCTTTAGTCATGTGAAATGATTAATTTTAGGCATTCACGGTCTGGTCAAAAGCCATTGAAGGCAATGGAAAGTTTCCAGTTGGTGCAACTGGGCTTCAGATCAATTTCTTTCTTCTATTTGTGCTTTGGAAAACAGTATTTCCTAGAATATCACTTGATTATACAGGAGATATAAATCACATACGTGACAGAAAAACACATATTTGTTTCGTACAACTCCACAGCCCCAGGCTTTTAATACTAAGCTCCTTGAGGTGATTTTTGTAAGGAGCCAGTGGAAAAAAGTGCAGGTTTCTGACCAGCTCATGAGGTTTGTGTCAAGTGCATGTAAAGAGAGTCTAAATTAATTTTTTCAAGAACCATCCCAAAAGCCTCAGGAAATACAAGTGTAAGTAATTGTGAATATTGTAAGTTGTGGCAATTAGCTCCACAACTGACAAGCATTAAAGCCAAACCATTTTGTCTTCCCCTTGTAATCTATAAATGTGCATATAAACATGCACACGTAGGTGTTCCTGCTCTCAGCAGGTCCCACAGCACAGCCCAAGCAGGGTTGTTGATGGTTACTTGTTGATCATCGTGCACTGTTACACTGAGTTCTTGTACTCTATTTTAAGAAAGAGGATAACTCTGTTGATGGGCTATTTTAAGCATAAGTAAGCAGGATCTGTGGACCCAATGAGTAGGTACATAGAGGAGCAAGTAGGGCAAGTTACTCTTTGGGGAAATTTAAGTGCCAATCCAAACCACCATGTCTTCATGTAGGGCACAGACATGGATTAGTCATTGTGCTGCCAAATTACTCTCTTGGCAACTCCTGCATGTGCCACCATTGCAAGGAATTGTTGACCATGTAGAAAGAAAAGCTCTGATCACAAATTTCTGCCTCTGGGGGACCCTGCTTGAGCAGGGTGCTTGGATTAGATAACATCCAGTGGTCCCTTTGAACCTTACCCATTCAGGGATTCTGTGATACGCAGAGGACCCTAATCTATGCAGGTGGACTACTGCATTTATTTTGGAAGATGAGGTTAAACTGATGCTTAGGATATTACCTGAAAATATTTTTTAAAATCAATCACTTGCCAGAATGAAAATGACAGGTTATTAGCAGTATTAGAAATTAAATTAAGAGGCTTTTACTAATTAACTCCTGTTTTCAATATTAAATTCCTGTGGTAAATAACATCATTGCTTCTACCTGATGAAATAATCATGCCAGACCTTAGTGAGGTAGTGTGTTTTACTGCTATACACCCTGCCATTGTTATTTTTATTTATTCAGATCTTGGAAGGTAATAGTGGCATACCAAAACCCAAATATTAAACATAAATCTTTCAAGTGGCTTTGTATCAATGCTGCCATTGCTGCAAATTTGATTATATTCTAGGAGGCACATTAGAGTGTCCTTTTTTACTCAAATATTTGTAGATTCCCTCCATAATATCTCCATAGTCTTGACATACTTGCATTTATTCATGGTCAAAGGTGGATGTTATCAAGGCAAGACACTGTTAGCCAGGAATTAATGTAATATACAAGTGGAGCTTCTTTGTTTCCTACGCTATCTGTTGACATTCCCTTGGTACCAAAAGAAAATTAAAGGGATAGACTTCTACTGTTATTGTCTCAGTGATAGGTCGTATCTCCAAACAAACTGTATGAGGAAGGTTATGTTTTGGAATAACATCCTGTGTTTTTGTGCTTAACCACTTTTCATTGATGGTCTGAAGTTGCATTGTATTAACACAAAGTATTTTACAGAGTTAATTGATATTCCAGGTTTGTCCGGGGGAAAATCTACAGCTCCCCACAACATGCTTGACAAGTTATTATATTTACTTTAGTCAAAGCCCGAGTGTGCAGTATCCCTCTTGGAGGTGGTCTATTATTGGAGTCCCATATGCTTTTTGTTTGGGAAGAAAGCAGTCACTGTGTCATACTGTTACACAGGGTATTCTTTTTCAAGGATGTTGTTCCCTTGGGGACCATATCATGCCAGAGTTCCTAAGTCTAATAAGACCTTTGTAGCTCTTATTGTGTCAAAGTTCTGGGAGGGAAGCAAGAGTTAAACAGAAAATATAATTCAAGCAACTTTACTAGACCACATGTTGAAAAATATCACTGTTGAAGCAAAAAGGCAAAGGCTTCAAAAAAATTCCTGATGTGGTAATCTTTTTATGTTTCTTCTCAATTAATCTGTGGAAATAAAAAGGGTGATCTTTGTAGAATGTCTGGTTTCATTTTAAAGTAATTAAAAATATATCAGCAGTTCCATGTCTCTGAAAACTATATAACAATTCTTCAAAAGAAGTGTTAAAAATTTTAACTTGGATGGATTAGGAAAGCTGTGAGGAGTGTCCCATCATCAGAGAATGGCAGGATGCTGGTTCTGTATATATGCAGACAGAGAGACAGTCTGTTATTTTAAATGGCAGATGTGTCAATATGCCTTACTTTCTACATAAAATTTCCATGTAATGTAAATAATGTGCCTGAAACATCCCCATATGTCTGGCTAACAAAAGACATGGACTAGTTAAAAACCACATTTTTTTCCTTACAACAAAAGTCATAAAAACCATGGTAAAAGTTTGATACATCCATATTCGTGATTCAGCTGGATATAATCCTTAATTCACTGGATAAATTCCCACTGAGTTTCTTGGAGTGAAAGTCCAGTTGATGAGAAGACCTGATTTTGGGTTGGTGAGAAGTTGATAAGATGGTCTAGGAGTCCTCAGGATTTCAGATTTGCATTGAAATTTGATTTACTAACCAAGGAATAATCCCTGATACATATAATTTGTTTTCTTAAGAAAAGAACTTTTTTTACAGGGACAGTTTTCTGTTGGGATGCAAACCAATGACTGGTACATAATTGGCTTTCAGTGTATCGCGATACAAGCATAAAATAACCAAGATAAAAAGCTTGGAGATTTACTTTGGTTGGTTTTCCCCTTTATTGCAGCACCTGGTTTCTCAGCAACGCCTTTTGATACAGGATGAATCAGTGAACTTGTTGAGTCTGTACACATCCCCTTCTCTGCCCAACATTACCTTGGGACTTCCAGCAATACAACCTCAAATCAGTGTAAGTGACCAGTCTCAAGCCTTCCTGCATACACTTGCTTCCAGAAAATCTACTTTCTGATTATTCTCTTTATATTTTTAGCATTTTGGAACACAAGAAATTCAGAGTAGGAACCAGGAACCAGACCTCTCTGTGCACTGGGCAACATTTAAGGGCACAACTTGAAAGCAATATTCATTGATCTCAAATAAACAAGTACCAGTGTGGATCTTAGCTAAGTATGGGCCACATGCATTGCATTTATGCCAGATAACAGATTTCAGATGTGGCAAGAAGTATATGAAGAGATTTAGTATAAAAGTATGAGGAGATTATTTAGTATAAAAGTTTAAATTATATGGTAACTTCTACCTGATAAATTACAGCACTTGTAACTTTTTACAAGATTCCAGTAATGACCTAAACTGGGCTGAAGCATTGTAGAAGAAGAATGTAGTATTCCTCTAGCACAGTTAAAAAAAAAAAAAAAAAAAAAGTAAAAATATTGCTATATGGTGGTTCTATACAACATGGTGGAAACTGGTAACTTCTATGGTGAAATTTTAGGGGTTGTAACCACAGGTTTCAGTGGAGGTGAAAAAAATTAAATCTATGTGATCCACTATGGTTTGTAATAGTGCTCCTTAATTCCAGTGCTAAATGTAGTTTCAAGTCAAAGTTCCATGTTATTTTATGGCTTTTTCAATACTTTTACTGTTCTTAGCAGTAATATATTGCTGCAATCTAACATTTTAGCATCAGGTACAGAAATTCACAAAGAAAATGGTGTAAGCCTGTAATCAGTTCTCTAAAAGTCTTAGAAAATTATTGTTTTTAAAAGATGGAAAAATTGAACATCATGAAAAGTAGTGCTTACTTCTGAGAGGATATCAAAAATTTCTTAGCTATTTCACAAAAATATAACTAGCTTCAAAGTAAATTTATAACATTAAAAATAAATGAAAATATGGTTAATTTGCTCACTCAAATTCTTATAGGCTTTTGATGTGGCCAACTAGCACCAAATATTACTTTTGGCACTAGAAAAAACAAAGGGATTGATTTATGCAAGTAATGTTTATTTCTGTTACTAGAATAAGCAGTTGCAAATTGAATGTAAAGCTTACTTTGGTGCTTGTTTTTCAGGGGAGGGTGATAGCAGTGTGAAGTAAGCATACACCAAAAAAATATTGGTGAAAACCTTACTTTAGAATTTATGTAATTCATATTATAAGAGATACTGTTTTTACCATGACTTACCATAAGTGGTTATCTGCAAGCCTCAACATGCATATTTCTGCTAGGTTATTATTCTTGCTGTGAAAATTGTTATTCTGCTTGAACTGCCGTTTCAAGATTTTTTTTTTTAAATAAGCAAAGAACAAAGCAATATAAAGTACATTTGCAATGATGAAGGGCCAAAACTTCCAAAAGCTTTAAATCAATAACTGTGTAATTTATAAGGCGCTTCAAAATGCCACACACATAAAACAGCTCTTGATGATTCTGTAGATGAGAGTTTAACTGTACAAGTTTGCTTTGCGGAGGGTAAAACTTACATTTGTGCTGTCCTTCAGGGAGTCAGGGAGTGCTCCAGGAAAAGTAATAGCTTCCCACTACTACAGGTAACTACTTTGTTTTGCTGATTGGCTTGCTGTGTGATGGAAAGTTATGTGAAAAACCAAGCCTTGCCTATTCCAAACTAAATGCAAACTATTTCCTCTGATCCTCTAGTTTCCTGTGCAGGAGGCTGTGCAAAGGTCTTTAGGAATTTTAAGGATAGGTCCCATCCTTTCATTAATAATGTTCTAACTAGTAATTCCTTATGCTTTGGCTTTTATTGCAGATTTTTTTTCAACTGGTTTCATGACTCAGTTTCTCACAGCATTACATTTAACCAGCATGTTCTTCTTTTTCATCTCACAGTCAAAGTATAAGATAGGGATGTTAACCTTTCCTTCTGTGTCTGTTCATGAAGACATAAGACCATCTAATCAAGCAGAGGTATAAATGGCCACTTCTCTGAAAAGCAGTTACCAATGCTGTTGTTCTTTGACAGGCTTCGTCGTCATTCAAAGAAAAGCAGAAGGGGGAGACCCCGTCACTGAGACAAGGAGTGGCCTTGGCTGGACAGTATGGAGGAAACATTCCTCCATCATCAACTCATCCTCACATTGCTTTGGAGGGAAAGCCAAACAGCAGCCACCAAGCTCTCTTGCAGCATCTGTTACTGAAAGAACAAATGAGACAGCAAAAACTTCTTGTGACTGGTAATGATCAAAGCTCCGGCAATAGTAATTTAAGATGTTTTTAATGACATTTGTATTTGGTTTAAACTAAATGCAGTAATACAAATACCATACATCCGAACTCTTGGGAAAAGTAGAAGGGTGGAAGAAAAAAGGACAGCATCTTTGTTTTCCCTTTTAGTGATTCTGTTCCAGTCTGTTAGCCTGAAAGAATTCAATGATTACAGAAAAAAGAATATGATTACTTCATCACATTCTTTTGCAGCAGCTGAACTTCCCAGCATGGCGAGGCACGTGATACACGTCCCACTGCATCAGTGCAGATGCAGAGTTCTGCAATGTACACCTCTCTTCTTACTGAAAGCTTTCTTTCCTGTTAAACTATTAGTTTGTTGTTTTCCACAGGGGAGTGAAATGTCCCTGTTTTGCAGGAGCGGTTCCTCTTCATCCACAGTCTCCTTTAGCAGCAAAGGAGAGAGTCTCACCTGGCATAAGAGCTGCCCACAAACTGCCTCGTCACAGGCCACTGAACAGAACCCAGTCAGCTCCTCTTCCTCAGAGTACTTTGGCCCAGCTGGTCATCCAGCAGCAACATCAGCAATTTTTGGAGAAGCAGAAACAGTACCAGCAGCAGATCCACATGAATAAGGTGAGTTCCCAGAGTAAAGAATTTCCAATAAATTTAAAGGTGGAAAACTAACAGTGAAATTTAGTTATTGGTGCCATGTCATCACGGACAATAGAGAGGTTCTTGCAGGAGTATCTTTTTTGTTTACGTATAGCAGATATACACATTTGTATGGATCTTAATTTTAAGGTTCTGAAATAGGCTACAGTTCAACAAAATAGAGCTCAAAGCAACTTACATTTTTACCTGACAGGGGTTTTCCTGTTGAATGGTAAATTGTGTCTTGAAAATTGACGTGTACTTCAGAGGTGCAGAAATTGCTCCACTTGCTGCTTCTGAATTGTATAAAAACTTTTATAATTGTGGACTAGAATGCTGCATGAATAGATAACTCATTTGAACTCAAATCACCTTATTAAATTTAGGTATTTATATAAGAAACTTACTAAACATCTGGAGAAATTTTTACTCAGTGTTTATCAAACTGACTTTTCTCTGTGGGTAACAAGAAAGTTTGTCACCTATATGGTGATATAAAATGATTGTACAAGGAGAAAGTGAAAACTGTCCTGTTGCTGGTATCTGACACAGAGTTGAATTGTGTAGTACAAGATTCCCTGTACAGTAACACCTTATTCTGAGCAGGGGCAGGGGAAAGAAGAAAAGGGACCATCCATTTATCTACAAAGAGCAATAGATTCTAAACAGATTTATCGGGAAACAACAAAAACAGATTGTTACCTGTTCTGAAATTAAGATAAGCAAGCAATTGCATGTTTTTACTTGGAGAACATTTTTCTGCACTTAGTACACAGCTTTCCACAAGTTGTTTGCTGAAGCTCCACTGGTATTACAAAGATACTAATTACGCCTCTTTAGTTGTCTTCTTTTGTTTTAGTGTTACTCAATAACTATATATAAGAGGCAATGTTAAAGAAAAAAAGATGAAAAGTGGATGTTCAGCTCTTTTACCTAAGGAATAAAAAAAAAAAAAAAATCAGTCCACCTTACTTACTGGGTAAATTTCCCAGGGGTTACTGATTCTTTGGAATCTACTGAGAATTCCCAACAAAATTAGAAACAAACCTAGAGTTTAAGTACATAGTTTGTACAGTGGTTTGGTTATTAAATCTTGTCTTAATTAGGAAAAATGAAGACCAGAAAACTTCAAAGTTCAGAGCTGATCCTTGCATGTTAACCCCTCTCAGCTTGGGTGTTTTGATTACTCAACTAGGACTCCAGTTGGCTTTTCTTTGAGTATGCATTCCATATGTTTAATCAAGATGGCATATGTATATCTCGTAGCCTCAGGTTTTGAAAATATTTCACCTTCTCTCAATTGTCTAAAAAGACTTTTTAACTGCTACAGTACTGAGTCTTTGTTCTACAAACCCATCAGTTCATGCATTCCTCACAAAGCAAAGAACCCCACTGACATGTTTTTCTTAGATAATATGCTTATTGATATAAATTCTACCATAGCATTTGGGGCATGTGCTGTGGCATATATGAGCATTTTTCCCCAGTGTGAAAATTAAACTTGAGGCACATAACCATATATTTCTAGTCACGTAGGATGAGGAATGCATTACATCTTACCAGAGATAGATGGGGTAAGGAAGGAAAAAGATTGGAGTTGGTTTGTGGTTCGTGGCTTGTTTCAGTAACTTTTTTTTTTTCTGTTGAACTACAGTGAAAATACATGGTAATGAGAATAATTCCCTCTCGTACTTGAAATATGCTTTCATTCTCACACAGTTCCTTGTGATGAAGAGACAAAGCTAGTGAATCTAGCTCTTATTCTGTACAGTACAGGCAACACACATATGCAGAGAGTGGAAATTTAAGTCTGTCCTGGGGTCTTTCTCTGCCTTGAACATCCATAACCTACTTTTGCCCCAACAGCTTCTCAGTCTCCCTTACTCCTACTCCCAGAGCAACCAGGCTTCTTCAGGAGCACAGTAACTCAGAGCAGCAAATGCCTGAGGATGAATGAGATCATGTTGCAGCCAGAGAAGCAGTGGGTTTTCTGAGGATGTGTGTGGTTTATCAGACTTTACAAGTTGCAGCAGCTAGATTCTTTCCCATTCTTAGAGGAACCATTTTGGAGAATAGTGCTGAAAAATCTCAGTGTCTAACAATGTATCAGTCCTCTGGAAGGACACAGAAAGCCAGGGAGCTTCCTTATATACTTACAGAATTTTTATTAACTGGAATTTAAGGGTAGCTAATAGACAAGAGAGTGGAAAAAAGATCAGTCATGGAGTAACTTTTAAATAGTGAATTTAAAGCTGTCTTCTTTAACCTTTTAGCTAAAAGTTCACATTGAACTCCTGTGACTACATAAGGTTTTTGAACTCTGCTAGAGTGGTAGAATATACTTTGTTCAGTCTTGAAACTTAAAACTTAAAAACTTAAAACTCTGTTCACAGTTGAAGTTATTTTTTCATTACATAATTTGCATAGCTTTAAAATCAAACTCTGCAAAGCAGAGTTATAGTTATTTGAAACTTTAAACAAAATATATACTAGACCAGGTAAGAAAACAATCACATATTTTATTTCTTAGGATAAGTTTGGACATGTATCAAGTGAACACATGAACTTTTTTTTTGCTTTTGTTCTGTCCTTTACTCTTCTGTTCATGGGCTGCACAGAGGTATAATTCCCACCTTTTCAGACATGGAAAATGCATAGGTTTCATTTAATAAGGAATACTCAAGGACCCTAAAAGTTTTGGTAATAAAAGACCAGAACCATTTTAAACTGTCAAGATTGTGAAATGTTAGTTGATCAAGATCTTAGAGCAAATGAATATATTTGTTTTTGGTTTCTATTTCCCTTAATATTTTACTTCTTATGTTTAGGTCTTCAAGTACTTAAGTCTTTAGTATTCAACTGAATCCACAATTTGAGTGTTTGCCCTGAGCTAAGATGATAGGGCATGTATCAGCACTCCCTGATAACTGGTTTTGGACTGATCTCTTTGGCTGACTTACAGATGTAACAACAAAAAGAGGAAGAGAACCACTTTTTCCTCACCCCATTGTTCTTGTATTTATCTTGTATTTAAAAAAAAAAAACACTCTTTTTTTTTTTCCTAAAGCGAGTCAGTGCTGCTGTAAGGGTGATAACAAGCAACATCTAACAGGTCAGAGGTAAAGGATTCCCCTGGATCATTTACATTCTGAAAAGAAACAAATCATTGCCAAAAGGTGTGCCTCTGTCCTTACTAGCAAAGAGGAGATCCCCTATGGATTATTTCTGGTCAGCTGTCAGATGCCAGGCTTTTGATGTGGGAAATGGTATATGTCTCCAATGAAATCTGACACTTATACCTGTGGGATCTAGTATACTGACCTTCTGAAAACATTCTGCAAATGTTGACATCTCTTCCAAAAGTAGGTAAAAACCCTTGTCCCAGAATTAATAATGGATGTGAAGTAACCTGAACTCAGCTTGTCTTAGGGAAGACCAGCTTTGGCATTGTCAGCTTTAATATACTTCTGTCCAAATGACAGCTTATTTCCTCATAACACCCTTTGATCACCATTGCAGATCTTCATTCTGCTCAATAAAGGGGGACCAAAGTCCAAAACCCCCAGTTAAAATTAGTGCAATTGGATACCAGAAGACCACTACTACCATAAAGAAACTTAAAATCTTGATATTATTGTGCATATTTGTATCTAGAAAGCTTTGACTCAGCCACTTACAGAAAAAACAAGAATTTTGATTTAACTAATCTAAATTCAAAGCCCCTACCAGAAGTCTGTGTTCAAGAAAATCCCAGAAATCATAATATGAAGAGTACACAAACAAAGCCATCTGTCTTTAGAAGTTATTTTTGCCATGTATGATGAATAAGGCCTGCCTCTACTGAAGCTGAAGTCTTCACTGGGGCCAAAATTTTATTTGATCAGTGGAGGAACCCTATTTGTGTTCATAAATTGTGTATTTGTAGCATTTTCTCAATTTATTTTCAATGTTAAAATTCTCTGTATTGGAGAAGCAAAGGGTAAAATAATTGGGCAGTTGGTAGTGTGCTCTAAAGTAAGGCAGGTATATGGATAATGTTAAGGCTTATATGAGAAAACACCTGAATTTCAGTTTTCATTCTGGGATGTCAGTTGGTTTAAAGCATCTCTGTATAGGGAATTGGTGACCAGGAAAACCTGTGAGGTAAAAAAAATATACAGGAAGTGAATATTCATTAGTACTTGGATGGTGTTCTCAGTTAATATCTCTTATTAAAAAATTAAAAATAATACAGAAATGTATGTTGATTGGAAAATAGAACTATTATTTATTGCAAGCAGGAATATTGGAAACATACAGTTAACCCCAGATTAATCATTCCCTTCTCTGAATGATTTAATGGAATATTTAATGGAATATTTAATGGAATGTGGAAGACCAGATTCAGCAGTAATAAATCAATCTAGCTTCATTAAACATACTGCACTGAGATTTTGGCTTTGCAGCTTACAAATCTGATTTACATCTTCTGTAGGTGAGAGATACCCTTTCAAATATTGCTAATAGCAGGGGATTTTTTGGGCAAAACTAAAGGAACTAATGTTTAAGCCATAATGCAGAAAAATTATTTTGAAAGACAAATATATCCCTTAGAAATATTGGTACTACATGAGTAACAGACAACAGGAAGCAGGTGCCAAGTTGTTTTCAGTGCAGCTAGCAATGTACATACAACACACATAGCTGGTAACCTGCCACAGGGAAGAAGGGCAAAAAGTGTCCTCTAAGAATATACATGAGTTCCTAGAAATGACTGCCATGTATTTAAAATGAACAACTAGTTAAGGATGGCAATGTGTTGGTTGGCTGTTGCAGGACTTTGTGATTTTGTCTTTTTGTAAAGACAATTTATTTGAGACACTGTGTACACAAGCATATAATTTCAAAGAAGAAAACAACAAGGGCTGCAGCTGAAGGACCTATAAAATTGTCTATTGCAGTGCCCAGATTATTTAGTTTTCCATTTTTCTGTACAGGCAAGCAGGTTAGGATATGTTTGATGTCTTTTTCTTTGATTGGAGTCTTGCAGTTATACAATGGAGTTGATGTCTGTAAATACTTCCTCTCCCACTGATAGTATTTACTTTGACTCATGCATATCCCTTATAGCTTAATTTCCTGAAGATAAAAGCAAAAAATATATAGGTTACATTAGCAGGAAGACATTTTTTTAGTGACCACTTAAATTGGAATCGGTGATATCAGTAAAGTATACTGGCAAAATATAACCAATATGTGCAACCCCTAATTTATTAGGGAAATAAACTATGGTTTTGTTGTTGTTTTTAAACATAATCCCACTGAAACTCAGATTAAGCAATCAGTTTTACAAAACAAAACAAAAAAAAGATGTATTAAAATTAAGAGAAGATCCATATAGCTACAGATAAAGTCAGAAAAAAAATGGCAACTGGGGGTTTAAACTGAAAGGTTTAAACATTAAGTGTGAGCAGAAGTATTCAGCTGTACAGTGAAAGGACATGAGCAGTATTTCATTAAGAAAAATTTCTGCTGTGTAACCCGTCTTTAGATAGAGAAGATAGAAATACTGACTCTAAACCGCCATCTTCACATGTCTCCAGATGCAGTACTACCACTAGGAGACATAATTTAAAATTAGGTATTTCTGACCTGGGAGAACTGTCCAGTAATGCAACTAGTATAATTACAGGACCAGGATGGGGCCAAGCTGTCTTTAAAAAAAAAAACTTCAACAAATATGGAAGTGTTGTGGTGATACAGAGAAAGCAATCAGCTGTGGCTAAGCAGTCTGAGCAGTGGAAGAGATTTTCAGGGTTTGGGTCATGTCCCCCCCCATTCCATCCATGCAATTTGATCATGCTGCATCATATGAGAAGGCATGACTGTAGTGCCTCATAGCCCCTTGCCTGAGGCCTAGTTAAAATCACAGTGGAAAGGATGTTTTAATAAAACTTTGTAGTAAAGATGGTAATATAAATGCACTTTTTAAACTTTGTTGAGTAAATATATAAAGACTTGCATTTCACAGAGTTTTAGAAAATTTAATTTGCTTATCTCCTTCTGTTGCTGAAATCTGGAGCAAATCACCTGCTGAGCTCCATAGCATGGGAGAAGGCTCCAAAACAGGAACATTGCAAATTGAAATGTGCACAAATTCCACTCTGAGTCTCTGCAGCCCCCTTACGTGTGCTCGTTCCCTTCACTGATTGTATGCAAGAAGTGTCTGAAGGTGATCCATGTATAGATTCTATACTGCAATCCATCATGTGTTGCCTCAGAAAGCCCAGCAGCAGATCTGTACCCATACAGCAGTGTAAAGAAGAAAGAGCCTTACATAAAAGTGAAAAAGCATGAAAGAAAGGAAAGCAGTAATGAGCTAAATATGTGTCTTAACTTTGCTGTGGGCATGCACTCATTTTCTCTTGGCTTCCTCTGCAGAAAAACCCACCTGGTGTCAAGGAACTGGCACAGGGAATGGTTTACAGATGGATCAGCCTCAGTGATTCTTTTAGTTTATATGATTATCTGTCACACAGATGTTTCAGCTTGTATTTGCTCACTTGCAGCCAGCCTTGCAGCTTTACCTGCCTTTCTCTTCGTGCTTGAGGAGTGGGAAAGGCTCCCCACAAATGCTTAACTAATTAAAAATAACAATAATAATAATGATAATAATAAGTGAAAGGAGTGTACCTGAGCTGATTACGTGTAGTTAGCTTTAGTACCTTCTTGGTCTGTGTCATTCCCAGAGAAACAACTGGAAAAAATTTATAGGTTTGATATGAGAAATCTTTCAGGTGCTGTGTGATGAAAGGAGACTCTTCAACATTAGTTGAAGTAGTAAGGATTGCTCAGCTTAGGGCATGCCACCTGCAGCCTGCAGCATACTCATGTTGTGATTTGCCAGTTACTACAGTAACAAAGAGGGATTTTTTATTTATTTCTTTTTAGTAAGCCATTAAACTCCCATTGCACCTCAAAAATGAAGGTTTGCTGTGACAATAGCCAGACAGGCTTCCTCTGAGGAATTTGTTTCTCCAATGATGTGAGGTATATGCATCAGAGCATCAACTGGAACTTATAAATTGATCTTTCAGCTCTCCTTGCTGACTTCATGGGATTTCCTAAATCCAGCTGTAGCTTCCTGATGACGATTTACATGACAACCTGGCATTTTTCTGTATGCATTAGCAAGCTGAATGGAACTGGATGGTCCACGGTTTGTGGCAAAAACAGACATTGTGAAACCATTCATGTATTCAGTAATTGAGTATATAACACTATCTAAAACTCATTTTGAAAGACATAGTTGATGGCTGGGGGGGACAGATAGGAAGAGGAAATTACTTAAGAGTAAAGGTAAAAGGTGTTTTACCCTCTCAGGATATTTGACTTAGATGTTAAAAAACAGTATTTACTTGTGTAGCATGGCTACATGGGTTAGCTGTGGACACTTTAATTTCATCCATGCAGATGTAGTACTTGGTGTTTTGGCATCAGTGAAAGGAGTCAGTACTTGTTCCCCTCTTCTCTTTCCAGATGCTCTCTAAGTCCATTGAGCAGCTCAAGCAGCCTGGCAGTCACCTGGAGGAAGCTGAAGAAGAGCTTCATGGAGATCACTCGATGCAGGAAGAGCGAGCTCCCGCCGACGGTGCCAGCGTTAGGGCTGAGAGCAGCAGTGCTGGTGTGGATGACAGAATAGGACAGCAGGTGGGGGCTGTGAAAGTCAAAGAGGAGCCACTGGACAGTGATGAGGATGTTCAAACCCAGCAAATGGAATCTGGGGAGCAAGCTGCTTGTATGCAACAGGTAATAGGCAAAGATTTAGCTCCAGGATTTGTAATTAAGGTTATTATCTGAACATCACATGCGTTTTCTAGGCTCTGATAAGCAATTGTGTTTTGATTCACTGAGCTAGCAAATCCTGATTTACTGTTCAAAGAATTTAACAAATTCAGAAGTGTTGTATATACACTTGAAAACATAGTGAAGCTCATCCTTATGCCCACTAATTGAGAAAATATCTGTTGCAGTCAATTATTCTACTTAAATCTTTGAGTAATAGCTGATAGATGTTGTATTAGCCCAGAATTACCTTACATCACTTAGTCCTAGTGAAAGAGACCTCATATCACCTAGTCTGTTGAAATCAGCAATTGATGGAATTAGTTTCCAGACCTGATTGATGAAACGTTCTTCTGATTTTGAATCCTTTGACTTCTGCTTTCAGCTATCTGTATATATTGTATCATACTGTAGTCTTGAACACTGTTTATGTTAGGGTATTCTTTTTCCCAGTAGACAGGTACTGACTGCTATCTTGGTGGTCTCAGGCTGGTGTATAAAGTTTAATTTAGAGAAAAGTACAAGGTGGATATAAAGAGGCGAGGCAAGGCACTGTTTTAAAATTGCATTGTTTTCTTTTTTGCACTGCTTGGTTAATTTTTCATTCTGTCTTATTTGATGATAATGTCCGCAGAGACATCCTTAAATGCAGCAGATGCAAGTACTGGTGAGAAGCAAAACGCAGCATTAGGTTCCAGTCAGTTATTAGGACATTGTGCGAAAAGCACAGAGATGTTATCATCATCATCTGATATCCGATCACTTGTTTGTTTGGTTTTTTTTTTTAAATGAAGACTAATTGTACAATATCTCATAACCTTTACTGTGGAGTCTCATGGGCAAATCCTAAAATAACAACTGTGCATCAAATGCCACCTTGACAAAAGGCAGGTTCAGCTTGTCTGGGAGCTTCAGGCGGAGTTGCAAGGCGCAGTGGTGTGCGCAGCCCGCGAGCTGCATCCCGCTCCATCCCTCACAGCCGGCAGAGCAAGGCTGGGTGCAGTGCAAGGCCCTGTTTATTTAAGCCCATACTTTGTCAGGTCCCTGCTGTTCTCCTGCAGAAAAGTGATTTTGGGAGGGGGGGCAGGAAATGCCTTATGGAAACAGGAAGCCCAAGTGATTCATGTGCTGAGGAATGCGGGGCAGGGGGGACGGGGCAGCACTCCCTCTGTTTTTAAAGGCACTCTATGAATTGATTTATTGTCAAAGAAAATAACAAAACGAGTAGGGAAATTGTTAAGGAAGCTTTCCAGTGAAACATTTCCTTCATATTCCCTTTTGATATGTTTACCTTGTTTTATAGGTTTACTTTTGTTAAGCTAGTTAAAGATTCATTGTATTAAGATCCCCTTTAATATGGATAATCCCAAACTGACCTGGACTTCTTGTCAGGCTTTTTTCTCTATTAAAAATATTTATATTTCTAAAGCTGAGGTATTTTAAGGTGCAGTATCCGGTTTCAAAAGAGATAGTTGTTTTGCCAAATGTAGAAATTGTTCTAAAATATGTTATTAGCATGTGTTGTTTACATTATGTTCTAATACTATTCATTCTCTTCGAAAATGTTGCAACTTCTAAAGATACATTATCCTTTTTCCTAGAAGGTCTCCAAAGAAATGACTGAATAGTTGTTGTTAACATAAAAGGCCTCAATAGGTAGAAAAAGATTTATTTAAGAAAAACACAGGTGATTTTTATGTGTGCTTCATATTTGAACAGAAATCTTTCTCCATCCTGGGTGAAAAAAAATAATATTTACATTCAAAAAGTGAAGGCTATAAAAATGAAATTATATGTGTTTTCCATTTTGTATATTTTTAATTTCCTTTGAAATCTGACTTCAGCTTCATCAAAAAGGGATAGTGCATCTTTTAAAATACATTTGGGGAGAAATTTGCAATTGAGAAGAGTTTTGTACAATATCACTCCAAAGATGTGTATGAACAGAAGACAAGAGATATTTTTATAATGTCATTCAGGTGAGAAACCCCAATACATTAGTGTACTTTAATTTCAGAATCTTTCAAATTTGGATAAAATTAAAAAAAGAGAATCTACCTGGAACCAGTGAAAAGGAAAACTGGGTTTAAACAACCACATTTCTAATTGATTGTCTCTTACATTTTAAATCTACTGTATTTATTATAATTTACACCCTTAGAGGTGATCTTGTTTTGTGTTGTAAATATATTCTGTTTGTATGTTCCCTTTTTTTGCCTTCTGATATAAGTCTCTTCCTTTCTCAAATAAAGTTTTTTTTTAAAAGATCCCCTTCCAGATATTTGACTTTGTGTAAATTTGGTAACTTAGTGGTGGTTTTGCTTTGTACAATCAAATATGTTTGCTACACATTGTTCAAACAATTTAAACTTTCAGGAGCAAGTTTTTTTATTACACTATTCTTACAATAATTACACAAAGTCTTTCCTTTTGGTCTCTTGTTTTATCTCACATCAGCCATTATAAGTTTTAGTGAATGTGGAATAGTATTGATGCATGCTCATTATCCCATCATGGCATCTGTCTTGAACATGTGATCATCCCATCTAGGAAAGGTAAAAGTGAATCCCAATTCCTCAGCTTCTAATTTTGCAAAATTCCAATGAACTGTAATCATTTACATGACATTTCTAAAACTTGCCTAGACTCGTTATCTGAAAATGTGCTGGTACTGACCACTTTGGTATTCATCAAGACCTTTGCAAAATTCAAGTCCACCTGTAAATATGCTGGGAGAGAGGGAATCCATGAACTTGGCAGACTTTAAAGCAATTGCATGAGACAGTGAGGTCCCAATATAGAGAACTTCCCTGAAGATGTTAAGTAACATTGTGACATTTCCTGAACTTTGCTTAGGATCTGCAGAGAGAGTTTGTACTGCATAACAATCCCTATTGCTACAGTACATGAATTATTACTACCAAAAGAGTTCAAAAAACTATTGTACTGTAGTTCTTATGATTGCTCATTTCATTTCCAAATGCTCTATGCAGCTTTGATTCTGGTGTAACTTTAACTAAAATAAAATCTATGTTTCAACAGCACAAGTATGTAAGAATAAATAGTTCTGTAAATCCAATTATTTTCGCTGCTATAGCAGCAACATAGTTTCATCAGTAATACATCCCCCAAAAATAGATAAAAGGTCAAGTTATAGCTGAGGAAAGCTTAAAGCAAGCATTAACAGTATAACATTATACTGCTTGCCTTATTGTTTATAGTGTATTTAGAATTGTGTGTCTTTAAGTAAATCATGATTTCATAACAGGGATTTTATTTAGTGCCCTTTTGTTTAAATACCTGTATTAGAATTAGAAAGGCAGCCATAAATATTTTCAATTTACAACATTCCCGTGTTGCAGACTGCACCTAGATTTTTTTCTAAATTATTTACCATGCACCAAAGCACCCATCATGAAGAAAATAATCATAGTACAATACAATTCACATGCCTTATTTTCTTCCCAGGATGATGTGCATCTCTTTTAACAGTATATGTTTATTCTGTCCTGTTGTCCAAAAAATAAAGCCAATATAGCTGATAGCTTACAATTTAGAAGTAATTGCTAATAAATGAAAGAAAATCCATCATAGTATTTACATACTCAGACACACATTACTGGCATGTAGATAGTGTAACATTAGCCTTTTTGTCATCTTCTGGCATTAACAAAATAGAATTAAAAGCTGAATGGTTCAGCGAAGCACAAGCACTTCAGACACCACCACCACTAATTTGTGCACTATCTTCATTCCATCTTCATTATCATCAAGATCACTAAGACTTATTCCATGTTATTTAAGCCAACTGTACCCTGTTTTTATCTTCACTGGAATTCTGAGGTAAAAATCTATAAACTTTAGTCCCAAGCAGCAATCTAAAAATGTTTACTTATTTCTCCCTCTTGCGAACACTTCACAATTTGCAGCCAAAATTAGCTAAGTCCAGTTAATTTTCTTATTTAATTCTGTCCTGCTAGCAGCATGTCCTACTTATCCACTTAAGAAATGTTTGTTTGATTTTCATTTATTTGTTTAGTTTCTGATTTCCTTATGCTGTTCCCATCATCTGGGTGGTAATGGAGCTTCTGTACCTCATTTCTCGGTGGAAGAATATAGTTTAGAACACCATCTGCTGAATTACTGCTTAGGCAAACAGAAGAAGAGCATCCTGCATGAAATTATCTTCTCTGGGCTAGAGTAATAATACAAATTATTTTTGTGGAATTTTACTGCTCTACTTGATAGGCTTTGTGCCTTGCATTTGTTTTTTGGTTGTTTTTGGGGGGGTTTTTCTCTCTGCTAATTCAGCCTAATTTGGATTAAGATTTAAAGGTAAAAATTAGGATCAGTTGAAGCTGCATAGCCAGTGGAAAATCTGGGTTCCTCAGCCATGCTCTCACTCACACACACACACACACACTGGACTGGGAAGGTGCATCCTTTAGGCATGCCCCAGTTTCTAGTCCCCATTTGCTGAGTTAGAGTGTCACACTCCTGCTTGTTTTGATTGTGGCCCCATAGCTCATCTAGCCTGTACAGGACAGCTTCCCTGGCTACCTGTGGGCACACACATCTGCTTCAGCCACCCAAGGATTACTTAAGCAGCAGCTGAGAGTTGAAAGGAGTCCCTTCAGTAGCCTGAAATCATTCAGCAGTGTGATTTGCTGTGATAATGGGGGCCTTAGTCACTAGAGTTGTTTTGACAGACCAGATACTTACAAGTAAGTGATCCAGTGCCTTAATTAACTTAATAAGATGTTTTGAATGTGGTCGTGGAGTCTTTGTTGCATTTGTTTCACTTTAGTTTCCATAGCTGTCTTGAAGAAACTGTTGACTGTTTTTAGCCCTGAAATAGGAGGGAGATGGTTTGGAGCGTAGGTTGTTAAAAGTATCCCTCTGTACACTTGATCCTTCCAGGATGGTTACAGCATGTTTGGCCTTGAGAAGTGCTGTGAAGGGAAGAATAAATGGAAATGAAAGTTTTGAACAATGTCAGACTTTTAAATAAACCTTCCCTCCCCCCTCCTCCCTCCTAAACTAGATTGCCACTGCAGTCTTAGCTCAATTTATCTCTTTTTTTGTAGGCTGCCTTAGATGTTTCCTTTAACTTTGCAGCCAGTAAGAGACACTAACCTTGCACCTTCCTGCCCTTCCTCAAGTCTGTGACTGCACAGTCCCAGTATAACTCCTACACAACACAAGCTGGCTCTATGATTTCTGGGATCAAACATGGTGTAGATGGAGCAAGGAGGTGGAGTGCTGCATTGCTGGATTTATTTTGTCAAAATTTTTTGTTCATCTACATGCAGGGGAAGCCTCTGAATATTTAGTCTGCTTGTTCTCAGCCTTATTCTTAAGGGCTTGTTTATTTCTATCAAGTTTCTAACTGTGGTCTTTAAAAACTGTGTTACTGGAAGAATGATTTTTTTTTTTTTGTATGCTAATTCTATGTGAAAGTGCATAGTAATATGAATAATTACAAGTAATTATTCTTTCCCAAGTAACTATACTTTCCTATCCCCAGTTGGATGGGAAAATTATCCTTTTTTTAAAAGAATTCCTCAAATCTATTAACTGTAATAATTGTCAATATTTATTATTTATTAATTCTTTTTGTCTCCTATTGTAAACTTCCAGTTACAGAAGGCAATTACACTTATTTTATCATAAAAGTAAGTAACTGAATTGTCTACCTGACCATGTAGCATTACAATATAACAAAATTATTTAATTTTATTGATACCCTCATGGACTAATGGTGGCACTGCTCGATTTTTATCCAGTAGATTTTATGCTTCTTTTCCTCTTTCAAATACTTAGAATATAGCACCTTGGTACTTTTCTTATTGCTCCCATTTGTCAGAGAAAGCAGAATGTTGGGAGACCACTGGGGCAAGACTAGGCAAATCAGGGCTACGTAACTAGCATGAATCAAAATCCAAGTCCATATCCCAGTAATTATCACTGCACATTTTAACAGTTAGATTTCTAATTTCATAACTTTGGGCAGTTTATCATTTCCTGTATCCTACAGCACAGTTTCATTAATATTGTCGTTGAAGAGGATTATGTGTTCTTGGAAAGTTGCTTCTTTAAATGCTTCATTTTGGAATGAATTCTGTTTGACCTCTGAATGTCACTGTTAGACATTCATATGTGCACAGGCAGAAGTTCTCATTTTTCTCCTTTCTTTAAAATACAAGAGCGAGTTAATGCACTCCTAAGTATATTGCTGGCTAAATATTCATAAAGTTACATTGTTTAATGTCCTGGAAGTGCAGCTCAGCCCGAATGCCTTGGAGACATAGGTGCTCTAATGCAGAAAGCAGTGCATAATCTGTCTCCTCTCACGTTCTGGCCTGTGACCCTTGGATCCCCAGGAGACCAAGGAGGTGTTTCTGTTCCTACTGCCTGTATTTCCTCAGCCAAGGGGCTTGTGAAAATTACAGCCATGAGATTGAAGCAATGCAGCAACATCAAGGGCTTAAGAAGGCTTTGCTCAGGTTCTCTGTAAAGCAGCTAGTACAGCATGGAGGATTCAGTCTCATACTCCTTAGTCTTTTCCTTTTGCTCCCATCAATAAGAGCAGCATGATAGGTGGCAGCCTGCAGATTTTTAAAGCAGATCTCGGTTACTGAACAGACCCAGAAGGAGCACAGGGCAGAAACACTGTTGGGAAACTCCTGCTGTGTACAGAGGGACAACTACTGAGACCAGCTTCTTCTAAGGCTCGTTCTCCTAGATCTTGGTCTACTCAAAATAGAAGCTGTAGAGTTACTACACATCAGAGACCATAATTCCATCACTCAACTACTAGACTGCGCACAGGGACAGGTGGTGACTGGTTTCCCTCATTTCTCAGCCATTTTAACACCTTGTCTTAGGGTATCAAAGGCACCCAAACCTAACAGCACATCTTTTGGCATCTTCCTTACTTTCTAGAACATCTTGGCTTTCACCATCTACCTAAATTTGTAGAGGTCTTTTGTCTTCCCATAAGTTTCTGCATATATTTCAGTTTTCTGAAGCTACTGACTTTATACAGAGAGCTTCAAATCTTCTCTTCTACCATTTCTGACAGAAATGAAAATGGGAGAGCTGAATACAGGTGCCTTCAGTCCAGGGACACCTGACATCCATGGCTCTGATCTGGCCTTCTGTGCAGGTATTTGGGTCTAAGTAAGGATGCTAATTATTCAGTTAAAATATGCACAGCATTACCCTTTGTGCTGTGTGAGTGATTTTTTTTTATTTTTTTTTTCATAACAATCTCCATCCTTTCTCAGGCAGGCTCTGAGAACAGAAACATCTGTCTGCAGCTTAGGACCAGCAAAAAAAAAAAAAAAGGAGCAGAAGCAAGATCTGTTCCCACTGCAAGAGGCTAAGAATTAGCATGGGGACTGTTACTTACCTGTGTTGATGGAAAATGCACTAACCAGGCAGGCTGCTCATTTTCCCAAGTCCATTGACTGCTTTCAAGTTAGATAGCATTATAAGTCACTGTTACAGTAGCTTGGACCCTCCTGTAAATGAAGTAATCCTTTCTTTCACCTCTCTGGCCCTTTCTCTCCATCTTTTAATGAAAGAAATTACTCGAAGCCCATTAAGTCATTTTAATTTTCAGGTTCTTCTTTTAGTGGCTTTCAGGTTGCAAAATTGTTTGGCATGGAATGCACTGGGTCAGAGAGGAGGCAGTGGGTTCAACCTGGTGGGATGTCAGAGCCACAGGAGCACAGCATTTGTGAAGTTGCTGTTGTAAAGGTGAGATGCAGGTGGTCACAACTGAGAAACAGTTCCACAACACAGTTTCCTTCATAATTTTGGTCATCAGTACCAAATCCTAGAGGTCACAAGTTGAGTGGATCACTGAAGTTTGAAAGAAAACTTGGCTGGTCAGTGATAGAAGTGAATGTTCGGTTCTCTGTCTCACTGACATGGCCAACTGCACATTTAGGGTCATCCCAAAAGGCTGAATATGAACTTAGAGACAGGTACTTCGAGTGGGTTAGGTACATTAGGTAAGAAAAATTTTGAAGTTCTTTACCAGGATCAGGATCTTTACCAAGATATTTATTAAGTTGTCTTACTAGGATCAGCTCTGCTGTGTCTACAGCATGATTACTTCAGCAAGTACTTCAGGAAATCACAGGACAGGGTGCTTAATATTTGATGCATAGCAATTTCTTATTCATGAAGCTCTGACATTTTCTATTTTTTTCTTTCTTCTGCTTTAATACATATGCTAAGTCTTTTCAAGACTTTTCTGGTTAGGAGTTTATAACTGGAGGAGGATTTGACAATTTGGAAAGCAGAAACATGATTCCACTGAGATCGGGTGCATTAAACCTGCAGAATTCTATAAATGAAACAGAAATTGATGTCAAGAACGACCTATATTTATGTATTTTGCTGTTCTGTGTTAAAAAAACATTGAACAAAGAATTTGGGCCTAACAAAACAAGGAGATGTTAGGCCATGCAGCTGACTGCACAGCAGAGATATTCTGTGCAAAAGGAGAAGCTGGAAAGTAGTCTCACAACTTGACTCCTGTTAGAAGCCAGACTCACTCCTCAGGCACTGCCCTCTGCACAGATCTCTGTTACAGTGCTGTGGCATCAGCAGTGAACAACTGGCAGTCATTACTGGTGCTGTGCTCAGTCCCTGTGTTGCACAGCTCCTGAGAAGTGTGCTGCTGGAGGAAGTCCTCCAGGCTTACAGCAGTACTTTGGAATAAGAAAAAACAGAAAAAAATGAAACTGTCCAAGCCCTTTGATCTGAGTAGCTCACCAAGGGCATCACCAAAGGCAAAACTGAGTTTCTTTAATGTTGCCAGTAGCCACTGGACTGGATTTCATGTGCTGTCATAGGTGTATGTCACTCTATTGGGAATGGCGAGAAGAATGACACAGACTCTCTTGTGAGTTGAACAGGAGAGAAAGGTTTATTACCTCAGATCTTCTTTTATAGACTGATACATGAAGGTACAGAAAAGTAAAACTCTTATTGGTTAGTGAACTAACACATCACCATCATTGGTCAGTGGGGTTCACCACCCCTCGACCTTCTCTTACAAGAAAACAAGGAACAGACAAACAGCACCTGCAAGGCTGTCTTCTATCTCTGAGGATTGTTTTAATTCCTCCTTATGATTTCCCAGGTCACTTTCTCAGGCAAGACTGAGAAAGTTATGTGGCCTGCTATTCCACAGGCACCGTGCTCCCTGCTTTTGCTCATAGTTAGCATCCATAGGTCTAAGTACAGGATGGCATTATAAGAGCAAAGAAATGCTACCAAGTTCTCTCTGCAGGCCTTATCTCGTCTATGCCTCTGAGGCAGCTGTGGTGGTTCACAGGGATGGAGGGTCCTCACAGCACAAAACTTGTGTCCCTAAAAGGGGTAATGCTGGAAAAGCACCAAAAGGTGAAAGGCAGAACTGCAAAATCAGAACAATTATACTCAAAGCTACCACAGCATTTTTCCCCTTCAGTGATTAACTCCTACCCAGAAGCTTCTCCAGCCCCTTCTCCCTCCCATGCCTATCTATGTAGGTGTCCCCTGCTGTACCAGCCCAGAACTCCGGCAAGTTCTCCAGATTTGTCCCATTTCTGACAGTCAGAAGATGTAAAAGATCATCTTTGGAAGGGCTGGGAGCCTTTGGTTCCCACTGCTTCACACGTGCTCGGCCAAGCCCTGGCAGGTTGGCTCCTGGCAGGGAAAGTGCTGGAGGCCAAAGACTGGTTGTGGAGCAAGGAGGGCAGATGCAGGGGTGTCCTCCTCTCTTGGGCAGTGCTCTGGGATACAGAATGGGATACCATGGTGAGGAATGCTGATGGGAGATAGAAGGAGGTAAAGCAGCAGCAGTGAAACATGTCACAGCTGGGCTTGAGAGCCCTCCTTGGCTCAGAGAACTGTTCTCTCCTGGGAATGATGACATTACTTCAGCCAGAGGCTCCAGATTTCTGCCTGCTACAAAGTACTTTTTCCATTGTCCTTGTGGTGACAGTGTGGTACAAGGGGTTAACTTCTTTGCCTTTTAACTGAGTGGTTTAACCCACTGTATAGAAAGTTCAGGCTAAAATTATTTAAGGTGAAGTGCACCGATCCTTTCAGGGAATAGAAGAGTTCAGACAGTTAAAGAAAGGCTAAAAAAAAAAAAAAAAAGAGTTCTCTCAGCTACAACCAAAATGACTTGTTAGTCTTTGCTGTCCTGTCATTATTGTCTGCTTTAATTAGATTCACCGTTAAACACAAATTTTCCTGGTCAAACCATGGAGATTAGTTACTAAAGAAAGCTTTCAAAGAAATAGAAGAAAAAAGTCTCAAACTCTCATTCTCCATACTTACTACATCTTGAGTCACGCTTTAGTAACTTGGGAAATACTGTAACTGCTAAAGATTGAACCAAGAGTATCAATATAATCAAGATATCAAGAGTTTTATAATCTTTTACACTACTTTCCAAGAATAAATTGACATTTATTTTTCCAGCTGGATGCTCTTCTTTTGATTTAATTGAATAGAATCAATTAATAAACTTAATACCGTAGCTCAGTGGTGCATCTGAAATTAGAAACACTGAAGTTACCATTGTTTCATCTCTGAGTTTTCTATGTCAAGAAGATAGATAAAAGGAAGATGGAATATCTTAAATGCTTGTGAAATTATCCAATACATCTTTCTTAGAAAAGGGCAAGTTACATTTTTCATTTACTTCAATGGACATCTTTTCATGTGCTGCAATGGTTTTCTCTGAATTCTTAATAATCTTCATATTAAGAGCATTTTGCAGTCTTCAGATTTTCTCATTTATGGGAAGTGTTCTGTATGTCATCTCCTAACAATCCCAATTTAAATGTGTCCTGATTAATTAGCAGCTTCTTCCAAAATGATTTGCAGCCTTTTCCCTATTGTAAAAAGTCATTATACAACAGAAATACCAGAGATTTGATTTGGCATTATCAACCACTGAAAGATGAGTCGGAAGTAGATTAGCAAATGTTCTAGTTGATCTTAATAGTGTAGTGACAAGTAAATTCAAGGATGGCAGATGATCCCACTGACTAGCAATTCTTCTGACTATATTATGGCACGGATAAACATGTTGGCTTTTCTAACAACTGGCCATGAAAACAAATTTGAGTTGATACTGCTGTGGAAAATAGAACTGAAACAAAAATTCCTTTTTAATACATGCTTTGAGTATGTACAGCTTGCCTAACTCTTGTAAAAGACTGACAGGAATTTGCTAGGATCTCAGTGTGGAAGATAACCAAAATGTTTCTCTTCACTTTACTGGGAGGATTCTTTCCCCCCTCATTTGGAGCATCAGCACTATCCTCCACTGTAAATCCAGTAACATATCTGGAATATTCACATGCTCAGGGCATTTTAAGCTGTACCTTTAGTAATAAATAAATAAATAAGGAATGAACTTTGGCACTTAAGACCAGTGACCAAAGCTGGGGACCCTGTTGAATATGCTACTATATCCTCTTTATTTTTGTGGGCACCATGCATTTTTAGAATGGTTATACGTTTCCCTGAACCAATGTAATATAAAAGATTTACTGTTACAGTTTGTGTGTGGCCAGGCAATGGCATATGGAAAACATGTTTCCTGCTATTTAATTTAATTACTCTAATCACGTGCCAGCCCCGGGCATGTCATTCTGGACCTCTGAGGCTCTTTGTCTGTCAAAGAGATGGACAATATCTTGGCTTTGTTTAGTTGCTCTGCAGGCTGCAGATAAAACCACTGAAATACTGACTGTTTGTTTAACCAAAACTTTGCATTTTAACCATTTGGCTTTGATTTTTTGTTTTACAAGAAAAGATGACATTTTGGCCTTGGTGAGCTGAAAAGGAAATATTAGGGATATGAAGAAGAACTGTCACTTTCAGGGCTTAATAGATGAAAAAGAATACTCTAGCCTTCTGGTCAGAAATCAGCTTTGTTAGCAGAAACTTAAGACACACATCGCTGTTATTTTAGAATTGCCTATTAGCAAGGGCAGCTGGAAAAGTCCTGTTTATAACTGCTCCTTTCTAATATGGTTAGCCCTTCATTCAGCAGTTCCAGTAGATTTTTGTTTCTTTCATCTCAGTAGATGAAACTGTTATGGGTGAAACTAATTAAGATTCCATAGCAAATACTTATACCAGTACTGTTGCAGCTGGGTATAAGTTTGCTTTTATGTCAACACTATACTGTTATTTTTATGTAAGAAATATCTGCAAATGACACCTTTAAGTCTTTTAACAAAAACTTTAGAGCAGATAGAATACTCCATTCCTATTATAAAACACAAATCTACAGAGAAATTAATCTCTCACTTAGCCTTAAGTATATACTTAACACCACCACTTCCTTCACTTGTAAGCAAGTACTCTACCTTTTCCTGCAACCAGAAGTGATGCTAAAAGTATTTAAGACTGTATGAGGATAATATTTCTAAAAATCATGTTGTCTGAAGAAGAAAGAGTAAGAATCATCTTTTAAACAAATTCCATCTTATAAGGTATTACTATATATATATCTATACCAGATATAGAAAGACTTGCCAACTCATTATTTTTTGGAACTATGGAATAAACTTCAATTAATATGTTTCAGCAACAAATTAATGTACTTCTTTATGTGGTAATGTGCCAGCATCTCCTGTTAGAGTAGTTCTTGAACTATATAATGTGAAAGAGGATGGGTAGATGGCCTATGAATATGCTTTGAAGAAGTCTGCATCATCAGAGAGAAATACTGGTGGGATGACATGGGATGCATAAAAGGAAAACGTCCATCTTAACAGTTTACTTAGTTCTGGTATTTCTCCAACTGGCTTTACTTTTCTGTGTTTTCTAGCTGAATCGATGAGATATAATAGGCAACACTTATTTTCTCTAAGGTGCACAGTACAGCAATGCATGAATTAAAAATGTTGTTTACTATGTGCTGAACACAGCTTCTGTCCCCTTTAGCTTTGAGCTAACCACTAGATGACACTACTTCCCACTTACTTAACAGGTGTGGGCATACATTCCAGTCTCCTCATGCAACAGTTCATATATTTACATGCTTCTTGACAAAAGAACTTCAAAAAGAACATTATACAGGAATTGCCTTCACTACTATATATTTTGATGAATTTTGTGTAGGTATACATAGATATTTAGGTGTGTGCATGAAGGTGTACACAAGCAGTTCATGTGTCTTTGCATTTATAGAAAAAAACATAACTCATTGTGTGAGTCTTTAGGGTGTTGTAACTTAGCAAGTGTCGATGACAGCTCTACATAAAAGAAACCAGAGGATGTCCAAGAAAAACTTAATAGACTGGAGTTTGTGGAGAATATTCCCCTTATCCCACATCTCCTCCCCTCCCAAAAAAAGATACTGTATTGGCTTCAGTAGTGTGATTCTGGAGAGACTGGGCAGGGTGAAAAATATCCCACTGAGCAGTCAGGCAAGAGTATGCTGCTCTATTCAAGTCCAAAAATGACAAAGTGTGAGGAGGGGAGAGACAGAGAAGCGCTGTCATGCATATCCATAAGGCACCGGCTGCTGCGGTTTGGAATTAGGAAGAATGAACTTTCCAGAAGGATGTGTGGAAAGAATCCCATGTTTTTAAAAGCCTGATTTCCAGAAATCCAGAAGCTCCAGACTACTTGAAAAACATATCCTCCAAGGTTGCACTTATGCTTCTAAATTGCATACAGAGCATGAGGATATATAAGCGGAGTAATAACACCTTCAGATACGTTTTTATTTGTGCCTGTGTCAACGAGCATCTTGCTTTCATAAGATCCATTTCAATGACTTATAACCCATTTTCTCTGTATGTCCTGTAACTCTAATACATGTATTGTCTGATATACTTAAAGATTATTTTAGAGGGCTATTCTAAAACTTGTCTTCAAAATCAGTTTATCAACTGTTAGTGCAACAATGCACTACCCATAGTCAAATCAAAAGTAAGAATTAATTTTTGGTTTAATAATCTAAAATTGAAACGTTAGAAATCTTCCTCATTTTTCACCTATTTTAATCCTGATCTCCCACAGCTGTAGCAATGTGGGTTGGCTACGTCTTTATCTCCTTTATCTCTTACATTAGCCATGTACTTCTGTACTCCTGTTAAAGGTGCCCTGGAAGCAGGGAAGGTGAGACTCCTTGCCTTGGAATGATGCTCTTCTCCATTTCCATTTCAAATTCAACCACAACCCATTTTTTAGCATTATTTTTTCTGTTTTAATGCAAAGAACTGACAGCAAAGTATAATGATGTTTTAGTGTCATGTGAAGTCTATTTAGTGTCTGTCTAGCACTGGATCAGTGAGGAAGGTATTTTTGCTAATAAGCTATTTATGTTATATCAAGTATATTTCATAAGAGACAGAAGTCAAATTGCTTATTTATGGGGTTTCAAGAACTTCCATGGGCTTAATAGTGTCAGTTTTGCTGTCTCTATGCAACAGTTCAGTTAATGCAATGTTTCCTGTAGTTCTGTTGAATGTTTGAGAATTGAATTTACAAATAAAACCACTCCCACTCACAAGTAATTTCTTCCAGCTTAAACAGTGCAAGTCCATGCTCCCTATAAAAGAGCAACAATATACCATAAACAACACCATATTTGCAAAATTATGTTTTTAAGTAATTTGTCAACAAAAAAGAGATATGTTTATCTGTTTGCAGCCAACAACCTAACTAGATCCATGTAAGAACTGAGATTTTCTCTGCAGCTGAAGCATGCTCAAGTCCAGAGAAACAACAATGGCTGGAATCAAGGCTACCTAAATTGCAACCATAAGCAAAGTAATCAAAATCAAAGCTATGGTTTTATCCTGTACATGTGCTATTTGGACAGGTTAATTTATTCGGGATTATGGATCTGAGGTGAAAATATACTTAATTTTAAACACAAAATAAGAGAAAGGCTGAGAAGTAAGATGTTAGCCAAAGGTTTTGTTTGTTTATTAAAATGTTGTCTTGCATTTAATCTAAACAAGTGTAATTACTTTTTCAGACTTTGATTTCCTAGTGCAAATCTGGCATTTTTACATTTCATTTAGACAGGACATTTATGTGAATTGCTTCTTTTTCACCAATTTATTACAGTTTCTTATATTTGTCAGTGAACATGTTTGAGCAAAGCCTGCTAAGGATGGGAAAAAGTTCTCCACTATATTTTTGGTTGAGCATGAGCTCCAGGAAGTTTAGCTAGAGCATACAAAAGCAGGCAATACAAGAAAGCAGTTTGTCTTCAGACCAGAATCTGGTGCTTTCTGCAGTAAAAACACCCTGTTGATGCATATGCTGCCTGAGTAGGGAAAAGTTTCCTGCTCAGTCTGATTATAAAAGCACATGGTGTGAATTTTTACATTGCTTTTGAGGGGAGAGAGCTTAAAAATTGTTTCAAGGCACCTTTGTTCTCTCCTTCTGACAAAAGAGCTTTAAGTTATAGTGACCCAAGAAAATGCAGTACTGTGGGGTTAGTCTCTTCCCTGTCTCAGGGCTGGGAGGGAGGCTTAGGAGGAAAGCAGCTTGGTTATACCTGCTATGCTTGTGGAAAAGAAATTATCATTTAATGACGTTTCATTCTTGCCCTTTAGCAAAGGAATTCGTGTTAGCTGGATCTGACATGGAGCAGGAAAAACATACCTTGCCCCAAGTAACTAAAAAGGCAGCAAAGTACAAAGTGTGCGAGTAATCAAATGGACGTGAGCCAGGTTCAGAGAGTGGAAAGTAACTCATGCAGCTTTGCATAGCCCTGGAAACCAGGTATTTATAAAGTCCTCCCTCCTCTCTCACTCTCATGTGGGACTGAGACAGTAGAAGCAAGCATTTTGGAGCAGTGCAAATGCTGATGGAGGGGACCAACATCAAAATACACCTTTGTTGTGGAGCTGCCTTCATGTCTGCAAGGACACTTTTGTGCCTTTTGACAGCTGCTGTGAAAGCTCTGGCCACATTATCTAAAGCCACTGCATTCAGGTTATCATTTTAACTGTCTTGCTGAAACTTCTGCTTCCATACTAACAGATTACAGCAGTCTACCATGTTACAGACTTCATCATACTCTCAACTCTAATGCAAAGTCTGAAGCAATGCAGGTCAAAAACACATTTTAAACTGAGCATGTACCAGTGAAGTAGAAGTCAGTTTTATTTTCAGTAAGTAGGGGAACAAAAAGAATGTACCCTTCTGCATGTAAATATTCAGGCAGTTTATTGTGAGGAGTTGTTAGGAGTTACTACTTCCCCACACCTTCAATAGTATCAAGAATTCCTTTTAAAAAATCTGAAGACAACACTATTCAGGATCAAATGAAGTTCTATGACAATTAAGTGAGATTTTGTTCTCAATGGATATTAATTTTGTCTGGCATTTTCAAATCTGCTTTTTACCTAAGACAGCAATGGTGAGGTTCTTCCTCTACATAGGACTATGTGGTGATGTTTCCTGCAATGGTAAGGCATGTTTCTTAGCTCACAAGGAATGTAAAAGACCACACAGGAAAAACAAACAAACAAAACCAAGAAAAAAACCCTAAACCAACACCAACAAATTATCAAGAAAGGCAAAAAAAGCAAAGATACAGAAACAGAAAAAAACATCAGCAGATGCAAAAGAGAAATGGCTTCAAGCTTACTAGAGAGAAGATTTTGAATGTTGAAAAATAAAGGCTAGAGCTATATGAAGGTATTTCTGTGAAATGTGTTACACCTACAGCACAAATCCCTTTCTAACAGTTGCTCATTTTACTAAGGTCGTTGTAATAGCTGGTTTTATGCACTTGAGGTAGCCAGTAGTGTCCAAGGCAAAAGATTTATAGTTTGCTCTGGGTATAATGGTATGAGGGGAACTGGCTGCCAAAAGAGACTGTGATTTGAAGAGGGCGCCTTTGGTTTGGTAGGTGGTGTATTTCTTCTGTGGCTGGAGTTCAGTAGACAAGTTGTTTGATGCACTGGCCAATGATAACTATCTTGGGAGAGGGAGAAACCCAAATCCTCCAAGTTTCAAGGGGAGAGCAGAATGAAGTACTTGGGTATGTGGAAAAAAAAAAGGAGATGACAAACTCCATGGCAACATGAAGTAGATCAATTCATGGGGCACTTTGTGGTCTATCACTTAAAAAAAAGATTTATTGACCCCCAAATCAGGGTAATTTTTAGTATTAAATGGACCTCTTTTGAAGACTAAGCTGCTTGAGAAAAGGAGACAGTAGTTTTGGAATGGAGCCCTCAGCCTTAGAAATAACACTGCTGGTTTGGCTCTGCTTCCAATATTGTTGCCTAGTTTTAATGCTTTTCAGCAGGACTTCGCTTCAGTCTGGTGACCAGCATGAATCACTGTGGAGCAGATTAACACAGTGTTTTCCCAAGTGTCTAATCTCATTTTAAAATCAGAATACAAACAGCAGCAAAGCATCCTTAAAACCCATGGAGTCCTAGGAGCAACCTGAAATTCAGCCCCAGTAGGCATTCACATTACCTCAGGCTCCATGGCATCACTGGTACTATCCAAAATTCTTGGAAAGTTCTGACATTTCTGCCTTGACCTAAAGTGTTACCTTTGCATGCTGAGTGCAGCTCTTGGCTTGCCTGTGAGAGTGGTGTTATATGTATAATGTCTTATCCTCTAAATCCTGCCTGCTGAGTGGATTCTTCCTTTCAAGCTTGCTTTTTATTGCTAGAGGGAGAGTTTTTGGAGGATCTGTGTCCATTCCTTCTCTTTTGCTTCATGTTTTTTCTGCTGTTTTAACACTCCTGAATCATGGAAGAGCTTTGCACTTTTGAACCAGTGTCATTCCTTCCAAGAGGCAAAGGCTGAGAGACACTGATTGAAAGTTTGCTAAACAGTTTGCATACCTCTACAAGGAGACCAGGCTAGGCAAATGCAGATTAAGGTCTTTTCAAGTTAACCAGAAAATTCTGTTCCTGTTGCTGGATTTGGCATTTTTTACATCAAGAGATTAATCAACATAATTTAAACAAACAAAAATCTGTGGTCCATGTATGAAGATTAGGAGATTGAAAAAGAATTAGGAACTCTAGCAATAAGTGATTTGAAATCACTGATGCTGAAGAGAATGTGTGCAAAAAGGGACAAAGGTAAAGGATGTGGCAGCAAACAAAAAAAGCATGTGTAGATATGGAGAAGCAGAATTTAGGCATTAAGCGTGCTTGAGCACAGTTCAGGTCATTGACCATCACAGCAGACAGGAACCTCTGTGAAGTTATTTTAAGTAAAACCACAAAAATGCTTAGGCCTCTATTTTGAAGACACCTACTTGCCTGTAAGTGTGGGGGTCACTTCCTTGGAGGTCCAAGCAGGTGATGCAAATGCATTCTCTGGCATCTAACAAAAACATTTGTTTGTTTACTTCAGTATGCAAAAACAACAACAAAAGAGTTCATGTTTGAGAGAAGCCTGTATAACTGATGGTGGGGACAGCAGGCCCATAGGTGGAGTTGCATCACTATCCCAAAGGTACTTTATAGACTGAGGATTATTATATAGTTCTCTGCATATTAAAGGTTTATAGATTCATTTAAACAAGAAGCAACAATACTAAAATCTGTAGGAAAAATACCTATCCTTCTGAAACAAAAGAATGAAGTGAGAGTTCCTTAAAAACATATAATATGAAAAATTACCAACAGTATTTTGAATATATTATAAATTAAAATGAGCATAGGTTTTTTGCATGTCACTCCACTGCCTTTTCTCATGTTACAGTTAGGTCAGAAATAAAAAAGATACAGGGACTGTTGTAAGTACCATAATATAAAATTATATGTTGATTTTTCCATGGGCTATTAATATCTTGTTACTGTGAGACTGTACTGGTTGGTGGTTTCTGGCTTAGTGGGGTTTGGCTTGTAGGTAAAGGAAAAAAGAGGAAAAAAAATAGAACAAGACCACCTCTGACATCAATACTGACCTCCAACTGCTATTTTATGTAACTTATTTTTGGTCATTTCCACATTTTTACATTTAATAGAAATGAAATAACACTATATTTTCTTAGTCTGTACACATTTTTGTGCACGTTCAAAATAATATGTGTGGAAATACTTTTGCTTACAGATTTCACTAGTATCAAGATCAAGACTCTTAACTTCTGGACCCCAGTTGGAATTCCAAGGGACATTCCAGTGGGCAATAGAGTAGAAGATGTAAAATTGCCAGTAAGGGGGAAGAGAGGAATTTTCTCTCACAGTCAGTCACAGGGGAGTGTGGCAAAAGTAGTGTAGGAGTGGTGCCTAATGTGTTCTCTAATGTTAATGCCTCTTAGACACTCTGAACACAGTCATGATCTAACCTGCTCTTCTTCCCTCCTCCTTCTGAAATAACTGAATTCCTAAATATCTATCAATAAAATGTTGGAAAAATTCCATTTTTATCTTTAATACAAACTCAAATTTACATTTGAATGGGAAATGACTCAGAATCAGGAGACTGCAAATGTTACCACATAGCTTGTAAAGGTTAGTGGTATTTAGTTATTGATATAAAAACCTTGGTGAGGGACTGCATTTGCAGGGGGTTGCTAATGGAATACAGAACCTTTCGCCTTTGGGTCACTGGATCAAATCTGTCTCTTGTGGATAGTGACCAAAGTTCACTATAATTTTAGTTTTCAGTGCCCTATATAAATTATATATGTAGAAACTAGGGATGGAAAAGATTTGTTACAGCTTGCAGCCTATCCCACTGCCAGTACAGAACTGCTCTCTCTAATGTATTTCCCTATTACAGATTTTTCAGTTCCTAGTTGGTCCTGTCCACCCTGCAGAGTAAAGCAGCTGGTGTTAATCGATATCTGAGTTTGGCTGGTGAACTGCCCACTCTGACACCGCAGCTGCAGGAGGAATTTGGCAAACAACCCTCTGCTACCTGCCTCCGTGGGATCACTGAGCAGGCAGTGCCATCCCCGCTGCTGCCTGCCATGGGGGAAGCAAGAAAAAGTCTCAGCTCCTTTCCACCCTGTGCAAAATACCTTAAAATACAGGAGGATTACTGAATCTCGTTTTCACTGCCTCGTTTATCCCCCTTTAAAGCCCGACCAGTGTCCCTTCCATATCCAAACAGCTGAGGGTCATAGTTCTAAATTGTCAGCCTGATGGATTAGTTCAGGTAGCTAAAGGGAAGGTCAGATATTAGTTTAGACATTGATATGGAGTAAAATTTTCCCGAAGTTTGGAAGAAATTTGGAAGCTTGAGTAGGGCTTCTTTTTGATTTAAATGAAAAGGTTTGAACCCTATTATCTTTAACAGCTTCCATTTGCAAGTGATTAACTATGTTGCAGAATACACATTATGAAGTGCTAAGGACTGGGTACTGACAATATTAAGGTTAGTCTTGTAGGGTATTTAATGTCTACCGCTTGCTGTAGTGCTAGAGATGTACATGGTCCTCGAAGGTTTAAAAAACACAACAAAAAAAAGTGCTACAAAAGAAACACCACCAAACAAACAAAAAACCCCATGAAACCCAGTACAGGGACCCATTCCAAATCAAAACAGATATGTGATAATTAAAACGGTTTTTATTGTCTAAGAAAATAATCCAAACAGGGTAACTTTGGGCTATTTTAACTTGCCCACCGTTGAATGCCTCAAGGTGCAAGTTACAATACCGAGACAGCTAGAATTTAAGTGGGATTTCCTCAGCACTTCTAATTTTGGCCATATGTGCCTGTCCCACAAACTTTATAATCCAATGCTTCCTGCTAAAATTCTAGTAGTATAACTGCAGCCTTCAAAGTATCAGAGTATTTTTAGAAAGAAAGCTGAACTTTGTTGCTGTTGGTCCCCCGGTGCCCCAGAACCTGAAATGCCAGTGAGGGCGATGTGTTGGAGCTGCTCCTGCACCCCTACGTGCTGCTGCTGGAGCTGGGGGAGCAGAGCTTGCTGCTGCTGCTGCTGCGTGGCCACAGCTCAGGACTCCCAAGTACCCCATAAAACACCAGTTTCTCCATTCACAGTGCAGCTAACAACTGTGTTACCAGAGTTAACTTATTTCTGATATTCACAGTGCCAAAGTTTCAGCTGCTGAAAAACTCAAGTGATCGTAAAGGGCGATCCTTTGGGATTCAGAAAGTTTACCATCAGGTGGTTTAAAAGAGAAGAATTTAAAACAAAAGAACACCAGAGAGGAACACAAGTAGTACCACAAAAATGGCAGTGAATCTGCAAAAGGGACACTCCAGATTCTTTTTCCAAGGTAAAAAAACCCACAACCCTGTGTTGTGAAATGACTTCTTAAAGACAGATTTAGAGAATGAAATTGAGGGTTATAAACTTGTAGCCAACAAAAGCAAGAAAGGCTGGAATGTTAGTAACCCATTGCAAGCACAGGATCCAAGCAAAACATCTTGGATTGCTGGTACTGTAATAAATTACAGTTTTCACTTTTGTATTCTGCAAGTGAAAACAGCACTAAGTCAAGCTTGAGAGAGGGAAAGTAAAGGATGACCTTTTTAATTCACCCGCACCCATTACAAGTAGAGGAACTGCAACATGGAGCAGTGAGAAATGAAAATACAACACCCATCACTGCGTGAAGGGATGGATTCTGTTCCCATGAAATGGGGTTCCTGTGTTGCTGAAGAGTTAATTGTCAGGTAGCAGTAGATGAAAGCCAAACCAGGCTCTGGGATGGTCTGCTGTGGTGGCTGTTATCTCATTTTCTTCCATGGATTAATTTTCCCCTCTTTAACTTTAATTAGATAAAAGTCTAGGGGCGGGAGGTGGCCCTGGAGTGCTCAAAGGGCAAGAAATGGTCAAGAGCTGTTTTCTCTCAAACTTTGATTAGCCTATTTGATAAGTGATACTAAGCACCCCAATTGGTTAATGAATGAGGGGTGCCCGTGAGGTAAGTGGTTGGGAAATTTAGCCTCCCCCACAAGGATGGTGAGTATGTAAACTTCTGTCCTTCAGTTAGGTGTCTACCATGGTTAGGAGTAAGGGTGATTTATATCCTATCTGGGTCCTGGAGTGTATCTACATTGATTGACTCTCTTGATCTTGACATCAGTCACTTCAGCTTTCAGAGAAAGGGGGAACATAGGAGATAATGAAAGCTACATTAAAGAGGACCTTAACATTTATGTAAACGTTATTCTATCTTCAAAGGCAGAACTATCTTTCAACAGAAAGGAGATTTATTTCCTAGTTGAAAATATTAGAAAATGGCGATATATTTAATATCAAACTGCTAACATTGGTGCTGGTCTCAGCCTTTAGGGTTTGTCTCTTATTTCTTGACTAAACTGCATTATAGTCAAAGTTTTACTGCATACTGCTTGCAAGTACACACTAATGATTTGTGCAAAGATACACCATCCTCTCCCAGTGGGGAGAATAGGGAAGGAGAGAGAGAGAGAAGGACAAAATTAAGGGTTTGAAAAACAGAAGTGTAGAGGAAACCGTTTGGAAAACTCATAGGTTAGTTTGCATTAAATGTGGGGCTTTTATACAGGCAAACCCAGGGCTGTATAAACCAGAAACATTTAAGCATTTAAATAAAACTCAAATGCACTTCTCAAATGCTCCCCTAGGGAATATCACCTAAATAGTAAGATTTCCCTGTCTGGTTGCCAGCCTTCCCTTGGCCTGGAGAAGAGGTGGCAGATTTGGGGCATGCTGAGGCAAGGAGGGAGCCTGGCAGGAGCTGGCAGTGTCCTCTCTCCACTGAGCAGGTCATCTACCAGCCAGCTGCAGCACCAACATCAATTAAAGGACCATTTTCAACAATGCTGAGCAGAAAGGTAGTTTGTACAAGTGAGAACCAGGGCCACATTATCACCATGAGAGATGCAAAAGTGCACAGACCCTTCTGGGTATACATGCCTAACTCTGCTACAGAATGCCAAGACATTCGCAACATCAGGAGGGCAGCAGGCAAAGTAGATGAGAAACTGTTACTCAGCAAATCCTGCAATATTAGATTTGGGAGCTTTTGCTGAAATTATGAGGAGATCAGTTTAAAACACGCAATATTTTGGTGTGGTGGGATATTAATGTTTGGTTTTTTATTTTTTTTAAAGGCTTTTTTAAAATTTTTTAAATTTTTTCTTTTCATTTTGCACCATGAGTAGTGAAATTCTGAAATTCATTGCCATGGAAGATTTGAGCAGTACAAGACAGGATTAGACAAATTCATGGACAACAGGGTTGTAAGCAGATCTTAAAGGAAAGAGAGAGGAATGTGCCTCTAACATCTACATTGTAGAAATTCTGTGTGCTAGGAGGGTATGAGGAGAATAAACTAGAGAAAGTAACAATGCTCATGTGCTCTCACTAAATAGGATCTCCTATTGTCTGAGACATTATTGGCCATGATCAACTGGCCTAATGCAGTGAGGCATTTCTTATGTTCTTATCATCATAAATCTGTTTTGGCTCATCTAGTCCTTCAGCCATAGGCAAACTTAGATTCTTCTATTAAATTTGTGTACTAGTTTTCTGTCTAGCTTTAGGGTAAAACACATTTCTGTTTCCTTTTCCTTGAACCATGAATTATCTTTGTCAACTAAATAGTCAACAACACAAGCCTTTTCCCTTTTTACCTATGGGTTCCAAAAAGCTTAAAATCTATCTTCATGCAAAATACTCCTGAGTAAAAACAGGCTGTTGTTAAAGACAGCCAAAAAGTGCAATAAAGTGGTAACTTAAGGTAAGTTAAGAGAGAGAGAATTATAGCCCAGCATCATCTTATTAAATAAGCCAGGAATTAGGACTAGTATGTAAGGCTGAATAATTAAGAGAAAAAATAGATCTGTGGGAAGTTTTTGTACTAACTAGTATTGTTTTAGGCAGAGGGCATGCAAATAAAGCCTTAGCTGCTAAGTCCTCTCTGTGATCTTTGGTAACCAGCAGACATAAGACATAACATTTGCACTCTAAATGGAATATGATCCTCTGTCTGGGAGAACTGGTCATTAATATGTAACCTGCAGAGCTGGGACATTTCTGTGGTAGTGAATAATTTCTTTGCAGTGAAAACATTAGCACAAAAAGAATACATAGCAAGGTGAGAAGGAAGAGGAAGTTTTCTTTCACTCAAACACAGAAGTGTAGAATTACACAATCTGAGTGAAAAACTTTATCAGTAGTAAGTGGTCATGGAATGGGAAGTATGCTAATCAAGAAAAGCATGAAAGTTTGGTCTTCACAAACTTATAAACCATATCTTTTACTCAGATAAAGGAAAATGAAAAGGTTGGTTTCTTGCCTAAATCCAAAATGACATGACATTAGAACACCTGGTTTGAACAAGGTAGTAGGAAGCACAGATTGTTTCTTGGACAGTATTTCTGGACAGATAACATCTACTGAGTGATACCGGTAACATTATGCTAGTTCCTTCACACTTTTTCCTTCACGCTTTTTTTTTCTGCGGAACACAAACAAAGCTGTAAGTGCTAACCTCCCACCTAAAAACAAAATACCTTTAAAGCACCTTTAAAAAATAAATCTAAGAATCAAAGCACAGTCAAGATGGCAGGGAAAAAAAATCCTCTGCAAGGAGCTGGTGCTGAGGTGTCTCCCCTGTGTTAAGGGAGTTGAGCTGTACTTGACTTTGAGGTTTCAGCACTCCCACTTTCTCAGTGTTAAAAAAACGGTGCTTTCTGGCAAATCAAAGAAAACCACACCTGACTTACATTCATAGCTGTGATTTCCTCAGGTCCATAGTGTTATTCTGAGAGAATAGAGAGCCCGTGAGCAAAACTCCCCAATGAATTTATTGACTTATTCTTACAAAATAATCACGCATGATTCCTGCACTGGAGCTGCTGAGCTGAGAGATAATATCTGTGCAGACATTACCAGCCTCTAGATCAGATTTTGGATTCTTTGCTTAGTGACCAGAAGTCCAGACTCATAGAGCAATTCCTAAATTACAGTCCCAGAGACTCTTAATTGCTTGCTACAGGGCAGGCAAATCCCTGTCACCAGCCATCAGGACATCCACTGGGCAAACAGCCCAGCTAAGCAAATAGTTTGGCTTAACATACACACAAGCCCACAGCATTAGATGAGAACCACACATGTGCGTAAAATCTGCTCTAGATGAAAATGCCTACAGAAAACTGCGTTCATGCTTTGTTAGGGTGTAGCAAGTACTCAAGGTGATAAATCATCTCTGTTTCTCCACCCATCCTCCCCCAACTGCACAGCCACTAAATACCTCTATCAACCATGCTTTAAGACAAATCAAGCTTTTAAAAATTCCTCTTTCTTAATGCTCTAACATGCATGGGTTCACAAAATTAAATTACAAAATTTTTATCTGTTTGGGATCAGCCCTGTTTCCTCCTCCTTGTGTTTACTTTCCTTCAGTAGCTGACATCAAAATGTTTTCTGGAATGCTGAGACTAAATAAGTTATGCTTAACTCAATATCTAATATAAATAGCCCTGGGGAAGCTCCAGCAGCACAATCATAAAAGCTACAGTTTCTTTTAATAGCTTGCCACACTTTGCTGATATAGTATTTCTCTAATCACCAATCTTTACGTGCCTTCCTGACCTTGGAGCTCTCTGTCCAACCGACTTTGTTGTATCAAAGGCTTGTGTCATTGGAAGAGTGAATGGCTTTCATTTTTCTCCCTGAAACTTCCGGTTCCTGGCATCTGCAAAGAATTATTCCAAGCAGTGTTTTGCTGCCTTGCGGCCAGTGCCCTGTAGTGGCCTGACTGATGGAAGTGACTTTTCCCAAAAAGGTTAGTGATTGTGGCTGGTGACGGGCGAGCCCTGCAGCTGGTGCACAACCAGTCCTGCTTTCTCAGCTGATTTTGTCTGACCATTGGGCTACCACAACCACGCATTACAGCAATTCATCTCTGTGGTGTTTTGGGAGGAATTGAATAAATAGGGTAGATACCGTTCTATAGCAGACTAGAGCAATAAACAAAACCCTTCCAAAATAACCACAGACTTCAAAAGCCTTCATATCACAACAAAGGTAATCTAAATTTAAAAGCTTTTATAGAAGTAACTGCTGCGTAGCGACATAGGGTTTTCTCAACTGAACATCATACTGTGTGAATATCCAAAACCCACAGTCGTGGTGCTCTGACTGCTTCCAGGTGATGAGAAGATTGCTGCCTAGATCCAGAGTCTGAGCTATGATTTGTCTTTTTGAAGATGGATTCTTTTTCTCTCTACACCTCTCCCATCTAGTTTCTCTTCTCTCACATTTTCTCTTTCTCTGGTTCCTTATATTTACTTCTTTTTTTTCTTTCCTTTTTAATATGAAATGTTTTTGGACCTATATGTACTATGCTGAAATCAACTAAATGGAACTCAGTATTTTCCTTTTTTTTTTTTTTTTTTTTTTTTTTTACGGTGGGGAGCAGGCAAGCAGAGGTGTAAGAAGAATTTTGAGGTATATTTTCAATAAGTATTATGTGCCTTAACTCCACAATCGTAGTCAAGCATCCTTAGCATTGAGCACTGAACTGTCACATGGCAAAAGACAAACTGCTTGAAATCTCCATAGTTAGGAGAGATAAAGCCAGGATGAGATAAGGCGACACAAAGAGACATTAGAAGACTGGTGTAAGCTCATACAGCTGATCAGTAACAGATAAAATTTGAAAATCCTGCTTTTTCTTCTAAGAGACAAGATTAGGACAGCATTCCTCAGAGACGGATTATGTATTTCAATTACTTAAATTAAATTTTAATTCAAAGAATGAAAACAAAACATCTTCAGAGATCCAAATCCTCCCAAAGCAACCTAACTTGACCCAAAACTCTCTCGGGACTTTCAGCCCCTAGTGCAGCTCTTTCGGCAGCATGGCCCTGTAACCCTTCTTAAATGAAAAGGAGAGGCTCTCACACCCCCTGTGCCCCCGGGGAGAAGAGAATCCCCAGGGACACAGACATTTCACAGCTGAAAGGAGCCAGCCATGGACCCCTGCTCAGGGCTTTTCACTTCCTTCTTTCTCATTAAAATACAAACACTAGGTGAGACAAGTCACACCTCTGGTTTAGGCACAATGTGCCATGGTCACCCCAAGCTCCCTGCATGGGAATGCGCTGCCTACAGCAGCACTGACCGGCTCTATCCCCTCTCCTGGCCAGGGCTGTGCAGGCACCAAGAGATGCCTGTGATGTTGCCATGCTTTAATCTCAGCTGGCAACTAACTACCACACATCCCTTGCTCAGTCCTTCCCAGTGGGATGGGGGGAGGGAGGGGAGATTCAGGAAAAAAAAGGTAAGACTCCTGGGTTGAAATCAGAACAGTTTAATAAGTGAAAGAAACTAAAATATAATGATATGTAGTGTTTGCCTCAGGTATTCCCTTGGTCCTTTTTGGTTTAGATTCAATGGGGCCTAAAATCTCAATGCCTTCAGATGGCAGCTACTCATAAATTAGCACTGTGTTTTCCTTCCTACTGCACAAGGTTGGAATGTATATCTCACATTGTAACAAGCTTAATTTTGCTGTTAGCAATCATTGCACAAGTAACAAAACTTCGTTTTCAAAAGAGTTTTGACCATATCAACTTGGGTACATAACACTTTAAATAACACTTTTTGTACTGAAGTATGTTGAATCTCCAGGTATTACTAATATTAGCCCAGAAATACAACCAGCTCTGAAAGGGAGCTCAGTGACCATTTACTGTCACACACACAAAAGGCTGGAGATTAAACGAGGTAGCAGATGTTTCTACCTGTAGTTACACTGAACCCAAATTTTCAAAGCATTTTCTGGGGTTTTGTATCCAGAGCAACTCCTGGATGTACCTAAAATCAGAATTCTCCAGCTAATTAACAATTCTATATAAGATTTAATGGAACCCTTGCAACTTCATGATTCCTTCTCCCAGAAAGAATAAGGCCCAGGAACTTCTTAAGGGTATAACACATAGGGTGTGTTGTATTATGACATTGGAGAATATTGCTGTATGAAAGAAATAGTCATCAGGGCTTAAATCCACGTTTGAAAAAAAAAAAAAACCTAAAAAAATAACCTGGTCGTAGCTTAGATTGATGCCTCAAAATGCACATGAGAAAAACTGAAAAACAATCCTGTCTCTTATTTCCAACAGTACAGTAAAAGTCTTTTAAGTTCTCTGTAGACTGACTAAAAATAAGCAAAGAAGGCCAGGTAGCAGCCATCAGATTCTTATGAATTAAATTACATCCATATGTATAGCACATTTCAATGTCCAAAGAGCCACTTAGATATGTGAATCTGAACTTTTATGATGAAAACCAGGGATATTTCTAAAACTATCAATAAAAATCAAAAGCTCAGTCCTAATCTCACATATTTTCCCCCTTTTGAATGTTGCCATTGTTGAATTGTCCCAATTACATTTTTGTACCAAGAGTAGCAGAGAAACCCCAACACCCATAGTCAGAGTAGGATTTGGAAAAGGAGAAGGAAGGAGCTGAGAAGCTCACTGCCTGTGGCTGGGCCTCAGGACAGCATTAGGTTCTCTGGTTGGGCTCAGGGCTAAATCTGTTGCTTTTAGCATATCTGTTGATAGTGCAATCAGGTTGGGTTTAACCCCTGTGATTCCTGAGAAGAGACCTTCAAACACGTCTTGTCTTGTAGAGTTCCAGCAGGAACTGCTGGGCTGGCAGCACCCGGTGCCTTGACCCCTGCCTCAAAGCTCGCAGCCCAGCTTTGCAGCTCTGCCAAGGCTCTGTGATACATTTCACAGCGTCCATTCGTTTTCTGAAGGTCCCCTAAGGCCAGCAGGGCTTCTGAGCCATTCTGAATGCAATGGCATGGATGTGGGGTGCCAGCTATTTGGAGTGCTTTGGCACTGCTTTGCTGGGAGCGCTGTCAGCACATCTCTCGGGTCTCGCGGTGGCCCCAAAGGTCGGCTGTGGCACAGTGTGCGCGCTCAGCATGACGCGTACACCCGGCTTATGTGATTGCCTTTCCTCCTGGGAAACCTGCCTGAGTAGCTTTAATGCTGCCAGAGGTTGGAAAGACAATGTACTGGATGTTCCCAACATGATTAAGGACCACAATGACCCCAAAGATGCAAAAGCTAGGAAGTTTCATGGGCTCTTTCACCGCTTTGCCACAATGCCTCATTGTGGGTGACAGGGATTATCAGCCTCCCTCTCCTCACCCCGTCTGCTCAGAGCCCTTTTGCACCCAGCTTAAAGATTTGGATGCTTTAGTTTGTCTGAGCAGTACCTAAAAGCTGTGATATTTTACAGTGCCAATTGCTCCAGCCTCTTTCTCCTACCCTTTGTCAAATCCAGCACCATCAAACCAAAACAACTTCTGACTTCTGACCATACCTCCTGCTATCAGTTGTAATAGGAAACACAGAAAGCCACAGTGCTGCATTATTTCACAATTAAACCAGATGTGAGGCCAGAAATAGAGAATATTATTGATACAATGCAATTACTACTGATTCAGTGGTTAAAGAAAGGACTTAAAAATCAGGATTTCAAATCCTTGTGCACTTTGGATCTGTAATGTCTACACCTTAGCTTCTCCACACAAAAATACTTTCTATGTAGTAGATGAATTACAGATTATTTTCATTATAACCTTTAATAGGACAGTATCATGCAAGGGATATATATGCATCACATATATAAAATTTATTACAGAGCAGGAATGTTGATATTCCTAGCAAAAACTACAAAAAAACATAAGGACAATATATTACATTATATATCTGTCTGAAGAAAAAAAGAACATTTATGAAATTATACAGTTGGAAATATGTAACACCTACTAATCCACTGTCAGAAAAATAAACAAGCACAGCTTTGTTTTCAGTATGTTAGTAGCTGCACTTCTGCAACAGAGGGAAAAAAAAGTATTCCAGGCACTGAAAGATTTTGTTTGTCACAGGCTCCAAATCTAGAGCATTTGGGGACAGCTATAATGTTATCTTGAGTGAACACAGGGCCGACATAATTACAAATAAAGAGGTAAGAAGCAAGGGGAATTGTCTGCATAACTTCACTTGGCAAAATCTTCCCATAGAAGGTGGCAGGTAGGAAATCTGCATAATAACAAACTTGTCACAACACAAGGCCAAGTAAATACAACAATTAGAATTAACATTTTACTTTTACTGGTTCTCAGGATTTCCCCACTCTGTCCTCCCAGGTTTCACTAGACAAAGTTAAAATTGTAGCTATTTATTTGGTACAACATTTTCCAGTATGTATTTTTTCCTGTGTGTTGTGTGTCTGCAAGAAGTTTGTCTCCCTCCTTTGTGGGAAACAATCTCCAGCATGTGGATGTCCTCCCAGGCTGCCATCAGACCACAATTAGGGAGGTGCTTTAAGGGACTTCACCAGCAATGGAGTTGATCCTCAAGGCTGCCTTCCCCAATATATGAGTTGAAACATCACTATCTCAGCTGGCCTTTAAAACAAAGAGATAATAATTCTAAGTACTAAGCAGCTATTCTCTGAAAAAAATAAAAATAACCACTGTCTAAAGTAGAAAGCTATTTTTGTTCCATATATAGGCAGCTTTAAAAATTTTAATTAATATACCTAAAACTGCTGTGTTTTATTTCAGGAAGGACATTAATCATAGTAAGGGGTAACAGAGCACAGATGAGGAATATAGACTATTATTTGGCCTGTAATTTTGTGTCCATTGGTCTTTTAAGCATTCAGACTTCTTTTCTTGTAAGTTAGTCCTGAATACTTTGGAGAGATCTCTCTTTGAGATGAAGTAAAATACTGGCTAAGCAGTGTTGAGATCCCTATGTAGTGTGAGCAAATCAATGAGCCTCCTTCCAGAATGGAACAAGAGTTCTTATTGCCCCACCTCTCCCCAGTAAAGTATTCTCTTTACTTATTCTTTCTGCTTCCATTTCTTGCAATTCTTGTAATATCTTTTGCTATTTGAGGATTAATGTGAGCACATGAAAGATGCAGTTTTTCGAAAAGGCACAAAGGCAAGAATTTATAGTTGAACATACAAACAAAAATGCTGCCAAATTTTAAAACCATAAATAAAGTGGAAGGCATTATCATAAAAAGAGAGGGTGAGAAGGGAAGAGGTTGGGCCTTATGCTATTCAGATGTTAGGATTTTGTAATACTGTTGCCACTCTTCCTTTTAGTCCACATCTCTCTTTGTAACAGCAATCTAGGCCCACCTGAGGTACATTGCAACGAGGCAAGTTCAGAAAATTTAATTCATCCTTCCCATGAAAAATAACAAAGGATATGGTATCTACTGAAAGTTACTTCGCATTTTAAGTTTGGAGATTTACTTAAGGAATAAGAAATTGTATAATTTACTTTGCAGTGTGCATTATACAATTTGTGCTATGCAAACACATAACATTTTCCTTGTTTCTTTTTAACTCTCTAGTTGTTCCTAAATCAGCAAACATAAAGGTTTTTCCCTCCATTTTAAAACTGCCCATTCTAGCAATTTTCCCACTTGCTAAAAGCAGCAAAACCTAGGCTGAGAAAACAAAGTGGGAAATATTCATAAGAAATCTTCTGATGTTCAGTTCAATTTTTGTTTAAATTACAAATAATTTGATCTCATCCCAAATAAAACTAAAAAAAAACCAAAAACAAACACAAAACTGTACTTATTTGTTGTAGAAATATATTTATTTTACAATAGTATAGAGCATTTTACAACTAAGTAGAATTCTAAATATATAGAATATATCTGAAAGGATTTTTGTGACAGTTTTTTTTTCCATCTGCACCATCCTTCCTATATTCAAATCCTTTATTTTCTAGTCTCAAATTATATCACCATTTCCCTACATATCACTATTTCCTTGTGTTCCAAAATCTGAAAAGTGTAGTAGAGCTCTGCACTGAAGAGAGAAATATGTTTTTAGAATATTTTGTGATATTTGGAGATGTGTGTGTGTGTATACACAATTTTTCAATAAACTATCTCTTACTACATATGTGTTGGAAAAAGTAAGTCTGTAGGCATTTTAACCACATTGAAGTAAGGTGTGAGATTTGGTCATATATCTCTCTGAAATCTTCAGGGGGTAAAAGTCATAGACCCACAGAATGGCTTGGGTTGAAACAGAACTTAGAGGTTATCTAGTTCCAAACCCCCTGCAATGGAGAAGGACTCCTTCCTCTAGAAAAGATTTGTCAAAGCCCCATCCAACCTGGCCTTGAACACATCCAGGGATGGCACATCCGCACTTTTGTGCAACTTACTCCAGTGGCTCACCACCCTCACACTAGAGAATTTCTTTCTGATATCAAATCTATACTTAGATTTTTTTCAGTTTGAAGCCATTCCCTGTTGTCCTTACATGCTCTTGTGAATAGTTTCTCTCCATCTTGTAGGCTTTCTGCAGTTACTGGAAGGCTGCAATTAGCTCACCCTGAAGCCATCTCTCTTCCAAGCTAAACCATCCAGATTGTCTCAGCCTTTCCTCACAGGAGAGGTGCTTCAACCCTCTGATCATCTTGGCATCCCTCCTCTGGACTCCTGGAAGGTCCCTGTCCTTCCTTTGCAGCCCTGCAGGTGGGGTCTGTCCAAAGCAGAGGAACAGAATCCCCTCCCTGGCCCCGCTGCCCACGCTGCTCTTGGTGCAGCCCAGGACACCTCTGGCTTCCTGGGCTGTGAGTGCACCTTGCAGGGTCATGTCCAGCCTCTCATCCACCAGCACCCCTTCTCAGCAGGGCTGCTCTAAATCTGTTCATTCCCTAGCCTTGTGCATTAGATAAAGTGACCTGCACAAATGCTTAATAGAGATAGAACAGAGCTGGTCAAACACCCCAGTGATGGCTCTTATATTTGCTGACCATATGGTCCTCCGGTGTTCTCCATTCTGACCTCACTGTACCTCCATACAAGGAGGGTCATCTATACACCCTCATGATTTTATACTTGGGCACTAATGTGTTTGTCTGTCTGGACTCTATATTGAACAGCAGGGTTTTCCAAGATTTTCTCTTTATACGTCAGAACCAAGTAATTTCCATTACTTCTACAATAAAACCTGAACTCCGAAGAATTGTCTATAAAACCAAAGTAGAATCTGTTGAAATATGCAGAAAACACAGATCTGCAGCTGGACTACTAATGGGGCTTTAGCCCAATAGGAGATTATTATTTTTCTGTGTGAAGGCCGAAGTAATGATTCTTCACTTAAAAATAAGTCATACAAGTCTGCTAAGAAAAGTAGTTCTGATGAAGAGCAGAAAGATGGAAGTGGTTGAAATTATCTGCATAAAGTAACACCAAACTGATTTGCCAATACTGTTGAAGAGAGTTGGGTGACATTTCTCAGATCAATGAAATCTGTGGGACAGGTGATGTTATCAAGTAGTTTTGACCAACATATCAACTTATTGATTTCAGAAAGCTACTAGGATTAGGTGGTTGTAACCATTAAATGTTATTATAGAGCCTACTTTTTCTTCATATCAAAGTAAAAGAAGAAAATACTTGTTAATACTGAAAGTTAGGGAAAGACACATGAAAAATTGTATTTTCATTTTGCATTCATATCTACACTTCTCTGTATTCTTTTTTTGGAAAGCATCAAACTTTTCTGGAATATTTTTCCCCTTTATTGTACCCCCAATTATTTATACATTTTAATTAAATATCTGTGGGAGTCAGAAAGTGAGGAAAGATTCAGCCAGGAATGAAGCTTTTGAAGATTTCTCCTCAAAAGCATTTTCTTTGGATGAGTGCTGTTCACACTGCAGTCAGCACTTTAGCAGGAGTGACAGAAGTTAAGTACCTGCCAATGTTGGGAGCAGAGAAAGCAGCTCTCACAGGAGCAGGAACCAGGAGTAAAACCAGCAGCTCAGCTGGACTCCTGGAATTTCTCTCCAGCAAAAGTGCACTGATTTTAGGGCCACCTTTTCTGTCACTCCCATAATTCCTTTCTACTTAATCATGCCAGGCTTCAACATCATGACTGCTTGGTTCCTATTTCTTAACAAAGATAGCTGAAAACTTCTCAAACCATGTGACCACCTTGATTCCTCACTTCTATGGGACCAACATAGGTGATGTTTAGATGCTCAGGCTTCTGAAAACATTCCATCCAAGAGAGGTAACTTTTACCCTCTCCCCCTTCAAAAACACAGGTCAGCAGACAATCCACCTCCTCATGCAACAGCAGAGGTAAAAGTCTGCTGGCAGGGTCCTGACTCTGCTGTTACATCCTGCAGCCAGAGGCAAGGGGTGTGACTCCAGCCTGGATTTGCACACTTAGCCGTGCAACCTGCTGTCCAAAGTGCATCTTCTCCTATGTGCCTTGATAAAGGAGCACGCTCTTTGCTCTTCCCTTATTTCTTGGCCCAAAAGTGTTGTAGTTTTTGTAACATGTTTTGTCACCCCAAAGGTGCTTCTGCACTAGAAGGGAAGGATGGAAGGAGAGGGACAGGGGCCTCTACAGCAGCAGCTTTGCAGCTCCAGGAACAGAGGGGCAAAACAAAACTGGTTGAGGGTGATAACCACTCCCTGGACTGTCACTGCAGTAGGACCAGTCTAAGTACTAAGCTCTACCTTGGCAGAAGCTGGAATAAGCCATTCCACAGTCCTTCAGAAGGCAAGGGGAAGGCACAGAGCATGGGGATATTTTGCTGTGAGAAGCAGCTTGCTGCCCAAGGCAAATCTCTGCCTGGGACTCCAGGCAGTTTTTTGGGCTATAGCTTCCATCCCACTGCTCTGTATCTGCATCCAAGATTGAGTTGATAAGGTTTCATTTCTGTTTACCCATTTTCTAGTCAACATTGTATTCCTTGGATTACAGCAAGAGAAATCCAAATCCTATAAACATCCTGATAATACATGACCTAATATATCCAGATGCCTCAAGGCTAACTGCCCTGTTTCTTCCTGTCTATGCTTTTGCTTGCTCTATATCCATTTCTACCTATTCAATCTATGTGTCTGTAACCATACTTGTAATTTACTTACTTTTCATAAAAATGCTGATTCTGACTTTGTGGTTGAATATATTTCAGATGGTGATACTGGGGTTTTTTGAAAGTGATGACCATGGAAGTTGGTGGCTCCACATGTGGTTTTGTCAAAATTAGAAAGTGGTAGAGCTTCTTGGTGATGTGTTTTCTCCAAGTGACAGAGCAGTAAAAAAGATGTCTCAACATATTCATTTTCAAGGATATCTCAGACTAATTTCTATTTTAGGTTGTATATATTGACAGAGAGACACCTTTCCTACACTTTCATATTTGTTCACACACATTTTTTGGAAGACCTCAGGACCCATCTTTTCTTGGTTTCTGAGGGCAATTAGTTATGTCTTTGTTTGAGGACAGTAGGTGAAATAGTACTTCACAACAATCCTGGGTGAAAATTGCTAAAAATTCCACTTACCCACAGTTCTTTGTCCCAAGGAACAAACTCCTTTGTATTCATTACCTTCTATAGGTTTTTTCTTGTCACTTCTGAAGAACAAAACCAAGCTCAAACTTATTAATATATTGTATGATATTTCTGAAGGACCTACATCTGGGTTGAAGGAGAAGTTTCTGGGTGACCAGAATTTCTGACTTACTCAGACTTTGGACGATGCTGTGTTAGTTTGGGCCAAGTCTGCCTTCCCAGGGACCTTAAAGCAGGGCTGAGCTCTGTTTGCTGCAAGCTGAGGCCTGTTTGCTGGATGCAGTCACTGGCTGGCCTGGACACCCCTTGGATGCATTCAGCTCCAACTGCACTGGGAAGGTTGAAAGCCTAGGAGGGTGGTAGAGAAGACAAGTGGCAGGATCTGAAGTTGCTCTGTTCCCAGGTTGCTGCAGGGGTCTGGACAGGGCTAAGGAGTGAGGCCTCCAACAGGAGCCACGGGGTGAGATGGGGCAGCAGAGCAGGCACCAGAAATATCCTTCAAAAGAAGGAGGGAGAGGAAGGTCTGAAAGGCAGCAGGTCTTGTTTTCATCCTTTCCTAGGGCAAAACTTTCTGAAGCATTTGCATGTAGCTTTTCCCTTCAGGAAATTACCCATCCTTTGGGTAATTTTCTGAAAAAAATGTGGAAATTAACAAGCAGACCACCAAAAACGCTTTGAGAGGAAAAGCTTTGTAAGGATAGTAGTGCTTAAGGACTTTTGGGAGAGGAAGGCAGGATGGGAAAATCATGAAAAACTTTTACCAATTAACAGACATGAGCACACGCTTCATAGTTCAGCAGAATGCATCAAAGGCACAACAACAGAGGGATATAAGCCTGGCCACAAATATATGAGAGTAGTAATCTTATTAGTAAGAAATGCAAAATTTGCTATCCCTAAGAGGAAAAAAAAAAAAGTTCTCTACCACAATGAAAAAAAGCCAAAGCATAACCCTGAACAGAAGTGTTAGTACACCCATAAACATGAGGGATTATGCTACAGACATACAAATATTTGGATTTATTTAACTGTGACTAAACTAAATATTAACATTAAATTAAAAACCGGACTGTTAAGAAGCAAAACAAGCTTTTATGAATGAATCCCACATATCTTTTTCTCTGCACAAAACAGAACAGTTCAAAGGACCGTTATAGATAACTCACCTATGCTTTATCCTCCAACATAGACCATCTAATAACCCAACAGATTACTCGTGATTAATCAGTTCTCAGAGCCAGTAGAAATAAATAAATAGCTCTCATTAAAATCCTTAGAATTTACAAAATGTTAAGCTCCAAAATGTACAAATCACACACCTACATGAAAGGAATATCCACGCCAACCTAAATTAATTCAAAGCCCTGCTAAACAAACCTTACAGTAATACTAGGAGGACAACAAATATTTACCTTCCATGCTCCTAAAAGGCTCATCTTCTCTTTAGATACTGATTCTAAAATTCCTCCTCAAAATAATTACTGAGGGCCTGAGCTTGTTTCTGTGGAAGGCGATGGATGGCCCTCTGCTAGCTCCAGCAGAAGCCCTAATTGCTTGCCTCTACTAATAAACTAATCTCAGGCACCTGGAACTAGCAGGCTCCATGCTGGGCAGACAGGGCTCAGGTTACCTAAGAAATGCTCCAAATATATTCACACAAATCACTGGCCCTGCAGATGTGCAAATACTGCTTTTGTCATATTGCTGGAGAGATGGACATGTGTTTGCAGGGCTGTAACACATAAAACCTGAAGACAAATTCATTGTGTTCCTTTAATCCCTTCCAGAGGCCAGGTGGACATTTGGGGAGCCAGATAAGTGTGTTGATTATCCACATTACTCATTGCATTAATCCACTTGTCTGTGACTCAGAGTATCAGAAATGCTCACAGCATAACTATGTAGGTGGCTGGGAAAAAACGTATGTATTTCATGTGTGCCTGTTGTCTGTAAAATATAACCTAATCAGGAAACTAGCCTAAAACTTTGACTAGTATCTAAACAAGTCTAAACTTTGCTGATGTCTACAGTTTCAAATATTACAATTAAAGGATCTGGATGCCACGAGAGGATATACGCCTCAGTGTAAGCCTTGTGAGACAAACTACTCTACTTTTAATAAATTTTAAAAGATTTTCACAGGCAAACATTTTCTGTGTCCTCTGAAATTAAAGCAGGTGTCAGCCAATTTCCATGTAACCTTCCACAAATTTCTTCTCCTTCCCTAAACATGTTGATAAACATGTGTCAAACACAGTATGTGTCTGGTTTCATTTGAGGAGGGGAGAATGATATAAACAGGACATACTTTAACCTGAAAATGGAGGAGAGAAAGAATAGGCTGTATTCTTGGTCTCCAACAAATTGCTGAAATAGATGTTTGGTTCAGGTGATGTTCACACAGGTAGATTAATATTTTAAAAAATTATCTCAATTTGTTCATATGCATGAAAAATATTGTTTCTATTGACTACATAGACACAAACACAAAATAATTTTAGAAGCAAAGATAGGAACATCTTCCAGAGTTATCTATGTTTTTTGATGTTACAGACTTTTTTCTTCTTCAAGACACTGTAAAAAACCCCAAACTCACAAAACCGCCCCCAAACAACCCAGCAAAGTAAAAACAAAAGCATCAAACCAAACCAACCAAACAAAAAACCCCTAAAAACCCCACTTAAATTACTTTTTTAGATCAGAGATCTGGAAAGATTATAGTTTAGATATTGACTGAATGGCAAATGTACAGCTCCACAAAAAAAAAAATAAAAAATGCACAGATACTGCAAAACTGAAGTTCAGGTCTGGAAGTAACAGCAAGGCAGACAATGCAGCTCTAAAGCGTCAGAGCTCAGAGTCAACCAGCACTGAGAAAAGTCCAGACACAGCATTAATCTGCCTTCAGCTGAATTTCCAAGATTCTTTAAGAAATATGTTTAAGTAATAATGTTCAGTGAAGACTACCACAATCCACTGGTGCACCTTTACTAGCTTGAAGAGCATTCCAATAGGGAGCAAATCCTTTTGTCTTCTGTACTGTAATGATTATCAGAAAAGTAAACTCAATTAATAAATTATCAATGCTTAAAATGAACATTGAAAGATATATCATAAATTCCCTTGCTCAAAGAAATACACACACAGCAGCTATTTAATTTATGCAATGAAGGCATCATATAAGTTGAGGAGAGCAGCAGAAATAACAGTATTCCACTGATTTCCTGTCTGGTAGCAACATTCTGTGCCATGAATGACTCCTGCAGTTTGGCTTCTTCCAAACTGCTCAGCTGGGAGTTCAGAAGAGGAGGCAGGAAATTGTGAATACACGAGCATCAGACAGACAGTGCTGCTGCCACCACTTGATCCTAGGATGCAGGGAGTAATCACACCATAGATAGCAAAATGCCTCCTGTGACTACTTTATTGACCATGAAGCCAGCATTGAGGAAAGTGAATGCTAAATTCTCACAAAGGAATGTATCTCTTTCTGTTCTCCATAGGGAGAATATTCAACACAATAGTGTCCATGCATTCTTCACTCATCTCCCAACACACACACTCCCAGCAAATGTTGCAAAACATATGTATACCTATGAGGACAAAAAAATAAAACTCCTCTGAAAATTTATCATGATCAAAATTATTAGCAAAACTAAGTAAAAAGAGATTTCAGGAAAAAATTTCCTGAATGTTAAGTTTCATTTTGTTCATGGATGGATACATAGACCTCTTCAGATAGCTCAAGATATTTCCTGGAATATGCAACACTATCCTTCCTGTCACTGTACGTTAAAAAAAATTATAAGAAAAGTTGGGGTCTGTATTTAAAGGAAGGGAAATGGCTCAACGACTCTAAACTAAGACAATTCTTGTATAACCTCTTTTTGCTTACTCATATTTTTTTTCTTCATTTAGTCACTTATGACAATGTCCCAGGTGATTTACCTTTCCCATGACCTTATGTCTTTTTACTGAAGTAGTGACCCTAGATATTAAAGTGGGTTTTGAAGCTGCCTTTTAAAGCATTTATTCTCATTTCAGCTGTTATTGATGAGCATGTGTTTGCATAAAGGCCTCTTTTATTACATGAAGGGTAGACATTCTCACATCCCATGAGCTGCCGATTTATTTTGCAGTGTGTGATGGGCTGGGGTACTCCCACCTGCCTTCCCACACAGCCTGAACTCAGCTTCACCTCTCTGAGCAGCCAGCAATCTCTCCTTGACCAAGCCAGGCCTCCAATCTGCTGTCCCAAGCACAATGTTAATTGTTCTTGGGTTTATTTAAAAAAAAAACAAAGTAAAAAAAAAAAAGCCACATGTATATGTATATATATCTATATATATATTTTCCTGCATATATGTATATTGAGCCCAGGTGAGGATAAATAGAGCCTGCAGTTTTAAGTCACAAGTGTGAATTTCAGCTGAATTAAGTGGTTTGAAAATACTTCTCTTGCATCCACTTTTGTTTGAGGTTTTGGGACTATATGCACAGAAAAAAGAAAGATAGAAAGAAAATGGTTTGAGAAGTGATCCTCCTCCATGGAGTGAGCCAGGTTCCTACTGGCTTCACAGGGTTTTAGCCTTTGTCATGTCAGCAAAAGTGACCATCTGTTGACAAAACAGAATGGAAAATCTTTTCTACTCTGTTACAGTCTTTTCACAGCTGCCTATTTCCCTGAAGTGCTTGCCTCTGCCTACAGCCAGCAGCAGTTATGACAAAAAAAAATGGTTCCTAAGTGGGATCTCACGTAACAATTCCTGAATTTCTAAACAATTTGTGAAAACTTATATGCAAATCCTTGCTACTTTCCAGGGAGCCCTGGGAACTGAGTTAACTGTAAAAACTTGACTCACAGTTGCTCAGCACATTTGATACTGAGTAGTAAGAACATCACTTTCCACTTTCAGTGCTGTGGGAAAATTTAAATTCTATTTGTATAAGGTCATAAAATGCATGTTCTAACATCATATTATGTATTCAATATATTAGAAAAACTTTGTCTTCTGTAAGCCTCTGCATGTGAAGCTGTCTTTCCTGCCAGGGAGAACTGACAGGTTGCCTGCCATCGCCTACTCTCCAGCAAAGTCAGTAGCCCACACTGTCAGCATGCAAACATCTGTTGAATGGATTTATTGAGTGGGTCTTAGGTGCACGTTGGGGGTGGAGGCGCCCACTGTTTATTACGGCCCTGACCTAATGAACTTAATTTGTTGACATGTTTCCCTCAGTGTTTTACTTGATCCCATCTCACATTTCTTTCTACTGTGCTGTTTTCTCGGAAACAGGAGTTCCCATCACATCGGCATGTCCACCAGTTGCAAATCTACCAGGCTCAGATGGCTACAGTTGGCATGGCAGGATCAGATAAACACCGACCACTTTCCAGGACCCCATCTTCCCCTGCTGAATCCACATTACCTCACCTAGACATGGACCAGCCCAGCCAGCATGTCTACACAACTGGTAGGATTCCCTAAAGACTGCCTTTAATAGGCAGGGCAAATGCATTTGTTCATGTGGGATCAACAGACTTAAATGCCTCAAATACCTCCTGCAGCAATGTGTTCAGTTTTAGCCCTACTGCTCCTCTGTTTTATGATGCTATACTGGCACCAACTCAACCAGTGCAGCTGATAAATCACAGGGTTAATATTCACACAGTTGTAAATTATTACCATTGACTGGCTCTGGCAGTACAGAAACAGGTGCATTTTTGGTGCCTTTAAGTCATTTATAGCTTTTTCTTTCATTTCCCTATTCTCTGGTTCTTTTCTTTGTGTTCTCATTGCCTGTTTTGTAAAGAGACCACCAATAAGTTGAAGACCACCAGTAAGGAGGAAAACTGTGATGTAATTCTCAATGTCTTCATTTGACAAATCAGTCTCTGTTGCAAGGTCACTTTCTCTGCAGAAGGAGCAAAGCTGTGGACATGACTAAGTGACGTTGGCTACAACTTTTGTGTCATTCAACAGTTGTGTGGAGTCCAGAGAGACAGGTTTTATGTTTAGGTCGTGGGCATTCCAGTCACTCAGGGAACATGGGTTGTCCAAAGCAAAGTGATTAGAACCTCAAAAATCTTCAGTCAAAGGAAGGAAAATGACCACAGAAACCTCCTTTGTTATTGTGGGTAATCTAACTTTGCATGAGGGTCCATCTTTCCAAAAGCCTGAAAGTCAGCATAATATCAGAGCATGGTCAGAAGTGAAGATCCATATTGTGCACAAAGAAAAATAAAAGAGGAGGGAAATAAATACTGGCAGCTTCTGTTTATGAAGGTTTATGCCAAAATAATATTTCCTTAAGCTGGCAGAACTCTGAAAGTTTGCATCTTTTCAGACTATGACCATGGATTTATGTAGGATGGATTCTTTAATGGGCACTGTATGTAACTGTGTCAGAAAATGTGCGCTCCCATCTTCCCAATTAGAATGTGAACTTGGAAAGCAAAAATGTATTATTATTGTTGGGTTACAAAAATTTGGGTTGTACAGAAACAATCATACTAATTCACTTTCCATGAGTTTCTCCAAAAAGAAAAGCCTTGTACAGATAGGATTCCTAAGCCAGGCCACTGTATTTCCAGTTGTGTTCATAGAGTCCCCTGTAACACTGTAAACACTGTAAACTCATTCTAAGATTTGCAGAGCACACCAAAAGGGAGCTCACAGTCCCTTTCAAAAATCTCCAGTTTTTCCACTGAGAAAGTTGAATGGAGTTACAGGTGTAAAAGCTGCTGCTTCAGTCTGATTGCTAAGGTTTACTGACACCTCTTTTTATAATCCTTAGTAAGGGGAGTAAGGTCAAGGGGGTTACATGGATCTGTGGACTTGTGGCATTAGTGGAACTAATCAAGAAAGAAAGTGTGAAGTTGAGATAGAAAAATAAGAAAAGGAATGAAATTATGTATGACAAACACTGAACAGAGATGATGATGGGAACGGGACATCCCTGGCATAAAGGGCTCGAGATGTGACACAAAGAAACCTGATAGGTTCAGCAATGGAAATGCAGTCAGATTAGGTAGAGTCTAAATTTACCCTTTTAGTAAAGCATAGCTACATGAACACCAGTGAAAAGAGAGAGGGAGGAAAAGAGAGAGGAAGGCAGGAAGGTAGGAAGGCAGGGAGGGAGGGAGGGAGGGAGGGAGGGAGGGAGGGAGGAAGGGAGGAAGGGAGGAAGGGAGGAAGGAAGGGAGGGAGGGAGGGAGGGAAGGAGGGAGGGAGGGAGGGAAGGAGGGAAGGAGGGAAGGAGGGAGGAAGGAAGGAAGGAAGGAAGGAAGGAAGGAAGGAAGGAAGGAAGGAAGGAAGGAAGGAAGGAAGGAAGGAAGGAAGGAAGGAAGGAAGGAAGGAAGGAAGGAAGGAAGGAAGGAAGGAAGGAAGGAAGGAAGGAAGGAAGGAAGGAAGGAAGGAAGGAAGGAAGGAAGGAAGGAAGGAAGGAAGGAAGGCCAATTTATTGCAACTGAGATTCTCAGTCCTTCACTGAATTCCTTTTTCAAAATCTGGAACATCTTTTTCTTGTATCCTTGTTTGTTGTTTTATTGAATCTTTTTCCCCCCATCCACTGCTCATTCAAGATAATAATCTCTACTCACTACTAAAAAAAAATTAAATCCTCCTATTTTCATCTGCCCTACAACTTTATGCTTCTGCTTCTCCACCTCTGCTCTGAATTCATCCTTTAGGTTCTAGCCAAGGACAGTGTGGTGCTGCACCTGCTTGCAAGCTGTACCTGTGCTAATTGAACAGGTCTTGCAGAGCACATAGTTCTGCATTCACAGTTAAGCCTTTCCTTTCTGCTTAAAGAAATCTCTTTTCCTGACATGTGCCTAGGCTTACAGACTTACACATGTAACCTTTATCACTCCAGTTTCTGAGTGCATCAAAAATAAAGCTATTTTTTATGTTATGAGACTGATACCTTTGGAGTGACAATGAACAGAAACTTTGCAACATCAACAGTTCTAATGCAGTTTCTGTGAAAACAAAAAAACCAAAACCGAAACAATCTGTGTATTATTAACATATAGGATGTTATGGTATAGAAATATTTTATCTTTTCATACTATCTCCTGGATTTGGATGGTGCCCCGGCATTTATTCATTGATCACTTGAAAGAAACTCAGACCCAGTTTTTATTTATTCTTATATGGCCTTTAGAAAATCCTTTAGGATGAAAGTCCTGAGGAATGTGGTCTGCTCACAGTGCTGACCTGTTCTGAGCAGAGTTGGACTACAAACATCTGGAGGTCCCTGTCAGCTTAAGCTATCCTATGGTTCCATGATTTTATCCCTTAAGAGAGCACAAGATGCAACCAGCCTTTGTCCACAGCAGTTGCAACACTACCATTTGTAAAAGCATGAAAGGAAGGAATGGGTGTGTGGAAAGGGAGAAAATTCTAGTCCACCATAAAGCAAGGGCAAATTCAGAGTCTAGAAATTAATGTAATAGCATGTTCCTGCCTTGAGTTACTATTTTCTGTTAGGGCTGGTTTTTGTTGTTAATTTGTTTGGTTTTTTTTTCCTATTTAAAGACTTTTAAAGACTAAAGAGAAAAAAAGGTAGGAGGAAAACAGTTGTAGCAAATTATTAAAGGGGAATCAAATTGAGCCTATATTTTTGTGTGTCATGAGAAAAATGCTTTTAGCCAAATATCTGAAGGGAATCAGAACAGTGATTGTTGTGAGAGTTAAGCAATATATATACACAGTATATGCACAAGATAATGAGTTAAAGGTGGAAAAAAAATAAAGTCCACTTAATTTTCATTTGGGCAGTTTACAGAATATTTGACATTATTTAGTTCAGATTTTTTGTTGGAATAGTTTATTAGATATTCTTCCCTTGGGTTTTCTTATTGGTACTGTTCCAATTAATCTTCTTCAAAAGCACTGTTAGCCAGTGATTTTTTTAGGTCTCTTGTTCTCCCCTCCGTTTAAAATATTATTAAAAGAAACTGACCCGAAAAAAGTATTTTTGAAATGAATGAGTGTTAGGGAGTCCCCCCCAGTAAAATTTTGGTTTTTACTGACTTAAGCAAATTCAGTTTCTTTTGTCCTGTGTCCCCTATCATTATATGGTTCAGTGGTGGCACCATTCCCATCTGTCTTCAGGGCCACATTCTGACCTCAGTAATACTGGTGTAAATCCAGAATAAATCCACCAGTCTCAGTGGAGCTGCTCAGATTTACACAAGGAATCTGAGAGCAGAATCTGGCTGTAGGCATTTGTTCTGGAGAGACAGAATAACCATCTTTTATTAATATTTCACAGCAGTCTGCAATTGAAAACAGTTGTCTCCCTCTCTTCTTTTTTTTTTTTTTCGTGGGGGTGGGATGATTATTGGCTGAATCCTGTTAGGGAAATCCTACAGGCTATTTTTAGCAGTTAGCTCTACTGCTGCATTCTGGTATCATACCAAGCACATGTGCTGTATGACCAGCAGCCACACATCTGAATCACTTGCACATCCTAAATCAATTTAAATGCTTGCAATAAACGAAAACATAGATTTCAGTCTTTTCTAAAGTCAATTAATCCTCCTAGAAACAAATTTGAAACTCAGTGGTGTGAATACCTTGGTATTTAAAAGTTTGGAGCAGATGCTTCTGTCATGCATTGCTGACCTGACCTTATTAAACTGATTTTTGATTCAGACAAAGTAACTCACATATAATAAAATTACATTTTTAGTTATATTCTATTTCTGGAAAAGTGCTAAGGAAAGGAAGTTTATGTCAACCAGAGAAGACATCCTGAATACACATTGATTGTAATCCTGATACAGGTAATAAAAAAGTGTTGTTATTATACTCACCCCTGTATAACAGAACATAGTAACATGTCTTTTATTTATTAATATTATTTCCATTACCTGCTATTTGAACTATTCAAGTAAGAAGAATAAAAAATTAATTGAAAGAATGGCAGGTAGAAGATACTTTCAGCTAATTTTTCTTAATGTTTAACAAGCATTTCTGTTCAAATCCATTCAATATAACAAACAGCCTATTCTACTTGAAAGCTTCTGAAAATCCTGATGCCTGTACAGTTAGCATATAAACAGCTTCCCTGTTGGTCAGGTGGATGGGAGGAAATATTTTCTTATCTGTTGGTAAAATGGTCACTGCCAAACTGGACGAGCTGAGTAGGCAACAGACTGCAGAAGTTAAAACTGTGAGTGCCAATAAAAGGAAAGTGAGGTATGTGAGCATGCACTTATTTGTGTGCATGCTTCCAAGTAACTTACAAGACCTAATGATAGAGCAGCGAGGAACTGCAGAGAAAGGAAATTATTAACTGCTTTGACAATGCCAGGAGATATTTTAAGCTGCATTAGCTTATTAGCTCCAGGTTTTCACTGGTTCTTTTTTTTCTTTAAAAGAAAACAGAATCAGAAAGTAAACACAAACATTTATTACTAATGAACTATTATGTTTGCTAGATAATAATTTAGCATAAACTTAGTCATACTGCAGTTAGGTATTATATTTCTGTTCTCCTTACGCTTAACATAAGTGCATTATCGTTTTGGCTTATCTTGGCATAAAATACCAAGATCCCAAAGGATCAGTTCTAAAGTGCATGAGCTAAGAAATATGGCAGCATAAATATTTCTAGAGCAGCATAACTTCTGGCTGGCTTCTAACTGAATTATCTCAGAACCTTAACTTCGAATCACCCACGATGTATACGGGCTCTTATTCAGAAGAGCTTTTAAAGACTTTATTGATGTTCAATACCCATTAGAGAACTTTGTTAAATAAGGGTGGTATTGAGCATTTTGTTGAATCTGGGATTTAATTTTGTGTTTTCTTAACTGGCTGACTTTTCAGTAGCAGGCTAATACAATTTTCCCAGAACTGTGTTGGCATCCCCACTAGTGGTGGCACATAAGAAAGATGTTTTGAATGCCAAGTATTGCAGCTTGGAGAAATTGTTAATTTGAGTCCCTTTCAACTGCAAGGGAAAGAAAAAAGCCAAATGTTTCCCAAATGAAAATGGTCCACACAGGGGTAAGGAAAACAATTTTTGTTCCAGACATGTCTAGGAGAAATGCAAAGAACAAGTAAATACAGAAAATAATTTTTCAGTGTTTCAGACTTGGTTTGAAAGCCTTGAAAATTGAATTTAGCTTGAGCCTACTCACTAAAATTTCTCTTTTGCTACCAATACACAGCTACAGAGTAATGTGATATTGATAGGTTCTTTGTATAAAGCTGTTCTGTCCTTGCACAAATGACCATAGAAAATTCAAAAGGTACCTTGCACTTGCAGTCAAACAACAGGATTTGATCCTAATTGAGTAGTGGGTGGAACTTTTCATTTTAATGAAAAAGGACTCTGACTGCCACTGTTCTGACTCTCTGAAACATTAATTTGATATGCTTTGAGATCTGGAATTAATATAGTATTAGTTAAGCAGTAAAACTGCAGAGTTCCATTGCCATTTCATAATATATTTTAAAAGATTTCTCTAAATTATATTCTTTACACTCTGTACATAATATTTTCTTGTTGTATATAGGTTAACAGCTCTAACTTTACCCACTAGAGAAAGAGAAAAATGTAGTTTAGTAATAAGATTTCTTTTTTCTAGCCATAAAATCTTTCAAAAGGCATCACCTAATTCCCCTTCTTCTTTCCAGTTAATTGTATTCATTAATATTTCTTGAGAATTACAAGATTCACCTCATAAACCAAAATTCAGAGTCTTACAAAGGAAAAAGAAATTTGGGTTCAGAGAAGGGCAACAAAGTTAGTGAAAGGTCTATATGACTCCTGTAAGGAGCATCTGAGTGAGCTGGGGCTGCTTAACCTGGAGAAAAGGAGGCTCAGAGGGGACCTTATTGATCTCTACATTGCCTGAAAGGAGGCTGTAGCCAGGTGGGCATTGGTCCCTTCTCCCAGACAAACAACAACAGGACATGAGGACACGGCCTCAGGCTGTGTCAGAGGAGGTTCAGGTTGGATGTCAGGAAGGATTTCTTCAAAGGAAGAGCTGTCAGGCATCAGAATGGGCTTCCCGGGGAGGTGGTGGAGTCACCATCCCAGGAATTCTTCAAGAAACAACTGTTCATGGCACTCAGTGGTCTGGTCTAGTTGACAAGGTGGAGATAGGTCAAAGATTGTACTCAATGATCTCAGAGGTCTTTTCCAACCTAAATGATTCAGTGGGATTTTAATCTTGCTGTAATAGTCAAATAAAATCCAGTTTTGCTAAAGTACGCATGACAGGGAACAGTACAACTTGCATTTTTTTCATTTGTTTCTTATTGTGCTGTCTTTGTGCTGAAGGTGTTGTGTATGACAGTCTGATGCTGAAGCACCAGTGCATGTGTGGGAACTATGCGAATCACCCCGAACACGCTGGAAGAATCCAAAGCATCTGGTCAAGGCTGCAAGAAACTGGGTTGCTAAACAAGTGCGAGGTAATTTAAAATTAAGACCAGATACTTGTCTTGTTAACATAAACAGCAAGTTTATTAACTCCTAAACCTGTCTTACTTCTGTAATAAGAGAGTAATTTTGTTTTAGGAATTATTTGGTCTTAACTGATAATATTAAAATAATGCATTATAGGAAAGCACACTCCCCAGTCAGAAAATAAAGAATTTACACAGCGTCATGCATCCACATGCATAAGAATATATAAAACCCATTTATATTTTATTTTATATAAAATACTAAATTATTATTCCTTGTCTTTATAAAGGAATGTAGACAAGCAGTAGTCAAGCAGTAAGTGCAGTCCTCCCAATAGCATGGTTCTTAACTTTTTCAAGCATCTAAGGATTTTACTTCCATAGTAGCATAGAACACTTCTTAAAATATAGTTTGTATCATTCCATAAGCATATTGCATCTTGTCTTTTTTCAGACTTTAAAGTCTGTTCTCATAGTGTGCTCCTTTACCTGGTATACAAGAAGTCCCATGTGAAGCCCCAAGACATTCAAGAATAATTTTCTAAGCAACAGAAAATTTGTAATTTTTTTTTCTATGATTTTCTTAAAAAAATCACATATTAAACCATGCTTGAATCAAATATTCAAGCCTGTCTGTGAGGTTCATATATGATTTGAGTTAGTTAATAGTAGCTTTTTCTTACCATTTCTTGCTTCTTGTGAGTTGTACAGCACTGTCAACTTCTGCAGAAGCCTGTGGCAATCACAGGTGTTTACTGCACTGCAGCACAAGTTAACAAAGTTCAGCAAAAATTTGCTAATGTTTTGCAGGATCCCAAAATTTCCATGTCTCATGTTCTGTTTAATTACTTCTCTTTATATCCTTATGCTTTTACAAACCCAAAGGAACTGGTCCAATAGATCCCTTTGAATAGCTATTAGTGGCTGTCCCCAAAGACTTTCTGTAGGTAGCTCATGTCCTGGTCAGTGAGATATTGCAAGCACTGCAAATGGATTTGTTGTATACACTCATCTAACTAGATGGCAGCACTCTAACAGGATAATTCTCTTTTTTTAGCTTGGATAATTTTTTTTGGTGTTCAAGAAGACTTTCTTTCAGCAAGGCCCTTAAGGCCACCTATCATGAGTGGTTTCATTGGGGAATCACATACTTCAAGATTAAGTTAAAGATGCAGCTGAGTGCTTTACTAAAATAAAGCCGTTACCTTCTTGACACAGGACTCTGTATTATAAAGAAAAGACAAAAGAGGGAAAATAAGTAAAATGCAGTGTGCTACTATGTACTGCTTTCTTCACTAACAAACTGTATGCCTCTGTAAAAGGTATCTGTAAAAGGTGTAAAATGAAAAAGTGGTATATGTTAGTTCGAGATGCATGCAGTGCAAGATTAGTTTCCAGGAAGATTTGAAGTTTCCTCTTGCAATTCTAAAATTTCAAAACCTGAAATACAGCCTATTAAGTCTTGCATAATTGAGTGAGGGGGGCAGAGAGGAAAAAAGTCACTTCATGTTGAACTGCATTCAGCTAATTTTGACCCCAACTCTTTGTTTTAAAATGAAGCTGGAATGTGAAATAAGCTGTCAAAATTAAAAGCCTGATGATAAAACTAAGGAGTTTCAGTGTGAGGCTGGTGCATAGATATGGTATTTATCTAGATCCTCTTATGTAGCTAGAGACAGAATTATATTTGGTGATACAATCTGTCCTTTGTTTCACTAAATTTATCTAGCATGTGCCTGACATCAAACAAGTGCTTAAAACTGCTCACTTTCCAAAATAAGAAAGGTTACAGTGATATGCTTAATTGGTGCTCTGTTTCTTTAGAAAGTTATTCAGCTGAATAGATAACTTGTGTGACTAAAGGAGTGGTTATTGCATTATCCAAGATATAAAAAGCCACCATCAAGCTGCTTTCTGGAATATACCACACCACAAGCGCATAGTGAAAGGATCATGGGCAACTGCACTGTCTCTTCTGCTGAATTCTGAATGCCCTTTCATGTACACTACCATTTCTTAATATAATTTCTCAACATAATTTCCCACAGTTTTTGTCAGAAGATGTGGGGAGATCACTGGTCAGGTTTTGCCACATGCATTGCCTCATACACCAAGGCTATGGGGCAGGTTAGCAACAGCCACCTGCAGCAACCATTTAGGAAACTCTCTGCAGTTAACAGTGAATTTTTTCCTCTCTAAAACAATAGTCCCACAGGAGGGCTGCAGTCCCACTCTTTGTCTGATAAGGAGTTTTAGGATCAAAACTACTTCAGTCAGAGGTAGCTCAGGTATTATACACTGCACTGTAATGTAATCCTTGGGCACAAGCTTGTTTAGGGCCCCCCCCCTATTTTCATAATCCAACAAGAAACCCTTATGAAAATGAACAACTTGTATCTCTATGACCCTTGTTATCTATAGCAGGAAGCTTTCTGTGGTTCCCAAATCCTTTAGTGTGGATTAATTCCTCTCACACTGCTCAGGTCTTTGGCAACAGAGAGATGAGTGGCTGAGTGTACAGAGAATTGGTATCTCTAACTGGGCGTAGGATCATGAAAGTCGTATAGACTAAGGCTAACACTATGCTTGCTGCAGTTCATAGATTAATCTAGACAGACCAAAGTAAGCTCAAAGTATTGCCTTTATGGGTACCTGTATATCTTAGTCATGCTCACCCCATTTATTTTTAAAATACAAATTGGTAAAATCATAACAAGGTTTGAATGGGGTACACAAGTTGTGTATTTTCTACAAAATAAAATGTGTCTGAGACTGTTCTCTACCCCTGCAGCCAACTGGCATGGAAAGGCCCATTTTCATGGGCTTCAGGAATGCTTCCTGGTCCGTGCCAGTGACCAAACCATGTCTGAGAGTTGTTTGGGAGAGTCCTAGTTGCTGCTCAGCCAAAACAGAATGAAGGACCACTTTAGCAATTTAATAGTTCAGATGATTGTGTTACTCTGCTTGGGAATGTTTCCTGGCACTGCTAAGTTTGCTGCTGGAGACACAGCCAGGAGGACTTGCTTTTCCAGACTGTATTTTGTCTTTCTAGCCATAGATATTTGTGCTCCAGAATTATTCAAACAACAGTTTGGAAGACTTTTGCTAAACCAAAAAATTAGTTTTAGCCTCCAGATTATTTTTTAAATCATATCCTACTTCCAAACAGATAGATTAATTCCTCCATTGGATTCCTCAAGACAAGGGAAAAAATACATTTAGACCATTGCCAGTCATGGAGAGGCAGATTTGAGAGACCAACCCCTGACTGAGTTCAAGGCAGGAGAGTGGAGCATAACTGTGTATAATTCACACACACATCCACATCCACACACACATCCATAGTAAACTTTTTTATAATCCTGGTATATATGTATTGAAAAACCAAAATTAGCACAAAATATTTTTGCATTAGTTTCAAAGTTTTATGTACGTTTGCTGAAATGCCTGTTTGGTGTTTGTTACAGGCTGAAAGATGTAGAACAGTTATCAAATGCAGACAGGGGCAGCTAAAAGATGCAAAGATGGTCATACAAACCTCCATTATCTTTTTTCCTTTTTGCAATTTTCCCTTGGTAAAGAGCAATTCCTAGCTGCCCTGCCTTTGGGAAAAATAAAAGGACTGAATTATGTTTTGGTAGGGGTGTCTACTTTCCACTTGTTCTAGGGAGAGGAAGTATTCAAATAACTCCTTTGGGTTTGTAATTCATGCACACATGACTGGCATTAGGCTACAGTGATCCGCACACTTTCAGAAGAGAAAAGAAAATGTGGCCATAGTCCTGCTTCATGCCCCCACATTTACTTCCTGTAGGGACTGTGGTCCAGCAACACTTTTCTTTTCAGCCTAGAATTTGTTCTGAATTTTGGTAGTTTTCTGGATTAGGGAGGCATTTCATACCTGCTGCTGTCCACATCTCATGAACTGAAGGGGAGAGAAGGAAAGAATTTAAAGTTGAGTCTGCCAGATCACATAAACTGAAATATTTGAAAAATTCTACTCTTTGAACCTCAATTTGCCACTAAAGAGAAAATAATACAGGAAAAGTTAATATTTTTTAAAGAGCAGAACTATTTAGAGTGTTTAACATATTCTAAATCTGCCTAAGTCACTCAAAACCTTAAGAGTGTAAGGCACTAGATGACCAAAACATGTGAGGAGAATAAATGCATCTCTATGTGGGTGCATGTGTTTCAGAGGTGTGCTTGAAATTCCCACATGGTGGAGAGAGAGCAAGCAATGTGATTATACTGACTGGCACAGGACGTGTTATCTGAGTAGTTCTGAAAACAGGAGAAAATTTAACAACTATGAGAAATCTCAGGAAGACAGGAAAAATCTGAAGACCTTATTTACAAACTTGATAGCCTAAGGGAATTTCATACAAAAAGCTGCAGTACAGGCAAGGGACACGCTGAGTGAGAAATATCCTTAAACTGTGTCACAATTCATGTTAGTTTAGCAGAGAGAAACAGGCAGTGTCACCTTTGTCCTTTTGAGTCTCTGTCTGTACATGAGTTTATTCTGCTGATAGTCCAGCCAAAATCTTCAGGTTAATAGAGGTTGTCTGTGTGAAAATTTAATGGTCTCTTTTAACAGGAGATCAGACTTTGACCATAAATTCTGTGAAGGGTGAAAACATTTCCCCGTTGTAGGGACAATGGATTTCTAGTTCTAGACTGATTTTTTTAAGCACTCAGGTGCAAGTATTTTGCTCTCCTGAGATTTATAAATGTTTCTGTTAATAAGGAAACTGCATATGTCAGAGGACAAACCCAACACACAAATTGTCATACACATTAGAAAAGGATGACTCGCCTTCTACTAAGAATGTAGTAGAAGGGTAGATGTATTGTTCAAATTCTCCAGAAAGAAACAAATACTTTTCATTTGTTTTTCTATGCTATTTCTCCTTTTTTGTTGGCTTTATTCCAATTTTCTGCTACATTTTATGTTTTTGATACTACCAAAGATGTGGCTAAAAGTGTATGTGTAAAGTTATACAAACGCATATGTTCTGTTGTCTCATGCTAGTGAGACCCAAAATAGATCACTTTGCATAACTGAAGTTACATGTGAGAACTATTCTCAGAAATTAATACATGTAATTTTAATGCACATTTTTTCCTTTGTGCAGAGCCTTAGATAGTTGGGATTGACATGCAGAGATACTGCAAGGATGGGATGTAAGGAACACGAAGTAAGCAGATGGGAATGCAGTAACAGCACAGACAAGTACACAGTTTGCCCTTCCCTTTCCTCCTGGCATCCGCAGTGTAAAAGTCCTTGCTGATGTTAGAGCTGGAGAAGCCATACAGAAAGAGCAGCTCTGGGCTCTGCCAGCTCAGCTGATGGCTGCACTCCAAGAACCTCACTGTGGGAGCTGCCTGGAGTGTCCTCTTCAGTGCCACATGATTTCTGCACCAAACTGCTTTCTGCATAACCTGTTTCTACCCTAGACAATTTGACTGGTGAAACTGGGTAGGAGGTGTGTTGTTGGCAAATCACTTGGGGAGGCCACTTCCAGACCAGATATCACAGAGCACCCCAATGTAAAAATAATGGCTAGCTGTGTGGTTTTTTATAGTTAAAGGGATATGGCATTTCATTTAGCAACACTTAAAAAAAAAAAAGCCAGACAATTAACTGTCTTAAACATGTCTGAGAGTTTTTGTATACCTTATAGAAAATATGTGACCAGAGTGTGAGTGTTTTGCTCAAGGTTCTTTGGCTTGACCTTCATAAAATTCCTTTTTACTTTTCTTATACATTTATTTTATCTGTCTTAAAAGCCAGACTCCTTTCCCAGTTTTGCCGGGGAGAATTGGGTACATACATTTTAAAACAGCTTGTTAGAAACATGGACCTTAATGAGAATGGATGAAGGAATAAATGTTACCAGTCACCTCACTTGTGAAGAAAAATATTTTATCTGACCCAGAAGAACCATTACAGAGTTTACTGACTCCATGAAGTAACATAATGTGCTGATTTTGATTGTGTAACTGTGTGTTAAAAGGATGTGAGTGCACTGCTACAAATTCTCATGTGAGACTGGGAGAGGCTTGAAGAAATTAGAGATGAAAAAGGGTTTATTAAGTCATTTAGTTCTTGGATCATTCCCTAAAATGTTCTTTCCACTGCTGTGTCTAGTCAAGTTTTAAACACTACAAGAAATAGGGCTTCCACCATTTCCCTGAAGGGGAGCTTGTTCCACAGTCATCTACCTCTAACTCTTAGGATATTTTTCCTGATTAGTCAGAAAAAATTCCCACTGCTTAACTCAGTATAAATTGTGCATGGTTCTTCTGACCCCTCATCCCCCAGGCATCTCTTCTGTAGTGCATATTCTCTTTAATATTCATAATAATGCTTTCCTCTCCTACTGCAAAGGTTGATGCTTTCCAATGTGTATGACCAAGTGTTGGATACAGTAAGAATTTAAACTCCAAGAAAATTAGAATTAAATGCATTTCTGTAACAGGTAAAGCAGTCTAATTGAAAATAGGGTGGTCTATTAGGTAACTGCTGTACCTGTGTATCTGTAGACCTTGAGTCAGACAGATCCAGTCTAAGCTGTGAGAAAGTTGGCCCTCGGTGTTCATAAGGACCAGGTCTGCAACTAGGGTCCAAGACCTTAAAATCAAGCTGTTTTCACTTTATCCAATATTAACAGGAAAGGTGATCTTGGGTCCAGAACTTTGTTGACAGTGCTGTTTATTATGCTCAATCCTGAAGAAAATCTGATTCATGTTGCTGTATCTGCAAAGGCTGTGCAACACTAGCACAAACAGAGAAATAAATATTTTTATCATAAGCTGTAACTCCAAATACACACAAGGAACAGAAATGCCAAATAAGAAAGTGTAAGCTTTAGCTTTCCTTTCCTGTCTTTCTTCCTTCCTAAGGAAAGGTTTTCTTGTAGAAAGATGTCCCAGATTTTTTACATCTTGTTTTGGGGCAAGTACAAGCTGGAGACCCAGTTAAAGAGACAAAAAGTGTGTAACAGCAAAAATATTAATCACACATGGTAACACGTGTGTATGTTGATATTGATCACACATTAAAAATTTAAAAACACACAAATATGTTGCTAAAGCATTTAAAGTTCAGTTTTCTTTTTTTCCCTGTCTCTCCTCACTGTGATCATGTTCCTCCTAGCAGCATAAATCACAAGTACTAGTAATGATGCAAAAAACATTAATCCTCATTCCAAACACATCTGCAGCTTACAGGTGTGAATAAGTTTTTGCTCTCTAAATCAGGGTTTTTTCTAGACAGATTTCTTGAGAAATATTTCATCTTTTGGTTTGTATCTCTTAATATATCATGTAGAAAAGAGGCAGAATCTTTTATTTTTCTTTTATGTGAAACCCTGTATTAAGATAACTCTCCTAAGGCTTAAGTGAAGCATTTTGTGATAAAGCACACACGCATTTGTTTTTCATATAGCATTACTTTAATAAACAAATCAGTGTCACATTCCTGCATGACGCAATTTCAACCCATTATTAATCATACTAAATGTTATTTTGGACCTTTACTTTCTTTTTTTTTTTTTTTCCTCCCTAAATATTGTCAGTGGAATATTGTAGGCCTCTGCTGTTTTCTTTCAGCGAATTCGAGGTCGAAAAGCCAGTCTGGAGGAAATACAGCTGGTTCACTCTGAACATCATTCACTGCTGTATGGCACCAGCCCACTGAACAGACAGAAGCTGGACCCCAGGAAACTCCTAGGTCTGTACAGGCCTCTATTCTACTGAGAACAGCACATTCCAGCACTGTCATTAGTCATAGCTGGTGTCAGTTTAAAACACTTGGCAAGCAGTGTGACAAAAATTCACTTTTTCCAAACGCATTGCTATGTGCAAGGAGAATGTTACAATGGAAGCCAAATAGAGATTAGCAAAATACACCGGCTGGAAAGCAGCGATATGAGTTTCTCCTCATTTGCTTCAAAAATCATCAGTGTTAACCTTTTACTGTAACTTGTTCTCCACTGGAGGTCAGTGGCAATTTTGAACACCATTGGTTTTCTACCTCCTTGTATTCTTTGATTCAAAATCAGGAATTTAAGATACACTTGCTTGTCAGAATTGTTTGTTTGCTGTTCTCATTTGCTTTATTTCAACTATTTCAGCCAATCTGTCTGCAGATACTATGCCTGAGGTTTGCTAATAAGTGAACTTTATTTTAATGCCTTCTCATTATGTAGGATATGGTATCTTTCTGAACAACATGGGGGAAAATACATTAATATGTTAAATGCACATACATTGTAAATGGTTGTACAGAATAGCAGAAAACTGACAGGTTTTTATTGTAAAATATCTTCATGGACAACCAATGCTCAGTGTATGTCTTTTATAACACAAAAGTAGGGTTAAAAGGAGCTCTGCCATTAGTGTAGTATGAAGCAAGTCTACTTGTCAGAAACACACAAAAACTAGTGCATTTTGGAAATAATCTGTGAGTGAAATCCTGCCCTTTATGTCCCAACACACTGGATGCAACACTCTAATTCTCAGTTATTTTCATAACTCTTCTTCTAAGATGTGGAGCTTTTCCTAAATGTAATCAAATCCAACCCAAACAAAAATAACATTAGCCATCAAAAGAAATTTATGCCACAATTCTAGTAATACATAGCAATTATTTTGCTTTGGAAACTTACGCTGTTTCTTCGGTACAGCAGACTGTTGCTTCAGTCCTAAGTCCTAAGATCATAATGTTAGATAGGTTTATACATTTTCAAAGAAAAGGCAACATCAAAACTGAAAAACATTTATAGTATAATAGATTCTTAGGAGCTTGAATTTCTAAGTAGGAAATCCTACGTGTTTCCAAGAAAAAGTTCTAAATTCCTGCAAAATTAATTTGGAATTATTTTTAATTTCCTCAATATTGTTAAATTGCTCATTTTTAATACAGTCAAGCATTTAATTTAAATTTTGTTTGGTGTAATTAATTTTATTTTTTACATAATTTAATATAACATACATTGATATAAAATATTGTTCCAATTTTGGATCTCAGTGGCTGAGCAGCCTCTGGCATGCTGTGTGCAGTTGTAGTTACAAGGTTAAGAAGGATCTAACTGTGTTTCTGCTGATGTACAGAGAATGCAGAAAGCTTTGTTTATCCGATCTCAGAAAACCATTTCTTGGCCCACCATTCTTTACTGGACATACTTTGCCTTTTTTATTAGACACTTAGTCCAAAACATTTACTCTCTAAGTTGATATCAAGATCACACTCTCAGAATATATTCTGAATGTATCCTTGGCTCACTGCCCTTTTCTCTCTCTGTTTCTAGCATATTTTCTTGTTGCATCTCACATGGCCTTTTACCAAGGCAAAAGTCAATAAAACACCCTTCCCACATGCTTTTGCATGTGCTTGTTTTCTGGCTGAAAGCTCTGATCATTTGGCCTTCCAGACTGTTGGATAAAGGAACCTAATTGTCTCAGATTTTTCCAAAATGCAGTGTGACTGTTCCTGATTTTGCTGTCCCCATTTCAGTGAGGTTGAACCTAACCAATCCTGACATTAAAAATTAACATTTTTGTACATTACATAAATTCAATATACATGTACCAAGGGAAAAATATCTAAATAAATGTTTCTTATAAAAAGTGTCATCAATAACAACATGGTCTCAGAAAATGTATTCCATTGTATCATCATTTCAGTATCCATCAAATGATGGCTTTGCATCCTAATGAAAAGTAAGACCTAACCTTCCTTTCTTTACTCCTCTATCCATCCAAAAAGACAAAGACACCATTTGCTCACCACTTATGCTCCAGAAAATGTTTGTGCTTCCTGCTCCTCGTCAGAAGAGTGCCCCTGCTTTGTGTCTTTGTCAGAAACTCTTTTTTATTTTTTTTTCCTCTCACAAGCAGCTTCTGTACCTTTCAAACAGAGAAGAAACACCCGAAGGAATGAAATTTAAGTATGTCTAGGGGCTAGTAATGTGCTACTTGCCACTAAATGCCTATTTCAGTTTCCCTGTTCAAGAAAAAAGCCTGTTCTGGAAAACTGCTAAACAACATGACTGGAAACTACTGAAATCAATGAGACTTATACACATACTCATCTACTCCTACTGGTTTACAAGTATGAACTTCCTTGAACTCTTGGCTTTATCTTCCCTACATCAGGCCTACAAATGCAGCTATTGCAAATGACCACTTCTGCACTACTCTGTAGTTAAGCTTTGGACTGATGTATTTTAGTGTGTGTTAAGCAACATGTTATATTGCATTAACATTGTCTTGACACAAAGGAAACTAATATGCAGACTATGTGTCACATCACATTATGGTTTCAAATACCAGAATACAACCTTACAAATCTCTTCATATAAATTCAAGGGCAGAACAGAAAACATTTCTCACAATTTAGTTTCCTTTTTCTCATTCCAACTGTTATTAAGTCAAGTTGCCTGTATTAGAAGTCTGTAAAATGAGAAATACACTGTCAACACATCCATGACAGTGAGTCAGTAATTAGAGTGCAACTAAAAGATGCATCAGAAAGCATCCATGCAATTCCAATTTCAAATTAATGAATAAACAAACACTTAGCTGAAATGGCTCGCTCTTTGGAAGCAAAGATGTCTTTGGGATGAAATTGCGAATAATCAAGTTAAAAAGTGAACACACTTTTAATGTGGGTTTCGTTTTCTTTTTCTTTTGAAAGTGAGATTTTACTCATCAGTTTTTCTCAGTTGATCAGACTCTCAGTCCCCAGTCATCAATCTCCTAAGCAACTTCCTTGACTTCTGTAGGGGCCTGACCTCAGTCAGTGATGGGTGCCTCAGCACCTAATTTGACAAACTAGCTTCTACTGCCTTTGTGCATTAATATTCTAGAATACAAGTCTTGTAACATTCTAGTTCTATCAGTAAACAGCTGTACTGAATCTAAAGAGTTGGTGACTACAAACTCTGTCCTAGTGCAAAGTCAAAACTATTTGATGATTTAGATTTTGTCTTCCACCTTACTTGAAGTATCCCAATATCTTCTGGGACATCAACTTTAAACATCATGGGAAATTCTCACCCCAATTCATTTTAAGAGAAGCTTTTTGCTGTTGATTTTAATTTATGGCAGACTGTTGCGAGCTTTCTTTTTTTGTGAGGCTTGCTAAGCAATGGTCTCACTTTCTGTTAGTCCAGAATTTCCCCACTGTTCTTTTCATGAAATCTCAATGTTTTTCTTGTTCTTCAAAGTTTGGCAACTACTATTTTTTAAGCCATCATGCAATAAGGAGTGAGTATTCCAGCGAGCCTCTTGATTCACTGAAAAGGCTTATGTGATTGTTTTCCCCGGTTTTAGTACTACCTTCTGATTGATTTTAGTGTCCTCACCATCTGCTTTTCTGTTTTTACTTTTTGTTTATTGTTTTTAATAGTGTTTACCATGCACAATGTGCCTGGCTGCAGGGAGATAAATGAGAATTCATCTGTTGTCTCTTATGTCCCAACTCTGCCATGGAATTTAAGAAAAATTTTCTATTCATTCAATAATCTAAAAATGCCTTCTTTTATCTCAAATTACATCTTATGTTTCCATTAATGTCTCCTGGCATTTTAACAGCACTAATTTTTTTTTAGTTATCTGCTAGAGACTTTTTCATCTTCCCCATAATAAAAAGTGAAAAATTGGTCCCCAGATCTGCTTAGCAAGAAATCTGGAAACTCCAACTTGCACCTCTACTCTGACAATCTCCTGCAGCCAACATTTCCTTGCATGTCTGGGGCCATTAGGACTCACAGTACGAGAATGCTCTGCATAGCTGCTGCACCTGCATTTCCCCTGGTAGCTCCACAGGAGATTTTGTTTGGCTTCTCTCACACACTGTTCAAACTGATCAAAGGCCTCTACTTGGATGAAAATGCATCTTGGATTTTACTCAAAGTGTAAAGCACTTTCCTCATCCCAGACCTTGCAGTCTGGTCTCTTGTACTTCAAAGATGATGGCTTATAATTGTCTTTGTGCATTTCATTGGCACCTGCTAAACATGAGTAACTGCAGCATTCGCCCCTTCCATAACAAATGGGTGACTCCTCTAGGTAACTCAAGTGATTCACTATCTAATGTTTCCTCCAGATGGCAAAGTTACAAAGCCAGTTCTGTGATATGGCAGGGGAAAAGCTTATGTTCTCTTCCACAGCTGCCTTAGGATCAGGTTACACACTGGGATAGGAACTGCAACAAATCCTGAGATCCTTACCCGGTTTTCATATTGTCATTATCAAGATAAACAGTGAGTTTAGTAGTACATTAAAAAAAAAAAAAAAAGAAAAAAAAAAAAAAAGAGAGAGAGAGAGAAAAAAAGAATTAAGAAAATGTGAGTATAAATATTAAGGTAAACACTATCATTAGCTAATATTTAGAGCAGATTAGCTAGAAATTAAATCCTAAAGCTTATTAATTTTTTGTTCCCTTTGGTATCATGTATTTACTGAATAATACTGAAAAAATAGTATTTCAAGTTAAGTTTAAAAATTATTAATACAATCTGATGTAATGTAAATGAAGGAAACAGCATTTTTACATAGATAGAAAAACTAAGGCTGCAATTTTCAAAGGAGAAACTCTTTTGAAGCAAAAAAGCTAAGAAATTAGTTATCAGTTTTATGTAAACTTAATGTGATTCCCTATGTTGTCAGTGAAAAGAAACAGGTACTTCTCAAGCATAATTCATCCCATCAGTCATGTAGGCTGGATGGATGCCTCACTCCTCTAGCTGGAGAAGAAGCTGAGATGAGGAGCTTAGTACAGCTGCTTATCAGCTACAGATATCAGGATGATTAGTCACCCTAGTTCAGAGTGATTTTCTGTGGAATTTTGATCATTATATTCCTTTGAAACTACCACTTACCAGTCTTATGATCTATTGCTGTTGCATAACAGTACCTTAAATGTCCCACTGCTGATTTGATTTCTAAATATTATGATTATTTTTTGTACTATTATCTGGCATTTTCATAGTGATAAAAATACTGAAATCTGAATCACTGCAAAGAGTAAGGAAATACTGGTCTAGCATTTAAATGTTTTTTTTATAAACGATGCTTATTGCTTCTTTTTTTCTTTAATATATAGGAAACGTGTCTCAAAAACTCTTTTCCTTGTTGCCTTGTGGGGGACTTGGGGTAAGTAGATGTTTGTTTTTTCAAAAAGGTACAGCACACAGCATATGTGTTCTCTGGTTAACTCTTCAGCACTATCAGATCAAAGTCTCCAAAAGCTGATGAAAAATGTAGAGATGAAATATGAGCCATTATTGTACTGTGTTTTCAAAGACATGGAAGACAGTGCATTACAAGAGGCATATGGAACAGTTAGGAATAAATTTTGTGTAAATGTGCTGATTTCTAGTTATCCCACTTGGGGTTTTTTACATGAGGAAAGTAACATGGGCACAACAGCACAATGAGCTTTGGAGAAGCTGTTCCATGTACTGTTGAAAGGTAAATATGGCTCCACACTTCTCTGAAAGACAAAAAAGTTGCGAAAGCTAACATTTAGCATGAAAAGGGCTCACAAGCTGCTAGCCAACAACTTGGGTATTAAAGTAATAAATTATGTGAGCATTTTTATGCCTTTTTGAAATGGATTCATCCTGAAAGACAAGCTTGTATTAAGACAGTAGACAAAAATCTATAGAAAGAAATATGTTGCAACACTAGGTAAAAGAGTAAAGCTAAATTATTGAAAACCATGTAGAGTTTCTATTGATACCAGTATCATGCTCCTATTAAATTGTAATGAAGATAATGCCAAGGAGAAATTATTTTTCACATAAATGAGCTTTTCACACAAAAGTATTTCACCCTTTTGGTCCAACTGGATCCATTATTTACTGTTAATGTCAAAGTGAAATGCTAATAATCTAGGTATCAGTGGGCTGGATGGTGAGGTACATCTTACTTCCCTTTTACTGTTTCTCAGTGAATTCTACGAGTATCTTCTCTGAAAAGTCTGAGCAGACATAAAGGTGTCAACTTTCAGTGCAACCTTACACAGTTTTATTTACTTTTATTCTTCACAAAGGATAAATTCCATACCATACTAGTTGCTTATATGACAGAAGAAATACTCATTTTATAAGGTTTTAACACACACACACACACGCACAAAGAAAAAATGCATTTTAACTGTCAGTATTTCGTAATTTTTGTGGATTTCTGAACTATGAGTAAAGAAAAAAAGGATCAGGAATCGTTCCAGCTCCTCCACCCTGGGCTTAGCCTGCTGGAGATCCTGCCTAAAATTTGGAAGTTGGTGGCTAGCAACGTGTCAATTTGGAAATTTGGGCATCATTTTTGCATGTGGTTCAGCTAACATTACACATTGACATGTAGATGTGTGTGCACGTGCTCCTCTGTAAACTACTGTGAGCGCACATGCACACATATGTCTACACACTGGTATGTAAAAAGGGGATTTTTCACACTGCTGATGCTGAGAAAATCGAACAAAAAATTAATAAAGTTGAGAAAGCTTACTAATAAAAATTAATTAATAAAGTTGAAAGATGTTCAGGCTCCTGAGAAAAAAGGAGATCATGTAAAAGGTCTTGAAAAAAATCTTTGAGGGCCTTGGATAGTAAAATAAATATAGCATTCTTTGAAAATTAAAGGATAAGATTTTACTATGAAACTGATTATTGTGATATTAAAAAATCATGACCAGAGATGTGCTTTGAAATCCTTCTACTAATGACAATATGTTCCATTCTAAAGCTAACACAATTCAGAATTTCTCAGTACAACTTCATTTTTTTAAGCATTTAAATTTATCTACAGTTTTTTGGTTTTTTTTTTTCCCCCAGTCTGTTTCATTTATTTCTTATTTAAATTCATGGAAATTGGATTAAAGAGCATGTTGTAGAAATGGATCTTTTATTTATTTATTTCCTAGTTGGTCTTCCTTTCTATATATTATTACTGTCAGGCTTGCTGTGGGGCTCTTTTAAAGGAATGGGTTATGACCTTTTTCAAGGTAAATAATCAGATTAGGAGCTTTCTTTCAGCGATATTTAGCTGTCGATTGGTTAAGATGATCTCCGGGAAAGGGAGCTGCTTCAAACTATGTGGAAAGCAATTCTTAAGCTGACTTTCAGAAATGATGGTGGAAAGGAACAAGAAATATTGCTACTTAGTAGCTTTCAACTTAAATGAAAGGTATAAAGCAGTAATCAGTGTAAAGCAGGAAGTGTAGTTCATGCAAAGATGTTAGAGAGGAATGGAAGAATTTTATCTTTTTCATGTTTGTTGTATATTTTTCCCTCCTTGATTGCATCATTACCTCTTTGCTACAGAATATAAGACAGTGTTAAGAAAAAAAATTCCGTTCTTGCAGGAGACTTTACAACTGCCTTTTGAATGAGGGTTTTCAGAGCTCTTTGATCCTATTGTCTTCTAGCCATTGAGGACCTTGCTGTTATTATGCAGCTCTATTATTAAATAGATTTGTGGTTTGACTACTCACAATGGGGATGGGAAGCCTAGGCTCAGTTCTGTCCCCTCCCAGGCTAAGAGACCCCATTTCTTAGTGGGTATTGCTACCACAAAGGAGATCAAATATTGTTTCTGGTTGGGGACCTCCAGTGGCGCTACTGTTGGAAAGAGCTCTGGACAAGTAAGGCTTTATTCATAACTAGGATAAATCCCATCTACCTAAGGCTATGATCTACCTATTATATGTAATTATAAATACTGCCAACTCCTAGTTCTGAGGCCCTGTTCCACAAAACAGCTTATACATTTGATGTGAAAGAATCACTGAACAGAATGAAAACTGCTCTTGGATCAAGGAATGGAAGCTAGGACTTCCTAAACACTGAAGACATGATCACTTGATGGGCTTACATTGTTCACAAACAAAAGTCCAAGTAACCTCTGTAACCCTGAATTCTACTCTGTTACTGATTTTCTTTGTTCTAAAACTGCAGTCAACATCAAGGATCCTCTTCTTTGGACATTATTTACAGTTACAATGAAAGTAAGTTTGTTTCAAGAATTTTGAAAAGCAAACAAGAGGCAGTCTGTGTCCATAACTAGTATTTTCTGATCCTTTTCCATCACTCCACTAAATCTTTTGTAGCAATGAAAAAAATGTATGCAAAACTACTGTTTACTCATTTTGTAAACACTTTTCATCCATATGAATTTTCTTTTAAGTAGTGCTAGGGATTGATTATACCATTGGCTTAGTATATGTTATGCTTTCAGAAGAAATCAAAAAAATTTTTAGTTTTACAAGGAACTATGTAAGTAGTAATTAGCTCTCTTACCTAAGAGCAGAAGTCTGTTTCATCTGTACAGCTAAACTGAACAGATCTCACAAAGCAAGGAAAAAAATTGTCTAAACTAGCATCCTAACTTTGCCATAACAAGTTTTATTTCAATGATGGTTAACATTTTATCAGAGGACTATTCAGGGTCAGAAGTATAAAATCCACTTAAGTATGGGATCTTCCTCCTGAAATAAAGCTTTTTATGGTTTTTTGGGGTTTTTTTTTCAAGCTTAGCCTTGTTCCAGAACCAACTGTTGTTAAAGAATTCTAATACCTGGGGGATGAAATTCTTTGTGTTGGAGAGAGACTAGCAGCTCTATGGCCAGCAGTTTTAATAAAAAGAGATGGTTTCTTGCAGCTGGTCAGAGGTTTGGAATGTGAAAAGTTTTCCAGGAGAGGTGGGTAGGTTGCAGGTGAAGTGGCCAAATGGGGAGAATAATCACAAATTACATTTTGGTTCTGTGGATTGTCAGACCGTTCACAATTTTTCATCTGTAAACAGCCACTAGAGCTATAACTGATCATTTGACCAATGTATCCATCTATTGCAATTCCTGTCCTATTGTGCTGTGAAAATGACAATAAGAGAAGCAGAAATCTACTTTTAATGGGAGTAAGTTTCATCTCCTTGTCTCAGTCTGTCACTAAAAATAGTGATTGTTTTCTTGCCTGTTTGACCTGCTGCTGTGTGAAGAAATCTTGAAGTCATTTCTCAGCCATATTTTTTTGTCTAGCTGATAGGCAAAAAACCCCACAAAAGCAAAGAAGAGCAGGCTTTTATGATAATGTCATCATCGGCTCCCAGCTTCAAACACTTCTGCGGCTTTTGAATTGTCATTTATAACTTGGAACTGAACCGACCCATAATTCCCTTGATGCATTTAGAGAAATTGATAACAGACTGCTTCTTTTATGGCTCAGAGGAGGCAACTCCCATCACATCACTATTGGCAGTCAATATTATTTTCTGACATGGTTGTAAAAGTATAAAGGGGCTTATGGCATTTGTTTAGATGAGGAATGGGCTCTCAAGCTGTGCTGGGGTTTATGGGTCCAGATTACTGAGAAGCAAAGGGAATATGATGTTTGCAAACAGGATATGATTTTATTTAAGTTTGGGTTTCATACGTTGTTCCCTGGGGATTGTCCTGCAGACAGAAGAGAATTTCACTTTTATCATATGAAATTGGGCAGTCATCCAATCCCCCCTGCTCTCCCCCATCCTCCTCACCAAAGACACTGTTCCAGACCTGTAATGCGTAAAGTCAGAACTTTAAACTGCAAGAGGAGGAGCTGGGGGAGAACGCTGCCCTGCGAAAAATTAGACTTCAGAAGAATTAATGTTTAGTGAGCTGAACAGAGTGGATCTTGGGCTAAATATCGAGCCACCTGAATGGCTAAGTACGGCTTGTACATATTATGGAATGTCCATTGCATTTCCTCTAATTTTGCTGTTATAGCAGTAAAACAGAGATGGCATCTTCAGCTGGGATAAGCTGGTCTTGTTTCAAAAACTGAAGTGTAACTTGGATCTTTCATATCAGAAAACAATTTGGCCTGTAATTACCAAGGGAAGAAGTTTACAGCTATTAAATCTCTCAATGTATTTAAAAAACCTACAAAACATTTGTATTTTCTGAATGTTAAATTCCTTCCTGACATTCCTTGCTGTGGCAGCTGAAAGTGCTACTTTTTGTCCTGACCACACAAGAAGAAAAGCAATAAGAAAGGCAAGATTTTACTAACACACAAGTTTAGTAAGTCATCCAGGAAACAAAATGGGTTTTGCTGCTTCTCATTCTTCCCTTGATCTTCTCAAGTCTGTGCCCAGGAAGAATTTTCAGCCTTTACATATTATGACTCTTCATTCCTCTTATTTCTATAAGAGCTAATGGTACCAAACTGGTTCCATTAACATGTTAAACAGAGTAAAAATCAAGAAAATATTGGGAGTGGCTTCGCCTTCTTGTAGCAAGTTTAGGTTCCAGGCTGCCTAGGTATCTCTCCTTATACCTGCACACAAATGTGCCTATAAAGAAATTAGACTGCCTATAGTCTGGGCACTCAAATGAACCATCACCTCCACACAGATGTTAGAATTAATTTGTGCCTCTCCCCTGTATTCCAGGCTGTACCATAATAGGTATAGTCCTCTCAACAAAAAGTATGTCCATTTCCCAGTTTTGGGAAAGCAATCTGGAATTCCTAGAAGCTCATCCACTCAATATTAAGTCTTCTATTGTGAAATCATTACTATATCATGCTGCCAATATATTCACCTAATACTTTAAATGACTTGCCTGACTCATTAACCTACTGAAATCTGCTATTTACAGCATTTTGGAGCACACAGGAGAAGGCTTCATGGAGTGAACCACTTGTTTACCTCCTAAGCCTGTCAGCTACACCACCTGTAAAGAAACATCAAGTTTTAATCAAAACAACAGGGACATTATACTTTAACTGACATATTTTTCAGACTATTTAGGACTCACAGTTACAGTGTTGACTGTGATATTTTCTGCAGAGGTCAACAAAATGTGCGATCAGTAAGTCCACCTTGGTACAACCCCAAGGCAATTTAGGGCCACTGGGGATGGAACCAGAGCCAGAGCTGGAAATTTGTGTAAAGAAAAAATGAATTAGTGAATTAAGATAAAATATGCATATTTAATTAACTTGAAGTCCATAACAACAGCTCTCTGAAGATTCCTTTGTCCAGCTTTATGTACTGGCATTAGAAATCCACATGTATCATTAGAGCAGGAGTCACGGAATCACAGAATCAGTAGGGTGGGAGAGACCTTCAAGATCATCGAGTCCAACCCACCTAACACCTCAACTAAACCATGGCAGAGGAGTGACATATCCGGTCTTCTTTTAAGCACATCCAGGGATGGTGATTCTACCACCTCCCCAGGCAGACCATTTCAATACTTTTTAGTCATTCTAGCTAAGATCAGAAAAACTGACTGCAGGTGCTTGCTTTCCTTTATTGACAGAGACTTGAAACAACTAAGTTTCAAATTTTAGGCACATTGATTTTAGATAAATCCAAAACAAAACAAAACAAAAACAACAGTGTGAAAAGGTGAATCTTGATGATCACAGCAGGAATCAGCCAGCCTCCCTTTACTGAGGTACACAGACTTCATCTCTGGAAGTGCATCAGTATCTCCTGGGCAGGGAGGGAATGCGACATTTAGCATATCAACACTGTGACCACAAAAAAAATTCCTTCACATTACAGGGCAGATATTTTGTCCCATTCTTCTTTCACGGCACTAAGGTGGCCCTGTGCCATCTATTACAGAGCTTTATGTTTTGGTGGGAGGTGAAACTTTATCTGAGAGACATACTTCCTTGGTATTGCTGCAGGCACATGTTCTAGAATAGTCCCAGATTGCTTTTGCTTGCAGCAGGCAAGGACAGAAAGCTCAGGTGTGGTAATCTGACAACTTGTCAAACACACAGTTTGGTCCCTCAGACAATTTTTTCCCCCTTTTTAACAAAGGACCGTTTCCTCTTGCAACTCAACCAGATTAAATTTGTAAACAGATTTTTAAAACATACAGTGTATGGAAAACACTAAATTATTGGGAAGTTAGTGAACTGCTGTAAAGGCAAATCTTGAAAGGTCTTACCTAATTTTTTTCTTTTTCTAAAAACTACTGTGTTGCCAAAGGCAAACATTATGTAAAGAAGCTTCTTATTTTCTAGAACAGGAAACATTGATATAGATATACACAGGTATGTTAAATGTAAATAGTGGAATAGTACCATATCCAATCTACTGCTGCTACTATTCACTCTTCCTGGACTTAATCACATACACACATATGGATTTGATGGCAATTCTGTAATTAAAGAAGAATTCACATTTGCACTTTAAAAACGTATCACATATTTACTGACAGAATTTAACTCCCAGACGGAGAGAAGAGTTCTCTGAAGAGTAAATGTTCATGTGTTGTTTATCTGAATAAACACAAGGTTCTAGTGTAGTCCCACGGTGGCATCTAACATAAAGATCATCGACATCCAGGCAGAAAAATGCAATGTTATGTTTTAATGAAAATGTGTTCAGCAGTACATCATGAAACTTCAAAAATATGTCTTGAATATTGCATAAAGAAGTTGCATTTTCCGTAGCTGTATGCATTACAACGGCTATACATCGTTGTATCTCCTTGTCTACAAACTCCTGGAAACTGCAAGATCAAACATAAGAAGGCAGTTGCACAAGCATTTTCACACACTAACCCATTAAATACTAAAACAAATGTCAAGTTAAATTAATAGAGTACTTAGGGCTAGGCCTGAAAGTGCAGTAACATTTTTTACAAGCATCTGGTGATACACACCACATATCTGAGACTTGAATCTGGGCCTAAGTGTTTTATTTATGAGTTTTTTCTAAAAACAAGTTCTAATCCACATCTAATCCAAGCTATCCTCCCCCCACTCCCTCTACCAATGATCCACACAACACTGTTTCACTAAGGTTTTGAGATCATTTATGGTGTCTAATGTATGCTTTATGAGACCTTAAGATTCTGGATGTCTGTAATAAAAGTTAGTTTAAGAGAGAAACCAAGTAGAACTATTTCTTTTTGAGATATTATATTCAGGCTTCAGCTTGACTTAGCCTGATTTTTTTCTGCTTCTCATTTTGAATACAAAGCTATTTCTTTTCCAATACAGACCTCACATATTTGATTGTTTTTTTACAAACTTTAAGATCAATTTCATTTTTATAGAGGGGATGCTACATTTAAGTCAGGAGATGACTACCAACATCAGTAACTCTGCTAGGCATTCAATAATTAAAAATTCAATTTTTTTACTGAGTATTTTCTGAAAATTGGCTTTGATTGGCTTTCCATGTTACTTCACTATTAGCAGGTAAAACTTGAAAGATGCTAAGTATTCTACATACAACTGGTTCGTGTATTACCCACATTTCTCGTTCTTGTGGAAAGCATGGAAAGAAGACTTTTGGGTCAGAATTAACAGCCTTTAAAACTATTTTTAGAAGTCCTTTTCCATAAATATTATTACTGATAAATTCTCCTACTGGAATTATTCAAACACAGAAATCAATGCAAGACTAAGGGAATTCCATGGTTTTTGTTTAAGCAATGATTTGTGATGGTCCTTTGAACTATTCATCCTGCCGGAGCCTAAAGATCACATGCCCTTCACAAATTATTTGTAAATCACACTGGTAGGCAAGAAAATACGCAAAGCTGATATTCTGGATACTCTTTATGGTAGGCATTTTAGATCAAAACAGCTGGAAATGCCTTTGACAGAAAAAAATCTTTGATACAGCTGCAATAGCAGTAAAAATAAAGGAAGCTCACTGTACATATTTTTCCTAAAGTAGTACACTTTTACACACTTCCTGTATCTGGAATTTATGGAAAAGACGTCAGCCATGCAAACCTTTTCTCCTTTGTTCCTTAACGAGTGACACGGCTGACAGGCCATTCATTAGATGTTATTCCTTGGAGATGATGTGCACACCTTCGCTTCTTTAGTCATGGTGAGATGAAACAGCAGCTGAGAAGCACGTTGAGGACCTTTTGCTTCCTAGTGGAAATCACAGAGGTGATGAATGATCACCAGGACATCTGTAAGAGTGGGAGGTGAGAGCTATGAGCGTGACACCTGGGAAGCTGCACTGCTCATGATCAGGAGCAAAATATTACAAACTTATGTGGCAGCATTAGCTGGCACCAACCATCCCTAGGAATGACAGGCTCCTTGCTGGAAGTGATACCGAAATGGCACACAATTTTTAGAGACTGAAACACTTCAGGAAAATATTTAATTTCTCTTTCCATGCCAGTATATTAAAAAAAGAACAGAGATGGAAACATGTTTGCTCTGGCATAAGTGAAAGAGGGTGAGACTCTGAATGCTTTTAAAGTTAAAACACAGGAATCCTCTCTGAAATAGCTAAATTTTATTAAATTTCAGTAACGCTGAGGAGGTCAGTATTCTCCAGCATTATTTATCACAGATTCTTATTGTTTACTTCATATAGCTACACTACTGTGAGCTGAGCAGATTTCATTTACTTCTCAGTATTGGAACTACTTATATCAAAGGACAGAATTCTTTTTAACGTAATTGTTTTTCTAGATTTGGCTTGAAATGTATCAATTTGAAATGCATACTTAACTAACTTTCATGTAAGAACAGTTGAGCCCAATCTCTACTCTTTAAAGAAAGGGCATAGAATCCTTTCAAACTACTGTAAAGAACTTCTTGTTGTCCAGAATATTGGACACATAGAATAAAATGACCACTATCCAAGGAGCACCACAGGTCAAAGCCTCCATGAACAACTCGATGACAGATTGCATTTTTGACCTGTTGTCAGAAAATAAGTATCCCTTTTGGGGATGTGTGGCATCTCTAAGAGGACTGGTTTTGATTTTAATGATAGCAACAACTGTGCAGAGAATCCCAAGCAGAATGCAAAATTCAGTGTATTTTTTATTCCTCTTAGGAGTAAAATCAGAATTCCACTGCAGAAAATGAATTTACATTAAATCACAAATTGTGTGCTTGTGGGTGGGAGGAGGAATGGGGAGAGAAAGTTCTAGGATGCTTTGAATTCATCCCAAAGCAGTAGCTCAGGCTGTCTTTGATATTGTCATATAGTTATCAGTGGGGATGTATTCAAGGCAACTTCAGAGTTTACAATAATTTAGGAAAGATAATTAACTCGCACAGGGTGTAAATAACTGGAAGATTTGTCAGATTGCGAGCAGCATCTCTGCTCAGCAGAGCTGTGATACAATGACCACTTGGCAGATCCCAGGAGATTTCTGGAAAAAAAGAGGACTGAAATAGAGAATGAGGAATAAAGAAGGGTTGTAGCCAGGAAGGACAGGTAAAACAAAAGCAGTTATTATCTTACAAATGCTTTAGCATTATCACACTCCTTTTTTGCCCCCCTCCCCCCCTGAGGTAGGTTCCAGATACATTTAAGATAAGATACATTCAAGACAAGGAACATTTCCAGTTTTGTCAACTGCAGTGATTGCAGAAAGATCTTTAAGTAAGGAATCTCTCCCTCAGATACATTGTTGTATCTTTCCTCCCCATTTTCACATATGCCACAACCTGAGCACAGCATAAGGAGGTGGTAACTTTTAAACGTTACAGTCAATCTTCCATAAAACGAAATTTTCCAGTCCAAAAGTGGTTATAGTACAAGCTTTCTGCCTGTTGAAGTATCTCTGCTGTAAGGCTCCTTTCTTAGCTTGTTTTGAGTATGCTTGAAGTTTTCCTTGTGAACATGGCATTATCACATAGATATTTCTTACAGGAAACATTCATATCAAGTTTTTTTCTACTGCAAAGCAGAGAATTTCTAGATATGGGGCTTGAAATATTAATTCATTCAGTCAGGAGAAGTTACCTACATTTCTTTTCACTTAAGTCATTCTCTTCCTCTTTAATGCCTCCACATCCACTTCAGGGACAGGTAGCTTAATTTCTATCATCTGTAGCTTTGCAGAGTATTGGCTTTGCTACACATGCCAATGATTGAGCTATACTAGATGTGCTTGAAAAAGCCTGAAACCTGCAGTGCTCATTCAGGAAACTGGGAGTGAAGTAAATCCATATGTGTGTTAGAAAGTCAGTGCTCAGATAGGGCTCGTGTTCTCTGGCTCTTGGCCCCACCATGCACAATTCTTCTTTGAAGAACTGTAGTAGTGATAGGATTTTTGATAACGAAATGTGTGGTATGCTCATAGTTCAACACTGACATTTTGATGCTTTAAAAAAATGCTTTTTCATCTGGTTCAATTCTGAACATCCCTCTATCTTGACAATTTTTAGAGGACTCCTAAATGGAATTAATATTTAATATTAAACATAATTAAACAGAAAAAAAGGCTAAGATTCTGTGTTAGAATTCAGCTACAAATGCTGTATTTTCTGTAAATTTTGTTTAACGTTGTCTGAAAAACAATCCTAATCCAGACAGGTTTTTTACTGACATCTTTGGCTGCTCCGAAGCACTTGAATAAAAATAACCTCTTATAACATTCCATCTGACTTCGTCATAGTCTGTGATTCAGAAAGCATCACATTTGTCACAAATTCATGCATAGTCAGCATATAGATAGGCTGTCAGATATATGTGATATACACATGCACTGGAACCAGAAACCACAGTGTCTAATCCTATTCCCTTTACTTGTATAAAATCCAACCATTTCATCTCACAGGAATATAAAAAAAGCAAATCAATAGGATTTCAGAGCTTCATTTCATATACAACCTGACAACTGGGCCAACTAGTAGCTGTAATTTTAATGGATTTGCCATTTATACCACTGTATTTCAACAGCAATTTACAAAGTAAACACTGAGTAACACTGGAAGAAAATGTCTGTTTAAACACCAGAAATATTTAAGGGAATACATAGAGTAAACAGAGATATAAAATGGAGTGAGATGGCATTTTCTAGTTGTTACAGCTAAAGCAATGGCTGTGTGATTCAAGTTTTTCTAGGTTGTTCTTCATGAGATGTTCCTCAGAAATTCAGTTTTCATTTTGCAAGAATATGAAATAGTATTTGACACTAAGTTTGTAATACTGTGCCTTTTCAGAGTAAATATTCATATATTTATATTACTTTTGTTGTATTTTAGTAACTGTGCATTAAAGTATGCAGCTTCAGTTGGCTATCCCTAATTTTAAGACTTTACCACTCATTACAGATACCATGCCCAAGAGATTAGTTAAAATATCCTGAATTTCCTGTGCTCATTTAGGTGGTCATTTTTGAAAAAAATTCTCAGGAAACACTGTTCTGTTTCCTGATTGCCCATTTTTTCTACCAGTCCAGGTAAATTAAGGTAGCAGTCATTCAAGTGGTCTGAGGGAAATTTTTCAGTGGAAGATACTTGGTCTTACTGTCGCAGTTCAGTCTCCTCCCGCTCAGCTGAAAGCAGAAAATGATAAATGCTGTACCTTGGCCAATGCTCAGCATTCAGCGGATGGAGAGACTGCAGTCTCATGTGTCAGAGCAGACAACTGTCTTAAGGGTGGGTACTCTCAAGCTGTGGTTACAATTTTAACTTAATCAGCCTTCCTGGAAATGAATCATAGTCCCTTTGAGGATGCAGGTTGCTCCTGCTCATGCCCTGGTGTATGGAGCAGCTGCCATTGAATCATTTTCATCAGCCACTCCTTCATGTTAACTTTAATTTGCTACCCATAAATATGGTAGGAAAGTACTCCCTCCCAGCCCTCTTGCTGATACTTCTTTACTTAAAATACTGCACAGTATTTTTCAAACTTTATTACGGTTTGATTAAATTGATTTAACCAATGACCTCTACTTATTTATCTCCTGATTAGCTTTAAAAATGAAATTTGATCCCGCTTCTTTAAAGCCTTTTAAACAGAGAGATAACTTGAAGGTCTGCCTAATGTTACTTATGTAATTTTTTTTTCACTACTTGGTTCCTTTCTCATTTCTTGTTACCTATTGATTAGTGTGCATCTTTCCAAAACTTACACTTATTTCTTTAAATCTCAAGCTACCAATCTACAAAACAAGTATAATAAATCATCTCATATCAGCTGATGACACTTAATTGTGTTTGTACAACATTTTGAGTTTCTCAGATGAAAACAGTGTGCTGTCACTACTGTTATTTAAAACTTTGCAAGCAAAATCCAGTTTTCTTATTCAGGTCTACTGCAAACACAAACTATTTTCATTAGTTCTGCTGCATGCACATAAGACTGATCAAAATGATAGAAAAATCAGGTCCAGAATACTGAAAAATAAGATCATTTTAGTAGCTTGAAATATAATATTATTGTAACAGTAATGGCAAAGACATTTGACAGGTGTAGAGAAGATCAAACTTAGATCAAGCTTCTTTCTGTTTCAAATGACTAATCAGAGTAATTCCTCAGAACTTCCACAGTCAAATAGCAGTTGCATCCATTTTCAATTACTTGATTTCTTTCTTTCTTCCTTTTTTTTTTTTTTTTTTTTTTTTTAAGGAATTAGGAACAGAAGCTTCTGGTTCAAACTGAAAACATGTCTCAGTGTGCTTGGAAGTCATCCAAATAGCATCTGCCACAGTATTTTGTCTATTTCTAAACGTTTTTCTTTTCATGATAAATTTGTACAGTATGCTACAATTAAATGCACTTCCCATGGAGCATCGAGGAAGTCTGGCTGTCTCTTTCCATAACTTTTTCAGACTATTTAACACCAACCTGTCTGCTTTACATAATATATAATATATATATAGGGATATACAACATTTCACTGATATGTTTTGGTACGTTTCTGCAAATAAATACTTATTAAAAATAGATTTCAAAACTAAAGTTTTAGCACACTGATTTTAACTGTAGTGCAGTGGTGCTTAGACACCTTTGTAGTATATTCTTTACAACATAATGTCATTTCCATGTCATTTTGTGACATGACATTCCATGTCACACTTTCTCATTTAGAAGGTGCTAAATAACTTTAAAAATTAAATTTTTAAAGATAACTTTCTCTGCTTTAAAACCCCTCATTCTTCTGTTACAAAATAAAGCCTCCCAGCTAAAACTTATTAGTTAATCAAAACTGGAGATACAGCAAGGTGCTTTATGTAATTCCATTTTCTGTCTATGGCAAGAGTAAAATTATTCAAAAGAATTAATTGTTCCAGTTTCAGTCACTTACAAACAACTGCCGGGAAGGAAAAATGAGGGGTTATTGCTCTGTTTTGTTTTTAATAAAGGGGCCACTGATGTACCACTGAAGAGCTTTAGTGGCACGGGCTGCCCGCGCCTCTGCCAAGGCAGCGGTGGCTGTTCATTCCCGATGGCCATTGCCATTGGGCATTCCCTATGGGCATTCCCGATGGACATTCCCTATGGGCATTCCCTATGGGCATTCCCGATGGCCATTGCCATTGGCCATTCCCGATGGGCATTCCCGATGGGCATTCCCGATGGACATTCCCGATGGACATTCCCGGTGGCCATTCCCGACGGTGCCGGTGCTGGCAGGTCCCCGTCACCTCGCCAGCCGGCTTGAGGAGCGTCTGGCGAGCAGGCCCGGCCCGGCCGATGTAACACTGTTTGTAATGAGAAATCTAAACAGGGAATGGCAGCGAGGCATGACAGGAATGTGTTTCCATTGGAGAAGCCCGTGCAGAGAAAAAGCATAAGCAAAGCCATGTCCAGAAGGCCTTTCAGCTGGCCAGCACGGAAGACTGATGTTATTGTACACGGGCTGTCACGCTGCCAGCCCTCCCTCACGGGTTTGTTTTCTCTCATGCTCTCCCTCTCCCTCTCCCTCTCCCCTCTCCGCTGCCTTCCTCCCGGGGCCGGCTGTTTGCTCAGGTGGACAGTGACACCGTTTGGAACGAGCTGCACTCGGCCGGGGCGGCACGCATGGCGGTGGGCTGTGTCATCGAGCTGGCGGCCCGCGTGGCCTCCCGGGAGCTGAAGGTGAGGTCCGGGCCGCGCCGTGGGTGGGAGCGCCGGGCGGGCCGGGAGCGCGGGGGGCTCGGGGCGCCGTTCTTCCAGCGCTCGGCTCCGGGTGGGCGGCGGGACGAGAGCCGGGAGGGCGGCCGCGAAGGTGTGGCAGGGCAAGAGCTGCAGCGGCCGGGCGCAGTGCCAGCGCGGAGCCGCCGCAGCCCGAGGTGAAGTTAGTGCGCATCTCCGGCCGGTGGCTGCGGCGCTCCCTTTGAAGCCAAGGTTTAATTTTTTTAACTTTTTTTTTTTTTTTTTTTTAAATATGGATGTTTAGTCACGTGCGTAATCTCAGGATACCACCCAGCGAGACGGGAGGCGGCCGCCGGGGGCAAGAGGGCGCGGCTGGCGAGGCGGGCGATGGGCGGGCGGTGCCCGGCTGCCAGCCTGCCCGTGGCCCGCTTCTCCCGGGCGCGTTCCCGCTCTGCCTCCGTGCCGCGGGATCGGCCAGGCATGATGTACGAAACCCAAATTATCCCCAGTCTAAACAATTTATAAAAGCTCCAGACCTGACAGACTTTGACATTTTATTTGGTATTTTAACGGCCCTATTTAAAGGTACACCATATGCAGCCGCAGTGCAGGCTTGCCCCAATAAACATTGTTGGAGCTAACATGTCTCCTTAATGAAACTGTTTATTCACTTTCCAGTACACATGCTAATGGATTCAGTCCTATTTCCAGAATCAAGATGGAAATAAATATTTTAAAATTAACTCTATATGATGATTTTTAAAATTGCAAATTTTGCCTGGAAAATTTTCTTCCCATATATCTCTCTTCTTTCAATCAAGACACGTTCTCTACCTATTTGAGAATGGGTACATATATTAATGTATATATGTAGATAGATGTACAATATATCAGTATATAAATGAGAGCACAGTCAGGTGAAATGCAGTACTACAGCTCTGACATAATAAAATGCAGTTACTAAACTTTTATGTTCAGATACTGAAATCATTAGCTAGGTACCACCCAAAATGTACAAATTTTGAAGTCTCAGATCAAGGATGGGGTGCATGATATGGGATTCTGTTGTGTATCCTTTCTGATGGGCTCCTCCTCCCCTTTTAAGATTTTTTCGACGCAGTAAGATAAGTAACTCACCGTGCATTGTTCCACACAGGAATAATGAACATGAAGAAGGATTTTTTAACTTGTTCTTACCTTTAGCAGCTGTAGGACACTCACCAGTGTCTAAGGCAATTTAAAAGCAAGTTTTGGTAAGAATAGTGAGATATGTCCTGTATGCACTTCATGTGAGCGGGGTCCACTGCAGAATCTTTAGCACTTACCTGTGTACATCTGTGGTGTGTCTCACGCAGTGTGCGTGCTTTTTCTTATTTGTGTGATAGGCAGTTGGAAAGAATCATCAGCCATTGTGAGACTTCTCTTGCTACTGGTGTTGCAGGAGTTTGTAAACAAATGTTTTAAATCTAGTACTAGGTATTTAATGTTTAGAACTAGTTTGTAGTTTAATGTAACGTTGTTGTTGATCCTAAATAGAATCTTCTTCTACAGTGCAGAGAATTGAACCAGTCTAATGCAATTTGCAAGTTGAGACATAAGAAAGGCAAATTTTCAACAGCTATGCCCAGTAGCTGGTTTAAACTAAACCATCAGAAAAACAGAAATGGAAGGGATTTGCTGTGAAATAGAATTGTGAATAGTTCTGCTATTCCTGATAGGTGTTTATCTAACCTACTTCTAGACTTCCAGCATGAAGCTCAGTGATTTACATGCCACTATGGCATCTGTATGAACTATTTATCTGCACGTGGTATTTTTCATTTAAGGTTACGGAAAGGTTACTAATGCCTGACTGTCAGTAGGAAAGCATGTTAGCATTCTGTAAATGTAACAGTCCTGATATTAGCTATTTTTGTACAGTCATCCTATGTTTGCTTTGTCACTGCATCCATTCTAACCCAGGGTTTGCTGGCAAATTGCTGTCAATACTCTCAAATCGTAAATTTCATTAGGGGGGTTTTTACAGTGTTCTCTGGAGTTCTCTACAACCTTCAGTCTACCTTTATGCCTTTACATGCTCCTTTTCCATCTTCCTGATATTTTATCTGTAGAAAAAGAAGTTGATCAGCTCTTTTTCTTAGGGAAAATACCAATTTTGTAGTATACTTGTGAAAATCTAAGGGGAAGAAGATGAAGTTGACCACTTTCACGTGCATTCATTGAGCAAATATACGTGTGAAGCAACCATTTGGGGCCTCTACTGTGAACACTGAGTGGGAGGATTAAGCTCTGATGGGAATCTGCAATTATCTTCTACAGCCTCAAAAATTCCGGATGACAAAAAAAATATCTTCCAAGAATTGCATGGAAGCTATAACAGCTCTACAATATGTTAGCAGCAAGATGAGTACAGTAGAGAAGCACACCATAGTAGTTTCCTGGATGTGTACCACTGTGGATTGCTATCAGATGGTGTACTGTCAGTTTGGTGTCAATTCAATCAATTTAAACCCCAAATTTTTTACAACAGTGCCAGGCTGGAGTGTGGAAACAAACATCAAGTGCCCTATATGGACTGGGATCTGACAGAAAATTCATTTCAGGAAGGACAGGACATTTCGATGTCTGTGCTTATTCCACGGTCTCTACTGATACTGCTTGCTGTGGCACATATTGATAGTAGTAGGTTGGAGCTATAGGTGCATGTTGCCAAGAAAAGAGATGAGACTGCAAAATAAACCATGAAAGTCTGCAGAACAATTGGGAGATTCATTACAGAGCTGGGCATGAGTCAAACTCATATACAAGGCATAAAATTCTTTACTTTGTTCTGAATTTCCTGAGACTACCAGTCCCATTGCACACAAGTCTCATTGAGAACAGCAAGATGTTGTTCATCTGATTTGGATAGTGTTCAAAAACTGACAAGGAATTAAGAAGAATTCTCTTTGCCATAGTTCAAACCCCTTGTGAGACATCAGATTTCTTTGATCTCCTTGATCACTGGGAAAAACATCAGTATGGCAGTACTAGGGATGTAAAACAATAGCCACAATAGTAATTAACAGTGGTGGACTTTTTTTTTTGGGAGGGGGGTTGGTGTGGGGTTTTGTGGGGGAGGTGGGTTTTTTGGTTGTTGTTGGGGAGTTTTTTTAGTAATTTTTGTGTGGTTTATTGTATTTTACTTTATTTTAGTTAAGACAAATTGTCGCTTGTCTGGGGAGTCTTAATCTAGATGTCTTTTATTTAATTATATACAACTGTTAAAATTAAGCATTCTTTGGGTCTGTCTAATAATATAATGAACAGTCATTAATATCCTTTTGATACACTTTTGAGGTAGTATTTAATAGAGATTAAAGAATCACACCATTGAAATATATAGTACTGTAAATGTAATGTTATACCGAGTAAAAACTATGCTTTTCCTTTTTTCATTAATTTATTTACATGTCTGATGAATGTGTTCTTGGCAATATTGCAGTAGGAGATGAGCCTAATTATTGCATGAAGGTTACCTTTTTTTGAGCTGTTTATAATTAGGAAAGGTGCTGATACACAATGATGTATTTATGTAATGTAGAATCAGAGCCACACCTCTCCTGTCTGTTTTTATGTATGTATGTATGTTTGGTCATTTCTCATTTCCTGAACAGGTTTATATAGAAAGCTTCTAACAGTCTGCTGCCTGACTACAGGTTTTTAGAAGAGGGAAGTATGTGGATCTGGGTGAATAGAATTCCACCACAGTCCTTAGCTATACCCAAAGAATAATTTTATCAGATAAGAGAAGTCCTATGATATATTCCTTTGTGCTTTTGGAAGAAATAGAAGTAGTGCCCAGCATATGATTTCTGGCATGCAGTGTAGCACAGGAACCTGGAAATCATTGTCTCTACTTAATGGCCTTCAGAAAGAGGGCCCAAAAAGATGCAAAGAGAGAGCATTTCTTTCCTGGAAGTGTTTCCTAAGGCTCTCATTGCTCTCTTTCATTACCACAGGATGTTACACTCTAAGGTGCTGTCTTGCCCTCCCTTCTCATTTATTGCCCGGTGCTTCCCTTGCATTCATTGTGATGCTCAGCTTGGTTCACCTCCCCTCCTGCTGTCGAGCTACTTCACTCCCAGGCAGCTGTGCACCAGGAGACTCTTCCCTTGCCTCTGCATCTGTCCTAACAGCAGGCACGTCCCTCCTGCTGCCCAACTGGACAAGTACAGAGGTTGTACAAACCCCAAACAAGTCTTGAAGAAAAATAAGGAGAGTTTCTGCATCTATGGTCTTCTGAAATTCAGATTTCATTTGTGACTGTTAGAACTTGCTAAGAATCTTATATTTAGGACTTAGGTTGTTGTTTTTATTTTTTCTGAAAAAGTTTAGGTTGCTGATATTTTCATTTTGCTAACCAAATTATTCATGCTGATGCTGCCACCTGTTTTGTTGCCATATATTTTTTTATGAAATGGTTAATACTACATTTGAAAAGCTAGAGTTCAGTTCAGTTAATTTAGTATGATAATTTTCCAATAGTGATACTTTGTTGAATAATGTCCTCCAAAATGTTATTTGTTCTTGTAATAGTTGTTTTATTGTGTGTTGTTTTGTGAACATTAAATGTGTCTTAATTTATTTTCTGATAACAAGTTGTACATTACTGTTTGTCCCTCGATATCTTTAAATTGACTGACAGGAATAAAAATTATGCAGGTGAAAAACACAATTAAAAAAGAGTATAATAAAGATAAACCACTTACTGGGAGAGGTTACCAAAGGGATATGGGAGTCATTCTCCCAATGGGAGATGACTTTCCATCGTCATAGATAACTCATTGCCAGAGCAGACCATGTAACTGTTGAAAATGCAAAGGAACATTGCTGAAACATTTTTCTTCAACCTCAGATGACTCCTTCAGTACTATTATAAGGTAGGATTAAATATTTTAAATACAGAACCTATAATAGGGATCACTGTCTAGTTTACTTTGCATATCCTTTAACTGTGTAAATCTTGGTGATGGTAGCACTGTTTTTTGTGATAGAAACATGTGCCATATATTTTTAATTTGGCAAACTTGAAACAGACGAGACCTACAAAAAAAGCCATCAAGAGTTGGTAGGTTTTGTATGATTATTCCCTGCTTAAAAAAAAAAAAAAAAAAAGGTTTGAGTGAATTAAGCAATTTTTCAAAAGAACACTCAAGAAGAAGGGCACATAAGTTAGAAACACAGTCTGAGACTGTCTTGAATATCCCCTTCAGCTGAATCAAGTGAAGCAAAAGCCTTTTTTCTGCCTTACCATCTGTGTGCGTGCACACGCACACACACACAAACACACGTGTAAAGTTGCCCTGTTGGTAGCTAAGGGTCAATTAACAGAATGAAAGCAATTGAAATGAGTTGCCCCTGAACCAGAATATGATACGTTCCTGGGATTGTTCTTTCTGATATGTCAGGTTGAATCAATACCAAAGTAAACCTCCTGAATTTGGTTATTGCTACTCTGGTGTCTTTGTACAATCAATAGATGACTTAAATTGAACTTGAATCTCTCATTCCAAATGAGCTTGGTTTTTACTGTTCTCAAGGCCTTTGTCACACAGGACACTCCTATGGAGGAATTATCGTGTGATAAGTAGTACTAATCTAGGGAATAAACAGAATTAGCTTAATCAAACTCCTCTTCCCCCCAAGTTCTTAGTTTTCTAGTTTGAAAAGTATTCTGGATAAAAATCTTTCAGCCATATTTCACAGCTCTATTGCTAGGTTTTCTTGCAACAAAAATATAAAATAAATTATCATTCTAAAGACAAAATAAGCAAAAAGAAGAGAAAACAAATGTCTCCCTAGTCCCATAGCGTCCTTCTTCTGGTAAAGCTTTAGGCTAGCAAATTTCCATGACTGCCTGAACGACATAAGACCCCACAAGGTTCCTCTGGTTGCCTACAAAAATCTCTCCTGGAATGTGCTCTGTGCCCAGGTGCCCCCTGGACAGTATTTCTCCTGCAAGTTCTTCCCTACCATTGCTTCTAGTTTCTCACCGTCTGCCCTATAAAAATCTCCCTTTGCTTAAAATAAATTTCCAAGTGATGTGTGACAGCCACAAAAAGAGGCATTTTTTTCCATACCCAGCCACAGCAATTTGAGCGATGTATGTGTGTAAGAAACAGTAACAAATGAGTACTTATTTTACTACTGTTAAAGATATGATTGATAAAAGCCTTCAATCAAAGTTACCAATGAAATCTTTTAGGTAGTAGTTTATATTCTTTGCTTTTACAAAGTTAGAAAAATTTCAAAATCTTATATTAAACTGTCTCTTAGATATGCTATCCCAGCAATTGTGGTTATATTTATAGCTGAATAACTGTTATTACTTCATATAATAAGACAACTTTAATTATATGTGTGGTACATTGCTTACCTCCATGACCACTCTGTACTAAAACTCTTTTGTCTTTCTTTCCAAATATAGTTAGCACTAGTTGTGGCTAAACAGGCCATCGTGGTTGTACCTAAGCTAGTCTGCAAACATCAACTTTTCATGTGTGTTTTCTTATGCTATCCACTTAGGCCTTCAGGAAAGCAGACAGGGAACTCTTTGTTTTCATCAAAGTTAAGTGTTTAATGTCCATTTCTGTGTATTTGGCCTCTACTAGCTTCCTCTGCAAGACAAAATAGTATTCCCTCATGTCCATTACTGTTTTCTTGGCAAATCTACATGCTAATAATACTGCTCTGTTAAATCACAGGTTCTTGTTCACTGCATTTGTAGACCAAGTGCTAGCTCCTGCTCTGGCTGTATGAGTAGCTTGTCAAATTGCCCTAAACAGGTGCCCAAGGGTTGCCTTAGCCTTACACCACTGTCACCCCAGGACAACCACTCATTCTCATGCTTACCCTCCCTGATGGATGGCATAGCTTGGGATTATGTTACAGCATAAGTGGCACTGGTAAGAATATGGTTATCTTTTTCGTGGTATCAGTTGCAAGCAGATTCTTGTAGGCAGCCAAGACTAAAAGCAGCCCTGATGTTTGTTATTGTAGAACTTGACTGCACCAGAGACGGCAGAGTTAAAGATGGCACTAAGGACACTTTAGGGATGAGACCTGTCAGCTACACTCTATGGACCACCTTTTAAATATAAAGAAATTGTTTTTTATATTACTTTATAAGGATACAAGTGTGTGTATATATATATATATATATATATATATGGGAATATAAGTTCTGACAGGACAAACTGATATATTTCTGTATAACGATGTGTTATACATTTCTGCATAATTCTCATTCTTCAATGTGTGCACATTGAAGCAAAAATAGAAACTTTCTGTTAAAAGCAAGTGTCCAAGACTGCCTTGTTTAAGCACTGGTAATTTTAAGAGTTAACGGTGAGATAGGTTAAGGGATTTAGACAAGTAGATATTAAAAGCTTCCTAACCTTAGGAGCAAGCTGAGCTTTGAGTGTGGAATTCGGATCCCCAGTTAGTTACCTGGTCTCCATCTGAAATACACAGAACAGGTGAGGTTGGAAGTGGCCTCAGGAGATCATTGAATCCACCTCCGTTGCCCAATCAGAGGTGCCTAAAGTTAACTAGCCTAGTTGTCTAGGTGTGTATCCAGGTGGCTTTTCCATATCTCCAGGAATGGACACTCTACAGCTTCTCTGGGTAAGCTGTTGTATTGCTTGGTCACCCACACAGTAAAAGGGTTTTTTCATATGAAGCCTCTGCTCTTTCAGTGCCTATTTCCTCTTGAATAATGTCTTTGCTCATTCATACAGGGGTTTACAGCTTAAAATTCAAGAAGACCTTCAATTTCTAATAATAATTAACAATTTTTGTGTTTGAATAAAAGCTGAGGAAGAGCATGACTCCAGACCTATTGCTAGAAAACTTATACTGAAAAGATGTGTCCCAGTATCTATTTTATGGACCACATAACCTAAATACATAAAGTGGTGTGGGAAACAAATTTAAAAATTCATCCCTGTGTTTAAGAAATTGCACCTGAGTCTTCTACTACTTCAATAAGTGCTCTTGGAGTAACTGCCATGGTTTATTGCTACTTTTTTCATGGCACTGGCTTTTCTCAAAGTTTACAAAAAGCCAGATGATTTTACTAGGGTAGTACCAGGCTGAAACTAGTAGGCACTGCTTCTCAGTGAGGATTCTCACCATACCAGGGCTTCCTGACTAGCCAGGTAACTCTTGGTTCACTTGGAATCTAGGCAGAACAAGCTCCTCACTTTCATGTGAATGGAAGAATCATTCGCACCTTGCCACAATGACCACATATTGCCCTCGAGAAACATTGTCTGTGTCTAGTTTTACCTCCTGTATGGAGGTAATGTAACAGAAGCACCAGTGGAACTCTGAAATAGATGGTCAGTTCTAAGCCCTGGGTTGTCCACCCATGCTATGGTATTGTCTTGAGTGCTTGTCTTGGAGAGGTTCATGGGGAGGCACAGTAGATGCCCAAGCACGACATAGACCAACACTGTGACGCAGAACACTATAGAAACGGATTAACTTGACCACCAAAGACAAGAAGGCCACAGTAGGATGTACACCTCTGTTTCTTGGAAATCAAGCATCCATCTACCTATTTAGAGTCACAGAAGAACAGAATACTTAGCTGACTGTGGAAGAAGACTAACATTTTTCTTAGTTTTCATTAAAGGTCTAACTCAGCGGGTTTATCTGCAGTCAATCTTCTGTGTAAACTGAGCCTGGGCAGACTTCTCTGCCTTTGTTGTTCAAATATGCACAGATTTTAGAATATCTCTATTCAGGCTTTCTTCTTAATCCTCAAATTTAAATAAAGGTAATCACATAATGGCACAGACATGAATTGTTTTTCTAATGTTCATGTCTTTCAGTCAGTTTCATGTTCTGCCTACTTTACAGAGGTGTCTGTATCCTAGTATAAATAAGGCTCTGTACAAAAACACTTTGAATTTATGTGTGTTGGCTTCATTTTCAACATATTGCTCTGTTAGTCTTTCTATCTTTAAAGCAGATTTTTGCCTTTCTGTCTACTATTCTACTGTGCTCACTCGCTGGTTTTTAAAATTGCCCGAGTAAAAAAAAATCATGTTCCATTGTACTAATGTATACTGTGTTCATGCAGAGTTTGAAAGTAGAAGAAATCAAGTGTTTTATCAATTGCACAAAAGTTGGCAATAATTCTGCATGGTAACTATTTTTCAGTGTTTGGTATAATTCAACTATGTATTTTATCATCACTGTAACATATGCACAGTATATTTAAAAAAAAAATTCCCATGTGAATACTGAACTTTTTGTGATGTAAAAACTCATAAAAATTGGTCATGACCCTGTTGTGAATATCCTGCATGCTAGTGGAGAACTGTAATAGTTAAGCTCTGATTTCAGAAATTATCTAGATGCTATAAAACAGGGCTATATTGTCAAAAAGAGCAGTGCTGATATTTTCTGTCTCTATATTGCCCCATGAAATCCTCCTAGAGATAATCATCTTAATTATATTGATCTTTTGGGAATACTGATAAAGTTAGATGATAATGAGCTGTTAGCTGAGCAGGGGCAGCTGTAAGCCTTTCATGGACTTTTCCCAAATGCCTAAAAATATCGAGAGAACAAAATACAGGTAGCATCATGCTCTTTCTCTAGTAATACCTTCTTTGCTGGGTCTTTTTTTCACTTCATTATCCTGACACTCATCAGTAGAAATATACTTTGTTTTTTCATAAATTCTACAAAAGAGTTATATGCCAAATTCTTCTCTAAGTCATATTTTGCATGAGAAGGGAACGTTAAAAGAACCTCAGAAGGATAGAGAATACAGTTTTAGCTGAGAGTCTAAAGCTGGTTTAGTTCTATAAATCATTGTGGTCCACAATGCTTTTTTTTTTAATTTATTTATTTTTTTTTGCTGGTGTGCTTGATCTATTGGCAATTTATATCCCATCTCGAGGAATGCCTGTATGAATATAAACATATATAAATTTTGTGCCTTTAACTGTTGGATTGTTGTATTTTGTTTGTTTGGGTTTGTTTTTTTAACGTGGACACTTAATGCAAAGTAAGTCATTATGTCAAATCCCTCAGATTCTTTAAATGGTGGCCAGAAGAACCACTGTTACACATGCACTCCCCTGGTATTGTAATTTAAGTTTACTATACTCTGATACAACTTTGGCCATTCTCCACAAAACTTTGCAGCTGTCTGCTTGGATCACATCTAGAAGCAAATTAAATAAGACAACATGGTAGTATTTATTTATAAATAAGTGCCAGTGAAGCAACTTAGGTAGACAATTCCACAGGTACCCACAAACCACACATTCATCTGATTGTAAATAAACAGAAATCACAGATTTCACAGGAACTTGTGTAAAACCTTAATGTAACTATTAACCTCTATGTTCCTCTGTATTTACACCAATGTGAGTGAAATTTTAATGATTGTTATGTTTTTTTTCAGGTAAGAGAAGGCTGAAACATTTAAATTTATCAAATTTTAGTATATCAAACTGGAATACTTTAATATTGATTATTAAAATACAGAAGTCTTCCAACCTTTTTCTTCCTATCTCCTCCCCTCTGAAAATACAATGCTTGATTGGTCATGCAGGCATACATACACACCCAGTGATGGTGTGAGGCTGTGTGAAAAAACAAATTGGGCAGATATCTCATGTACAGATTATAATTTCTTATTTTTATATATATGGTAATTGTCATTAGTTTGATGGCATAGATATAGCTGAATAGAAGGACCATTTTGGGTACTTGAAATAAAGAGGAAATACTATGAAGCAGTGGTGTTTCTCCTGAATCTAACTGTTGTAAGACAAATTTGATATGATACATAACCTTATGAGACACTGCTTCTTGAATATATAATTTGACTTTCTGAATAGAGCTACCTTGCCAGCACTTCTACATTTTCCCTTTACCATACCCCCACTGTATGGATGGAAATTCCATTTTTCTTTTATCTTCAGTGACTCCAGAGGCAAAAAATTCCTTGGTCATCACTGATCCTAGTGCTGTACTTCGTGAAATATATATGCAGTTCCAGAAAGTGTGTTAGAAATTGACTTCAGGGAATCTATTAACTTACAAGCATGGCAAGTTCCCAAGTGTAATTTATGGTTTGCAGAAATATGGGATGTTCATTGTCATCCTTTTTCTACTGTTAGAAATTATGTGTGTGTGGAGGTCTGAATTTATCATTTAGTCTATACAGAGGTAAGGTCAACAATGGCTAATCATGTAAAATATATCCCTTAAGCAACTTTTATTTTGAAGCATCTGAAGCTGAAGGAAATTCAGATTACGTGATCTTAGATCTTCGTTTTAAATGTGAATTATAAACAGTAGAATTCATATCAGGGTTTTCTCATCCTGCCTTTTTCCTCCTCTTTAGATCATGTTGTGTGTGTATGTATGCGCATGTGTGTATTTATACAAGTTTATTTGCCACTGTTCTCAACTGTGTTATTTCTGGCAGTACTATGAAAGGGTGATTGGATAGAAAAAGTGCTCAAGAGGCTCTAATAGATTTCAATTCCATCTGCCTGCTGCTCTGTTTTGCTCTGAGTCAAGTATTTTTTAAGCTGATAATTGAAAACCTATCTTGTTCTTACAGAATGGCTTTGCTGTTGTAAGGCCCCCAGGCCATCATGCTGAAGAATCAACAGCCATGTAAGTACCAGGGAATATTGCCCATCTTGGAGCACTAAGGTTACTGGCAATCACCTGCATTGTGCATGTCTCTAAAGAACTGTAATTGTTAGCAGATGACTGAAAAGGCTTTCTAGGTACTCCCAGAAGCAGATTTATGGCCTCAGAGATCATATAGCATTTTTTAAAATGCTCTGAACATTATTTATAGCTGTTTTCCTGACTGATTTGCTTTCTTATTTCTGTTCTTCTCTATTCCACAGGGGGTTCTGCTTTTTTAATTCGATTGCAATTACTGCCAAATACTTGAGAGACAAGCTAAATATAGGCAAGATATTGATTGTAGATCTGGTATGTATTCTTGGCAAGCACCACACTCACAGTGCATCTACATGAAAGATAATGAATTTGTATTTATAAGTCAGACTTTCCTGCTTTTAATACCTACAAGTAATAAAGGTGTGCATTTCCTCTGATTTTGGGAACTCATTAAAGCCAGGATGGCAGTACTGAAGCTATAAACATCTATGTTTCACTTTAATGGTGTTAACTGCAATTTAATGAGAAGAAGGCACAGATCAGGGCAACTTTTATGGTCCTTAAATGAATTGATACTTCCACTGTTAAAATAACCCTACAGAACCCAAGTTTACTTTTCCCTGCAGACTAGAAACTTTAAGTACTCAGATACTCTTTAAAGAATGTTGTTGCATTGGTAACAAAATTGACCACTTTCCCCAGTTCACAATGATTTGACTTGTGTAACTTTGATATTATTAAACAAATCGACAGGTCATTCCCCATAAGTTTTCTAGTCATATATTCACCAGGTTTTGGTGGTTCCCTGAAGGAAAGCTATGTGATTAAAAATCCACTTCATTGGATTAGTCTTGCATTTTAATAGAAGGCATTCTTACACAATACTTAATACATTTAACAAATGTATTATTTAAATGCAGATGACATTTGGCATGTTGGCTGTATTATTTTCATGAATAATGAATTGGAGCTCTGCCTTGCACTTTAAGGATCAGCCCAATGCACAGCCCAAGGAAAGTCGAATGCTGATTTATGAGCACCATTTTTGTTTTCCTACAGTTCATGACGAGGTGTAATAGGGTGTCTGACAAAGCATAGACAGGAAATGAACCCTGGCATCAAAACCTAACCTGTTACATCTGCACTTAATTAATTTTTGCAGGTGATAAAAGATTTAAAGACAAAATATGTTAAAGGGTTTTTGAAGTGCAGGGCTTAATAGTCTAAATCTTGTTCATATCTGCACTCATAATTAAATCTTATTGTGGAGTCATGGCCTTACCATCTAGCACTTTTGTTCAGTTAAACATGCGTACTGACTGTTGAAGAGAAGCAGAGAAAGGGGGAGTGTGGGAGAAGGAATGGTAAGTAAAAAATGAGTGTCAGAATAAGTATATGTGTAGATTAAATATTCTTAGAATGTTGTTCAGATATTTCTGAGATCGTTCTACTGTCATTTAGAAACATAATAATAAACTGCCACAAACTATTATTTCTGAAAAATTCACTTCTACTGTATGTTATGTCTGTTTGCTGACTTGAATCTTTCAGTTTATTGCTGTAAATTCTGGCCAAAAGAATAAACTCTGCTTATTCTCATTTTTTAATAGGAAAAGTCTGCTCAAAGTTTGTGAATATTTTTAAAGTCTTTTTGCCTGTAAATGCTACATTTGCCTCATTGGGAAAAGAAAACACTTCCCTTTGGCATAAGCCAATAAGCACTTAGAAATTCAGCTTCAGTTTTTCAAGGCAAGGTTAAATGTGCAAATCATTACCTGTGCAAATAGTTACCTTTGAAGCTGCCTATCTTTACCCAGGAAAGTAGATAGGGAATTTTCAGCCCTTCTGCAACTGTCCCATTGGCCAGAATAACTCAGCGGGTGAAAAGGAAGAAATCTATAGCTGACGCAGATGACTTCATTCCTGGAGCAGTTGCAGTCCAGTCCCTAGTCTACTAGGGTAGACTACATGGTTAGAGCAATGATGTACAAAAAGTCATATGGAAAATTTCTTGTGCATGCAAACTATGGATAAATCACAGGCCAAACTGAATGAATGAACAAGTTAATAGTGATGTCTTTATTCTCAGCAACAGTTTGGGGCATCTGAAGGAAAGAATGGAATTACAGATGTTAGACTTGAAATTAACCTTTAAGACTATATTTTGATAGTGACTAGCACAGCAGTACCCCATGCAAGTTGCCAGCTATACATGTTACTGCAATATAAATGTTAAAAAGTAATATCCAATCCCACACACTAAAGTGTACTCTAGTTACAAATTAAGTGTAGTCTTCATAGCTGCTACATGTCTTCATATAAAAATTCTTAACTTTTTAATTTTCAATCTTCCCTTCATCTATTTCTACAGTTAAATAAAAGACCTGTCTGACAGGATTTTTTCCTCATTCAACCATTTATCTCTGATTTTGAACTGACTTTAGACCCTGAATACATTTGATCTACTAAGGGCAGAATATGAACTCATTTCCCACATGCTTACATCCACAGTCTTAAAAAACACATTCCTTTGTCTAATCAGAGAAGTTACTGCTCTTCAAAGAAGAGCTCTTAGTGGTGTTAAAGTTTAGATAAGAAAGCTAGCTTTGAGATCTGAATTATTAAAAAAAAATAATAGGAAAAAAGGGTCTCTATGCCCCTTTAACATTTTTCCTTCCATTTTGGAAACTGTTACAGCAAGAATATATCTAAAGCCCCAAATACATATGGAAAAGAAAGACTATTTAAAATAACAAAAGTGAAGTACTACCGTGTCCTTTCAGATCTATCTATGTGCCTAGCATAGCTTGTCAGGTTGTTGAAATCCTCATTCCAGGATCATCCATAGTTGCATTTGTGCTAGCAGGATTTGAGTCTGTTTTGGAGTAAACCAATTAATTCTGTCACAGCTGAAGACTGAATGGGATTCTGGGATTAGTCTGCATGCCAGATTTTACTTCATTTGCCAGTCAGAACCATCTAACACTACACTGGCTGCCTTGAAATGTTCAACAGACTCATACCAGTGTGCTCTCCTTTGCACATCTCATGTGTTACAGTTAACCTTTGCGTTAACTCACAGTTGGGCTGTAACTCCATCCTCATGTTGTTTCAAGTACTTTCAACATAGAAAAAAAAAGAAACTCTTAAAATACTACCCTACAGAGGTCCCAGAGGAGGTCAAAGTCAAGCACAATGCAGTATAAGTAGGATTTAATGTAGAGAGTTCTGAACAATGTGGGTGAAACTCGGGCTGCTTCAGCTGGCAAGGAGGACAAGCAATGTTCAGTGCTTGCTGTGCCATTGGCAGTACACACATTGAGGTACAAGCTGAGCCTTCCTGGAGTCTAGGTATGGTGAGGAGAATGTAACTTCTGTTTCCTGGACACTAAATTGGATTTAAACCTCGTAACATTTGTAGAATAAATACAGACTGGGTGACAGTGACAGCGTTGCCATTCAGCATGCTTTGTCTGTCCCCCTTAATTCTCTAAATCAGAAATTTCAAAGGGATGGCTTAAAGGAGGAAAATAAATAATATCTATAACTTTTCAGCTTCTTAGAAATGCCAGTGAAGCATTTTGTTTCTTTGGGTTTTTTTTACTTTTCTATTACTGAAAGGCAAGTGGATTTCCCATTTTCACTTGAAAAATTCTTTAACCAGATAGAATAGTAGTGAACTGTGAAAACAAACTAAAAAATAGGGAAATGTCTACATCATCAGCCTTTGTTATATAGATATACTGTCAGCATTTCTTTGTCAGCATTTTATTTAATGACAGAATTTTATTCACTGTCATTATATAATGTTTGAAATATGGAGACTGGCCAAGGTCACTCCTTGATTGTGGAAGGCACCATCCTATCTGCCAGATGATTTAATAGCTAATGAGATCATATTCCTATGTCTTCAACTGTTGCCGTCATGATTTTGCTAAAATGAAGTATGAAGTCCTTTCTGCATCTGGCATCTCTTTTGATGTGGATCTAACTGCTGAGGGACTGAACTGAACTGAATGTTTCAAGAAAGCCAATTTACTCAGCTGGTCACAGAGCCTTTGACCTCAATAGTGGAACTTGGCAAATCAATGAATACTCTTATGTTTAGTGTTCTGTCAAGAATTGTGAAAAAGCTCTGTAAACCATAGATCCTTCTGCAAAATACTAGTTTGTAGTTTAAACATTAGTCTTTCTTCAGAGGCCAATGAGGCTAGTTAATTAAGCCTGAGGGGTTATGAACTGTTGGCAGTTAATAAGTCATAAAATTCCTCCATAAAACAGGATGCTAGATTCCATCACTGAGGCAAGGAGTACAAAGAGCCGGTGTATAAATATCTAATTGTACAAAAGGACTGGGATTTCTCAATGACTGCTCATCTGGAGTCTCCAGGGCACGCTCGCTATGGTTTCCTGATTTTTAGAAGCCAGTTTAAAAAATGAGTGCATTAAAGAGTAATTTGCCTGAAAGTTCAGGAAGTATGGGGTGGTGAAGGGAGGGGGAAAGGGAAAGACAAAAGGAGGGCAAGGGAGAGGGAGAGAAACTGAGAGAGAGAGAGAGAGAGAGGAGGCGGGTAAAAGAAAGCAGAACTGAGCTCTCTACACTGAGTTGGACATTATTACATTTGTCATCTGTTTTCTTTCTCCTTTAGGATGTTCACCATGGCAACGGTACACAGCAGGCTTTTTATGCTGACCCCAGCATCCTGTATGTTTCCCTCCATCGCTATGATGAAGGCAACTTCTTCCCCGGCAGTGGAGCCCCAAATGAGGTTAGGTTTATTTCTTTAGAGCCCCATTTTTATTTGTATCTTTCAGGTAATTGCGTTGCATGATTACCCCTAATTTTCTTGTCCTTCTCTGGTTCTTTAAATTACACCAGATTACCAAATTGTCCACTGGGAGCAGGGACCAGTGGAGAACAAGTGCATAACCCAGAGCAGTCCTTGTCAAACAAGGCTGATCTGACATGTTGTTTGATGTTTGTTTCTAAAGCACATTTAAGAAATTTTTTCTTCTCCCCTTTCCCTCTCTTTTTTCCTCCTCCTTTTGACTCTTTTTCTCTCTTTTTGGCATTTTATTTCTATTTTTCAGGTTGGAAGTGGTCCTGGCGAAGGGTATAACATAAATATTGCTTGGACAGGTGGTTTGGATCCTCCTATGGGTGATGTTGAGTATCTCACAGCATTCAGGTTGGTACCATTTTGAGTTTTGAAAACAGTTTGTAGAACAAAAGGACACGAATAAGAGCTAATGTAATATTGAAAGTCAGGAGAATCATCCATGGTGTAACTAAATTAATCCTGGTATCCCAGTATATGAGAGTTTAATAAGTTATAAAATGGGTAATTTAATCATTGTGACCATCCATGCAGAGTCAACAAAAAAACCCCAAAAAACTAATTATTTAATTGGTCACTTGTGTTTTCATTATTATGCCATGCTGGTAAAATTACTTTGAGCTTGCTTACTTCTCTGCCTTTAAAATTTAAATGTAAGTGCTTATACCAGGTAGAAGAAAATTACTGTTTATTAATTGCAGTTATATGCCAGTAGAGCAGACAGAAAGCATTATGAAGTATGGTCCAAATCCAGTGTTCTTCATTCACTTAAAAGACTCATTATCATTCTCACAGATTTGACCATCGGGTTTTTTTCAACGAATTGCAGTAAAGTGTTACTTAATTAAAATTAAATTATTTTGGCATACTGCAATAAGAATGATAGGAAATGTTGCATGCTGAATTTCTCATTTCTCACTCCTCATGAATATTCTCAATAGTGCATTCATAAATGAAATTTAATTCCTTCATAGGTGATGCTTCATAATCTATTAAGTCTTATTTTCATGGGAGCAGAGGAGATAAGAACAGTCCAAACCACTATCTTTTAGAGTTTCAGTGTCCTATATTACATACACCATTTCCTTTCACTGTAAAGCAATCCAGTGGAAAGGTTTAGTGAAGTTTAGGGAAGGTGAAGGGTTCATCTTTCACATTTGGACAGATGCTACACCTCTGAGAAGCAGTTTCATTTAAAGGAGAATGATACACAAGAAAGTCAATGAGAAAACCAATGTGTATCTCAAATCTCTTTCAAGACATTTAGTTTGAAGTAGTGCAATTACTTTATACAGTTTTTTACTATACTCTATTGAAAATACACCACAAAACCCCACAAAATGCTTGGTTTGTTGGGGTTTTTGTGTGTGTGTGTTTTGGGTTTTTTCCAAAGAACTTCTGTACAGCCCATGAAATAATATGCAGAGTTTCTAATAAACAACACACCTGAAATCAGGGTCTAAGTCCTAGTCAGAGAAATAGCCTTACACATTCATGATATCCCACTGTTGTTGTGGAAAAAGTTATTATTTTATTTATATTTGTCTCTATTTAAAAAGTCTAAACAAATGGTAAGTGGCGGGCTTCAAATTTTCTACACTCAGTAGTGTCTCAAGGTATTTCCTATGCTTCCATGAGATTTTTTCATAAATTAAGGAAGTGGATGGTTCAAATCACTGGTAATAATGTCTATACTTATATATCTGGTATTTGCACCCCAGCATTCTTGGTTTGGATCCAAACAATTCCACTAATGATACAGGTAATTTGGCCATCTAATGATGCAGAGAATGGTGGTCCCAGTTTATTCAACAGAGGACTCACATACTGAGACTGTAACCATAATTGGTACCCCTGCTATCCTGATGACAAGTACCTGGGCTTAATAGTGCATTTACAAATATGTACTTCACAGTTTTATTTTAAGGCACACTAGTAAATGGCTTGGAGCAGCTAGTATTGCTGCTATGCCTATTACACTATTCAGGGTTAGAGGGAATTTCAGCCTCCATTCCTGAGCAAAGCAGCACTTTTCAGAAAATAAAATTCATGTAACTTACTACACTCTGACTAATCATATGCAGGCATAAACTTTACTGTATTTTTTAAGACAAATAAATTCAAATTTAAGTTTAGAATCTCCTTTTGAAAAATTGCTGATGGTGAAAAATTTAATGTCGCTATTTTAAATGCATCCATTTAACTTTGTGATTAATGTTGTAATGAATGTGAATGTTTTTCTCCAAGCAACAACAGGAAATGTTTCCCCACACTCTCAGCCCCTTTTGACCTGATCACAGTCTTTGTGCCCTCTGTAGGTCTTGCTGACATGGATTTAGTATGATTGGTATGACAGTTTTGAATGGGGCAAACAGCGTGGAACTTGGGTGTATACAAAAATTTGTGAGTTACTTAGGATAGACCAGGTAGCTGTTTCTGTAGATCTGGTCTGAGTGGTAGGTAAATTTATAGCTCCTATTAGAGACACCTTGTCCATGGGCCAGAATCTATCCTTGCTATTATCCAAAATGTCACACGTGATGTAGCGTAAGTTCTCAGTTTGGCTGGAACAGAATTGTGAGACAGCAGACTGGCAAGAGTCCAGAAAAGTCCAGAAAATCAGTAGGAGAATTGCCATACTTTCCCAACAAATCAGCTGTTGTTCTCGAGTTTCTGTCTACAACAAGTCAGTTTTTAAAAAAATAAGTGAGTTTCAGAGAGAGAAAAATTTGATTTGGTTTTTTATGTTAGATTACATGCTTTTGTAGACAGACTTACACAGAAGGTCCAAACTAAGGTGTGGAGCAAATTTTGAACATCTTCAATCTTAAGGGAAAAATAAGGGGAAAATGGAGAGATTTTTCTCTTTATACCTGCCAGTAAACATAGGTTGGGCAGTATTTGTTCCCTAGTGAAGGCAGGAGTGGATACTGGAGAAGGTCCTCTCCAGGATAACCAAGGTGTGAGTTTGCAGATGGGTGGAGTCTGTTTGGAGAGAAGCCAAGGCTTCCTGCTTACTGTCTGGCTCCAGAGCTTAATCCTTTGAGTTCTTAGGAACTGAGAACTTTTCATTAAAATAATCTAAAACTCCCCAGGGGTGCACATAGCTTTCACTTTCTCACCAACAGTGCCCTAATTTCATCCTAGAATTGCGCCAAGCACAGATTTGAAGTGTCACCAGCCTCGACACTAGGTAGCTCATTATTACTTGATTGACTGTCAAATTTCACAGCAGAGATCCTTCTGAATGATAATGCCCACAGAAAATGAGACCAAGGCTTTCTTTTTGTCTCTATAGTTGAGCTCATAACCAGGTAATATATATGACAGTATACTTGATATCAGGTATGTTGCTTTTAGGTCAGAATATATTTGTAGAAGCATTTACACACACATGTATAAACATGCAGGTAGCAGAATACTAATTATTTCCCACTGCATAAATAACTAGATAAATCTATTTTATGTAAATCTTTTTAGGACTCTTCCTCCAAACTGTTTGAGAAAATATTTCTATTTCTTCAGGGAAAAACAACTTGCATGTGTGAAAACGCAGAAAAATTTGAACACAGAGTAATCACTTCAAAGGCGTGCTGAGTGAGTGGCTGCACTGAGACTGTAGTGGGAAACAGGAAAAATTACAGTGCTGGTTTGTGTCTGCCATTTTGATTTCAATGCTACGTGAAAAGTTGCTTATATTTTTGAACTGACTCTATTGAAAAATCAGATTTAAGTGGCTGTAGCAAATTTGATGGTGAAGACTGCTTATTCATTTATAAAAGATGTTTCGATTTCTTTCTTATTTCTACTAAGAAAATAAGTTTGCTTGTGTTGACTACAAGGAGGTAGTAGAAAATGTAGGGTAGAGAAGTTTCTGTAGAATAGAAAATAATTGCAGTAATCAAATCACTATGCCACTTAATTTTGCCAGAGAAGCGTTGTTTGATGTTTACCATAATTAAAGAATTGACCTAGCTACAAAAATCCTTGAAATAATGACATTTTTTCTAAAGGACAAGCATCTCTTCTTTTCTCCTAAGATAACAAAAATGCACAGCTCTTTTCCATTATTTTTAAGCTCTGAAGTATCCCTCTAGAGGATTTGTTTCATCATTTACTTCCACCTATTCAGGTTAAATTTGCTTTAATCTCTTTGAAAGCCAAAGGAGATGCTGGCTGTTTTCTAAGAGGATGATTTTACACTCGAGTTTATGAGGATGTAATCCACTCTCTTCTGCCAACAGTTCTAGAAAAAAAATAAGAGCAATGGTTGACTAGTAATGTTCAAATAATTATTTTCATAAGCTCCACATTACACCAGATGTGCTCAGTAAAGCAGGCAGCAGAAAGAGGCTCAGGTCTGTGTTGTACATGCACATATGTCTGTGTGTGTACTTGGAGTTTGCAGGGGACAGGAGAGATGTGTTTCTGTAGAGTGGAATACAGAAGATGCAGGAGGCAGTGGAAACAAATTAGAGTGTTCAGAAGAGTGAAGGAGAAGCAAGAGACAGAAGAAAACTGGCTGTGTCTCCCAGCTCCTTTGCACTGCTTTTATTCAACAAAGGAGTTTTAAATTTAACTGAACCAGCCACTATGCTCTGGTTGCTTTGCACTACTCCAGAGTAGCATAAAACAGCCACAGCATATTAATGAACCGGGCCATAAAAGCTTGCATAAAATGAAACATGTATGTGTGTGTGATTTTTGGAATGATTAGAAATAGCTCATGACAATATTATCTTTTAGCACTCGTGTTTGATTTTAATTTAAGAAGGGGAGAAAATTCAAAAGAAATAGGTGCAATAAGGCAGAGTTAAGGATGAACTATATCTGTGATTTAATTTAAAATACATTTGCAGTTACCTCAAAATATAATTTTAAACAAAGTGCAAAATTAAAATCATGGTTGAAATTACATGTGTTAAAATGTAAAAATGAAAGAAAACAAAGTTGTGCAGAAAATCTTCATCTTGTCTTGCAGTTTTTAGTGCTTGTTTTGGAAGAAAATAAATATGTTTAAAACTTCTGGTATTCTAGTATGTGCTCAAAAATATTAACAAAAATATTCCTTGTCATCTTGTGGCCATACAGGGCACAGTTAAGTTCATTTGAAACATTGCATTGATGTATACCATTTCTTTTTTTTCTATAATTTTGCAATTCCAAATCTCATGACATTTAATTTTGACATTTAAAAGGAAAAACTTTGTAAAAGTACTTTTGATATTTTCATATAATTGTCCTTGTTAACTCTGTTTCAGCTTAGTATTGATTGTAGTTTTTCTTTACTATTTATGTTAGAATTTAACTCATAAACACTAAAAAGAACACTCTATTACTATATATGCCTTAGGTTTTTTAAAAGAAGTATACATAGCATGTATTTTTATTTATTAAATTAATTTTACTGTACATTTTACTTTTAAAACTTTTTGTTGACTAAGAAATTTGAGATAACTTTAGGAAGTTTCATTTGTCCTGTTGGTATTACATTTCATGGTCTTAAGTATGTGTGTCTAAAAACAAAAATTCTTTGTTTTACCTCAAATCACTAGTCTTCCACTTTCATTAAATGCCATTTGTTTATGTATTACATGTGTCGATGAAACTCAAGTTCTTGCCTATCCAAATTTATTATTTGGATGATCTGTGTGATGTCTTTTCTTATTTTTCTTCTCTCAAAATACAATATTTCTGGTCTTTTTCAATCTCTCTTAATTTAGAAATGTATCCAGTTGTCAAATCACTTTAATTGCTTATTGCTGAGGCTTGGCTACTTTCTGGAAATGAGCTAAATACACCACATGAGGGCGAACCACCGATTGATATTATTTTGAATATTATTATGGCTGTCTTTGGCATCATGGCTCTGCAGTGTTGTGTAACTTTCTGAGTAGAAACCTTGCTTTCTGATAAACATAAAAAAAGAGTGTAGAACACAAAAAGCAACATTTTTTTCCTAGCTGTATCTGACTATTGAAAGTGAGTCATAGTACAGTGCTATATTGTGATGTTTAATTAATCCCACCAAGAAGAGCGTTTGAGTATAAAATTATTTTAAACGATGATTCTTAATACCTGTAAATTAATGCTATTAATTTTTTATTACTGTAATTTCCAGAGGCCGCTGCTGAGGCCATATTATACTAGATGAGGTCTAAAAATTACAATAAGACTAAGTTTCTGACTCAAATGTTTGATAATGTTTGATATCTCTTCAAAGAGATAAAAGGACAAAAGCAGGGGAGGAATTAGAAAAAGCGCAAGTTAGTTACTCAGCCTCATGAGTCAATGAAAGAATGAGAAGTAAACTCCAGTAACATCTTCAGAACTTTAACCTATTGGGTTATCAGTGAACTCTATTGTCAATAGCCTGAGACTAGCCAAATGCCATCCTTATCTGTACTAATGGAAACTAATTATTTATTTCTCAATATATAGCTTTGTAATAACTGCTAAAGGTTATCTCAGCTATACTTATTTCTCTTGTCTATTTTTTGGCAGAAATACGTTCAGCATTTTACTGTGTACAGAGGAGGGCAGAATCTCTAAGTCACGTATGACAGGCAGATAATGATTTACCCAAATGCAGGTGGATGTTATTGAGACTCCTAGTTATCCACAGTTCTTCTGCATTGTCAAGGGCAATGCATTTAGGAAGAAAAATGTGGCTGAACAGAACGCCGTCATGGAAACCCTAGGAAATCTAAATAATGTTTTCTGTATGAGTGTATATAGTTTGCTTTCAGACACCCATAGCATTCTGCAGTTGTAAGTTACAGTTTCAATAATTTTTTAATTTCTGACCTTGTCATTCTACCAGATGTCTTTAAAAGATGCTAATTTCAACCACAGATGTCATTCTTTTCCCTTCTGCCATCAAAAAATTTCTTAGGAGAATTTAAATAAAGATGTACCAAACAGCTAACGATAACTTAATGCCTGAGCAGTTTCTTTTGAAGAAGTTTGAAGAAGGTAGAAGTCTGCTTGAAGTAATTTTTATATCTGTTTAAGTTTAATATGTAAACATTCAATAGTCTTGGTGATTTGTGACTTTAGAATACTTTTTTGAGTGTGATAATGAAGGTTTTGTAACAATGGTAAATTTTCATGCTTTTTTTTTTTTTTCCTTGACAAATGTTTTGAGCATTGAGTCCTTAGGAAATGGAGAACCAGAGTTAAAAGCATTTGAACCAGTGGTATAAACAGCTTTTCAGCATTTTGTTATACTTCAAAGTTCACCATAAAACTAAAACTGGCAACAGTGTTTATAACCTGCAACCTCTTGTTCTTCCTACTTCTTTACTTTTATTTGGAAAATCTAACTTCTTCTGACTGAAATGCCCTAAATTTTCACCTTTACTGTACCAGGATTTTTAAAACTGTATATGGTGCTCCTTTAATTCACTGGAACTACAAAAGTGAGACCGTTCATTACAGAAATTAATTAGTGTTGGCTTACTTTTCTACAGATGCACAGTTTCTTTTATTGACATGGCAGAGTAGGGGGTGGAGGAGAAAGGATAATAAAATATGGCATGTGTCAGGTTTATGTGCTTCAGGTTAAAAACTATTTGATTAAAACCCCAAGCCATACATGGTCTGTAGTTTCAAAGGACTGGAAAGTATCTGATCTCTTTTCCAATATAACCATTTTCCAATTTCTGTTAAACCAGAAGGATGAAAGAATAGAGGTGTATGGATAAAGAATTTCCATATTGTCAGATACTTTGATGGAAAAGTTGAGAAATATCATCAAAAAACATCCTGGTAGAAATTAAACAGCAACAAGAGTGGAGAAGATACTTTTACCCTAAAAGGCAAAATATCTGTGGTCTTTACATGAAGATAAATTTCAGATCAGAATTAAAAGACCTACAGCAACACTGAGTGATTGTATAGATGTCCAGTTCCAATTTAAATTTTGTTGCTTTATAATAACTTTTGAGAACTACACTGCAGCCTGTAAAAAATATCCACATGTTCTCTGCTGGAACAGCTCCAGACTGTAACAGAACCACTAGATTGCACCCTGGTGCTTTATGTATTGTTTAATTGTTTTCCTTTGGTGGATATTTTTATTAAAAGCCCATTATCCAGAATCAGACAGAAGTGTTGTTTCAAGAACAGCAGAAACAGAGGCCTTTCAGCTACGCAGTTCTTATTCATGCTTTCTTTAGCTAGCTTAGCTAATGAGACCTCCACTATTCTTCTTCTAATACTTAGAGAAGAAAAATAAATGGGAGTTTTTATTTTGTTGCTTTCAAATCTAAGCAGGATTGCAAAGAAGTATTGTGAGATTCTGGTGTGCTCATGCACCTGTGTCTCTGTTAGTTTGTGTGAGTACCTCCAGGGCATGTCTGTGCTTATAGATGTTCTCGTGCTTTTGCACAAATAATTCCTTGGAGATATATATATTATCCTAATTATTTTGTGTGTCTGTGCTACACTTTACCTATACAATAACTGCATAAAAGGAATAGACATTTTTGATGAAAAAATATTATAGAAAAGAGAGCTGCAGTAATTCTGAAGAAAAATAGAAAAATCTGGCAAGTGTCAGATTTTAAAATTGTGTCATGCTGAATAGCACTGTGCTCAGTGCTGCAAGATCTTATGAGGATTCCTGTTACTGAATATTGTTGGAGCCCTAACTCCAAGTATTTCATTACTTTTTGAAGTCAGCCTTTAGTCCTGCGGAGAGATGTTTGAAACTATGAAAACATAAATGTCTCAAAAATAGATATCTATTGAATAAGTTCAGGGAGGTCTATGAGTCATCATGATGTGGTATTAGCAGTACTACTTGGGCCATCAGTAATCCATTAAATCAGTACAGCTTCTTAGATAGTAAGTCATTACCCAGTGAGAGGGAATCCATCAGACTTCAAACTCTGAGATATTAACTTTACAAGCAGTATAAGAAAAATTCTTAGTTGTAGAGTGACTTACCATTGTGTATATTTTTATTCAGGCAAAGTGGGGTCCTTGTCTTGTGATCACATATACTAGGGTTAGGATTTAGAAGGAAATTGATCATTTGTGACGTTTATATAAATCTCAGTTTTGCACAACACCATAATTCATAGCTAAGATACAGAGCTGTTACTTATACAAAATAGTAGCTCCTTGCAAAAATCATTGTTAAAAGAATTTCTGAAATCAGAGGCTTTTTACTGATTAAATGTGGCAGGATTTTATCTTAAATACTGTGACTATATTTAACCTAATTAAGAAGTCAAATTTTAAGATTATGTTCAAGCAGTTTAATGAGTTGTTATACCTTGAAACAAAGTAACCTTTTGAAGGATCCTGTTAGCTGATTCATATGCTTACCTACCACAAGCCTTCCAGTGATATTTGTATCAGCTGTTAAAGTTACCAAGATTATTAATTCATAAAAAAAATAATGGAAAATAAAAGCACAGGATAAACCAGGTTGAAAATAGCTATGTTTGGGATGCATTTCTTCTGTGTCATGGGTCTAGGAGTGTACATGGTTATCAGTAGATAGAAGGAGGAGTGCTGAAGGGATGATTCAGTTTATTTGGTTCTTTTTCTTGCTGTCAGTAAGTTGACTGGACTCTGGTGCTGTGTCCCTCCTGTGCAGGGAGTGCATTAGTAAAACAGAGATGACTAAAGACAGCACTTCCAGTAAGCAGCAACTGTCTGTGGTTATGATGTGATGTTCTTCTACACTAAAACAAAACCAAAATTATTGGAAATTTCCAGGAAAACAGCTAAGTGTTTGTGTTTCAAACCCTTTTATGACAGTGTTCATGTCTGACCTCTTGGTAAGGACATCACTTGAGGAAGCTAGAAAATTTTAAGTGAAAAATCCCAATGCTTTGGAATTGGATTTGGCCTTAAATTGCACCAGGGGAGGTTCAGATTAGAGATTAAGGAAAAAAAAAAATTTAATGAGTGATTTCGCATTGGAATAACTTGCCCAAGGAGGTGGTAGTGTCACTGTCTCTGAAAGTGTTCAAGAAGTGTCTGGATGTGGCACTTGGGGATACGATTTAGGGGTTGTTATGGTGGTGTGGGGATGTCAGTTGGACAAGCTGGTCTTGAAGTTCTCTTCCAACCTGATGGTTCTGTGATACTGTGAAACAGTGAAGACAGTTTCTTGTCAGGGGATTGAACCAGACCTCATCACATTGGAAATTTATGCCTTTGCTGTCAGATTATTTGGAATGTTTTGGGTTTGTTTTCTTCCCCTCATGCTTAAAAGAAGTATCCCTGTGAAAAATATCAAGGAGATGCAAATATACAAAAAGATTATGTTTTAGTAAAAAAATACATTTCTTGAAAAAGTTAGTGTTCTAGTTCTGAATTACTAGGCTAATAGAAGAGTGCAAGCTAATTACCACCCTATCCAGTCTAACCTTCCTACCTCTTCAATCAAGATGTTTACAGATTAAGAATGTATTGCTAAGAATATATTGTTAAACCTTGGAAAGTGCTTCAGTTCCTGTCACAGGGATTTTTCATACCTCATGCTTCATTAACATGTGCTTCACTTTCTGTGTGATAAACTCTCTATGAGAACTGATTCCCTGTGGATTTGAAAATTAAAATTTTTTATCTTATCATTTGCCTCATTTCTTTCAACGAATCAAAAATATTTCAAAAAGTTGTCCATCATTTTCAGTGGAATTCTTGTTAGAAACTGCAAACACAGCAAAAGAAATGCAGTTTGTAATAGCTTGAAAACCCATCAATTTCCAATCAAGAATGCAGTGATTTCATTCTCATTCTGTTCCATCATATGGGCCACTGCTAAGTATTAACTACCCCTGAAACTATAACCATGACATAGATGAGTGTTCTTCAGTCAGTTTTGATTTGCTCTGTGTCATTGGCTTCTATGTAAAAACTTGCTGAACTTGCTGAACAAACACAGAATCTTTTATGCTTTCTTTTCTCATCTTGCAAAGCAAATTTTAGATTGGAAGTACTTGGAATGTAGTAGATTGGAAGAGATCAGAAAGATCCAAAGATTGGAAATACATTTCCAGTAGTACTAAGCAGTATAAATAATTTTCCAAGGTTGCTAATACTCCCTTCTCCTCTCCTCAACCCTTCTTCCCACTTTCACATTTCTCTCTCTTGGAGTCAAAATTTGATCATTCATCAAGTTCTCCATAGCATCTGTAACATCCCTTCCCACACACCTATCATATGCCATGGATCACAAAGTTGCTCTTCCTCTGTTTTTCTCAGATGCTCAGAAGCGTCAGAGTTTTAAGAAGCCTCTTTTGCTTGTTACCAGGCCCTCATGCTCTTTCATATACTGATCTACCTGGGACATAAGCTTTTCTCTTCCCTTGTTTGTCAATTAAGTTCTCATTCTTCTAACAAGATGCTCTTGTCCTTTGTAATACAAACATGATTTATGGTAAAAAAAATATACTGCTAAGGTCTCCATCTTCCTCTCTTCTTTCTCCCTCTCTATCCCCAAGACCATTGAGTGTACATATTGCTGTTTGTCCTCTGATTCTAGACCTCCTCCAAAAGAACATCTCAGTCTTCCTCTGAAACCATTCTTAACATACATCCCTCCTAGAGACAAAGCTTAGAGTGTGTTTTACCCTTATTTTTGTTAGCCTGTGTCTCATTCACTTTTATTTATCCCTATGATATTTTTCTTGAAAATTCATCTGACTTCTGTGCTTGATAGTCCCTGGCCTCCACCCAGACTTGAACATAGAACATCTTTAACTTGTCTTTTGGAAGAATCAACATTTGCCTCCTTGATCTTTCTTCAGTTATTCCATCACATTCTGATTTTGGTCTTGGTATCTTCTCCTACTTTGTGGTTTTCTGGAGGGCAGCTTTTCCACAATGGAAAGTGAATTATTGTTTGTTAACCAATGGCTTCTCCATTCCAGGTATGTTTTGTATCCTCTATACATTTTGAAATTTTATAGGAACCTTATATACTAATTGGGGAAATTTGCATTTAGTTGAAGCTTAACTTTACCAAACTTTTATCCCCAAGCCATTACTACTGCCAGTCTCTATAGGCAAAGCCATTTTTCTGCCTGTCAGTCAGGCAAGTCCTTGTGTAACCTTTGACCTTCTCTGTTGGAAGTCACAACACAGCAATGTCTAAATTTTACAAATTCTTTCTGTAGCATGTCTTTGAAATACAGAATGTATTACCATTCCAACCACCTAAAGTGATTTCTAAGTTTCAGCCATTTTGTTTATTATTGCAATGTCATTCTCAGAATGTTCTTATGAATTTCATTTTCCATATGATACCAGGTACAGGTTTTCTGATTTTTTATGTGATAAAGGTCATACTCATAGGTTATTCTCATAAACAGCTACAAGACTGGTTTATTGACTTCCTTGAAATATTTTATTACATTTCTGTTTTGCTGTATTGCCTCACACAAAACTGGACAGTGGTCAAATTCCTGTACTGCTAAAACTGTTTCTATTTTTCTGGCATGTATAGCTTCTCCCTGTAGTTCCCCAAGTCTCCATGGAGTACACAGACACGAGCCATCTTTTTATTCATTCTGTGCAGTGTTTTATGCAGTTGATTTTGGTTCATGACAGTACCTCCAATGCATTTTACTAAAACAAATATGTTTGTTCATGTTGTTAAGAATAATAGTATTATCTAAGGAGTTAAGAGGTTAGTTTGGGAGATATAAGTTGTTCCTCTCCCCAGCACTTTGCACGTTGCCTGAGAGATACACACACTCAATACTGGTGATATGGGCCGTGTGTGAGGCACGGGATGACTTGAGGTGGAGCGCTGTGTGGTACCAAGGCTAGAACCAGGCTGGAATCTGATTCTCTGATCTCATGCAAAAGGCAGTGTCTTCCCACAATTTTTGAGAAAGGGAGATGGAGGGATTAAGTCTTCTAGCCCCTTGTCTATGATGCAAATATTAATTGCTAGAATTTATTTGGGACATGGTGACATGGATCTGTATTCTGGAGCTGTTCTTCTGTTCCGTAAGTAAGCTACTGGTAGGATTCAGTCCTTCTCAAACAGGCTTTCAAAGTATGATCCAGCCTGTCAGAAGAGTCCATCCATCTCAGAAGCGCATATATCTCCCAGCATCACATCTGCAGCATCTGTGATCTCATGAAGCCCATGAGCATACTTATCTTGTTGACATCTAAGGAAACATGATGATTATCAACAAAATGTAGGGCCTGTTGTACACTGTATTGCTTCAAACACAATGAGGTTATTAAGGCTTAATTACATAAGAAACAGTATACATGTTGTGCAAGCTTGTAGAATGTGACTTGCAGAAGTTAGGCAAGATATAAGAGTTTCCTAAGTTTCTATTATAGTTTTATTTCCAGCAGTATTCTTTGACAAACTAAATAAATTAGCGCATGTATTGGACCTCTGAGGCTTGGGGCAAAGAATGGAAAAATTATTTACAAAAGCTTGAAAATATTTAATCACTAGAGGCAGGGGGCAACTGTGTTTTAATTAGAGGTTCCTCAGGCCATTGGCTGGCTGGAGGCTTTCTCAAACAACCACACAAATGCACTGAATAGCTGTTTGCCAGCCTTAGGGTCAGGCCTGAGATGAAACAGATAAGATAATTGGCTCTAATGAAATCCAGAAGGCCTTGGCTTTCTTGTTTGAGCTTGGATTTGAAAAGTGCGTGTGGAAGTGAGGCTTAATTCAAACCAGTCCTGAACTAGGCCAGTTTTTCAGTGACTTTGATATTGTTTGAAGTTCTGAAAGTGTTCGCCACACCACTAGCCTGCTGGGCTGGGCCTCCCCAGTCACCTTAATTACTGAGCTTTATTGCTGACTTTACTACACAGGAAAGGAGCCATTATATGTTCCATCAACATCAGCTCTCCTCAGATTGGAGGAAAGGGCAGGGTGAAAGGCCACTGTAGGAAGGCAAAAACTTCACTTTGAGGTAGTCAGATCATTTACCCGTGTTAAATTTCACTGTGCTATGTGCGTACATTCCTCACAACACAGAAGCCCAATTTCCATTTTTTTTTTAGCAAGTGATTACTTTTCAAAACATTTTGTTTGTGTCTGATTAGCAGAAGGGTACATTTATTCTTAGAGGTGGAAAGAAAGCAAATTGTAACAAACGCCTAATTAATCATCACAGGGGAAAGAAATCTAGTTAAAAACTGTAATAAAGAGAAATTGTTCTTAATGCTGCTTTGAAGTGGGAATAAGTGAGGAAACCCCTATGGTGTGTTTGCAGACCTGACACCCTACAGAACTGACTTCTTACAGCCAGACTGATATCTTCAGGGTAACTTGTAACGGGCTCTCCAAAAACAGAAAAGCTCCTGTGAAGTACTGTTAGGGCAAGCAACAATTGAGGTATTTTAGCAATGTTAGTTCAGAATTATTCTCTTCAAGATAATTGTTTTCAGAATTTGGTCCTATTCTCTTTAGCTGCTCCAGCTGGTGGTGCTGCTGGAAAAAGAAGAAGCTGAACTTCTGTGCATGAATTGGTTTTCAGATCTAGACACCGTGTAGCAGTAGAGGTGTCTCTCGGGCATCAGGATCCATAGTCGGGGGCCACTGAGGTGCCTGGGAAAACCACTGTCAGGCAACCTGGGACAGATCATGCAACTGCTTAAATGAATATATTTACATATTAACTCATTAATAAGTCAATTAGGCTACTAGCCAGAGTAAAGTTACACATGTGCATTCAGGTTTGCAGGATTGGGCCTCCTGAGACTAATGAAAGCGTATAATATTGGTTGATTTGTGCCAGATCCCATATTACCAACACTAGCACTTAATGAAAGAAATATTGATGAAAATTAGTTTCTAGTGGGACTGTAGTTCAGATCAAGATAAGAAACATTTTTTTTCAATGAGCTCAGCAGGCAAATTAAAAAGGACTGAAAAATCAGTTGTGTTAATGTCTACTCTGTGAGATTTTATTTTGGATTTTTGTTTGTATATTTTTTAAAAAAAATTGCTTTGTTTTTGTTTCTTTTCATGGAAGTAGTGTTTCTGTTTTTCTTAAATCTTGAAAATGTCTGGGATTCCTTCATAAAATTTAGAATCATATATTCCACAGAGTATTTAGCCCTTTCTTTAAAGGTAACTCATTTTCATAAAGAAGGCTTCTGTAGATTGAGATAGTTCCACCTTATGTTATTTTATAAATAATATAAATATATTATTTAGATTTTAAAATATGTTTACAAGTATATAATATTTGTTAAAACACAAATTTTATATATATGTTGCTCAAAAATTTTTTACACAGCAGACTCATATTTAAGAACCCTGAAGGCTCCTTGTTTTTCTTCTCTTTCATATGACCTGTCACTTTAACATGTTTTATGTTAGTAGAATGGCAAATTGGTTATATGCTTTAAAGAGAAGCAGCAGGTTTTAATATTTTTATCATCATTTTGTGAAATTTTAACCTGTTAAACTCATAGCCAGCATCACAGGGAGCTGGTTATATCTCTATGTGTGTTTTATTAGCACTAATGAATCTCTCTCTGAGCTGAGAAAATAACTTTTCAAATCATCATAATTCATCACAATTATTGGAAAACAATAATTTCCCTTCTAATACAAAAGATTGTTTTGTGAGAAAACAGTGGTGTAAGTATCATAGTGGGAGAGTATGAGGGTTCCTATAAGCGATATTTCCAGATGGGCAGACATTCTGATCTTTATTAAACATAAGATTTTGTTTGCTCTCATTTTTTATAATGTAAAAAGCAAGACACAAATGTCCTTTTTGATACCGTACTTTCTAAGAGGTAGTTTGGACTGTTAATCATAGCCCATCATTATAAATCATGACCCTTGTCTGACTGCACTTTCAGCTGCATTCACATTTTAGAGAGGCTAATGTGATTGAGAGGATCATATATGATGGTAGAATAATGTTATAGTATATTGGAAAAGACTTTTTGACTGGCAGAAGTGAGATTACGTGATTTATTTGTGACTTAGTGGCTACCTTGCACATATGCCTAATGATCTTTTCAATAGAAGAAGTAAAATTATAAAATCTACTGGTGATTTAATTTGACCTTTGCACATCTGCCCACAAACTTTACAAAGTCAAGCTTACATGGATGGTGTAAGTTAAGCAGGGGATAGTGACTGAGGAAGCATTTTATTGTAGGAAAAAATTCCCCGGATGCTTAAATCACTTATTTCCAAATTTTCAAATAATGTTTTTAAGATAGTTCAATGCTTATTAGTAAAAAGGGTCTTTTTTTTTTTTTTTTTTTTTTTTTTTAATGCGGGGAACAAGGGACTGCGCATTTGCATAATTTCCATCTTGCTTACAATTGCTTTTAAATCTGCAATTTAATAAAAGGAAGTCTAACAAAAATATTCATAAAGTAGCCATTATCTAATGTAATGGTGTTGTGTTGTGTGTTTTTAAAACCCTATATAGACCTCACAGGAAATCCCTGGCTGAGCAGAGTAAATGTTGGGTTTCATTACTTTCACTAGTTCTGTGAATTTGCTGCATCTTTAAAAGGAAAATATTAAAAAATGACTGTTAGATGTCATCCTTGTTTGTACCCATCTGCTCTCCTGTAAATGCTTTCAGATAGAAAATCCATGTGCTTTCCTTCTAAGGTTTAAAAGTAGATTTTGATTCTGCTTTTCATTATTCTTCCTTTGTATCATTTTAGAATGTGTAAAGAAGAAGCAAATTGAACCACTTGGGCTCTGTAAGTCACTTTTAGATGCAGCGACCACGACACGCATTTTGGCAGGACTATGTTCTGTTGTTCATTACCTGTTTTTTTTTGCACTCTTTCATAACAAGAGGGTAACTTAAAGATAAATTCCATAAAAAACATTTAATTGGATGCTGGCTGCTTTAACTGCTTATATAATTATAGATGGCTTTTAGACATCTTTTATCCTGGTAAAGAATAGAATTAATAAGGACATTACCTACCTAAGGTATATATACATGTGGCTCTTTGACTGTGCCTTTTCATTGCTGTACTCAGTAACAACAGTAGGAATAATTCACTGCAGAGAACTTTCAAAGAGAATGCCATAGGTACATAATTCTTTTGACTAAGGAATTCAACTGGGATACATTTCTCATACTGTGGCATATGCTATATTCTCATAGATTACTTTTGTGTGATGTGAGAGATCAAAGGATTGTACTCCTATTTCCATGACTACAATAAACTTGAAAAGAACAAAAGGTATTACTGGTGAATATCGCATAAAAGCAATGGGAACTAACATGATTTAGAGAAAAGGACAATTAGAGGAAAAATGAGGACAGAATGCTTCTTTTTGTTCTTGGTTATAGTGTGAAGCCTTGCACCTGCTTGTTAACAAGGTCAGATATAGGATTAAGAAAAACTGAGTGGTTTTAGTTGCATATTTTCTCCTAATAGCTCTGTTTCCTTAATTTAATTCATATGTACATTATTCTGAAATAACTGCATTGCTTGATAGTGCTGTAATAAAACACAGGAAAATACACACAAATTCAATGTTTCTTTATAAATTTTAAAGGCTTTCCATTGTATTCTATTTATTATTTTGCTTAAAATATGTTTTTCAGAAATGAAATTCAATTCTAACTGTAACATGAGGCAATCTTTTCAATTAGTAGTCAATCCTATTCTAGCTGTCTTAAGAAATGAACTAATAATTTACAAAAAAATTAAAAAACACATATATTTTTCACTTATGGAATCTATTGTGTAACTACAATTTGTTGCATATTAGGTTGTGTAAAAACTGGAATTACCAAAGTGCTAGGTCTTGTGTTGCCCATGCTGCTTGTAAATACTATTATTCTTAGTAAACTCTAGATAATTATCATTATAAGTTAGTATAATAGTATTAGCTGCCCAGATCAGACTATGACTTTTGCACTGAAAAGTAGCAATGTACAAGCCGTTGAAAGGAAACAGAAGGTTCAGGCTGCTGTGTAGAAATAATTTGCATTAGTACCCTAAAAGAAAATGTGGAACACAGCCATACATTTTCAGATCTTATTTCAAAAATTTGATTATACAGATGTGATTCACTTACCTATGTCGTTTCTGCTCTGAACATGAAGAAAGATGACTTTATATTTGAAAAAGAAGCTTTAATTCCTCACTCTCTACCCAGGACACCTCTGCCCCAGTACCCTAAGACTGGATTGAGAATAGTGTTAATGGAAGGCTTCCTAGAATGGTTTCTCTGCAGGAGATTTTAGCTTGAATGACTGAATAATATTGAAGAAACTATGATTTTTTGCTTCTCATTTCACACTGGGTTATGGCTAAAAACTACTATATAAACAGAGGAATTCAGGATCAAATTCAGAAATCCACCACATCCCTGCAATGTAGGCATCTGCGTGTCAGCAAGGTGTCTGCTTTCCTGCTGTGCAGCTCTGGGTGATACAGCTCAGTTGGGTCAGCCCAACTGAGACTGCAGTGTGGCTCACCCTTAACCAGGGATATGAATTGTTTGTCTGAATGACTTCCTAGATTTCATGGTCTCTAACTAGAACCTTGATTCAGTTTGCAAAACCTTACAAGTTGTGCCACAAGAGGTGTACTGCAGGAGCTGAGATTTACTGCTGTGGCTGACAGCTATAGCAGAGGATCTCTGGGACATTGTGCAGGTGGCCAGGAAGGGTTCCCTAAATTCCCAAAAGCCACTAGGTATCTTCATGTAGGTAACTCAACTGAATCCGTTGCCTCTATGCAACACAACGGGAGTTTAGACCCTCAGCTCCCATAGAGACTCCTACAGTATATTAGCTGTCTTCATCGGATTTAGATGCCATTCCTGGTTCAATGTATCTCTAGTCTAGGTAATATTTATTTACATATCTGAGGGTAAACCCCATGAAAATCATATATGGTTAGGGATATTCTAAGCCAGTGTTTCAGAGCATGCTTATACTTCTATACCTGCAAAGAAAGTGTAAACATGTCCAGTCCAGCTTTAAGCTACCTATGCAATGTCTGAAGAATCCTCATGAACTACCCATGCTCATTGATTTTGTCTTTACTGAACAGTGATAAAATATAAACACACACACTGTAAGTAGTTTATGTCTGTTCCCAAACTAATCTTTCAGGCTGGAAGAAGCTTTACAGAGGCTAATATACTGTGCTGACCTAAATTACCTCTTCTTAGCCATATGGAATAGCCTGTACAAAACTGAGTCCCCATGACAAGAGTTTTTCAGTAGCCACATTGACTCATTTCGAACCTACACATCTTTGCATCTAGTTGCAGTATGCATTGTAGTCATATCCCTAGGCAAGGTCTCTCCTTCAGTTTATTGATGAAATGGGAGGTTTACCACTTCAGTTGTACACTTCCTGTTATATCTTTGCATTGCACCTTATGTAGACAGGATTGTTGACTGCACTTAGACCAAAATACACAAGAGCAAGAGCCTGGGACGAGGCTGTGTTTTAGTCAGCTTGGACTATATACTCCTGAAGGGACTACCTCTCAACAGGGACCCTTTCCAGAAATTTAGAGCTGATAATATTTATGAGAGTTCAGAGCAGTTGAAACACTGGGTAGAGATCTTTTAAGCAGCTAAATTTCAACACACTCCCTAAGGAGCTGGGATGGAGATAATTTCAGACCTGTCAGAGGAAGATCATGCCTTAATTGTACTATAAAAAATGAGACCTCTCCACTAGATTTAAGAGCCTGTGATATTGTGATCTGTGTGAAATCTTCAGGGAACTCATCTCGGACCTTATAGTATATGTGAAATAAGCTTGTGTCACTAACAAAGGTAAAAATAGTCACATAAATATGATGGTTTCTGTAACTGATCTTTTCCAAAAGTACCTCCAACTTGACAGGGAGCATCTTTTCAGTGTGATTTATTCTGTAATATAGTACACTCCAGTGGCTGCCTTCCAAAAATACTGTCATGAATATCTACTTATGAACAGAGCAGCCCCAAATCACTCAGCTTCATGACTCTGGCATTTCATAGAAAGATGAACACTACTTTGGCTGTGGCACAGTTGCCAGCCTTTAGAACAGTCTCTGAAAGCATAAAGGACAAGTTACATCTTTCTGTAGAAGCTCTTACTGTGTCAGAGGTCCACATTAAGTATCTTAAACATTGTTGTAGTCTTCAAAAACGAGTTTGATATGTCATGGAGTGTGAAATGACATGGTATAACACTGCTACTTTTATTCGTTAAAATTAAATTCGGCTAACTTCTGTCAGAGGTGCAGTCCTTTCTCCAGTCTCCGATTCAAACCTTTCACAAATTTTCACAATCATAGGAAGGACATTGACTGTGTAATTTAGGCAACATGCAAACTAGGTCTCTAAACCTCATTTCTAACCTCTGGGAAGTTGTAGAAGTCTCTGGAGTTTCCAGAAAATTCCTCCACAGCCAGGCTCTGATTTGTAGTGAGTTTTCTCTTCCACTCACACAGGGAAGAGCAAGAATGTTACTGTTTGTCCCTGCTTGGGGGAGTGATTGAAAACATTTCCTTGGACAGTGTGAGGAGAAAGGCAGAGGGATAAAAGATTTGACTGATGCAGTTCTCTGCAGGCACGAGGGCAGAGGCAGTAAGATAAATGAGGTTTTCCTGTTTCAGAGATGTTCATCTTGAGGACATGCATTTTACTGTAACTGGAACCTGTTCCAAGGGAAAGGGATGTAGCATACAGGACTTCACTGGAGTTGGTAGTTAAGTGTCCAGCCAGTGTTCCCAAGCCTGAGACATAGAAATGTGCAAACAATTCTGTGAATTATGCTGAATGCACCCTTTAAATTATGGACCTGATGCTGAGGTGATGGTCTTGCCTAAGTGTCTTTGGCATTGTGTCTTCAGATGGATCACAGAGATGGCAAGATAGAATGCACAGATGTGAGAAATTATGCAGGCCCAGGAAGTGAGACCATATGCTCACTTCTGGAAGAACAGTAACTTGCTGTACTGCTATGGACTTTTGTTGAGAGTTTTCTTGATTAAGAAGGAAAACAAATAGCTTCAAGCTGGAAGTTTCTGACTGAATTCAATATAAGGATTAATGATTATCTCTGATCATCAGTGACTAGATTTCTGCTTTAGAACAGGGAGTTTTGACGTTTGTGTAGTCACAAAGATAGCTGTAGGGTAATAAGCCTCTGTGTTAAGCCATTTCCAGTGATGGAATAATGTATATATTTGGCTCAAGATTCTAAAAGGTTTTAAATGCGTGTATAACTTTTTTTTTTTTTTTCATGAGTGTTCTTCAACAGGTAACATGCAAAAATAAAATATTTGGAGTTTCCCTTCAGAGATTAGTAAAGTAGGTAACATGATATTGTGCTAACCTGTGTGCAGGTAGGATGCTAGGGAGTTACAGTTTTCTGTGAAAAGCACAAATGGGTCCTGTAGAAATCTATGCTTCCAGGAATAACAGCACAATGTACCTTGGGCTCAGGGAAGTAACATGCTTAGGTCAGTGAAGACATCCAGGATGGTCTTAAAACTACATTAAAAGGTAAGCAATTAAAGCTTGCAGGTCAAAAAAAGAAGTTAAAGTGGTCAACGTCTCTCAGAATGGAGCTCTTGGGTCTCATACATTCTCTCCTCTTTGAGATAACTGGGAAGTAAAGGGGATAATAGAGGGCTGGACTAACAGTAATGAGCAAGCAGATGAGAGAAACCAGAGTAGAAAGAGAATGTAGATGAGACAGAGTAGAAGAAAAGATGAGAGAAAACAGATGGAAGCCAAAAAGCCAATGAAGTGAGAGAGACAAGACTACAATGATTTATACAAGACATGGTGGAACTCCTCTGGATAAAACACAGAAAGAAACTTATAGCCTCATTCCAACTCTGGAATTAAAAAAAACCCCAAAAAAACCCAAAAAACCAAAAACTTTTAACAGGGTTTTAAATGGATTAAGGCAAAAATTTTTGAATCTTTTCATCCTGGCATTAGAAACAGAGATTCTATAACAGGATAGTCTGATAGTGTTGGTGACCTTGCATAGATTAGATTGAAATAAACATAAAAAAATTTCATGTTTATTTCAATCAAACTTCAAATCCTGTGAGGCCTATTCTTTGCTAATATATATTTTCTTTTAAAGCTATAAAGAGCCTACAATTGAATCTATATTAAGTACGCACATATAACATGAATTGATAACAAGAATGCATGTAAAACAAGTTAAACAAAAGCCAAGGCTGGAACACAATTTTTTTCCTCAAATTAGCATGATCTAATAATATTCTTTATTCCATCAATAGTAAATCATTATTTACAATTATTTGGGATTGCGGATTAAAAAAAAAAAAATTTTTAACTTACGGAAGGAGAATGTAGGGATTGTTAAGGGAGCACAAGTCTGAAGAAATTGCTTATCAGGATTTTGATTCATTTGCAATTAGAAACAGAGCCAAATTGGAAGTTGCATGTGTACTCTGTAGCTGTTGAAATAACAGTGGTTTTCAGTTCTAAATACTTTTTAACTGTACAATATCTGCATGAATTATAGAAATATCGAGTATTCTAGAATCGCTGCAGCTTCTTTAAACATTCTTGAGCTGTACTAATCAATAGTTAGCAATCCTGCTAAAAGGAGATCTTAGATTATGAGCTAGAGTGCTTCTAATTTGTTGGTTTAGTCACAGCTTTTTTTTTCATGATCAGACTGAGATTCTTCTTTGGTGATTCAATGAAATTTAAAGAGAATGGAGTACAGCCAGAGGGAGATGAATATATCAGCCTTGGCAAGATGAGCTTATATTTAAGCACTCTTTTATCTTTGATACTCCTCATCTCTATCATTTCTTTTCTTGGTGAAGAAAGCACTGCAACGAGGTGAGGGGAAAGCTGTCTTACTTTTTATTGTAGCAAGTAAGATTTACCAGTTCTCATTCCACAGTCAAGTCCCTTCAAAGATAACTATTTCCTTCCTGACTGGGTTTTCACTTGGACTGACAGATTGCCAGTGTTCCCAGTGTCAGAGCCCCAACTGATGTTTGAGGTTGGAATTAATTTTAAAGATTTCCAATTAAAAGCTCATTTTTTTTTAGAATTCAAGGTATAAAATAAAATAAAGAAATTTTTCAAAATTTAACAGCTATGACATGAAATTTAAAATTATATTTTTACTACTTCAGTATATTTTTGAATCTAACTTGGGTAAATAATATAAAAAATACAAATGATTTATTTGTATTTGGTGTTAAAGGGAACTCATTGAAAAACTGCTTGACTAATAGTGTCTGTCAAGTGTGCAGAGATGGATAAAAAATAAAGGAAAAAGACATGAAGTGTCCAATAAGAAAAAACAAAAAATTAAACTTTAGATATTATCTGATTGATCTTATGAATTCAAAAAAAGTCATAAAGTGTTGAAATTAGGACTGCAGCTTGGGTAATTATATATACAGCTGTTCTGTACATTCCCTTGACATTATATTAACTTAGGATTCTGTTTTTTCTTCCAAAGACTGAACCATCTTACAACAACCCAGTACAAAATTTACAGATTTTAATAAGTAATTTTTTCCTTAGCTGTTCATGCTGAAAGGCTGACAAATTCTTTTTGCTTAGGTGCCAAGAGTCTTCTAACCTTCCTTGAGCAGGTCACAACTTAAAAATCTACTGGATCACCTCCCCTATATTAGCAATGATAAAAACTTCCTCCTATTCACTGTAATTGCAAAACCTCCCTATGACAGGTTTGGCAACTTCATGTTGGAAAGGTTATTTTAATGAAGAGTAGATGAGAATAGTATGCCAGATTTCTCAGCTGGTGTAAAATTCTATGTATTTAAATCTATATGGCAACTGGAATTGAGGAACCCACTGCCAAAAGGTTATTGTTCAGTGTTTTGGAGACTGTTGGTAATCCAAAGGTAGCAGCATGAAAAGTGCTGCTTTTAGCTAGTCCCTTGAACAGTTTACAAAATCTGTTGGCATTTTCAACTAAAGAAATGACAAATGTATTTCATAAAGTAATGGTAACTTAATTGCAGTAAGTACGCTAAAGCTGACTAAAGTCAGATCCTTAGGTGAGAAATGAAGTCCTGACGGGATTTCTGAAATACTTGGAAAATTAATGTTTTATTAAATACATTTTGGCCTCAGTAAGAGGTCCAGTATTTGGACAGAGTAAAGAATTTGAATTACATGATACCTATATATTGTGTCATCCAGATATCAAACCTAGAAGAACTATTTTATTTTATTTTTAAATGAGGTTGATTTGAATGTACATTTTACTTACATTTATTTCAATGTTTCCTGAAACTTCACAATTATTTTACTGAAGTTTCCAGTCTAAGTTATTATATTATTTTGATTTTCACTCTGAGAGAGAAGTTCAACAAAAATAAATCTAGAACTGGAAATCATGCTTAGGGATGTTTTTGTTGCTAGTTCCAACACTGTAAATTGAGATAGACATTGAAAGAAAGAACTATGTGATTCAGTTCATTCTTACATTTTCTTGAAATTAGAATCAATCTCAGTTTCCAAGACAGCTGACTATATGAGGATGGACCAGCCAATAATGAGAAACAGCTTTCTTTTTTATTGCTGTAGCATATGGTAGAAAAAGTCTTTTTTGTTTTGTGCTGTTGAGGAGATGATCCAATTTATCACTCCAAGGAGGATCCAAAAATTATTAAAGGAGGTGTGAGCATTTCAGTTTTTCAAAAGAGGAATGGGGACATAATCTCACTGGGGAAAGGCAAATTCAGAAATGTCAAAATGTAATTTTTAGATGCTTTTCAGTTAAATCCCAAATTCACCTTGATTTTTTTTCCTCAGTCCTTCTTCAGAGGTGCTGAGAACATGAAGAGTTGGTGTGAGCGATTGTATTGGTGAATACAATGGAATAGCAATGTGTCAATATGACTCTCTTGGGTTGAGTGGGATTGCCCTTCTGCTGTAAAATGACAGATAAAAGGCTTCTTTCATATACACCACTGAAAGAGTTATGATTGATCTAGGAGCACAAGACTCTACCATTCTTTTCCAGATGTCAAATAAAATCTATTAGGAGAAACGTTGCTTCCATGAAGTCATTGGAAGCCTAAGGAAAATATAAAATCACATTGCAATATATCTGCATTTTCATATTTTGTTTTTCAGTCTGAGATTCCAAATGCTGTGCTGTTCACTATTCTTTCCTTTCAAAAAAAAAAAAAAAAAAAAACCCCAAAAATAGGACAGGGAAACAGGAGTCATGTTATTCCTGAACTCTGTGTTGTTGTGTGCAGTCCTTTTTTAGCGCTTTTTATATTTCCTTTTTCCCTATCTTTTTTCCTCATTATGCCCATGAATGGAATATGTATCCCTTTTGTACTGTTATTACTTGAGTTTCCCTGAAGCTGATACAGTGTCTTCTGATCATCTTGAGTTTTGTTTCAGATATTGGTTTAATGGAGATTCTTTTACTATTTTTGTATTTTATTAAACATTATTTTATGTTTATTTGTGACATTGATTCCTTAATATTCAAAGTTCTTTCTAGAACTTTGAATTTTATGTATAAAAATATTTTTTTATACTACTGAAACCAGAAAAAAAATTCCTGTTGTCCTCAAGACATCATATTTGGCTTCATATTTCCCTAAGCCTTAGCCCTCTCCAACCCTTTCTTTGGCTTCAGTCTTTAAGTTATAGGTGTTAACCCTCTTGCAGGAGAGTGTTTCTCATTTTAAAACAGCCTACCTGATGATACTCCCTGAAGAAGTCTGGTACTTTTATTTGTGAATTGAGTTCTTCCAGTCACGTTCAATTCAGTTGATCTCTAAGTGCTGACATCCAATTTTCTCTCTCTTCGAAGTCTGTCAGATTTCGTCTGTTTTGTTGAGTAAAATGAGTGTAAAGGAAGAACAGGGATAGGGTAATATAAAAGAGACAGGAATCTTCCAAGCTACGCAGAGCCAACACCAGATCATATTTCTAACCAAACAGTAGCTAAAACTGCACCAGAAAAAGTTGTAGTTTCTAACACCATGTGGTACCTTGGGATTAGTGCATTAGTGAGAGTGTTCCCCCTGGTCCCACAAATATCTCCTCACTTCCTCTCTGAGAATTTTTTGGGAGAGTGGGAGAGAAGAGGGAAGAGGAAAGGGCAGGGATTGAAAAGTGCTTTTCTGGGTTACCTTACATTATCTGTAAATGTTTCTACTAAATCCTCAATAAAATTATATCAGTTTGGGTTCCATTAAGTGACATTCAATTGAGGTGAAGTGAGAAGACTTGAAGTTCTTGTTCTGTATAAGCCTTATTATATGAGGGAAACTGTGGTTTTGGCTATCAGAAAGGTCAGCTGGTCTGTTTAAGTACACGCTAGATGTATTGAGTTGGTCCAAATGAGTCTGACCAATGAGTTGGTCCAAAGTGGCCTCAGTTCCAATGACAAGGCTCTGCCAAGCATTAAGCAGACAAATGTGCCTGTGTTTACTTACACAGAAGTGGTGAATCCTGTTGCTGCCTGTAGCATCAATATCCTGCCTGTAGTATCAATTAAGATCAAAGGCACTTCTTGTTGGTTAATTTGGTTTGGGTGTAAGAAAATGTCTGCATGTTCCTTGTCTACCAGACTATTGTTCTTCAGCAAAAAACAGGAGGAAATAACATATGCCTGCATCTTCCCTTCAGAACATCAGAAAAACACTAATCATATAAGCAATTTTCTGAATAGCATTACTTCAAAGGAAAAGTGACTATACAGGCTAAAATAGCAGTTGCTATCCAGAAAATTGTGAAATTCCTGACTAAAGATAAGCCAGAAAACCAGAGAGAAAATACCATGAAAAGTAGTTATGAGTATATGAAAGAAGGTATGACAGACCAAGAAAGCATCTGTAAGAGATAATATGTAGAAACCTCTGAGAAAAAAGTTAAGAGAATTTCATATACTTTGTATTCACAACCGTGTTGATGAATATAGGATATGGAAAATTATGGTTTTGCAAATGGCTATGACTTTGATAAATAATTTGATTTCTTTTCATTTAAAAAGAAAAAAAAATCCCCTTCTGGGCAAAATGCAATTTTCAGAAATGAAGAAAATTTATTGGAAAAAGTGCTTTTTCCAAGGGATCTCTGTGTCTTTTATCCACTCAACCTGTTACTCCCATGAAAAACACCACCACTCCAATTCATCTCTCTGGGCATTTTTAAATCAGATTTACCTTACTTTCATCCCCACTTCTCACTTTTGCAAAAACTGAAAACTACTTTACACTTGTCAAGTAAAAATAATTTGTGGTGACATAAGCAGATTGTTGACTTTGCAAACTAAGCTGTTGTATAATCAATAAAAGTAAATGTTAGGTAACGTATGTTCTTCATTCCCGCAGTGTGTCAAAGTGTCTGCTGTATCCCCAATCTGAAAAGATTTTCTAAAGGCTTCTTCATAAACAGACAAGCTCATACTCTAGAGCCCTCTTCTTTTAATTTATTCAAAACAGCACCATTTCCTTCTTTTCCCCAATTTCACCATTCCTGTGGAATATCAGCAAAATAGGTACTAGGCTTTCCTTTCTCATACCATACTTAGAGAGCTAAGTAATTTTAAAAATTTCAAGTGCCCTAAAATACACTGAAATGTAGAATATGCTTGAAATAATGTGCTTTTCTGTAGATGTAAGAAATTCCTTGGAGACTATGTCATGCTGTCATTTTTTTTGTGAATTCTGTAAAGGCGACACATTGAGGCAAGTTTTTACCTCTGTATTTAAGTATTTCTCATACTCTAGCACTTATTTTTGTTTTCTTATGAGCAATCTTATTACGATATAATAAGATTACTGGGAGCAGTGAACTGTTTTAGCAGTATTATTAGTTTATTATGTTAACATTTTTGGCCAAGTCTTTTATAATAAAATACTGCTGAGACAAATTACTTAGTAAAAAGGCAAAACTGATACTTTGTTATTGGAAATACTGTAGTATTTTCTGCTTTGATAAGAATTTAATATGTTTTCTAAACAATTATACAAATTTTAAAACAGAGAAATTACCCCCAAATGTGATTATTATAATTATGAGTGAAAAGCTTCTAATTATTTACTTTATTTTTCTTCCATAAAATAGAGCAATGAGCATTGAATTGATTTTTCTGGTAGAAACATGTTACACCATGAAAGATAAATGATATCTTAATCAATACTTGGTGGTAAAATTTGGCAGTGTGTATGCATGTGTCAGTACCATTTCCCATATAAGTTAGAATGTCTTTGATAGAAAAATAATTGGCTTTAAATGGTGGGATTCCATAGTTATAGCATTTTGCTTTCTCAGTGTTGGAGATACTATTTTAAGTTATTCTGTGTTTTATTTTGAATTCTGTCTTGAAAATTAAATCTCTACTTCCTCCCTCTCATATATCATCTTCAGTTGTGCAGCTCTTGGAAGCCACATCAGTCCTTTAACAACTGGAATTTAGTAAATAAATTGTTCACAAGAATGGCATATTACCAACCAGTTTTATTTGAGATCTGAGAAATAACTAAAAGGTAAAAAACCAAAATTTTTTTCATCATGTAAGTGCTTCCACAAGAGTTTGAGAAGACAGAGGAGTATTTAATAGACGATGCAGATTTTCTAAACTCTGTTTTTCAGGGTAAAAGTGTTCTGTGTCCTGCTGTTACCAGTATTATCTTGGCCTATATTTTCATAGAAGGCTTTACATTTGCATACTTTCCTTTGATGCTTGCAAACTTGCCTTTTAAGGTAACCTTTTCTTTAAACCCATACTCATTTGAGAGATGATTAGACCCATGATTTTTGAACAATCTTCTTTACCATAATCTTTAACCAATCCCTTTGCCTATTACCACTGCACTTTGAATTTTACTCCATTTTGAATATGGACATGACTGTACATAGTACCTGTGTATATTCTTTTGCCTGTGTTTCAAGAAGTTGGATAATTTTACTTGACTATGCTATTAAATATTAAGTGAATTCTGGAAAACATGAAGTAACACTTCTTCTTGTAGTTTTTCTGTGTGTTAACTTTTCCTTATTTTGGTTCTTTTTATACTAGTTCAGAGACTCTGACTGAGGCATATTACAGATCAAATGTAGAAGAGTCCTTATAATTACATTGAAATCACCTTTGTAAATAATAAAAACAGAAGGATGAGCAGATATTTTAGACAATATTTCATATACTTTTTGACTGGTTAAGATCTTGCAGTTCCAGCTGTAATAGAATTCAGGAAAGTTACATGAAGGATGCTAAAATAATTACTCATTTAAAAAGGAACCCACAAATAATAAATAGCCTTAGGCTCTGAAAATGTCTTTAAAAGCAAAAAAAAATAAAAAAAATGCAAGAAAGCAAGCAAGAAAGAAAACAAACTGTTGGTGCTTCTAAATCTTTTCATTTAGTGGCACTTAGATACTCTTACAATTATAACATTTAAAACGGCTAACTTTATAAATGACCTTTAAATGGGGACATCCATGGAAGACCTTGACCCTTTAAAAATTTTGGAATGTGATTAAGTTCAAAACCATGTGCAAATCCCAGTGACATGAACATGATTTGCAGAACTGAGGACTTTGTATTGATGTGGTACCTTTTGCCCCTTGAAGAAATAAAGAAAAATATATTTTGTATCTCCAGAAAGCAAGTAAGGTAACTATAAAATAGCAGTAAGGACAGGAATATTGACTGTTCTTAAAAAAGAAATAGAGAAGAAATACAATTATTCAAAAGATATAAAAAGAAAACCTAGAAGAATGAAAGAAAATACATCAAAATAAAGTCTGTAAAGATAAAACTTCTATAAAATATATGTCTTAGAAACTAATGCAGACAAAATTGGCAGAATTTAGGTATGCCTCGGAGGATAAATCCAGGACAAAGCTGATGATCAGGTGATAGTCATCAAGGAGTTTTGAGGGAATGTTCTCAAGTTTGGCCTTGATGAATTTGGACTGACAGCAGAACTGGCACAAAGGAATCTTGTGAAAGTAAACCAAAATTTTAGTGAGAGACACATATTATAAACTCAATTGATACAGAAAAAGGCATTATCTGTGAGTTGTACAGAAATTCTATGTAGCTTTCTTTGAGAAGAGACATTACTCGATACTGTGTTACATTAAAACATATGTGCAAACAATACATAAAAATAATAAATACCTTAAGTTCCACATACCTATAGGGACAATCCTTTAAATGCTTTCTGCTCTGTTTTTACCAGGGAACATTAAACAATGTACTTTACCTTGTGTAATTTTAAGGTAGGCCAACATAGTGATTGTTTGGTACAGTATTTTATTTTCATGATGTGAAACTGAGAAACTGTAGGCAGACCTACATTCTTTCAAACAACAGACTGGGTCTCCATTTGGTGGCTAAATCCCCACTATAATAGCACTAATGCATTATATATATCTTTTTTCTTGCAAAATACAAGTCTGGTATAACTGAACAAATAATAGTGCATTTATAGGTTGTCTTTTTCTCTGCTTGTTGAAGTTATGGACTTTAGAGTCTTCTGCATTTTCTCTCAAGGTTTTTCAAGAGTAAACTGGGTAATTTATTCAAGGCTTTTACCAGCTTTTAGTTTTAGCTGATTCATCTGTGATATGGGTAAAGAAAGTACTCTCAAAGTACTTTGAGACCACTGGATGAAAACACTGGAGGATTTTAGAGAAAGAGCAAATAATTCATGTTACTAAGCCATTCCAATCTGCATGGATTATTTTTCTCAGTTACATAAATTATTGTCCTGGTTGGTATTCCTGCTCATTTCCTTTTTAAATTAACAACACAGCAAAAGAATTGTAGCTATTTGGATATAAGTTTAAGTTTAGCGTTCTTTGGAGATTTCCAGCTCTGTGTCGTGGTGCTTGGAGAGTCATTTCTGCATTGGGTACTTCTCTGCAATCTCCTCTGGGAGAACAAATGTTTGGTAGCATCCTAGCCATGTGCTTTGAAAGTACAAAAATAGAATAGAAGAATAAAAGAAACATAGTCCCTTGGTAGAATCGCTTTAATGTCTTGCATCTGATGTTCAGATTGGCGGGGAGGGGAGGATCACATGCCTGATGTTTTCTCTAGAACTACACTCAACTGGAAGCCATCCCTTGGCTTCTCTGCAGACAGCAGCATGCCCAAATGGAACATATTAATTCTTTGGGGAAATCTCCTTAGTCAGAAAAAAAAGAAATCTTTTCAGATTCCCAGATACATGCTCTGTTCCCAGTACCATCAGACTGAAAGAAGAATCTACATTATGTTGATCTGAAAGACACAGTTTCACTCTAACTGCAAGGTTTAGATAAATAACTTCTGCGATGCAGCTGCTCAAGCTTTCCGGTTTTGACATGTTTATTAATGAAAATGAATGAGAAAAGAAAGAAACAGTCAGCCAGGCAAGATGCCCCTGTAATGCTGTTGTCATCATTAGGTGAATATGGTATACCAAATATTTATGCTTCTATATGATTCAGATCGCAGAAAATAAATATCACTTTTATGTGTTTTATTTTCTTTGGAGAAGGAAATGGAGGAGAGAGTGAGTCATAGTGGAAGAATAAAATCTATTTATTTTCTGACAAAAGCTGCTTGTTTTGTCAGAGAAGGATCCTAGCATTAGCTTCAGTTTGCTGATAAGCTCTGGAGCCTGACTGGCTTCAAAAGGAAGTGATGGCCTGCCAGTCCCCTGTCTGTACCTGTCTGGTGACCCATGGCCAGAAGCCAAATCATATTTCTTACTCCTGCTGGGCATATGATAATTAGTGTTCCAAGCAGGATCTGAATGCAGGCTGCCGGTGCACCCTTGCAAGGATTTCTGGTGAGCAGAATTTTGACCCTTCGCACCGTAACAAATCCTGCCAGCTGCAGCCTGACTTCTGAACACTGGGCTGGTCTGAGGAATCTTGGAAGGTTAACATGAATATGTATTAGTGTATGACCAATGTTATTTGCCTGATTTTAAAAAAAACTACACATATTTCCTGTTATGGTCAGATTCAGAGTGTTCTCTTCTTAGGCAGCTGAGAAGGGAAGTGACATGGTTATAGGAGCTCCTGAAGGTAGTCAGTGGATGATTTCTCCTTTTTATTCCTTGCTGTGCCCTCCAGAGTGTAGAAGAGATAGAAAAGGTGCAGGATACAAGGTCTGATGATTCTCTGCTCCCAAGAGATAGTGAAGGATCAGGAACTGTCACTGCCTGTCCAAACATCCTGAGGTAGGAAAAGATGGTTTACAAGGGAGAAGTGGTCTTCATGTTACTTTCTGTAGGCTTTCTTAACTACCAACCTCAAAACACTTGTTGCCTCTGCCCATGGCAGGGGTGGGTGGGCTAGATAATATTTTGAAAATCCCTTCCAACCCAAGCTATTCTATGGTTCTGTGATTTTCCTAAAGACGGATATTCATATGAAGGTGCTAAGACCTGAGAGGTGACAAATGACAAAAGGTTTTATGTATGCCCTTGTGAAATTAAGACTGCATTTAAAAAGGTGTGTGTATATCATTCCTTATAGGACTTCATAAAATAGAAGAGTATCTGTCATTTTAGTAAAAGAATTTTCATGCGTGTTTTTTGCCACAAAGCAGTTACTGCCAAGGCTAGACAAAAATTAGAGATGTCCTACCTACATAAACTCCAAACTAAAATGCTGTTTTCCCAATGACAAGTTGCTCTTTTCTGAGCAGAGACATGGTAGAATTTATTCAAAAGAGTAACCACCTAAATGCCTGTAGATTAATGTAGAAGCCTCAATTAGAGATTTAGGAACCATATTGTCTTTGCAATTGAGAGACTTATGGCTGTCATCTTTTTGAAAGACCAAATAGTAGCCTTGGCTGCTGTAACAAAGACCAGGGACACTCTAAGATGTTTAAGAGTGGAGTCAAGCTTGCTATCCCAGTAAAGAGATTATGTTGTTTTTCGTTTTCTGTGATATCTTTCACAAAGAAAAGTCCTTAGAGGTTCTTCAGTATTAAATGAATAACTGTTTAAGATGGAGGAGCTCTGAAATCCCACTTCTCTCAATACTATGAAGGATGAAAAAGAAATTAACAACACAGGGCATACAGGTTAGTTCTTCTGGTATATTGTATGCAGAGTAGTAGCAGCAAAGTTCTGTCTTAGTTTGTGAGACAATATTACAGCAAAAGTAGGATGTTATTTTTCTGGGGAAATGTAACAGACACTGAATTTTTACAAGAAAAAAATATTTCTTTCAGAAAAACCCTCTTAGCTGTTATTTTGGTAATGTGAATTCAGGTAATACTGAAAGCAGTAACAGAACACTGAATTCTAAATGCTACCTCCAGTTACCTCCTCTTTCTTTAGCTGAGATTCCTATATATCATTTCTGTAGAGTTTTATGAATGTGCTACTATTTCCTGTTCAGCACTATTAAAGATGGTGTTAATAGCTATTCCTGGTTCTTTGTGTCAAAAGACTTTGCTTTCAGTATTTAATAATTTTCCTATTGCTACTCAGTATGGCTGGCAGTTTTAATGTCAGACATATTTATTTGACAAAAAAACATGAATAAACTGTGTCTAAACAATTTTTGGTGCTTCTATGAATGAGATTAAGGGTCAAATGCATTGTTTTGCCCCATTGTTATTAAAAAATGTGCTGACATCTTTATGCTTTAGAGCAAGCTCTTGAAATGTGGTATAAGTGTGGTAGATTTTCCCAATGTTCCAAATTATGACTCAAAAATTTCTTTGTGTGTTAGGCTGGTGAGGCTTGTAACTGCTCAGCAACTTAAGCTTGCAGAGCTTCTCTGCACTGAACACACTCTATCGTCTGACTCCTGAGCTTAGTCTGTGCTGTACTCTGTGGTGCTGCCACTTTGTTTGCATGAAGAAATAAAAAGCAGAGCCTGACTTGAATTTGAGTAAATATGAATGGAGAGGAGGAGGGCAAAAAGCTCAAGTGGCTGCAGATAGGGAGGGTTCTTCATAAGATCCCTCCTTCTTTCAGTGTATAAGATGTATGGTGCTATGGGGACAGATGAAGACTGTGTATCAGCCACATCTCATCAGTAATCAGGATCCAACATGCCACATGTGTTGCAGACGTGGGGAAGTTTGGGAAGTATGTGTTGCTTCAGACAATGAATTTGTAATTAGAGTATCAGAAGGTATGTATGTAAGACATGGTTTCATAGGAGACCTTTATTCCTGATATTCCCTAGCTTTGTGGAGATTAGCCTGCAAAAGCTCAGTCACTGTAGTGTCGAATGTAAGTATTCATATGTGTACTTTTTGTGTTATAGAGTTCTACATTGTGGAACAATAGGGGGAAAAAAAACCTAGAGAAGAAGTAATTGACCGCCTGCCTCCAGGCCATGTCAGCTCAAACCTGTGGCAAGCTTGGTGGATATTTCTTTTAGCTGTTATAAAAAATTCCGAGAGATGGGGAGTCTCCAATTTTCTTAAAATTTTTATTTATATTACTACTTATTCTTACTATTTAAAAGCTTGTTCCAGTGTCTGAACTACAGGGTACAGAACAGGTTATTTCTTTCCTCTTGCAATGACTTACATATTTGTGCACTTTTATCATGTTTTTTCCCATGTTATACAAATCAAATAATTATAATTATATTATTTATCCACTTAAATTATGTTTTTTAGAAGTTTTTTCTTTGCTTTTGATCTCTCCTGTTGGTCTAGGTCCTTCTTGAAGTGCAATGCTCAAAACTGGAATCCATATTTCAGCAGAGGCCTACTAATGACATGTAAAAAAATGAATATTTCACAACTTATATCAACTTATATATTTTCCTGCAGATATTTGTGGTGCAATTTCATCAAAATCACCAAAAAAATTTTAGGCAGCTTCTATCCTTTTTTTAATGTAAAACTGTATTCAATGAAATGCTGTATGCCTTGACAAAGACATTTTGCTTCATGTGAATTCTCTTTCTTTATGATTAACAAGTAAAAGGAGCATTTTCCTAATATTAAATTTACCTTTGAGGAAAACAAAACAAAATAAAATTTATAATGCATAGATCAAAAATAAAACTAAAGAAGAAACCAGAGAATTGTTAATATCATTAACATGTCTCTTTCTTCCACAGAAAACCTGAACCTTTCAACAAAAATATGATTTATTTGGACTAAGTTGTTTATCAAATAAATTAATAAACATTGAAGTTAAACAAATAGCATTACACATGCACAAAATTAATCTTCACATTCTGACCAGTGTAGACCAATTTTGATTTTCTAGAGTTAATTTGTCTGTGATAGAACATTCGTACATGTATTTGCCTTTTAATGTTAGCCATGTTCCCCTGATTTAGCACAGCCATTACAGGCCCAGTGTTTGTTGAACCAGTGCAAAAGCCATCCTTTCTCCTTCTCTTTGGAGTCATCCTGAAAGAACACATATTCAAGTGCAGAACACAGGGGCTTATCTTCTCCTTCAATACATCTTTCATGCTTTGAGATTGGAGAAGGGCAAAATCAAAGCGATAAAATATCCACACATAAGTTTGTCAAGGAAGGGGTTAAAAAAGTGGAATCTTTGTGACTGTAAAGGGCTGAATTATCTTCCTGACACCAGCAGGGGTTGCTGTCACTAGTTTGTGGTTGTCACATTCCTGTTATGCTTGACCTTGGAAAGGCTTGACAACATAGTCTGGATTTGATTAAGGGAATTTCATGTTTTTCCTTTGCTAGAGTCACCCCCCACCTCGACAAACATTTAAAAATGTTAAGGAGTAAAAAAAAAAAAGTTTGGAAAGCAAACATTTTCCCAAAAGAAATTTATAGTTCAAATTTACACCAAGTTCGCACTAACTGGAGCAGTCCGGGTTTCCAGTCAGGCTTTGAGAGCTCTCTGTAAACCATTAGTCACTTCCCTGGAAGAGGCAGCTTTTTATAGGCAGCAGGATAAAACAGACACAGATGTGCAAGTAATATTAGAGGCTTTCACATGTACCTGCCTTTTTTTCTCAGTCATAGGAAAGAAAAAAGAGTGATTATAGAAATAAATTGATTAAATCCTTGGACTTGAACAGCTACTATGGAGATTGGTTTAATTAAAATAAAATATCTTGTGTTGTGTTTTTTTCTGATTGTTACTGTTTATGTAATGAAGATGGAAGTTCTTTTAATTTTATGGTATTGGGTTCTTTGCCTTCTACAGGACTGTGATTATGCCGGCTGCCAACGAGTTTGATCCAGAAATTGTCCTGGTGTCAGCAGGATTTGATGCTGTAGAAGGCCACGACCCTCCGCTGGGCGGGTACAAAGTCACAGCTAAATGTAGGTATTGCCATTGGCACGTGTTTCTGAGTTGGTATTTTTTCTAATTAGGAACCTTATTACATAAATGCAGTTGACATCTATGTTCCTGTTTTGTGAGACAGCTGTGTCACTGAGGGCAGGGACTGTCCAGCAGTTAATATCCAGAGATGCCTGGAGAGCTGCAGCTCCTGCCCAACTCATGGACAAGGTGGAAACAAACATGTTAGAGTTTCTGGCTCACTCCTTTTGGCGTTTAAATCTTGACTTTTTAAAGTATTACTTTTCTGGCATTCAAATAACAGTTTAGAGGTTTTATGCTTTTCAGTGGGCCCCAATTTCCAAATGCTGGAGTAAGTTACTTCTCTTTAAATATATATTGGAGATTTTAGACTTTGGATGCCTAAATCCAATCTCATATTGCTCTTTTGTTATTGTAATCTTTTCAGCTCCATGGCATTAGTCCTGAATTACATCAGTGTTTATGAAGGCCAAATTTTTCTAAAAGACTACTCTGTTGGGTCTCAATATTTGGATGTCCATTTCAGTCTTTCAAAATGTGTGCTTTTGGCAGAGATTTAATACTTTCTGAAAGACAGGTCTGTCTGACATATCTCATATATAGCACTCCAAAATCACTAGCTCTTACAAGACATTGTGGCCAAACTGTTTCTGAGCCTGGGATGTTAAGCAAGGCAGGGTGATGTAGTAACTCTCTGTACAGTAATGTGCATTGTAACATTGCTGTGTATGTTGCTTTACATGGGCCAACACAAAATGGTTTCCTAATGCAATGCTGTGAATAATTTTCTTCAGTATATCTACTTTTATTCAGTATATTCAGTCTATAATATCACTTCAGCAGTCATTAAATATGGACCTCTGCTGCTAATGGGAAAGGCCTTAGCATTTGAGAAAAGTCTGGAGAAGTCAATGAGACCTAATGGCATTTAAAACACTGCATAAATGGACTCCAGTTCAGAGGATTTTGTCCTTCTAACCTCTGCATTTTGTTACAGATCAATAGACCAAAGCTGTTGTTTACCTCAGGAGGTTCAGGGCAGATATATATATATATATATATATATATATATAATTTTAATTTCCTTTGCATGCTGAGCAGACTCCCCTGAATACCAGTGACAGTAATGGAGGAACAGAGTGACTGTCCATAGTGGTGTGTTGTGGGAAGGGAGAATGCAGAGAGAAGTGCAAGGGTCTACCCAAAGACACTTACATAGGTGCTAATGTACAAATGGGCTGGAAATGGAATATCCCTCTGGCTGCAAGTAAGACATACTGACTTTAGCACAGCTTTTCAGCTTAGTGCAGTGGTTACACTGGAGAGGAAAGAAACGTGCATGTTTGAGTGTCATTTCCCTGTGTATTATGATTTTTAGTAACACTTTTTTCAAGAAGAGGTGAGAGATTTACTTGCTGGTTTTTTTCCATGTGTGGTTCCTGGTCAGAGGCACCATTCCATGAGCTTGTGTGGGAGGGAGGTGAACTTTCAACTGGTACTAAATTAGATATTTTGTTGAGAACCATTGTATAACTATCTGTATTTACCTGTTGAGAAGGTATTCTACATGTCCCTTAAGGATTTAAAATGCTTCAGCATATGTAAGTTTCTGGCATAGCAGCTGCAACAACTTCACTAGAAATTGCAGCAAATAAAAACTGTCTGACATTAGAATTAATTTTCATTCATTAATTAGTTAACTCTTCATAATATTTTTTAAGAAATCTTAATACATTTTTTAATATAAGAGGCTGTACATCTACTTCTGCATATGTGTCTGTAAGCAAAAAAGGGAATTTTTTGCTTACAGACAAAAGAAAAGACCCAGTGTAGGTGGCTCTTGTTTAAATTAAGAGAAAAGCCAAGACAGACTCAGATAATGATCATGCACCTGAGGGATGAATAATGCCATATTTACAGAGCCAAAGGAATTTATTATTTCCCCAAAACAAAATTCTCTACATTCCACCATACTATTTTAGAACATAACATACTATATGTGGTATGTAGGAAAATGAACAGGCTATTAAAAAAAAAAAATTAGGTCCACAGGGAAACTTTCATATTAGACACTCAAAAGAGATATTTGGGCAAAGTTTTAATATAATTGCTTTATAATAATTAAAAATTATACACCATTAAGTAAATCTGAAGCTGTAAAGATTCTTTCTTTATAAATCTTTAGCACTTTGTGTGCACTTAATACATTGAATTTTCTGATTTCTGTGATTTAATACAAGCTTTACAAATTAGGGAGAGATTGACATCAAAGGAGAGAAGATAGAACCTTACCTACTAACCTTGCCCTTAAAGGCCATTTAGAAACCACTAGATACTTGATAATGAATTATTTATGTCTTTCCCTCAGAGTACAATCTAAGAAAAAATTAAAATGTATTAACCAATCAACTGTCCCAAGTTATAAAGTAAAAATCACTGGATGAAGATAGCAGATTGAACTAATTACAGTCTTGGAGTAACCATACAGCAGGCATTCAGCAAAAAATGATCTGGTAAATCAGCACAGTTTGAGAAATGTAAGTTGTAATCTGCTTTAACCCAGAATTTTAATTTTTTTCTCTATATTGTCATACAATCGTATTTACTGAGGAGTTGCCATTTCTGAATAGTAAAGAAACATGTCTTCAACAAAATATTTACAAATATATTTATGTATTTGCAGCTGATTTAAAATCTGTGAGTCTGTTGTGCACGTCAGGATTTCTCACAGTAAGGTGACTCTGAACTCTGCTAGAAGGCTGTAGAGTGGAATCTGGCCAGCTGACATCAGCGATCAGCTTGGAGATATCTCACTTCCTAATTTATCTCTACTTGTACTAATTAATGAAATCACTAATGGTCTTTTTCCCATTAAAGGAAAAAAAAAAAAGAGATAATGTTTAAAAAAAATTGGAAGTTTGAATCTTTCCTATCTCATTGAACTTTTCGAATCACTTTCCCAATTTTTTCAAAGTGATTTTGCAATTTATCCTCATCTATAGCTTAGTTTTCACTAAACTAAGCAATATTTAACTAAGTTTTACCTGTCTGTGAAACAGATTTGTTTGGTGCAATGTAGAATTGAGAATGAACATTAAGTAAAACATTTGTTTCAACCCCAACTTTGAGGATTTCACAGGCACATTTTTCTTTATGTTAGCTCTTTGTGCCAATCTCTCTCTTAATGAAGTGCTATGATTTCAAAAGGTGCTTTTATAATACACCTACATACACATACACATCTTGAAATATATACTCAACCCATGTGCATAAACTTTGTGATGGATTTTATATTATTTTAAGAACAAAAAGGGCTTCAAAGATTTGATATGACTGGTGGCATATGGCAGAACTTGTTGCTGCTGGGAAGTTCTCAGTCCTTTGGTACAAGCTACATTCCTAATATCTTAGTAAGGAAAGGCAAACTTTATTGACAGCACTGATGAAAGGCCACCTAGCATAATTAGAAACAGATACACTTTTGAATTCACAATTTCTTTCCTTGAAGAAAGTCTTCCCTCCCAAAAAGAGTTTGTGTCAAAAAAAAGACTTTGTTTTTCCAAATGAAAACATATTGTCTGCTAAAAATATTATCTTTACTCACAAAAACTGCCTTGCCTGTGGCATTATGCTATGGGAACTGCACCAAGTTTAACATCTAAAAGCAAAGAGAAGAAAGTGAGGCAAATGTCATGTTAAACTTCTCTGGTAGTCCTCTTGGCCCAAAGTCTTACATCAGTTAAATATGCCAACTTCTGCTCAGGAGCTTCTCTAATATCTGATATGTTCTGCCAGGAATATTCAGGCAACTTATCTCAAATTTTGCTTTCTGTGCCCCTTCTGTAATGACTCAAGTTTAATTTCATCAGCTGAAATAGAGGAGTACCTTTTGTAATGTCGAGTCCATCTTCAGTACTGGCATGGCTCTGTCCCTGTTGCTTGGCCAAGTGGCTCCCCAAGATGCAAGGTGAACGTGGGTGCATCAGCTGGAACTCTCATCCACAGCTCTTATGCAGAGTAACTATTGAAGTCTTTGGGATCTCTTTGTTTGGATCATGGGCTGTAAAAGTCCTTTGGTTTTATTGTAATATATAAACAGGTGAGAGGAAAACACATCTCAGTTCCTGACTAGTCCAATGGTTTCTTTTTATTATTAGAAATTTAATTTTTTCAATAAGATAACATAAAATATTAGCACAATGTAACATGTATTATCAAAGCATATTTTTATCAAATTCACTTTTTGTACTGGAGTAATAAAAGTTGTATTTACAATAAAAAATGAGAAAAATAATGGTAGAAGAAGTAATGGGAATAAAGGAATTTTATATTTAGAATAGTAAGGATATGCCTAAACAGTATGAACTTACTCTTTTCTGTTATCTTGATGATCCTTAGATGGAACTACTGAAGATAGCACTGAAACATTTTGTGCTTTATTTTACAGTTAATTTTTACATCATTGCTAAAGTATATGGTATTATCACACAATTTGAATTTTGTGTAGTGAACAAGTCTGAGGAAGAGCTCTCAGATCTGGTAATAAATTTGCAAGATCTTGTGAGGGGACTGTTTTTAGATTTGGCTCTGCTGGCTCAAGATCTCCATGTAACATTATCCTGAGGTGAAGTACTTTGTTTTATAGAACAACCCTTAGAATAATGCTTACACTAAAGCCACCAAGATCACTTTACATTCAAGTAAATATTCTACATAATTGCTCATTAAATCGTGACCATTCCATAAAAAGAATGAAGTAAATAGAGAAGTGTCAAGCAAGAATGAAGACCTTTTTCAAGGTACTTAACTTCCTGAAGCATTGTGAAGGGCTATGATGGTTTACTGGAGTTTCCCTGTTGTTTTACTCTCCTATTCCAAAGATGCTATTTGACACCACAGTGAAAAATAAAATCATCAGTTAGCGGTAGGAAAGGATACCACTTTGTGCATTTAAAGAGTAAATGATATTTTGTCTGTTGGAATATTTGTCTTCTGTTACACCAAATTTGTACTGAAAAGTTGATCCAGTGCCTGGAATATAACTGATTATATCTAAGCTGGTTTGCAGCTTCTAATATTTTTATTTGAGAAAATTGTAATAACTCCCTTAACTTATCAAAAGCTGCATTATGCTGGAATACACTCCATTCAAGTGGGACCAGTGAAAAAAGTGCTGAAGTTATTAGCAGTTTCCCTTGTCATGAGCCCAGGTTATTTCCAAAGGATATGTCAGTATAAGTGGTAGATATTAACGTATAAAATTTGACTGACTTACACATTGCCAGCATCTCTTCCATGAGGAATCTTTCTCATGGCTGGAACTGATACTTTGAATAATACAAATAAGAGCAACCAGGTTGAACATGGGGGCCTGTTGCTTTCCTGTTGCTTTGCCCTTCACATTTCAGTTCCAATTCCCACTGTGAGTAATGAGCTTTGATTAAAATGATCTCTGAATGTAACATAAAATGCTATAAAAGCTAAAATACCTAGCATCTTAGCACAAGCAAATTCAGAAGTAATGGGCACAGTTGTAATAAAGAGACAACTGAATGCTGAAACAAATGATCTAGCATGATGTACCAGCTGCCACTGGAAGGCTTTAAAGGAGACTTTCTAGATGGCATCCTTAAAATTAGGTATGCCACAGCACACTCAGACACCAGAGGCTTCATGCTAAAGTTTTTCTTCAATGACCAGTCTTTTCTTGAGCCTTCACAATTGTCCTACTGTGTCTTGGAATTCTTCTGTTTCCCACTGTGTTTTGTGTATAGTACATGGGTTAGAAACAGACCAAAGGCTAATGCTAGAATTACATATCACTGAACTCAGATGCAGAACTGCTCAGGGTCGAAGCCTGGTACTTCAGATATCTTACAGAGATAAAGTTTCCCATGTGCCAGCTTCAGTATTTCTAAAACATTCTATGTGACTATTCTGAGTATTTCAAGTACTTAAAAGGCTATATATGTTCATTGTTTTTAGTTTGTTTGGGGGTTTTTTTGTTTATTTTTTCCTGGAAGTACTTAGTTTCTGAAGGAGTCCCCAGATAATATTCTTACTCTACTGGAACTGGACAGCCTTGGAATGGCTATGAGTGTTTTTGGGTAGAATGATTATAATGTCCTTGGGTAGGGACTTCACTTTCTTCTGACTGAAAGTCTTGTCTGACTCTTGACTCCATGAAAGAGTCCTGACTGGGGCTACTGGGGCTAATGTAATAGGTATATGTTAAAGGAAGGCAGGAAAAGAAGTCCCTGCAAAATGACAGCTGACTAAAAAGAATAGTAGTAGCTTGTTAGCTGTTATAACACAGTTTGAATTTCTAAAAATAGCATTGCAGGCTTTTATAATGTCATGTCTAATCTCTTCACAAGTAAGAAAGTCTTTCTGGCTCAGCTATGAGAAGCTGTGGTCTTGGTAAGTCTGGCACTGACTGCCTCTGACTGCAGTTTCAGAGCTGGCATAGCTGCTCCAAGCAGCTCCTTGCCATACAAAAGGGTGGTTGCACACTACTTCCCCTTCTGAGTTGTCCATTATTTACCTTGCACCGGTCCTGCTGCTTGTCAATCTCTCTGTAAACACATCGATCATTAACTCATCAACCCATCAGAAAACAAAGTCAAAAAAGTGAAGAGACTTCTATTGGGCTGAAGCTGAATCAGGTTATGGAAGGACCAATGTGTGCCAGAGGCAGCAGAGAAAGGAAGAGATTGCATAGGATAATTTATGGTAGCAGTAAACTGTTAAATCACTTCAGTTGCCACAGCTGCCTTCTTTCTGAATTCTCCTGAGTTCAGAGATTTGATTTTTTTTCACATAATTTGATTATCTTTGTGGTACTTGAGGTGATAGAATGATTATCCAGCAGGGTAGATTTTCAGCTTTTGTCTCAGAACTAACAGCATTGGAAATGGGTTGGAGCAATGATCATTGATACAGTTTTTCATTGAGGAGTGTTCTCACTGCTATCAGATATTTTCTTTCTGTCCCTTTTGTCTCTTGGAAGCTATATGATACCCAGTGACTGGCAGCAAGAAAATGTAGCCTCAAGATTTTGTTCACTTCTGAAAGCAAAATTTGGGTTTTCTCTAGGGTGATTTCTTGAATACTAATTAAATGGTTGTCTAGTATGATCCAAAACACAACAAAATAGATGACAAATTAGTTGGTGACCAACCCTTAGACATAATTATTTTCACAGGATTCACTCTAAGGAGTAAAGCATTTTGGTTTCTTTATCCTTGTAGAGCAGAGCAGTCATTTCTGTATCATATCCTATGGTTTGGACATGGCCATTGGATCTCCCAGCCTCCTAAAACAAATTATGTTTATTTACTCCTGCATTTTGTACTCCTTAAATTTGCTCTTGCAATACAGATATAAGTGATTTATTTGTCGGTGATGCCAGGATCTGGTGCATTATTGGCTTGTACAGTACATTTACATTTATAAATATGAAATGTAGAAAATTTCAGAAATCCTACTTTCTGAGGAAGAATAGTCTGTTGTCTCCTGTGGAACAAAGACTGGAATTCACTGTATAAAATTAGTGTCCTCTCTAGGACACAGCATAAAAAAGGCAAATGCGAAGATACAAGAGGAGAAGTCCTTTTCTCTTTTTTTAGTATTTCATTTAAAGGAGGGATTAATGCTTGGAGAAATTCAGAAAAATTCTGATGTTAGGTTGAAGAGCCTGCTTTCACATACTTGAAGTAAGCATATGTCAATGGCTTCGAATATGGACTTGAGCCATGAGAAAACAGTGAATAATTCACATCATTTACTGAGGCTAGGGAAATCCTTCTCTTCAGACTTTGGGGCACACGTGTCTAACTGGACACATAAAACTCATCTGAAGGATTCAGAAGTCATAGTAGTGATTTTGTTGTTGCCCAGTGTTTTCAATATTGTCTGCCTAACTGGTGTGTCTTCCAGAATGGGTCTACCTAAGCAGAAAGTGAGTGAAATTAGAAATAAATAAGCATTGATTTGACCTGCTTTTTCACTTTTACTTGGCCTTTCTTTCTGCAAATGAGCCAGGAGAGATTTCAGTTTCCATTCCCACTCCTGCCTCTCAAAGAGAAGATCTGTCTGCTGGCTAGTTAACTAATTGGTACAAGTGGAAAACCACCTGTATTGCATGTTCAGTTATGCAGTGTCAGTCCATCTGCAGAATGCATCAGGTGCCCGTTCCTTGATTTAGGGCAGTTGCTGGGGACAGGACAGAGAATAGATTACAATGGAAAAAAAAAGAGAATCTACAGAACCATTAAGAATTATTTTCCCTTTTTGGTCATCTTCCCTTATCTCTTCACCTACTTCTTGATGTTTTTTCTTTCACGCAGCAGTAGGAACATTGGGTAATGACAATAACTTATGTGAGAGATGCAAAAAAGGTAAAATTGGTCATACCTTCTCTCAGTTTTGAAATTAAACTTATGAAATCTTTTTTCCATATTGAAACAAAGAGGCTGTCATTTAGTAGAAGGAAGCAAAGAACAAAGTTTTTTTTATAATTTTTTTTTAAATTTTTTTGCTTAGGCAGTATTAATCATGTCAGATTACAATTTAAATAGAGTAAATTAAATATAAGTTTTTAGGACCATTCTGAAACTAATGGAGCTTGACACAGTGTTCAGCAACTTGCTTTTTGCAAGGATTTTGCCTTTTGCAGGATTGGGTCCTGAGAGAACATTGTTGAAAGACATCTCCAAATGTGGATTTCTGCATAACAAAGTGTCTGATCTTTTATAGCATCGTTGCATTGGGAATTAGTCTTGTCTTTGGGAATTTTTAGTCTTTAGTAGAAGAGCATGATTTATGTCTTAGAATTTAACCATTCTCTGTAATAAATAGAAATGTGCCACAAGTATTTACTTGGTTGCGCCATGGGAAAATTTTTAACATATTGTTCACAGCTACAAAATGCTATAAAAGAAGGCATGTAATTTGAAGACCGACTATCCTTTGTAATTTCTAACCAATAGATTGATTAATATCTTTAAAAAGAGACAGCAGCCAAAATGTTTACATCTCATTAGGCAGAGAAGAAGAGAGCACACACAATTTTGATTATGAGCTTGGATGGCTCATTTCTTTGGGCTTTACATCCCCACTACTTAAGGCAGACTGTAACTTTAAGATGTTATCTCTTGCCTGCACAAATAAACAGCCAGTTATGCTTTTTATGGCGGGTAGTTCTCAAACCAACAGGGGATTAAATGATATTAGCTGGAGTTTGTGGTTCCCTGCTGAACTATCACGGGCTCCATGGATTCCTCTCCTGAATATTTGACAGAGCAAACACCTCTTATCTGAGGTGATTTTCTCACACTGGCCTCTTGGCCGTGGACTTCAAAAGCTGATCACAGGGAGGGCTTGAGAGGCAATAACCCTTAATATAACAGTCTCTCCTGATAGGGATAGACAAGGTAAAGGTAAGGCGTCTCTGAAGTTTTCTCTTGTGTGTTTAGCCCCATGGGGTGATAAGGGGCCATCTGTTTTTTCAGTCTGCAAACTCATCTTTTTCACACTATCCCAGTATCAAGTACACTTTAGGTCTGACTGGTATCAGCACCAGCAATTCGTCAGTAATCTGAACAGATTTTCTTGGTATTTTTAGCTTTGATCCCAGCAATTGTCTTAGTTGCTGTTGTATTGGGGTTTTTTGCCCAAGCAAATATATAAAACAAAATTTAAAACATTATGTTCAAGGTACCATTATCGCAAACAAAATAAGTTATTGAAATAGGTGTTACAAAATGTATGTTAATTACTTGTGGGTAAACGGAAATTTTTGTGCTTACTTGTGTGATTAAACTCAAAACATCAGTTCATGGTGGTAGTTTCAAAAAGTCACATCACCACACCTGTATTAATTGTTAAAATAGAGTATCAGTACTAGCAGTTCTAGATGTTAAAAGAAACACTGCTTCAGACCTCAAAACTATTGTAAGAGTTAGTAAAATGCTACTCAGATTTCTTTTATTGCGGAGCTCCCAGAACTTCATCTCTTCCTTCATCTTTTAAGTTTTTCCCCGCAACCATTTTTCATCAATGAAACATTCGGATTCCATTACAGTCTCCTGATTATAGTATCTTTATATGCAAATACTGAATACTATGAAATCTGCAATAAAATGATGCAAGTTTCCAACACTGGTGCATGAAAAAAATCACTAATTCAGCACTTTATTATCTTTATATGTTGTTTTGTGGGGTGGGGGTGGTGACTATCTTTAAGGAAATTCTTCTTGCTTATACCAATTAATTGCCATTAAATTTCTGGAAATGAAAGAATGTAGATTCTAATCCCAGATGCTTTTACTCACTTTGAGCAGTCCTGCTGATTGAGACTACACCACCAACCTGATTAAGATTTACTAAAATAAGTAAGGTTTACAGGGGAAAGAGATTGTAAGTACTAATATGGTACAAAAAACATGCTAAAAACTCTTCAAAAGCATATTTGCATGAGAATGCTGTTATTTAAATATTTTCTGAAATCTTAAAGAATTAAATTGAAAAGAAATAAGAATTGTTCTATTGTAAAATATGTTCATGTGAAGTGAATTTACTAGTAACTTTTTTTCTTCAAATTCATTCTTTTTTCCCCTATCATCAATTATGATTCATGTACAGTAAAATGGACCAAGGGAAAGATTTTGAAAGATCTTCTTTGGAAGAAGAAACTAAAATTAGATAACGGTCCAGAACAACGAAGTATTGTCAGTTAATAAAAATTCACTTACTTAATATTTTCTGTTTTATGAATGCAAATTAGTCACATATTTGTTTCCTTTGATCCATAGTCTTATCCCCTTTCCCTTAAATTCCTCTTGGGGACAAAAAAAAAAAAAAAAAAAAAAAGTTCTGTTTTGATATCTGACATTGCATCCATTCAGAAGTAATTTGTTTGGGAGAGCTGTTTTCTAAAAGTTTTTACTTACTTAAAACAGATTAGTGTTGTCTAAAAGCAAAATAAAACAAAGCTGTTTCATTTAATAATGGAATATATCCTTTAATGAAATGTCTGCATTTTAAATGTGCTAGCTTTCAAAATTATTTTCCTAATATGATTAATGAAAATCAGATATGAATTCAGTGATTTATTTATATGGAAAACAGATCACTGACATGTATTGCCATATAATTTGTGGTTTCATTTATGATTGCAGCCAGGCATAATGTGTTTGTTCTTGTTCATAGTTTTCTTCTTATTAAGCAAAGTTTGTTTGAAAAGAATAACTTTAATTGCTTTACATAGTATTTTTATGCTGTCAAGAGAAATAATCAATTTAAAATCTGAGATATATATAAAAATCCCAATAAAAATCGATATATCTTCCATTTGTTTTGTTTTTAAATTTTTCATATATTTATTTTTAAAGAAAATAGAATTATTATTTATTTCTTCTAAAGAGTTTAATTTATCCTAAACAATGGAAAAAAAATATGGAATATCTTTAATTGGTTTGGGGTTTTTTGTGGTAGAGAAGATCAAAATCCAGTCGTTATTATTTGTATCTATTTTTATTCCTATATAAAAGGTAGTGTCTATAGTCTCAGAAATCCTTAGTTTTCAATGAAAGTTATAGTAGCATCTTTTATGGCTCCTACAGGAACAGCTTTGCAGTAAAATTGCTTTTCAATATGACTGGTCTGTGTCCTAACAAATTTACAAGGAATTTCAAGATATTTTGTCAAATCATCTTTAAAATAGTTGCATAATGAAGTTCAGTGTTTTGAAGCATGTTAGCAAAGAAGTAAAAGTGGCAGAGTGGAACCCATTTTGTTAAAGTTTCCAAAGCCTACATGAACAGATCAAAAGAATTTTTCATTAAACACTTAGATATTTGAGCAAGCAGCATTTTTAAACCTGCATCAAGCCCTGGGGAAAACAGCAAAGAAAATCCATTTATCGAGTGATGCAAAGCTGTTTCAAAATTGTAATTTAATTAATAAATGTGTAACATCAAAGGAATCGGTTATCCAAAAATAATTGTGATATTTATGTCACCATGTGAATAAAACATTATTTTTCTAGTGGTGTTAACTGCACCAATGGTAGCTTTGTAGAACATGCATGAGGACAGTGCATATGTCCTGAACCATGTAATTTTTTTTTTCTTTTGGCTCTTTTGGGTGCATCTATTCCCACACACAGTGGACACCTCTGTGATTTTCCCTGCATGCTTTTTGAGGAAAAACATCGAGGTCACAAAAGCTGAAGATCTTTAAGGGATCTTTAAGGGAAAAAGTAGTAGTTCTGAAATGTTTTCATCCACCAGGAGTTTCCTTCCAATTCACTGAGAATTGATGAAGTTTTTTTTTCAAAATCACATTAAAAATTTGAAGATTATCTAAATGAACACTATTTTTATAATGTTTTAGGTTACTGATAGGGAGTAAAGAAGATTACTTAAAAAAACTCTTAAAAGGGTCTGTGCAGTTTTAATGGCTTGAGTGAAACAAAACACCAAACAGGATGTCCTTGTCCCCTTTGAACTTGAGGCATCACATTGACATGGAGCTACTGAATTCTCTCATTAGTTATGTGGTGCTGGAATCCCAGCAGCACTTAATGAAGATAAGTTTTTATGCAGTGCTTTCAAAAAAGAATTGGAAATAGAGTCTGATCAAATTTAGTACTCTATCACAGACATGAGAAAGCTGGGAAATCAAGAGAAAGGAAAGGAAGAGGAAGAAAAGAAAAAGAAAAAGAAAAAGAAAAAGAAAAAGAAAAAGAAAAAGAAAAAGAAAAAGAAAAAGAAAAAGAAAAAGAAAAAGAAAAAGAAAAAAGAGAAAAAAAGGCAGGGCAAAGAAAAGAAAAAAGGAAAAAAAGAAGAGGAAAGAAAAAGAAAACAAAAAATAGAGGAGAAGAGAAGAAAAAAGAAAAGAAAAGAAGAAAAAAGAAAAGAAAAAAGAAAAAAGAAAAGAAAAGAAAAGAAAAGAAAAGAAAAGAAAAGAAAAGAAAAGAAAAGAAAAGAAAAGAAAAGAAAAGAAAAGAAAAGAAAAGAAAAGAAAAGAAAAGAAAAGAAAAGAAAAGAAAAGAAAAGAAAAGAGAAAAGAAAAAAGAGGAGAATATTAAAATCTAGAACATAAAAAAAGTTTCTTTCATTCAGACAAAATAAGATTTTCCTTATTGTAATTTTCATTAAATATCTAAAAGTAAGGAAAAGTAAGAAAGATACTACTGATATGCACTTTTTGCACAAAATTTTCAAGAATAGTTTTGAATTATTCACCTGCTCTTTATTATATTGGAAGAAAATTTTGTAATTTATTTTCATGAAACTGTCCATCTTGTACCATTATTGCATAACCACTTTAGCATGGTGTACACTGACCACCAGAACTTGTCAGACCTAAACTCATTATTTTTAAGAGAAAAAATAGAAAAAAATCTTCTGTTCCAAGGTGGGACATATACTTCAGGCAGAAACTGAGAGAATATATTTAGTTCAGTAAACAGTCAGCGCTGTTCTAGATATATTTCATTTGAAAGACAATAGCAGTCTTTTGGCTTTGGCTGACTACTGACAATTAGAGCATCATAAACCAGATGTCAAACATTATGTCTTGAGTAACTTTTTTCTTCAAAATTTGCCAATCCCTCTTGTCATCATGGCTCAACTACCTAATTTAGTCGATTGGATAACACTGTCTCTGCTCAGTACCTGATTTGATTTTATTTAAACAAGTGAAAGAAAGAGTATCTGTTAAATATATTGATTTGCGCTGAGTGTTTCTTTAGCTTTTAAGAAAACTGATGCACAGTTAGTAGACTCAGAAATAAACATAAAATGAAAAAAATGTTCAGATAAAAGGCATCTCGTTACTACAGGAATATTCCCTGACCAATTTTATTATAATTATATCACTATGTCTCTGAACTGTTCCTTCTGTGTCAGTTTCAGCTCAGTGACTTTTACCACTTACTGCCTTTGGGAGATTGATCTGAGGAGATTTCATTCTTGAAGCATGTGCTTTGAGATTTGATTTTCATTTGCTTCAGTTTATCTCTCTAAAGTAGGTAATCATTTCCCTTTTTCAAATATCTCATTCTTGAAGCAATATAATTATTTATGGTAGCACTGTTTAGAGATACGTCAACTGCTAATCTGAAAGAAAGGGCTTGAGAGCGGCAAATTAATTCATGATGGAGGAGGACATTTTTCAGTGTTTCAGCCTTGGAAATCCCAGGTGTGAGGATGGGAAGGCTGCACATCACTCATCCGAGCTAGAATGATTCTTTTGACCAGCTGGTTTAACTTCCAAAGCACCAGAACAAATGGTCAAATTCCCTTCTTTTTCTGATATCTAAAAACCATCCTGGTAAATGCATACCACTTACCAAGTTTTTGTCATGTTATTAGCAGAGAAGTGCCAGTATATTCAAGGGAAGAGGACACTGAACTAAAAGGGTGTTAGGAGAGATTGAAGTACTGAGCAGGGCTTTAAAGAGCAGATGATTTATGTCTTAGACAAAGAAAGCAAGGTGAACAGTGGGTTGGTAGGATAGCAAATATTTTGAGTCAGATGTGTAGTCTGGGGAGTTATTACTGGATTTAATGGAACAAATTTGGCATAGAAATTCTCTGTGTGCATACAATTATTATCAACTTTTATGAATCAGGAAATGATACTAGACATTCATAGATTAATAGGCTCTAAAGATAAGAATATTATTATTATGACACACTAATGTGACTATATGTAGTGTAAGCAGAGCAAACATAATTTCTATGTAATTTCCATGGTTTCTGTATAAAAATACCCCTGTTAGCTTGAAATCTGAATGATTATTAAAAATATATTACAGTATTATTATACAGAAAATACTTTATAAATGATTTCCCAGTAAGTATATAATTAATATACTAATATTGTATGATAGTATTAATATTATAACTCAAATAATACAAGGATTTGAAAGTAGGTCTCCATAACCTACAAAATCTCTGCCAAGAGTAATTTTTATTGAGGCACTAATGGAAGCATAGATTACTTATCTAAAATGCATTCATCTTTAATTTCATATTTACCTGAGAAGCTTTTCACTGAGTATACTGCATTCACAATGCATGACCTCACCAGATGTAAGCATATTTTGTCTTCCTGTGTGTCTTTTGGTCTTTTGGAACCATAAATGAGCTTCCTTTCTCAAGTTTTGGCTTTCTGGACATTAAACATCTGATTAAGTCCAGATTTGTCCGTGACAGGCAGTAAGAGAGGTGTTTAATTCCAAAAAGACCATCTTCTCAGAAAACTGGTGCAACAGATCTTTCTGGGGATATTCCTCTCTTCCTACTGAGTAGTAAATAGGCTGAAGGAGTAGCAGAGGCAAGACAGCTAACTTTTCCTTACTTATAGATAGGGAAGAACCTTGACAAATTCTAAAATCAAGCGGTTTTTCCCATCCAGTTTCAGTATGTAGAAAGGTCTTAAACTGAATATGAAATTAAATGAAATGATAAATGAGACTTCTTTTAATACAGATCAAGTTGCTAAAATGGGTAGTTAAAGTCCCTAAAAATAAAATGAACTGAAGAATCTTCAATATTAAGAAAGACTTAAACAAGTTGTTCCCATAGATTTTAAGAGTGGTATGGAACTCAGAGGTGTCTTTGCAGTAAGCTTACCTCTACACTTCACTGCGAAAATCCATTTTGACATAAATTCAGCTGTCAGAGTTGATGATAGGAGATTCTGTTGGTTTTATTATTTGCACACATGAATGATCTGTAATAGAAAAGAAACTTTCAGCTCAGATGCAGTTGTCATTTCAATGTTAGCAGTAAGCAGTAGTTTAGAAGGGGTGCAGGTATGGGTATGAGATGTTGAAGGTGAGGGAGGAGATACAGTGAGTGAGGAAATCCCCAGCAAACTCCCAACACGCTGGTGTTAAGCTTTCTCGAAGTCCAGCTGCCTTGCCAGCTCCTGCTTCTCCAGCTCTTTCAGCTATCATAAATACCCTGCACGTACTCTTCTACACATACAGATTGGTAATGTGCACACATATATTTGGGCTGACAATTAAGAATTATGGCAGGAGGGTTAATAGTCTTCAAACCTCTGGACACCTTCAGGACTTGGTCCATCTAGAAATTGTTTTGTGGGTAAACTGCAATTAAAATCCTTCTTAGCAGCACCTGGTGTTGGTAGATTTAGATGACGCTACTAATGCACTAAATTTTTCCAGGGACTAGAAGACCCTAAGGAGGAGAAAGACTATAAAGCCAGTTGTGGTGTTTTTGTTGTTTCAACAGTTTGGTCTTTGAGCTGAAAGGGAGAGAAAAAAAACAGGAAGAAGCTGGCCACAGAACAAATAAATATGGCATTGGCTCAAATTCATTACAACACATTGGATAAAAATGAACAATGGCAACTATCAGCTTTCATGCACTTCCTTGGAAAAAACTGTGTTGTGTAACTTGGCCAAAAAGACAATGACATGTACCACTGCACATATACAGCCCAGAAGGGGAGTCAAACGAGCACCAGAAGAAAATAGCTATTTTATTTGGAGGTCCTGTTTACTTGGAATATTCATTACTTTCATCAAAAAATACCAGTTTAACATATCACTTGCACAATTTCTACTCTTTCGGTTTTCATAAGAATTCCAATAAACTCATTTTGCTACTGAATGGGAAAGATATTAGAAAGATTCAGAGACTTGGGGGGATAGAAAGGAGAAAAGAAAGGTCAACACAGAAGAAAAGGCTTAGATGAAAGTATGTCAGAGCAAAGCTTCCCATGAAAGATTATTGAGAATAAAGCTTTTTTTTTTAAACAGACATAAAAAACAATATATAAATCAAGAGCACAAAAGCCCTGTTTTATGATTTTTTTTTTCTGGTGCTGTTTAATTTTTTTATATCTTTTTTTTGCCATTGTTAAAAAACAGCCAAAACTTCAAAGGCATGCTGCATGTGTTCTAAATCAAGACTTCAGTGCTGATGTACGACAGCAGAAAAATTAAAACTAAATAAATGTGCTGTCTAAACGACCATATTTCTCAAAAAAATTACTTTAAAGGCTTTAAAAAATTAGAATTATTGATTGACCTTACTTTACCAACCATAATGTTTTCACCAGAGTAAAGGACAAAATATTATATTAAAAAGAGAGAAAGAAAAAAGAGTGTTGTCTGAACATATCTGGACACCTGTATTTGGCTGTCTTGCAGTTTTTTCAGACAGGCAAGGGGAAAAATGAAACTTTCCAGTGATTTGTCAGATAGTCGGTATGAACTGCATAATTTTTCAGTTTATTCACTGTTTTCTGGAAGGCTCCTTTACAGGCAGGGTAAATCAATAAAAACAAGGCAGTGTATCTGTGAAGGAAAGACTAGCATTTCTGGTCTGTCACATAAAAATGGTTGTAGAACGGATGTGTTCTCATGAAAAATAGTTTGTGCAAGTTTTTTACTATTTTCTTTTCAAAATATGAACTTTTTCACATGTTGAGTTACCATTCCATTTTAATTTACTTTGTGTAGGATCTTGCTGCTTTCTCTTCAAAATAGCATGTCTGACTCTAAAGGTGTCTGGCCACAGCACACCCATTAAATCTGCTTGCAAAAAGAATTGCATGACTGGGGTCTTTGTGGCGTCCCTTTTCCTCTGGTCTCCACTTTTACAATGGCCATTTGCTGTTCTTCCACTAAGTCATCTTGATTTGTATTGACTCACTTGTTTTATCAGGTTACAAAAGGGGCAAGTGGCCCAGGCAAATAGGAATGTAAATGCTGTTCTCTTTCATAAACATTTCTTTTGCTTCTAGGACTCATTTTTCCCATCCCTGCTAGTGCTCTTTTTCCAGTTCTTATTAAGAAATAGTCACTGGCTCTAATTTATGTTCTTATTTAAATCCGAGGAGTGGTATTGCTTTGCAAAGGTTCCTGGATATTTGTGTGACCAAGAGAACTGGTTATTTACTACTTGCCATTAATCCCTACTCTGTTCTGTTCAGTTGCTTCAGTTACACCTTAAGAGAGCAGATACTATAGGATGTCATTCTATGAGCACTACTAAGAAATAGATAATTAAGTTTAGGAAGTCAAAGTATTCAGTGTGCTGGGATTCTCTAAGCTGAGCAGAATGTCTGGCAAATACTAGCATATGTTTACAAACAGTGTTACAAACATGAAACAGGGCTAAAATACCTGACCTATTCATTTACTACTACTTTGAGAAGTTGAATGTATAAAAGATTGACGATACTTAGATGCAATCTAAGGACAAGGATCATATCCTAGGGAGTTCAAGGTATTCTGGGCTGCCCCAGCTTTAACCACCTGGCCCTGGTATCTCAATTAAAAGCAATTAATTAATCTCAATTAATTAATCAAATTGTTAGTGGTGCCTCCAGAGGCTGACTCAAGAGTTCCAGAGCGCTCCAGGAGAGGCTAACCCTGAAAGAATCTCTTGGGTTAACTGCAGATTTTTTGATATATACTAAGTGCTAAAGTTGCCTCTCCCACATGCGGAATTTAGTGTTTGCCAAAATTCATCTTAGAGCTGGTTACTTTGAGATTTTTAATGAGCTCTGCACATATAGATAACACATTTTTATTTTTGATAAATTTTATAATAAAGGCTTTAGAGTGTTTCATCAAGGAAAGTGTTCATCACTGTTTCCATATAGATGTCACCTAGAACACATGTATGGAAGTGATATGTGTGCTTTTCATATTGAACTTTTCAAGATGTGGCCTGAAATTTTGTTTATAGAAAAAAAGAAATATCAAGAATTTAAGACATTGCACAGTTATAGTGGGAGCAAATAGAAGTTACATTTATGTTGGCTATGTTTCTGCTTCTGCCTTTTTCTTGAAGAGGTTCTCAGAATTTTTTTTAGTGGCAGTCATTTGATGACTGACAAGGGAATACTCTTGGACTGGCAAAGTGTCACTACCTTTCCCTATAATATTCTCTGCTGTCCAATGAACTGTTAAAATCTGTCATTTCTCTTCTCCCCATTTCATTCCTAATTAAGATAGCATCAGCACATAAAATCAAATAAATGAAAAATTAAAATCTGGAACCACTGGAAGTAGCATCAGTAGAGACTCTTTCCAGAATAAGTTTTCCAGTTTGGCACAAACATTTATCCATATGTAGGATGAATGAGTTGTTCACTTCAGTCTTGCCTGAAATTGTTTACACACTCTTTCTTTGCAACAGTAAATCTAGAAATTGCCTAGAAAAACTGTGCACAAAGGAACATTATTTGGGTTGTAAGGTCAATTGCTCTGAAGTTAGTCTAAGAAAGATTTATGATTGCTTGCACAATGAACCCCTTTTGCATATGCTCTAAGATAGAGATGTTAATTAAATGAACATCTACTATTCTGGACCTTTGCTTTTCTCTGCATTGAGAGGGCCAAGTTCAGTTTTTAACTATAAGCCAGCAGTAAATGCTAACTTTGTAATTTCTGCCTAAAGCTAAAAACTATAGGAAGTAAATGTTCCTCTACCCCTCCTTTGTATATCAGGTTTTTTTCTGTTATCCACTTTCCAACAATTAAAAGCAACCTTAAAATTCAACAGGTTCTGTGGCTGATAAAAAAAAAAAAAAAAAAAAAAAAAAAAAGACAGTGATACCCTAAATTTCTTGTTTCTTAAATCTTAATTTCACAGTAAATGAAAAATTTTTTATTTTTCTGTCTTTCAGTGTGTAACATCATCTATCATGTGACTTATGCATTGCATCTGCCCATGAAAAGACACAGCTAGAAGTTTTAGCCAAACTCAGATGTAAATATTAACTTGCTTGCATTGTATAGTAGTCCCACAGAACAGGTAATAGTCATGTCAAAGCAAATTTCTCTCAAGCATTTCCAGACATAGTGAGAGTACAGGAAGATCCAGTACAGAATGTGCAAGAAGTAAAAAACTGTAGCCTGAAGGGGTCATAAGGATTATTCCTGCCTGTTTCTTGGGTATCTGAAACAGGATAGGAAGAAAAAAAAATTGGTTTTTTACAACCTTCTCTGCCTGCAACCACACACCTGCTCAATCACACCTGTACCAGCCCTGCTGGCTGCATGTGTTGGATTTCACACCTTTTGAATAGGCAACATCCAGATCTTGCTCTTATTTGCATAGATTTTAGCACTAAAGGAATATTTTTTTTTATTAATAGCTATCACTGCCAAAAATCACCTTAAGTTTGGAAATTACATTTTTGTTTACCTACATGCAAGAACTTGTGTTCACACACGTTTCCTGAGATGTGAGCATTCAGTCCTTGCAAGTGTTATAATAAATGCAAAGTTTTACTGCTTGAGTTCACATTGGGTAGAAAGAAAAAAAAAAATATTTGTTGTTATCCTTGTTAAAAAGACTTCCAGGCCATCTTTGAGCTATTCCAGGTTGAACTAGGTCTATGCCAAGGCTCATCAGCTTGAGATGGAGTTATACATCTCCTGGGAAAGAGATAGAAGCCACCTTTTCCTTTGCTACAAAGGATTTGTATTTATGGAAAGGTAGTTTGAGTTTATTTGTGATGACCCATTAGAAAGATATATAAGTAGCTAAAAGGTTAGAAGAAGCAACTACTATTGGTTCCTCATGTCCAGATGAGTTCAGGAAACTTTTGCATTCACTTGAAATTTCTCTTCTGGTTGATAAAACATGACTCTCCAAATATGCATTTGAGCTTTAATGTGTATTTCATTCCAATTTCTAAATTTATTTTGCTATGCTTAAGAGAAGAAAATTGTCTCCTTTTAATAAGCCAAGTTTTGCTCACAGTTCCAGAAATATAAATCCATTGCATCCATTGGATTACTTCAAATTTTGTCTCTGTGACATGGTATGTACGGTAGTATGTCTGAATAAATGGCAAGTGATGTGATTGCTCCTAGGGAGACCAGCGTGTTGTCAAGTACCTGCTTATTTAAATGTTTTCATTGCTTTGAGTGTTATCACAAACACTTTAGCTCACACATACAAACCCAGCACTGTGCCAGCTGCCTGTGTTTAGACCTCTTTTTTTTTTTACCAAATTATGCTGAGGAATCCAGAGTTTACTGCAGCCAAAAGCTGAGTGATTTCCATTTTAATATTACTGTGCCACTGTCTCACCTTTCTTTGCAAATAAAGGATACAAAAATATATCCCTGGGGGAAAATTCAGAAATGTTCTGCATCCCCTTGTAGAAGTAAGGTCATAAACTTACTCTGCTCTCTTTACTTTCTGACCTTTTCTGGTGGTTGTAAGAAAATCTGTTTCCTTGGCAGTGTTTAGTTTCTTACATTAATTTTTTCTTGCTCATCCTGTGCCTTTATTGCCTATTAGTCACAAGTATATTTATTTGTCCTCTTATTTAATAAGTCTCTTATTAACAAACAAGCCCTTTTATCCTTTTCCCAATTATCTTATGTCCCTTTTTGTCTTTCATCTTTATTTCTCATGAGTAATTAATATTACTAATTAATTAATTCCCCCCAACATAAATTTTAGCACTAAAATCTAGGTAAAAACTGTGAGAAGATGCTAAAAACTTTGGTCCATGGCAATTTATTTTATGGAATTAAATCAGCACTCTGGCCAAAACTGAGAATGACTAAAAAGTTTATCCTCTGCTGGAGTGACCACTTCATGCCCTAATGAGTGGAACTGTTCTGAATTGGAGATTTTCCTCTGTTTATCTGTATTTATTTGTAGTGAGACAGTTGAATGCCTTTCATGTCTAGGATTTCTAAGTGGCTTTGTTGTAAAGGTTAGATAATTTTTGCCCAAACTCTCAGCTCCTGTGGCTCTTCAGCTTTCATCAGAGCAAAGAGTAAATACAATCCTGATGTTGCAATTTGATATACCTTGTTTGCTAGAGATTCTAGAGCCACTAGAGACCTTTGAGCCACTGCAGCGGGTTATTTTACTTCTAGCTGTTAAAACTCTGGAGGGAGAAACAGTAGCTGTTCTGGTAGTAGATTTTCAGTGTCTCCAGCTAAAAAAGATGATGTACTGTTTTCCCTTGAAGAAGAAGTAGCTGTTGCTGCTCAAGAAACAGTGTCTCAATGTGGAATGAATGGTTTTTGCCCTGTTGTGAACTTCCCATTTTTAAGGAGAATGACTAAGATGACTGCTGCAGCTGCAACAACATCTGGAGTCCTCAAATTACCTTGACACTGGTTAGTTGGATTTAGGTCTCAGTGTAGCACAAGAAATACCATTGTTTGTCTTGATGTTTCTATTGTTCAATGAAGATTACCATTTATTTTAGGTTTTCCAGCTTCCCTTAATACTGCTGCCATGCTATGGTAACAGTAAAGGTAGTGGTAATTTGCTTATATATGGATCCTGAAGATCAGGAATGATCTGCTTCTCACTCTGAGAAAATCCAGAAAGCAGTACTCCTTGACTGCTCAGCCACCTGAAGGCATCTTTCACCCATGTCACCTTACTGTCATTGTTTTAACTTTCTCTAGAAAAGGTAGAAACTTTCTCTAGAAAAGGTAGAGTGAGTAAAGAACTGAGTAAACCATTCAGTTCTTCACTGAGTAAAGGCCACTGAGTGAAGAACTCCATAAGGCTTCTGAACCACTAATTCTCAAGCAGTAATTGGTGGGTCACCACTTGGCTGCAGAGTCTCACAGAAAGTTTCAGGTAACTGTATGTTGGAAGACTGGAAAGACAGGGATGAGATATTCAAAAATCTAAGAAAATATTTTATTCCCATATGTATTTCTTGGGGGATTTGAGGGGTAGGAAGGAAGAGGGGTAGTGTGGTAGTGTGGTTTTCAGTGGAAACAAAGAGATCTGAAAATGAAAATGTCTTCTACATATTTCCACCTGTTGTACATGAGAACAGTGACATCAGTCCTGCTTCACCTGAAGCCCGTGCAGCTCTGCCACCTTTTCTTGTGCTCCCGGGTGAAGGCTCCTGCAAACTCTGCTGTATAATAACATGACTGACAAGGTTCTGACATAACTTCTCTATTCATGGAGAAGGCTGGATAGTCACCTATGTCATTCAAATGGTAGCTGCAGTTGCTTTTAAAATTCCACCATTTCAAGGCATCTGTGTGTCCTTTTAATAGTATGAAAAGGTACATAAGGGCTGTTGTCCGGGTTGAAATCACATCCTTAATTCTTTCATGTTTTTGTAATCGAACAACATAATAGAAAGTTGCTCAATATATTTTACTTCAAAATTGCAATTAAACAGAAGACTGTAAGGAGTCAGACCCCATACCTAGTTTCAATACCATTTCCTCTAGTGAGTTTTACACATTACCTTTTCAATAAGTGGTGACAGGCAGTGCATTTCTGGGTGATTATAACATGTGTCAGGTGGGGTTAACAGGCACAGGGCCAGAGGGAAAGTGAATAACTATATGAGATGTACAGTAATCCCTTAGAAACGCTGTGCCTTATTCCCTTCAGATTTTATAAAATGATGTTTATTAAACAATGTGATCCAAATCCTGAGGGGCACTAGATCTCTGATACTTATACTGAGTTCACCAGGAAACTTGTTGCCAAATTGCTCAGGAAATAGAGTGTTTACTTCAAGTCTATCCACCTACAAGCACCTCTCCCTGATATGCTTATTGAATGTATGTTGCTAGCCTTGGAATGATGAATGGTCCACATCTGGAGGCTAGGTCTTCAGATAATGGTATATGCTGATTAACACTGGCTGAGGAACAAGCTCTTAATTTAATCTGATATGTTGATGTGGTGGGGTCAGTAAATGACTGAAAATAAAGTGAGAGCCTTAATTGTATGCTCTGAGAAACTGTATAAGTTGGAAAGATCCTTTAGTCCATTTTGATTTTCTTGGCAGAATATATTAGACCATCTTCAGAAAATGGCAGTCAGTTCTTAGCTTCTGAGTGATGGGGTTTAAATCAGATCCTTTGTGTTAGCCTCCTGGGTCAATTCAGCATTAACTGACTTGGCTTTTCATCAGTTAGAAAAAGAAATAAGGCTAGATCTTCCCATCGGATTGTTTTCAGTTATAACTCAGTGCCCACATTTCAGCTATTCATGTATAACAGCAGAAACTTTGCCCCACATATTTTAAAAATGTGTCAAGTTGATTTTATAGGCAGTAGCATTATAATAAACTTCTCCAAACTTAATCAAGCTTACTGATTTATTTGGATAGTCAATAGTAGTATCTGATTTTCATTCCAGTGTGGATTAGAAACAAATTCCTCATACTTTAAATTATTTTTTTATCAGATGTCTTGTTTTTTAGCCAACCCCTTACTGAGTCTAGACTCAGATTTGGAGATATAATCATCTCTAACTTGTAACATCAGATGCATATATTGTATATCAGTTTAATCAGGCAACTTGATCAGATTTGGAAGAAGTTGTTATGATAACAACAATATCACATGCTCTATCAGCTTGGCAGATCCCACAGTATGTGGGACAGATTTCCATGGATAATTATTAGTCTGATTAGTCTATCTCTACAGAATTGCTTTAGAGGTTTTCAGTCTCTAGGAAAAAAAGAAAAAAGAAAAAGCTCTCCAAACCTCACAGATGAAGCAACAGCCTTTTTCAGAGAGATCTGAATCCAAGACTCTGAAATACTACCTTCCTATATGAAGTCCCACAGCTTCTCTCTTCTGGTTTCTGCTTTCTGATGCAGAACAACTACTTGTTCTTGAAAAAACAGGGAAGATCTCTGTTGGACGGATCATCTTGCATCCTGTTTGGCTTCACTTAGTAGAGGATTTTCTAAATAGGAAGCAAAATAAAAAAAGAGAGGAAGGATAGCAGGACAGTGAAGAAATTATTATGTGGGCCAGCTGTAAGAAGGGGCAGACATTAAGGAAATGTAAGGAAATGGAGAAGAAAGGAAGGCACAGAGCAAAGAGCTAGTAAGAACAGGGCTAAAAATGTCCCGCCTGATTTGGGAATATACAAAGGTTCCTGCTTTGACTTTGGCAGCTGAAATCTGTGGTTGAATATTTTTCCTCTGAATTCACATAATGGCACTTTAACAGTTCTAAAAGCTTCATAATTGTTTTGTACATTACCATGACCTTTCCTGGAAGGTGCAGAATCCCTAAAACTTGATAATGCAAGTTACAAAAGAAATGTTGTCCTTTTATTTTTTACCATTAATTAATTGGAAGAAAAGTTTGGGGGAGTGTTCTTCCTCCAAATGTTTTCTATGAGGAACATTTTGTTTGGTGGTCAGTGTTGCCTTGTGTGGTGAAGGGGTAAAAGTTCCTCTCTCCTGAAGGACTAAGCAAATGCGATGGACTGTATGACACACTTGGATACATCCATATCTCAAGTGAGTTGAAAACACCATCTTAATGAGCATCACAAGGTTGATTCTTCCTATAGCAAGGCAAGTTTGCAATATTTGACTTTCAAAGAGGTATCCTAGATATCTGTAAATATACATTAAGAGAGATTTAATAAGTTATGTTCAGTTTAACAGCTAAAGAGCAGCTAATTATGAAAAACATATTACTGTAGACCTAACAGGCATGCAATAAAAACATCTATTCCATAAATTGTTATTCCGTAAGAATGTGTTCCTGAGACTATTGGTATTTATTTAACATACAATTACTGTCTAATTTAATATAAATTAAATGCCTGCTTGAGACATGTAATTTGAAGTGTTACTGAGCCTCCTTCTCCCACATTAAAAGCAAGAAATCAGCAGCTAATGCCTGGAGGCCAAATGTACAATTTAAATTCAGGTACCTCAACACTAACATTTGTAATTTCAGCCATTTGGAAAATGTTTTTCATAAGAATGTATTTGGCGTTAAAAACTCCTTTTCCCCCTCACTCAAGGCCACATCCTGCCAACTGAGTCAAGTCTCTGACTTCATCCAGATGAAGTTTTGATTGAATAAAAGGTTGTGAATTAAGAGCTGAGAATAAAATATGTTCTCTTATCATAGAACACAAGCTTTGTAAAATGTCCCAGCCCCTGCTAGTGCTGGAAGGGTAAATCATCATTTGACTCCTGTATGGACATATTTATTTAGGACACGTAGCCTGGTGACTCAGGAAGTTATGTAAAAACTGACCCAGTTAATTTTAGATGCTATTGTTGGAAGAATATCAATGAAAATTAATCAAATAGTCACGAAGGAGCCACAGGGAAGGAGCACGGAACACTGGTGGGTAGAATTTTGGCAGCGATCATCGCAACAGTTTTAATGAGAGGAAAACACATTGTCAAGTAAATTAGAGAGTAATGACATGATTAAATGGTAAATAATAGTTAAATACATGCTTGGAGGTCCAGGACAGAGACTGTGGAGGTTTTGTGTTTTGCATGTATTCCTCTCCAGGCTGCTCTGAGTATCCAGAGGAGCTCACCAGAGCTCTGCCTGTAATTTAGGGTTGGGTTTTAGCTTTTAAGACACTGGAGCCAAAAGAGCTGTTGGGGCCCTGCTGCTGAGGCTGAAAAAGCTGATGCTTTCTCCGTAACTCTAAAGCTTCTCCAACCTTTCGGTTGTTGACGTGTCCTTATTCTTTCACCAGCCGTCTCCAATGAGCAAGGGCCAGCACCACGGCTTTGTTCAGCTTGCCATCACCCAAAAAATGACTGTGCAGGAGACATCTGCTCTCCTTATGCACAGTGTGGGGGAGGGAAGGAGTCTCTCTTCTGCTGAGGCAGGTTTAGTCCCCACTAACTGGGTGTTTGCACATTTGCTGGCAAGCAAATTGAGTTGCATATATGACTGTTTATGCAAACAAGGAGTGCTGTGGTGCTGGCTGAGAGTTCACCCCATCCATATGGTTCTTTTCCCTGTCTGCTGAGGAAAGGATTCAAAAAGAATAACGTTCACAAGTTGTCTTCATTCTCAAGGGCTTCTTTTGCAAAATGAGAGGTTGTCCATATGAACTCTGACTGGTTAGCTTTACTTCAACCATGTGTAACACAGCACGCAGTTGTGTAGTGAGCCTGTCAGAGGGGAACTGAGCTGGATAAGAGGTCTCTTACCTGCCTTCTTTTGCCGCTGTCCATTTCAGATTATCAGACTGAGGATACCTCAAAAACAACAAAAGAAAACTGAAATAGCTCTGAATTCTCTTTTTATTGGATTTTTATACATTTTTTGGGTTTTCAGTAAGTCCAGGTAGAGTGCAGTTACTCCACTGACTTTAGTCAAATGAGGCTTCAGAAACCTCACCCGTGTCATTCCTTGCTGCTTAGCAGAACTAAAAAGAGTGTGGGTGAGCTTATCTGTTACAAATAGGAAAAAAAACCCCAAGATCCTTACAGGGGCATCAGTGCATCAGTCCACTAAATGATTAATTACTTCCTTAGATGGTAATTCAAGCGATCAGCACACTGAATAACAGACTGACAGCTTGCTCATTAGTTTAATAGAATAATAATTTTCTCTTTCCATCTTCCTACACTAGAATAATTTCTTACAAAAATCTGAGTATTGTACCTACTCCAATAATTGTACTGCAGGAGGGGAAAAGGTATAATTAAAAATTACACATTATGTTTTTGTCTTGAAATTTTGTATTTTTACTTCAAAGGCTGGCAAATTAGAGCTCATATACAGCTTATCTCTCTAATGCATAGCATGGTTTTTAATGGTTACAGCCTTAATCTAGTCTTCTCTGCTTTGATGCACATTGTGCACTCCTGGGTTTTTTTTGTGAAGAGAATATAAAACACTTGGGGAGTAGGAATTTCAGAATTACTTAGTAGTGTTTTGTTTCTTGTGTAAATCAAAGGTTAATCATAATATTTAATAGGATGATAGCAAATGAATATTAAATGCTTTTGCAAGTTCTGCCCAGTTTACCCAAATGTTGGATCTGTTGATGAAGGAAGTACTTACAATATTTAAATTACAGAAATTATGAAAATAATAGTTGGCACAAAACCGTTCTTACAATTTTATGGCATGCTGCATGAGCTTAATTTGAAAAAAAAATGCTGCATGCAAAATCACTGAGCACATTTACAAGATTTCAGCAGGTACAGTAGAAGGGCCAAGAACTGCATCTGATTTCTAGATATTCATGTGAGTTGGAAAGGCCGAGGATTCAGATTCTTCTCTGACTCCTTTCTCACCTGAAGTTGGCCAGTGCTTGATCTTCTTATATCAGGGGAGATGACGGATTCTTTTAATGGTGCTTGTTACTATTTTCTTCTTGTTTTCATTAATTATTTGGCATGAGCTACAGCCCATCTTAAAACTATTACTTGAATGGGATTCCTTTCTTTCCATTTTCTTACTTCTGCACTCCAGGGGATTTCCTTGAGGAAGCTAACATCTTTCCTAGGTTGCTGCAGTGACACGGGATCCAAGTTTCTTTGTTAAGAATTTCCATAACTCATTCAGTCACTGGCGATGTTGGTGCTGTTGACTAAAGTTAGTTGTTCACTTTCTAGCAAATCACCTTTACTTTCTCAGAGTAGTTATACTGAAGAAAAGCCCCATCATGTTAATCTGGGTTGGAAACAGTTTGTCCTGTTACCATGATCTCTGGAAAGAACAGAGCTTTCTGTGTAGCTCATTGTATTCTGATTCAGTCAGGGGTGATTATTATAGCATCGATACAAGGAAAATTATCAGGAAACCAAGCAGACAAACTAACATTGTAGCAATGACTATGGGTTATATTATGTATGGTTGCCTAAATGAAGAAATGGCATAGTAAGACATTTATTGCCCTACAAACCTCAGAAAGTTATGATGTGGAGATAGCAATATTTGCAGTCAAACAGAATTCTCCAATGTGCAGGGTAAATGTGGTAGAGCTTCCCATTCACAGAATCTGTATAACACAAAGGGTAATATCAATTTAAAAGTGCTATTGGATTCCTCACACACTGAAAGGGTGAATTATAGATATGGGAATCCTGCACCTGTTGATTCTTCTTAATTTCCTGTAAATGAAACAGCAATGTCTTTGGCTCAATTTACACTGTTGGCATTCTCTTCTTATGGACCCAAAGAGCTCATATGTAACATGCAGACAGAAATTATTTCTGTAGGTAAAAGACAGCAGAAATTGGCTAAAGATCAAAGGTTACCCTCATTCCATTGCTTTCTTCACTTTTATTATCCTGTCTAAATTTGGTCTTTTGTAGAGAGGAGAGGGAGAGGGGGTTGTTGGGGTTTTTTTGGTTGGATTTTTTTTTCATGAGGGAAGGTTAAGTTTAAGGGGAGTTTACAGTTTAATTTTTATTTATCCCTTTATGTAATATAAACCATAGTGTAGTTACTTTGTTAGAATCAAAACTTCAGTACTTTCAAGATACAGAAGATTAGGAAGTGGCTCAAGGAAACAGTATTTCACTTCAAGTGTTTCTATGACAATCTATATGTTAAGTGGCAAGTAGAGGAGCTTTTATTTTGGGGTTTTTATGTCTGTACAGCTAATCCAGATTTGATTTAATTAAAGTTCCTATTTCAGTAACAGTTGGACATGTGCTTAACAAAGAAGTTCATTTGAGATCCTAAAACGAAGACAGAACTAAACATGAGTTTAGAAAATTTCCCTTGGAAAATATACATGCAATTTCCAGAGATTTAATTTTTGGTGGTCTTCTTCAGTGGAAAATAATAAAAAGAGTCTGATTTTCCTGTCTTTTTAGAACTCCAGGGTTTAGCAGGTACCTTCTAATGGTTTATTGAAAGAAAGGAAATGCACTGGAATGAGTAGTGATGACCATCAATGGAGCAACTAGTACAGATCAAGTGGAAAAGTTGTGATGTTTATTTAACATCAATAGTTTCAAATCTTTATTTATCATTTCTCACTTGAAAGAGATTAAACAAAAACAATAGCTGTCCTAGGAAACTACCACAAAAATTCTTCCAAAAATCTTCACTCCAAATTGACGTATTTCATGCAATTTTTCTTGTCATTAAAAATGTAATAAATTAACTTTACTTGAATCCCAGATGAAAACTTTGTGGTAATGTCTGTGTAGTTATAGATCACCACAGAAAATGAAGTACCATCATTTTTGGCTATGGTGCAGTAGAATACTGTTGGTCAGGAGTGAGTGATACTGGTAGAGATAGTTACGAAGTTCTAGACAGTTTCAGCTTATACCAAAACATTGAATTAAAGTCGTTAGTGCTGCTTCTAAAAACACTTCAAGATGGGGCTAAGAGGTAACATATGTTTCCACTATCTCTCCGTCCATGATTTTATATTATTCTTAAACCTCAAATATAAAGGAAGAAGTAATTTTTAAATAAAAAAACCCTTCATCACCCCATTTGGAAAGCACAATTATTTTTAATTCTAGCACCATAGTTTAACTACAGATATTATTTGTCGTATCAACGCCATAAGTGACCAGGGTTATGTCATATCTCTCTAAATAACATGGCTATATGTCACATTGATATGCAAATAGAAGAGAATCCAGGGTGATAATGGTTAACAAAGGTAAGAAAAGAGACATCCTCATGTTTCAACTAATCTCCAGCAATGAGGGATCAGCATGAGGGACATTATCTCACATGTGCCTCATAAAAAATTCCATATACTAACTCCAAATCATCTCGTGTGGGCCATGGTCAGACACAGGATACCGGACTAAGTATATCCTATGCTCCCTGTACAGTATTCCGGAGCTTTCTACATTCTCATGCAGCAGATGTGAAACATGCCTGCAGTGCCTGTTCTTCTTTAATTATTTGCACTCCTGTATTTGAATGCCAGGTTTTGGTCACCTAACCAAGCAGCTGCTGAAGCTGGCGGATGGCCGTGTGGTGCTGGCACTGGAGGGAGGACATGACCTTACTGCCATCTGTGACGCCTCTGAAGCCTGTATAAATGCCCTTCTAGGAAATGAGGTAAAACATATAGCAGGTAGAGAGAATGAGCCAAGTTTGCTGAAGCTGCTGTCTTTGGTATTCTTTTAATAACTACGGTGTCAGTCCTTTTTTCATTTGGTATAAAAATCATGGAATTTGAATATGTATTTGAAATGAACAGACTTGGTTTGCATAAATACCTCTAAATTAGATGATTATAAAAATTCTTTAGTGCATGCCTAATTTATTCCCAGTTCTGAGTAATATTTAAAACTTCCAAATTGCTTTTAGTGATGTGCTGAATATCAGACTTGGCATCACTGGCAGTCATTGGTGCGCATATCATGTACTAGGACTGGACCTTTTAGCCATCTATCATGGAAAAAGAATGTCTTTTTCAAGGTAACTGGTAATCTCAGAGACTGGATATTGTAAAGGCACGTATTTTGCAGTATTTTGACACTTCACTTCTGAAATATTATTAATAAGAATGTGTACAAGATTAAAAAAAAATTATAAATGAAGATTCAGGTTGATCTGTATGCAGCTGAAATGGAGTTTTCAAGAGTTATAATACACTGTGTATGTTAACAACATTTGAGAGGAGACTATGAGACTAAGTAAATATGAGTATGTGCTATTTATGTATACAACTGCAATATAAAGATGCCTATTAGTGAAAATTTTTCTGCTATCCATTAAAAAATATCTTTTCTCCTATAAACACAGTGAGAAGGAAAAAAAAATTGCTGAAGGTGCAGCCAAAATAATTTATGAAGGGACAAAAGCCTTTACCATAAATTGTGAATTTTGCAAGATCTTGTTATAAAAGTGGTGTGTACTACTTTGTTTCCCCCTCAGGGGAAGTCTTAATAGCTATATAATCTCTCCAATCAAATGTGTTAGTGCCAAATTGCAGGCTAGTCTGCCAGGTCCCTTCCACTTCAAGGCTTCCTACCTATGTGAATAAGGTGAAGTAACGTGTCTTCTGATGGATGTTGGGTAGGAGAATTTTCTAAGTGTTCTTTTAAACCTTTGCTTTTCATCTTTATGACACATCGACAATGCTTATTATTTCTTTACATTATACATACAATGAATAAAGTGTTAGCTTTTTCAAAAATAGTCTCAGAAATGTAAAACAGATACTGGAAAAAAAAAAGAGGTTTTCAATGGGTTTTATCTACTGTCACCTCTGATAAACTCCAGAAGGAAAGTTTTCCAGTGTGGTATACGCTACTAAAAAAGCTGCTCAGCTCAGTGTTAGTTCTTTCATTTAGGTACTGAAATATGGAATATATAACCCAGCTTGAGGCATTTGAGAATCTCAGTGAATGCAGCATTGCCTTCCTGATCAGCTGCCATTCCAGGGCACTCTCATTGATATTTCTGTTGTCATCTTCCCTGTGATAGCATTACAACACCAGTGGCTTTTCATAGCATTTCTAAACCCATTCCCTGAAGTTTGCACCCTTGTGGGTCTAATGTGAATGGTTCTATGCTGACAGTGTGATGTATCCTTCTCTGTGTTGGCACCTGGGTCCCTCTCTCCAGTTATGACCATTTGGTGGTGCTTCCCCATTTATGGAAACTGCCTTATTTTGTTTTACCACTGTATCAAACCAAACTACTATTTTTGCTATCACTGAATGAGGATGGGTACAAAAACCCCCATGCAGTCCTTTTTAATTTGCTTGTAAAAGAACATGGTCCTTAATAACTTGAAACATCTCAGGCAATAAGCATTCTTCTCATGTCCTTTTGCAAACAACACTGTCTTCTGGGACGTGCATCAAGTGGTTTGGTGCAGCAGAATTTCAAAGATGAAATATGCTATGGCTGTGAAGAAAAGTACTCCAGAGAGGATGTTGCTACCAAGAGTACCACAAGAAACCAACATTGGCTTAAAAGAATAAGTAAAGGTGTTGCCAAGGAGCTGACACTAACGAGAAAGTCTGATGCCTAGTTAGCAGTCAGAAACAGACTTATGGCAATATGCACCACATCACCCACAGCACATACATACACTGCTTGATTTCAGCATACTGTTCATGAACTTGCACAGCAAACTCCAAGCGTGTTCTGCCAAGGATGGAATTTTTTTTGTTTTTTCTTTAAACAACTAATTACTGTGATTTGAGGATGCATTCTTCTCTGAATGCAATTCTTTACAGGTGATTAATAGGATAATTATAACTTATTATCTGCCTTTCACTTTTACAAATAATGGTATATGCTGCACCCCTAGTTTAAAAACATTGGCAAGATTAACCTCAGTTCTAAACACTACACATGTATTTGAACTTAAATTAGAAAGGTTGGAAAAGGCTTTTGTGAGGTACCCTGCAGTTTGTCAGATGTATTTATTCATGTGCTGAGGATTAGAATTCATAAACATTTTGCAGAGCTTTTTGAAAACTTCTTCTTTTCTTTTGTTGTTTTTGGCCAGGACTTTTCAATACAGAAATTCACTGCTTCGTGTGTCCTATTACCAACAGAATAACATTTTTAAAAAAATTCTAAAACTAGCCACAACTTAAAACTTTCACCTTTCAGGAAGTGCTGGTCTGATATGTTACCTAAGAGGTAACGTTAAATTTGCAAGTGTAAAATGCCTCCTTTTCTTAGTTTCTCTCAGAGAATCAAAAAGGAAAACAGTTGACCTCCAAAACAGATATTTTAATTTACACATGACTTATAGTTTAGTGATTTGTTTAGTCAGATAACATCTTACTCTTCTCTTAGAAAAAAGTAAGTGAAGACACTAGGAAAATAATACTCTATCAAATTAATCTTTTTAAAATAATTTGAGCACAGAAGGACTGGTATAAGTAACAGAGAATTTTGCAGAGATCCCTACCGTTTCTGACAGCAACTGGAAAGAAGACAAGACAACGTATGGTATCTGAAATGGCTCTGTTTGGTTTGTGAATACCTTCTTAAATAATAAACAAACTAAAAAGGAAGCTATAGAATTAAGGATAAACTGTATAAAGATAATTTTTTAATTAGAAAGTTTACATGTAAAATTACTTTTAAAATATTTTGATATCTTAGGTTTTTCTCTCCATGCTTCTGTTTACAAGCAGAAAGTTTCCATGTCACTTTGAGAAAAATCCATTTGACCATTTGCAGACTTAATTAGAAGCACTGTAGGTTATCTCCTTGGAAGGAAATCTTCCTAAGAGGTGAGAAGAGATTAAGCAGCTGGGTTCCCTTGAAATCCAAAATGCAAACATGAAAAAACCTTCTGGAAGGTGAAAAGGCAAGATGACCATCAGTTGCCTTAAAATATCTCTGAATTTTCTCAACGTGATTTGAGAACTGGTCTGTTAAAAGAGCATCTGTCAAAACAAAGGAAAAGATGGATTCAGATAATTCCAAAAGATTAATTGCTTTTAAGTCTTTCTAAGATTATGATATCTGTTCTGAAAATTAAATTATTTCACTTATTGTGACAGTCTTCAAAAGATTCTACAGTTTTTCACACATTGATTATATGGATTTAAAACCTCATTTTTAAAGTGTATAAAGATATACATATTACTTCAGTTAAGAAAACCATTGAATATTAAGATTTGCATTTTATTCCAAGAAGTCTGTGAAAATTGGGTTAAATATTGAGATTTTCCCCCAAAGTCTTCATTGTGGAGTATGGATATTCCACCTTATATTGCCCATCCTAGCTTAGGTGCTATAAAAAGCTCCGCTATGACTTTTGGTCCCTGGTGGTGATGAGCAATGCTGCTCTAGATATGTAAGGGTACATGTTCTGCTTTCTTTCCTCCACATTATTTTTGAAGAGGAACTACGTGGATTTAAAAAATCCTTGGACATGGGCTTTCCTTGATTCAAGTATGCTAAATCCTACATTTTATTTCCAACATAGCTGCACTCATACAGGGGTTCTTCTGCAGCCAGAAAGATTAGGAAAGTATTCTTTCAAGCACAAACCTCTTTGAGTCAAAACCTAAGGATTTAGCTCTTCCTTCATCCCATCCCTTTTAAAGCAGCCAGGTGTTATATCTCCACAGGACACTGAAGTCACTCAGACATCATGGTCCTTCTGATCTGCCTACAGGTTTGGGCAGTGGCTCTTAGCTCCCCATGGCACAGCAGTTTTCTGTGGTCTGTAACAAGTGATAATGAGTCACAGATGGGGTCATGCTCTTCTTTGCACAGAGGAAGCAGGAGGAGTGCAGTCCGCAGTGTCTCTGCCCAGTGGGACCCTGCAGCGAAGGCGCAGAGAAGATGCACGTCTGCTCTCATTGACTGTGGCGGCCAAGGCTGAATTTGGCCCTAAGTGTAAAAACATTTTTAAGTGACTAAATTTAACATCTTCTAGTAAATACTCTTCTGGCTTGAATTTCAGTCTGAAGCAGAATATGACAAAACATTGTGATTGGTTGGCTCCCAAGCATGCTTGAAAACTTACACCGGACAATTTTCTTGCAGAGTGTGAAGTATGTGCTTCTTTCTCGCAATCTGTTGAGCTGGCATTTAGGAGGGGATGGTAATTTAAGTGGAAAGCTTGTACTCTGCAGCTTTCCTGCTGATGATGAAAAGTTGGCATTTTCTCCTTTGTGGAATTCAGTGTCAATCTGGGTCTGCTTGCCAGCTAGACAGTGAGCTCTGCCAAGAGGGCATTAAAAGGGTTTATTTACCAGAACAGGTAAGCATTTCTCTCTCCAAAATGGAAATATTCATGGAAGTGAATATGGCCTGAGATCAGTTTTAAATTGCATGGTAAACTTGCTCACAATCTCGCATCCTCGTTGTTAATCTGACTCTAATACTAGAAAATAATTAACACTGAGTCTAAACCACCTGTCAACTGCTGCTTGCAGAGTCTAGAAATAGAGATTTGGATGGGATAGGAAACTGGAGCAACGTGTATGCCAGAGGTCAGCATGGTGACATCAAAGTTCCCAAGGTGGGCAGTGCTACTCAGGAAGTGGCTTGGCCAAGGAAAAGAATATTCTGATTCAAAAATTACATAATTCCAAGGTATCGCTTGGTTTTCAGGGAGTGGCAGGTGCTAATGACCTTAATGGCCCTTTGTGTCTTTGAACTTATTCCCTGATGAAATCTGATTTGTTTATTTACTGCATTGTAACCCTTGATCACAAAAATACCTGCCCGAAATGCTCATATGTAAGCAAGCAAAGAGTGCAGAAACTCTGAGAAAATTTCTTATAAGAACACATAAGACTTCTGAGGTCTTTGAACTTACTCTTCTGTAATCATAGGCAACATTAAGAGCCACAAAGCTCAGTCTTTATGCTGATGGATTTTTTACATAGTGTAACCAAGAAAGGGGTGGTTGTAATTTTTCCCTCTGCAGCCCTGGCAACCTTGAGGAGCCTGCTTGCCTCCTCCCCTTCCTCTGCTTCTGGCAGACTCTCCATCCTCCTTACCTTCTGCTTACACTTGCCTCATTTGTCAGTAATCTCTAACTGCACTCTGCAACATTCTTCAGTGAAGCTGATCTTGGTACTTTAAAACACGACAGTGATAAAGACAACATGGATATTGCTAGAATTTTCAGCTCAATACGGACTGCTGTAGTTTCAGATTCTCTCCACGTTCCCAAGGATCAATTCAGATCCCTTTCTGGGCAAATGAAATTTCCATCATTAATTCCTTCTTCAAACATTTGTTGATATGCCTCTGGCAGATTTTGGCATACCAAGTGATTTTTTTTCCCATTTACATTGTTTTTCCTATTTTGAAAATGATTAGTGGACTCAGTTTCTACATTAATCTTCTACTTAGGACACAAAAGCCCAATTCAGCCATGTAAAAGCTTTGAAAATGTGACCCTTTATGTCTGGTCCAAACTGTCTCTCCAGTGGTTTGGTTATTTCTGCAGACTTGAACTGTTCTGAACAATTTCTTTCCTGATGGTGTATTTCCAGTGCTCCTTTCAGCTTCTTTTCTGTTAGCCTCCAGATTTAATAGACTTCATGATCTGAATGCCAGCAAGTGTAGGAGGGAAGGTGATGGTGCCATGTATGCCAGGTGTAATTTCTTTTGTTCAGAACTCAGTCTAACTGCTGATATTTTCCAGGGACACTTCTGTGTCTATACAGTTGTATGCAAACAGTGGATAACTGCCAGAAAAATCCTCCTTTTGAATGCAGACAGTCTCATTTCAAAGGATATAGAAATAGCTGCCATAACCCACTGGCTTTATTTCTGCAGTGATTTCTTAATGGAACCTCATTTTGGGCTATGCAGGATATATGATGTAGTGAACTCACTTGTGGAGCCTGATAAAATTTCCCTGATATGAAAGAGGGTCCAAGGTCTGTTGGGCTGTACTTAAGAATGAGGAGACAGAAAGGCTTAGGAACCTGCCTCAGCCAAGCTTGGGATGTAAAATAAATTTTTTAGGAAAAAAAGGAGTTAAGAAAATGATCAAACATGCCCATTATACTCTCATCACCTACAACTGTTAGTAGTGCTAACAGATGGAGTAACGATTGGGATAGGTGTTGGATGTTTTACCCTTTTTCTTCTTTTAAGGATTCATCAGCTTATGCTGATTTCTAAAAACATATCTGTCATTTCTAAATATTCACCTGATATGTCTACATATTCAAATACACCCTACTTGTTTTTTTTAAAAAAAATCTGTACTGATAAATAAAGAGGTGGTGTTGATATATTAGAGAAAATCAAATATTTTGTGTTTTGGCTCTTGCAAAAATGCAACTTTAAGGAGGGCAACAAAATATCCACCTTTTAATATAAAACCTCCTCTAACTGTCTCTACATCGGTCCTTGCCATCTTAATAATTAGTACAAAGGATCTGCATATAATTAGTACAAAAGGTCTACCTAAAGAATCTTATACTTAAAGGGCAAACCAAGACACAGCTCTCACGCATTGCAGTCTGGCAATTCCATACCTTTTACTGTTATTCCTACTGCTATGGCCTGGAGCTCCAGGCTCTGTTTCAGGGAAGTGAATTGGTCATCAAATCCTTAGGAATTAGGAACTGATGAAACAGAACCTTAAACTCTTACCCTTTGCTGCCCCTTATGCATTCCTGCACCCAGCATGACCAAACAGAACTTCAGGGTTTTCTATTCTTCCTGGCCAAATGATAGATTACTTCAAACAGAAAATGACTAGTGATAAAGCAAATGCTATTTATCTGCATAACTCAAGCTGTGGATTATTAAGGTTATTACATGGATCATTGTTCTAAAATCTTTAAAGCTTGATATGTTTGTTGGCATTTTTGTAAAAATGCAGTTTCCCCCCAGGCACCTGAAGGAGTTACCAAATAGATCCACCTATGAAGATGATAAAGTAGATGGGGTTCAAGGATTGCAAAGTGTCTGAAATATTATTTGCATTGTAACTGCTGTATTTGTGCTAATCCGCCATACCTACAGGATAGGAACAATCTTTGTTTGCACTTTGGCCTCTTTGCTAACCAAGTAGCACTGGGACCCAGTCAGGTCCAACCAGAACTTCTCTGCACAGTTGATCACTGAGCAGAATGGACTGATTTATGCTATTTGAAAACAAAACATACTGCTATTGTTTCTAGCCAGAAGAAAATCTTCCAGCTGCAATCCCATATGGGCTTCTAAGGAAATAATGACATGAACAGCCCTATTCATTTTAGTAACCAAGACTCCAAAGGACTGGTCATATTTGCAAAGTCTTTATCGCTGACAGACATTCACTGCTGATTGTAGTGGCAGGATCCCAGAAGTTTTGGGATTTGTAGCTGAGCTTGCTTAAAATAGCACCACTGAGGGAGTATCCACACTGCAGTTACTTCCCACTATGTATGCTTGGATCAAAGTTGATTTTATCTAGCTGGTGAGTAGCGATGCAGCAGTAGCAACCTGGAGGACAGTATATGATGGCTACTGAACTATTAACTTCACAAAGGAAGCTCCTTGGGTGGGCTTCCCAAGTTTAAAATAGATGCAGGCATACTTAAGAAAGGAGTTTTGTCTGCAGTACAGATGTCTCCTGTCAATGGTGGTTGAACTTCCTTAGCTTTAGACAGGAGAGATTGGTGTTGAGATAGCTCATTTTTGTCCACCTTGACACAGTTGCTACTCCTCGGGACGCAAGCCTGCATGCACACCCAGCTGTGGCAGTTTATGTGGGGAAGCAGAAAAACTTCATGATTCTTCACCTAGTTCAAGGAGAATATAGTTATTACAGTGCAAGGAGAAACATTTAGCCCAATCAATTTTTTACCCTTTTTTTCCTAGGAGAAAATGTGTGGAGGGTGGACAAAAAGGCACATGTGGGTGACATTCAAAATACAGTTTACTCTTTATATTTATCCACTGCAGAGCAAAAATAACTATGCAGTAACTGAAAACTTCTTTCTGCTAGTGCAGGCCTACTCAAAGAATACTCCATTAAGATTAGGAAATTGAAATGCAACTGATTCTGTAAAAAACTTACTTAGGGAAATTTACTGCTAATCTGCATAACCATTTTTTTACTTACTACTTTATTTGAAGTTAATGTTAAGCTAGTAAAAGCAGCTGTGTTTTATGGTTTTCCCCTATAAACCTCGAAATGTATTAAGATGGTTAGATGAAATAACATCAGAAAAATAAAGATAATAGAGTGCACACTTTGGTTCCAGTGCAGCTTCAGCAAGGTTTTGTTTGGAGTGCCCAGCTGCATATACAGACGCAGCGGAATTTGGTTTGTGAGGAACCTACAAAAATTACACAAATAACTAGCATTTTTTAATGAATAATACACAGACATGCACCTGCTTCAGAGACTCCATAGATTAGTCTTGCAGCCAATAGAAAAGCCCCTTGGAATTCAATTACATGGCTGGAAAACAGAAAACAAAATCATGACTATACATTTAGAACTGATACCAGCAACATATTAACCAGTTCTTGGGCTGAGCTTTTCCTGAGGATTAGATTGTTTTAGTTTGTTTTATGTCCCTGTGGCTTATTGACTATTTATATTATTCTATTCTGTTCTTTCAGCTGGAACCTCTCCCGGAAGATCTTGTGCACCAAATCCCCAATATGAATGCAATAGCTTCTTTAAAAAAGACCACTGAAATTCAAAGTATGTTTCTCAGTTTCAGTTGGTGGGATAATGGGCTTGGGGTTATTTTTTATTATTAATTAATGTCATAGACATTAATGTTTCAGAGAAAAGAGTGGGAAAATGTTTTATGTGTAAATTCACATGGTGTGTCTAATATATCTATATCTATCTATATGTATATGTATATGATTTTTTTTTCTTCAATATTTCTTTCTGTCTGCCAAGTATTTGGCCTTGAAAAAGTAACCCATTAAAATTATTTAAACATTTCTGATTCCTGAATATTCCTAAATTTTTTCATTCCAGAGCAGCTTGGATGAAATAGATGTTTGTCAGTGAGGGACAGGAACAGACAGGTCAATTAGAGCTCTAACAAACAGTTTGTTCAGATTCTGTTTCTGCAGCCCTTTACAAGGTACTCACTTTGAGATTCACAGGAGCTTGAGATAAAGCTAAAAAGCTCCTCATGGGCACTGATCCATGGAGCAGTGCTAAAAATTACATTATTTTACTGTTTCTGAGACAGAGGGGTACATTATTACTTCATTTGTGTTCTCTGACCCTTAAATACCCAGATGCTTTAGGGCATTTTCTCACTGAAGAACTTTGTGCCATCAATTGCTTTAATCCAACTGAGCACACATCCCTTAAATTCTCTAATCTTCTGGTCTCTGCCATTTTACTGAGCCAGTGGGAGCTTCCTGACTTCTACTGTTTGCTTTAGAATAACAAATGAATAACAAATGTTTTCCTTCATTTGAGATGAACCACAAATGGTTGGGATTCATCTACATAAAATAAATGCAGGTTTTAAAAGGGACACCATGCCCAGTTCACTGTTCATACAGTATTTCTCCATCTGCTTTTAGCTGCAAAGTGACAAAGAAAATTCATTGTAGATATATAACTCATCATGCATGTCCAGTAGACATATATATATGAGAAGCTCTAATTAAATAATCTGTATATGATATATTCCAATAAGTCCTTTGTGCTGAGTGGTACATTCTTGGATAGTTCATGAGATAAAATTCCCTGTTAATAATCTGTTAATGAACTGGAGGGAGTCAGCAGGTTTAGGAGATTCATGTACTGTGCAAGATAAAACAGATTTGCGAATGATAGTAAGGGCAGAATGCTACACAGACCACAGACACAAGGAAAAGAGATGAAATTATGTTTGAAATAAAATATGTATGTAATGAAAAATGGATGTGAAACCAAAAAAAGGGTGAATTGAGAAACAGATGAACAGAAGAACTGGAATACACAGAAATGATGGCTGTTGAGAGAGCAGGTGTGGATTTAGGAACAAATATATAGTGTAAATCTGAGAACATAGTCCAGAGCTCTGCAGAATGGCTTAATTTTGCCACAGCTAGATTTCAGCTGAACTGGTACAGTCATGCAGTCCAGTGGGCTGTTCTGAAACCTTAGTCAGGCTGTTCAGAGTTTGGACTTACACACAACATTCTGCCTTTTCTTGCAGCTACCTAAAAATTTATAATTACCTCACTTTGTCTGGAGAGAGACCAGGTATTAGAAAGGAATATGCTTGGATGACAGAAAGGAGCCCTGATGAAGTTCAGTGAAGCTTTGTGATGCATATTTAGGTCTAAGAGAATCAAGTACCTGTTCAATACTTAAGAGAGTTAGGCAAGTTGCAGAGCATTAGGCTGTTGATTAGCACCCCAAGAGGTACTGAGAAAGCTTGATTTGTTTGAATCATTGCACTGCCTTTGGATATTGGGTTTGTATTTCTCTGTGCTTTTGCAAAACCTTGAAGCTACAATACTTAGAAGCTAAGAGACCACTTTTTTTTTTCTAACTAGAATAGAAGTTCTATAAATGTTTTGTATTGACAGTGATCCAAAGCTCCTTTGAAAATGTAATACATTTGGAATTAGTATTTTCCACCCATGTAATAGGCTATTTCTGAGCAATCCTGTTCAACAGCAGAATACCAACCCCAAACATTGTTTTTCAAGCAAGCCACGGTACGGCATGTGCAAATCTATGAAAGGCAGTTACAAATGCCTATAGGAGTTAGAGAAACATTCCCTTTTATTATTTCCTGGTAATAGTTGGTGCTCACACAAATCTTTGAGGGAGGCTTAAGCACATTTTCATGCTGAAAGCCAAAGCATACCTAGAAGACTGATTTGGTTTCATTGGTGTTTTCTTGCAATCCATGATTGCTCAAGTTTTGTATGAATGAAACCAGAAGTATGCTTCATTCTTTCCCTTGAGCTCCACCAAGTTCTTCTCAATGAATGTAACAGCACTGGTAAAATTTCACATTCCAGTAGGGCACAGTAGAAATGTCATTTTCAAAGATTGGAGTGGTTTGAGGCCAATGCTTTTCGACTTCTTTTAATTATCAATCCACAACATACCTCCTAACAAAGCTCCTTTGCAGCTGCGTGCTGTGATTGCCTCCCCATTCCATAAGTCTTTGCCTGCAAATCCTTTGGCTGAACACACATTCAAGGCCTGTATGTTTTGTGTACAGCAAATAAATGTTGTCCTGGATAAAAAGAAGCTTGCAAAGCTCTTCTGCTTACCCAAGGTGTTTGTAAAGTTTGTTTTCCAGTTTTAAAGAAAAACCTATCATTTTTTTTTCACAAGCATCACAGAGCCCTCTTTGCATGAGGTACCTGCTGCTACCTGAATGCTATTTCTAATTGTGACTGCTTAAACATTTCCCCCCACAAACCACAAACACGCTGCCACGTAGTTCCTTTCTCCAGGACCCTCCAGTGCAGTATATGGGCTGCCACCTGCCTCCTGGCCTGACTCTGCTCTCCCTGTCACTGAAGCCCCTCTCATAACACAGCTCTCAAACAAAGAACACCACCAATCGTTTGGGAGTGAAGGGCAGTTAAATGGGCACAGAGAGCCCACTAATATGCTCAAATTGGCCCTGAGTTTTAATGTTACAAGAAAGTCAGGATTCAGGGGGTAGCTGGTGTGCAAGCCTGTGTGTGAATGAACGAATGTGATGTAGAAATCCTCACTGATGCTGTTTTATTGTTGCTGCAGGAGAGCAACACAGTGGTAGCTGGGTACTAATATTTTATTTTATGAATAAAAGCCCTTGAAAACTCCAGCAGTGAACATGGGTTCATTTCTTTTATAGGCAAGAGGGGGTATTATTCCCATGCCAACAGATTTGATTTTTCTTGCACATCTGTTTCTGCAACAAAAACCCCACCCACTCTGTGAACATTTAGCTCATAAATTATAGGGTTTGAATTGGGTGTATATTGCAAAGCCTGACTTTTGCACATAGGATCTGTGAGAACATTTTGGAATGCTCATATAACTTTTTTGTTTGTTTTTAGTGTATTTTTTAATGAATAGAGAATATGGTCTCTGAGCACAATAATAATAGAGAATATTTTTGTCTTGTTTTTATAAAATTTGCCAGGCTACAATCATTGAGCCTACTGTTATGTGCATAACTTTTTAGCTCTGTCTTTCATGTTTTTGGAGCAAAGCCAACCTCCTAACACTTAATCTCAACTTTGTAGGATACTTAATACACTTTACATTTTATCCCCAGAAGGTCCCCGTTATTTAAAGATTCTGCTAACTACTCAAACGTGCACACTATTAGAGTTCAAAGAAACACTCTGGCCATGCTCACTGGTTGTTCTTTTAGATTGACTTGGGCTTTCATCTTGCAGTGATGTTTTTGAATAAAGACATTTTCAGACTTTATTGACAGCTGTTTTCTCACTGGAGGGAAAAGTTCATCCTTCCAAAAGCCTGAAACTGTGTTGAGAGCTGTGTTACCAAAGAGGGAGTTTTCAGCAGCCTTTCTGCAGCACAGGCAGCACCACTGCTGGCCTGGCCTCCCAGCTGTCAAAGCCTCCAGCTACCCTCTGGATAAGCACCTCAGCTCAGCCTGCTGCCCAGCTGCCAAAATCCTCCTTTTAGTCCTTGGAAAGGTCCCCTGCTTGATCCCCTCTCTTTCACAGCTGTTGAAACCCGCTGTCTAATTCCTAGATAAGTACCCTGATCCAACCTCTGCAGCAGCTGCTGAAAGCTTCTTGCTAAACTCTGAGTAAGCTCTGGTCCAGAGCTCCCAGACTTCCCAAAGCTCCTAATTCCCAGGTGTCATCCACCTGGCAATTAGTGAGTGCTCAGTGTTTTACTGGACTGTTAAGAAAAATTTATGTAAATTCATACTTCTTATGTGGTTTCCAATAATTAAACTATTTCTTAATTGCTGTGCAGTAGCAGATAATTTTATATGTTTAGGATGAGTCACCTGCTGTTATTTTTTGCATTGCTTGATGAGCTTCTTCCGTTGCAGGCAGAAATCTGAAAGTACTCATGCTTTTAATCCACTGCTGTATTTTTACATAGCAGACCAGGAATCCAGGTATCCCTTATGATACTTGGCAGCTTTCCAGCAACAGCCAGTTCATATATGAAAGTTTTAACTAAATTATTGTTCTAGTATACGCCCTGAGGTTGGAGGAGAAAGAACATCCAGGACTAACAAACCTGATTGTTCTGGCAACACCACTTCAGTCTGAGCTGGCATTTCTGACTTCTTTCCTTTTCAAGACAGTGCTGTGTGAGCACTTTGTACAACAATGTACATTTTTCTACATTTTGCTGTCTCTGCATCAACTGTGTAGCATATCAGAGCTTCTAGTTATTAACCCTGCTCTGAACTCCCACCACCTTGTGTAGATGAAGCCAACAGCCTTCCTGACAATGTGTTCATTAGTCTGTGTGTTACTCCTTCAGTTTATTACCTTCTGGGGAAGGGTGTGACACAGCTCTTGGAATGAAAGCACTTTCCAACTTGGCATTCTTAGGTTCAGAAACAGAGCTCTTCACTGCAGTCTGAAATTTCAACTGTACTGCTCACACCACAGCGATTTTAAATTATAATCACTCAGTGTTGAACTAAGTGATTACTGTTCTTGTACCACCATGCTAGCTAAAATTCCCATAAATTATTATGTGTGTTTTCCTTAGGCAAGTACTGGAAGTCAGTGGAGCCATACTCTGTGCCAGTGGATTGTGCTCTGGCCGAGTCTCAGAAGCAAGAGAGGGAGGAGACAGAAACAGTATCTGCTATGGCCTCTCTTTCAGTGGATGTTGAGCAGTGTATTCCTCAGGAAGGCAGCAGGTAAGTGTATGAAATTATTACCGAGAGCAAGGCTTTCACTCCAACCAAGTGAAATGAAGAAGAAAGGAAGACTAAGGGTTGTTTCAAAATTATCTGCTGATTGAGATACCTGGAATTTTTCATCCCTGGGTTTCAGTTCTCTCACTTAACACTAGAAGCAGAGATATTTTATGGTAACAATTTTTTGAGTTTCGTGTCTCTCTTTCTGTAATAAAGTCCATGACTAGTACAAGAACCTTATTTTCTTCCCATGTCTAATTCTTGCTACTGCATAAAAAGTGCAATATCCACATGAGATAAATAGACATGGTCAAGTGTAATCAACCATATTCTTCTCATTAGAGAAGAGCTTTTCAAATATCTTTTAGTTTTAATTTGCTAGGAAGGCGTTCAGCAAACAGCAAGATTAATTTAATAAGGATGGACTTAAATAATTATTAAGTGATACTAGACAGGCATTAAAAGTTCCTTCCCTGGAAGAAATGTGAACAGTGCCAGTATAAAACTTAAAGTAATCCTGACCAGGATTAGGGCCAACATTTTCTATGTGCTAAGATGGAGGTACACCAGCAAAGAATGAGAATTCTGGTTTTTCAGCTTGTTGTCTGCTTTTTACATTAGTGAAGATTGCTTTCAACTGCCAAATTAAGAAAATGATGCATTAAATGCTGTTGTGTGTTTTGCCAATTACACATGAAAAAAACTCAGTAGCCACTGAATATTGTGTCATCTATAATCAGAAAAGCCACTCCAGAAGTTTTTGGAGTTTCCTATTTTTTTTTGTTTTAAGGACAAACTTTCCTGGTCTTTGCCAGTAGAGAAAGACACAAAATGTAGTGGAACCACTTGGGTTCCATTATACACAAAAAACAGGGGAGGGAGGAGGGAAGATGAAAAAAAGCCTTATAAGGAGACTCATCAGCTCATCAGGCTGTGGAAAGACAGTAGAGAAAAGAGGGAGCTGTGCATAGGGACAGCAGTGGTGGGAGTGGAGCCAGAAAGATCCATGGCTCCTACGTTGTGACTGCTTCTTGGTTCATTTCTTTCCTCCTGTGTTGTGTCTTTTAATCAGAACTGAACTGATAGGCGCCCAGGGGACTAGTGCAATGCTCAAAGCTATGGATGTGTTTGGCACAACAGTGGCAACACTCATCTGTCAAAGAATTTGGGCATGGCTCAAAGGGACACACAGGGAGTAGAGCTAGCTAGTAAAGTTCACAGTATTATCATAATTACCTTTCCAATTGTACTTACATTTTAATGTGCCATGGCTATTCTTGTGCTAGGATTATTGCAGACAGCTTCATCAAAGCTTAGAAGAATCTATGATGAACACAAAATGTGTTTTAGATTTGTGACTGTGCTAATCAGTGCTCAGCTAAGGCATAATGTAGTTTTTCATATAAGTTTCTGACAGTTACAAGACACTTTTGCTAGCTAGGGACAGAAAAATTCCCACTTGTGTGTGCATAGCTCTGAAATATAAATAATTTTACTTAAATTATTGGAAATACTGCAGTCAAGCAAATTAAAGCTATAAATTGTATGGAAAAGGGCATGGTTAATTTTGTATATTTTTACATTGCTAAGAATAACCAAAAATTTTGTTATGTGACTCCACTCAAAACTACAACTACCAAGAGCAACTGCTACTCCTACTCCTACTCCTTTGAATAACACTGCACTTAATTTTTGTGCTTATTACCTACCAACTGATAACCTATGACAGTTTCTACCCATTCTGAAAACAGAATTTCAGGGTGGTGCTGAGAAACATGGGAAAAAATGGATGTACTGAAATGTACACAAGTGGAATTCATGTGGCTTCCAGATTCATTACACTTCATCAATTTTGGACTCTTGTAGGGATGAATCCATTGTGATGAATTGTTCTGTGGAAAAATGACTTCGTTTGGAATATCTTCTGTGGTGCTGCAGACTTTTGTTGGCAGCACAAAAAAAAAGCCTACGCACACATGCATCCTGAAATCTCTTCCTACATTTTTAGCTCTCAAAGAAGTCACATGAAGCCAAGTTGCCATCAGAGAGTGACAGGACTAGCAAAATTCTGTCCCACTGGATCAAAATTGATAGGTTTTCTGAGGCTTCTGAGCATTGTTTTCTTTATTTTCTTCCTGATGAATGTAAGGAACAATATGGAATCAGAAATGATCTCTCTGAAGCGGTCCCCCTGAGAGCTGGATTTTGAAGATCCTCAGCTGTGGGGAGACCTGAGAGAACCTGCCTGCACTTTGAGTGTGAATGAAAATCCATCATGGAATGTCTGGGGAGTGAGTCTGTGCACACTGCGTGCCTAGGGTTCTGTATAATTTACTTCATTTCACATAAGCACGCAATCTGTGTCAGAGGTACATACCAACACAAACAGTGGCAATGTAGAGACGAGTTCAGCTTTGCTGTTTCATTTTTTAATGCTTGTAATAAAGACCCATGCATGCAATGCCCCTTCTCCAGCCACTTCCTGTGGCAAACAGAGGGCAGCAGGGATGTGAGGAGTCATGTGGGGTCTCAAGTTCTTTTAGAAGGCGTGCCCTTCCTCCTATTGCTATAGAGGGGGCACCTTCCAAAGACCTGCTGCAAGCTTTTTCATTGAGTGTTCATTTGGGAAAGTTGTTTGTGACAGGTAGGGTGGGAGCAGAACACGAAGCACCGTAGCTGATGGGGCAGCTTGAAGGGTTCCTTCATTACACCAGGAGTCATTTTGTTTCCTCTTAATTCCCACCACAGTCAGCCAGGCTGATAGTTCTGGCCTGCAACTCCAAGCCTGTTTCACTGATTCAATGGAAGAGATCCTGTCGACTTCAGCTCTGGATAGTCAGGTCTCCAGATGAAGAGCAGCAGCAAGAGTCTCTTTGCGGGAAACTCTGGCCAGTTATGTTGGAGGATATATTGGTGTTGGAGTGAGATGACTCATTTTAAACTCAAATTTTGGGTAAAGCAGCTCTTTTCCTGGCCAACTCATATCTGACTCATTTACCACTGATGGATAAAATGCTCCTGGCTAAAGCCCATATTAAGTATTTTTATTTCTTTCTTCTCTCTTTCTTTCTTTTCTTCAAGTGACAGTGCCGATTATTTTTTTACTTGATTTTCTCTGGCAGGGTAAATGAAGAAAAACGTGAAAAGCTGCTACGCTTTCGGTGTTTTATTTTACCAAAGCATAACTCTGCATTTTAAGATCCAATTGAATCTTGATTATAGACTTTGGAAGAGTACAGCTATAGAAAAAAAGAGTTTGTGTATAGGAGAGGAAACATGTATGGTGCTAACGGGGATTTGAAGAGAGATGCAATTAAAGGAACAGGCATGCCCTATAAAACATTTCTAACTACCAGAACTTTTGTGTGTTGATAACTGTTCCCTGTGTGAGATACAGATTTAGCTGATTAGAATTTTGCTTTGGCCAGACATCTGTTTCAGAAATCGTGCTGTGAAAATATTCAGTATGCTGCTGTCCCTGATACCTTGGAGCTTCTGTATGTTTCTTCTTAAAATGGAAAAAGAAAAGGGTGTGGAGGGAGATATCGTGCACTTACTATTTTTACAGGAAGCAGTAAATCTTGAGAATGACATTTATCAGAATTTGACTTATTTGACTTGATTTATGGTTCTGGTTCATCTGAGCATAGATTTTACTCAAATGGAAATGAAAACAAAGTATAATTTTTACTCTTAGTGTTACAGAGCTACCAGTTGCAGTTTCAATCAAATTGCAAATGAGAGCAAATGTTTGAATCATGGGGTACAGCTAGCTGCCATTTAGGGTCACTTGCCATATTTGTCTATTAATTCATAAAGCTCCACTTGGCATTTCACTATTTGGATATCTACCTCAGCTGTGCTGAGTACACAGCCCATGCCTTGCCATACCCCACAGGGCTTACAATCCCCTTCAGGCTCAGGAGCTGCAGGACAGCTTTCCCAGGTCAGCCTGCACCCACCTGCACCCTTGTCTTGCCCACCTTCTTCTCATCCTTGGTGGTGGGTACATAAGGAGGAGAACCAGGAGAAGATTGGGTTGGGAGCCAGCCTTGCCCTGGTGAGTTGATAAATCCCAACTGCTGTGTCCAACCCAGCCTGTGTAAAAGCCTCGAGGATACATACACAGGTGTAAACTTTTCAAAACCTTTTTGAACCAGCTTATGCCTCTGGCACTTGGGTAGTGAATCTCACAGCCTCATCAGGCATCACTCTGTTTTTACTTATTAACCAATAAAATCACTGGGAAAGCCCTAGGTCTTGTATTGTGAGAAAGAAAACCATCTCTTTTCTTAGTCATAATCTTTGATCCATTTCTGGTTTTAAAGGCTGGAGCTTCTCAAGACTCTGTATTCCTTCTGGTATGAAAATAATTTCTTACCTTTGATGATTTTTGATCCTCTCTTTGCTTTTTGTAGTTTCTTTGAGATGGAGTAAAAGCTGCATGCAGGACTCTAGGTGTTGGGCACATTGGGAATTTGCACAAGTAGTTAATACTGGAGATGTTTTGTTTCTGTGGCTTTCTACTCCTCTGCCATTAACTCTAAGCTCTCAGTCATAGCCATCACTGTTAAAACAGTTAAAGCTGTCCTCCCTTATTTTGTGTATTCTGTGTTTGTGTTTTTTGCCTTGTTCTCCATACAGAAATGCTGTTATGGGTCTTACAGCTGAGTAGTATGGGCAATTTGGCATCATCAGCAAACATTATCACCTAAATCTACTTGTAGTCTGCCTAGTCTTTTGGACTAGGAGAATTCCTCCATGGTGAAAATTCACCGATATTATTATGCGTATCCTGCTTTTGATGTATTGTTAATCTGTGAAAGGACCTTCTCCCAACAGCCTAGGTTCTTCTGTGCACTTGGATAAAATTGTTGGAAGACCTTCTTTGCAGAGGAAAATAACTTGATCCCTCTTCCCTAATTTCCTTCATAAACTTCTAGTAAATTTGAAAGGATTGCTGTCTTTAAGTGTTAAGACCTAACTCTTACCCAAATGACTGTTACCTAAATGCTTACTAATTCCATCAGTGATTGTTGCTGCTTTCAATTTTGCCATACAGGCTTTCTGTACCTCCTGTGGTTTCCAAAAGGGGAACTGCTTTTCTTGCCTTCTCTACCTCTTGCTGAGTTAAGCTGTAGAATATGCTCAATATCTATTCCTTTAACAACATCCTAATCGTATTTCCCTGGAACTTAGCAGACAAAAATCATCTGCTCTTAGAAATTTGGCAATGTTTGGTGTATCTGTTCTAGCACTGATTCAGTTTAGGATAGTTCATCTGCAAGTAATAAAATCTCACTGACACTTCTCTAGTGAACCCAGATATAAATAGTTCATTTTGCTTTTGTGGTCTACCTTCCTTGATGCTCCTTTTATGCTTTGATCATTTCCTCTGATGTATTTTGAAAGATCTTTTTATTATTAGCTTTTATGCCTTTAATATGTTGCTCTTCAGACTTTCCTTTAGTTTGCTTCATTGGGAGTTTGCATTTAACTTGCCAGAGTTTATATTTTATTTAATTTACCTTGTTTGGCTATTACTTCCTCTTTTGAGAGTATACACGGAGTTATCTTATTCTGCTCATAAACTAGAATGGTTTTTACTTTTAGTTCCTTTCTCTTTGATCCATACTAAGTCCATTTTTACTAGGATATACACTTACTCAGGATGTCTTATATAATGTCTTTAGACACTCCCCAAATCACCTTCATGATATAGAAATGTACCTCTTTTTCCCTAGCTCTTTGCTACCAGAGGATCACTTTTCAATTACAACGATCTTCCCTGGGACAGATGAGTTAAATTAAGAACAGATTATGGCATAAAACAGCCATATCATGCCAGAAAAAATCTATCTTTTGTTGAGCAGTTTCTGCCTTGGAAACATACTTTGAATTTTTATTTTTGTGTGTGTGATACTGTAGCTAAGAGGAATCACTGTAATTCTCATTTGAAAAATAAGGTAAGACAAACATTTTTTTTTTTTTGAGTGATGTGCTGAGTTTATCTACATTCTTAAATACTACCTTTTTTAAAATTGTAGATATTAATTACTTTTAAAAATTTTCCCAGAAATAATATTTATTCTCAATAGCCACAAAACAATATTTAAGATTCACGTGTTTTGCCAGATTTTATCCATGTGGTAGGATTTTTGCCTCATCTATTTTTTTTTTTGGAAGGTTTAAGCAGCATCATTTTGTTTAGTGTTAACTGCAAGGAGATTATTTCATTCAGAATTCTACATATAGAGAGCTAAAGATGAGCACTCTTCACAGCACACCTAAGTAAAGTGAGTGCAGGAGGGCTCAGCTCCTAGGAGTCCTAGGAGTTTGAATGAGCCACAGTGAAGCCTTAGAGAAAAATCACAGTTGTGGTTCTATGACCATGACAATCTCAACTGGTGTCCTGAATTTGCTGACTGCATGGAAATGGTTTAGATCAGACCTGAGCTCACAGCTGCATCTCAAGGAACTGCTCAGAGCATACAGTATGGGATGGGGGGTTCTGCCTGTTTTATGTTTTTATGCCAACTTCCCGTCAGCTACAGGAAGACTGACTGAACTGACATAACTCACAGTGACAAAGCTGAAGTAACACAAATTTGGCCTGTCAGACTCTGCCCCCTGGATTTTTCTTTTGACAGCTTTTGATTTTGTCAGAATGGGTATATATTGATTCTCTGCTCAGTGCTATGGGACTTAAAATGTTTTTCTCGCTGTCCTTTGGCTCCAAAACAGTACCGATTCTCTCACAAAACTCTAGCCTGAGCTGTTATCTCATAAAAATGAATGTTTTTAATGGTAAACCATTGGATAAATCCAGTGACTTCTCTGACACTAATAAAATGAAGTTAAAGCATACACATAAGTCTTCAAAAGGAGACTGCGAGAGTACCCACACTGTGAGACAACAGCTGGATTGCCATGGTGCACTAACCTTATCTCCCTTTCCTAAAAGAACCTTGCATCTGGCACTTACATATAAAAATTATTATTGGTGCTTATGCTCTGGCTGGTGAGGAATGTTGACCTGTTTTGGGAATATACTGGAATATAATATATTAGAATATAGCACTCAAGATCAGTGAGGGGCACTCCTGGCCCTCAAAAGTACCTTTGTTGGTGAAAAATTTCCCAGTGAAAGAAGTCCTAAATAAGTTCCTCAATTGTACTATGTTCATGAGAGTGTCAGTCCCAGAAGTCAAACACATGTGAACAGACTGGTGCATGTACTGCTTTCCTAGGTTTTTATGAATAGTCCAAACCCCTACTCTCACTTCCAGAGCTTCATTCCTTCCTGATCTGCCAATCACCACCTGAAATCTACTGACCCATATTGTTTCTCATTTGCAGAACCTAAAAACTGAACTGTCATCTGCTTCCAAATTATCTTCTTTCCAGACAGAGCCATCAGGTTCTGGATGTTTAACAAGGGCTTACTGACCCTCTGTGTTATGCCAGAGGACTTTCAGGTCTCCCACAAGTGGCTGGAGGAGGTGGAAGTGTGTGGTCAGCACAACAGCAGCCCACACCGTCAGATTGAATTCTTCTCCTGGTGTGGGATCCTTTGTTACACCTGAGGGCCTCAGCAGCAGGCAGAGCTCCACCTCGCCCTGGCTGCTACTGCGTGCTCTGCTGCAAGGGGGGAAAAGAGGGAATGCAAGGGGGCTTCACCTCATTTCTCAGGAATGAGAGCCACAGTGGTTACTGCACATAAAAAACATCCTCCACCATGTGGTGAGAAACTAAATATTTTAGATTTATAGATTAATCATCTTTTAGAGTCAATACCCTTTGGAAAGTGATTAGTCTGAGAAACATCATCTTTTTCACGTGTCATTCACCTGACATATTTTTCAACATACTATCAGTGATCACTCCAAATCATAAAGGAATAACCTGTATAAAATAATTTAAAGATATACTGCTGATATTTTCATTGGGAAAGACCTTAATAAATTCCAGATTCAGTTAAAATTCTCTGGCTTCCTTGCTGAATAAACTATCAAAGGCCAAGCAAGCCCCCATTAATTACTTTTTTTCCATGGGATCTCATGAATTTATAAAATTATACTTTCTGAGGCATGTTTTGCTGAAGTTATTATACAGGCTTACAAGAATTAACTGGTAAACATCTCGTTTATTAATTTACATTTACTTTTCTCCCCTGATTTCAAAATTGCTTGAGGTAACTATTTTAAAGTATTTCTTAAGGCTGACAGACTGAGATAAAAGATGGTTTCTGTCCAAATTCTTTGCCCTTCAATAGTGAGGTCTCTCCATGATCTCAGAAGCTTCCCATTTTATAATTGCCATCACATTCCTCAGGTGCAGTAGCTTGTCAGATACAAGGAATTGCAAGACTTGACATCAGCTCAGCATTTGTGTCTTCATCGTTTTCTTATTGGTAGTCTTAGAGAGCTCTTCTTGCCTAAGCTGATAACTTCCCAGAGGTTCTCATATAAAAGATATATATATATATATATAAAATATGATTTGATATAATTAGCAGATACCTTTTCTTCAATAGCGATCTGCTGATCAGGTTCAGGATTTAGTCTCAAAAGTTGCAGGCAGGCAATATGCTTATGAAAACACAAAATCAAAAACTAGGAGTCTGGAGAAGAACCTCAAAGGGAGCACTCCTTGGATACTAGTGAACTATTTTGCTTTAATGGTGTGGGCCAGCTTGAAAAAAATAAATGCATGTATTTTTAGTTGCAAAAGCTTGTAAAATAAAAGTATCACAGCTATTTTTTTCATTAAATTATTTGATGCTGTTGACACAAAGCATGTACATTTCTGGACAAAATGTTATAAAATATTCTGACATATTTTAATATAAACAGGAACATTTTCGGTGATTGCTCGGATCTAAAATGTTTTTCCACTTGACATTTGTTTATACTTCCTAGGAAAGAAACTCTATTTATGGATAGCTGAATAACACAAATAAACATCTGAGAGAGCTGAAAAATCAGCTTTGATTATGCATGAAAATCTACAATGTCATTGTGTACTCTTGTGCCGTATTCTGATTGCCTGTTTATTTTTACAGAGCTGCTGGTGAGCCCATGGAAGAAGAGCCAGCCTTGTGAAGTGCCAAGTCCTCCCTGATATTTCCTGTGGGTGACATCATTGTGTATTCCCCAAAGCACCCTCAGACATGTCTTGTCTGCTTCTTGGGTGGCACAGATCAGATGAAGCATAAACACTGGGCACAAAACTCGGAATAGCAGCTTCACTTGTTCTTTGGATGGACTTGAAAGAGCCCGAAAGATTCCTTAAATGTAACCGCCACAATTCTAGAGTTACAGTAAAATGGACTTGGGGGAAAGAGCCTAGAGCATGCGTTTTTAATGCTGTTTGACCCACTCACCAACACAAATTGCGAAATAGAGTATTGCAAAATTCTACATGATAGATTATAGATATAAGAATTGCAACAGCCAGCAACATACTCTGTGAACTCCGTGAATCACTTTCTGACACTTTTTACTGGATAATTTTTTTCATACTGTGTTAAATTGTTAATAGAATTTGTTTTCTTTGCTCTGTGTAATGAAGAAAAAAAACGAAAAACAAACCCACCCTTATTTTACGTGCCATTTTTTAACCTCCTGCAATGAATTCTTAGCTGAATAAGTGAAAAGTGTTCAAATTATGATGAGGGATTTTAGCTAAAGGGAAAGCACTTCTTATTGTCCTATAAATCCCCTGAAGTGCTGTGCTTGGTGGTGCTTTATTTTCTCTTCACTATTCCTGGCCATCCCTCCCCATTTCATGTAATCTTTTCTATTATAAAAACACATTCACGATTCTCTAAAACGATCTTTTGCCTTTAAGAAAATGTGCTGTACCCTCTGTAGTTGACAGTAGCGCTCACCATATGTGCAGCAGAGATCAAGTATGGGTAGTTTTTCAAACGTGTTTTTAGTTTGTTCTGAAATGTTTCTGCGTTCTGACTCCAAAGCAGCGACCTTCAGTAACTGCGTGCAGCTCATTTGAAGCTCAGGTGTTTCTGTGGAGGTTGTGTGGGAGTGTTTTTTACAGGTCGTGATGTGAATACGAACTGATTCTTTTATGTAGTCCTGCACCAAGAGAACTGATGTTGCTTAAGAAGCTTCAAAGGGTTTAGGCTTTATTTTAGATCCCCAAGTGCAGCAAGATCTCCCTGCAATGTGACTTTAGCTGTTTAATTCCATGTTTGAGAACGTAACATAGAGTTGTGCCTTTAGCTGAAAATGAACGCTTAAACTGTTACACGTGTTGCCTTACTGTCAGAGAGAGAGAGAGAGATGGGGCATGTATGTAAGAGTACTTCAAATGAACAAAACTCTGCTACAGTAACTTTTATTTTGTTTACAACTTTCTCACCTAATGAACCCCAGGAGATATCTTGAAGTATTCAGCTTGCAGTATTTGATAGCTTGCTCAGCTTTTAAAAGCAAGCAATGTTCTTTTTTTATATATTTTCCAAATTCAAAAAAAAAAAAAAAAAAAAAAGGATATATATTAAAGCCATAAGTGAAGACTGTCATGCTTTTTATTCTGAAATCTGAAAGGAACCTTAATTAAAACAAGATTTTGGGGAAGGCCATGATATGAAAGATATGGAACAATATGGTTTCAGTTATAGGCAGACTCAAACCTGTAAATCAAAGATGAAAGATTTCACTCAAATAGAATTATATAATTCTCTTTTGTTATGCAGTCAGACTATATCTTTCATGCATTTGGGTTTGTTTACGATTAGCATTTTAATTTTAAAGACTTTTATTACTTATACCAAAGCTCTCCACGACAAGTTAGAAATCTGAGGCATGCTTTGAAAAGGGAAATCTAAAAAAAGGGATGTCATTTCCTATAATGTGAAGTAAACTTTTATTCTGAAAGGTTTACTCTGAAATGAATGTATGCCCCTCAGAAAGGGAAATAAAATTCTGACCCTCAGAAAGTGAAATAAAATTCTACCCCCCATTTACAAGCCGAAACCATGCTCGTTTTAGTAATGCAAGGAGTCCCAGCAGGCTAAATTAACTCCTGGTGTAAGCCACCTTGCCTGAATCTGGGCTGTTCTGAAGGGGTTGTTCACATGACTAAAGCAATCAGGAGCTCCTCCTGCATTTTCAGCAGACTCCTGATGGCAATCTTACTTGCCATTTACTGTGATTTTGTTATGGTCATCAGAGAAATTTCCCTTCAAGGAAACCCAGGGCTGTAGCTGCTGAGTTGGGTAATTTGTAGAGCTTTTCACATCTTGAAATCATGGCTGCAAAATTTTAATTGAGTGAATGGTAACATCATTTTAAAATTAACCCTAAAATCTGTTTGTGTCCTTAGCTTGTATGAACTTGTATATGAATTGCAACCTGAAATATGAGTTACAAGCTTTTCCAATCACAGTCTGTCTTCTGGGGTGCAAATCAGCTAAAGCTGCCTTTTTTAGCTGGAAATGCTTTTAAAGTCCCAGAATAATTTGAATTAAACCACATTATAAACTCACACTTATACGTTTGTACAGATGCAGTCCCAGGAAGATATCTAGACATGCTGTTGGTTGAAGTTAGGATCATTTGGATAAACAAGTGTGCTAATAAACTGCACACAGATTGTGTCCAGAACTCTGTTCTGACTGAAATCAACAGCAAACTCCTCTTTGATTTGATGATGGGAGATGGATCAGGCCCTGCTTTTCTTTACTCCTTTAAGTCAAGAGCACCATTGCTTTTTGATTATGTCATTCCAAGGCATCTTACGGCCCTCTGGGAAATGATTGAGTCTTATGGTGAATGTCAACACTTCCTTCAAAGCAGACCTGGGCTTTCTGAGAGGGCAGTTTCACTTGCTGCTGTTTTCTTCTCACAGTATTTTTTATTGCCATCAATAGCTCCCCATGGACTGGAGTTAAAATATCTTCCAGCAATTTTAGTCATAGTTCTAGGGAAATATTCGCATAGACACTCTTAAAAATGCCCAGTTTAAACTGGATTCGACAACAGATTGCAAGAATTTCAGAAGGATGCATGAATTGTGTGTTTCAAATGTAAAAATTCAGATTTCTGAAGAGACATCAAAGTCTCATGTCTCCCACAGACCTTTCCCACTAGTCCATAGAGATTGACACGTCTGAAAATTCAATCCCAGATATTTCAAGTTGGCTGCCAAAATATCTATGTCTGAGCTTAGATTGCATCTAAAACTGAGCTGAAATGCATAAACAAGATGGGATAAGGCTGGTTTCAGTGTGTGATTCCATGGGGAAGGTGGAGCTGAGGAGGTGGCAGGGAGTACTTGGAGCCAGGGGACCCTCTGGTGCTGGTGGTACGAGGGCTGAAGGCAGGTAGAAGGACAGCCTCCCCCCCAGGCTGCCACTGCCATTGGCAGCAAATCTTTGCCTTATGGGGGAATCCTGAGGTAATTTGCGCTCTGCTCCTGTAAATGACCAGAAAGAGAGATGCCTCAGCAGCAAGTCCCACTAACGTGCTTGCTCCCGTTCATTTTCTTCTCTAGCATCAGGAACTAAGTATTAAGCTCAGTGGAGCTTTTCTTGTATTACTATGCTTTTCTAGTACCTTTCTTGTATTCTTAGGTCCTTTAGTTCATAGTACAAACTGAAAACTAAAAAGAGATCTGACTCAAGAGATCAAGAAAATTATTTTTATCCAGCTTAAGGTTCTTATGTGGGTTGGAGTAAGAACAGTGATGAACAGCAAATCTCAGAACTGCTGAAACCTTCATGAGTGTCTTGCACTTCATTTTTGGACTCTGTGGAGGAATTGTGCATATGCTCATTTGGTTTTAATATAATTTGCAGCTTGATTATATGATCTCTTTTCAGGCAACGTTTCTAGTGGGTAATCAAAGTTCATGGGAATTTTACCAGTGTAAAGATGACAGAATTATTCCCTTTGTTTAATCATGTACCTTCCTAATTTTCTTTCAGTGCAAATGAAGCAACTAATTCCAAGCAACTAAATCTAAGAAAAGTAAAATCATTAAGCTATCTTAAATAAACATCATAAAAGAAACAGAAAATGTTATGCAAATAAAGATGGCTAAGCCTTTGCTTTGCAAAAAAAAGTCAACAACTTGCTGCAGGCTGAATATAAGTGGCAAAACAATCCCCTCTCCACTAAAAAGTGGTATTTTAGTTGGTGTCTTATCTAAGTGCAGCCTCTCTGAAAAGCTGAGAGTCATAACCAGAAATGAAATATTAGAAAGGTTTTGCTGTAGCCAACACCAGAGGTCTTGTAGAGAACAAGAATGTAGAGACTGACTAATTTTTGTAGACAGACAGCAGGACACTTTCAGGGCAATGTGTCTGGGACGAAGAATTAGAGGGAACTTTTCCAAAGGAGCTGATGGCTGTAAAACAACTAACTCCTATTAGCTTGCAGGGGCAAGGAAGTGCTCAGCAAGCATTTATTCTTTGGGAAATGCCGCTCCTTTCCACCAGCATGCCCACACTCATGCAGATGTGAACCTGGCTGGGCTATTTTCTCTCCTAAGCAGCAGCAGCAGTAGCAGCAGCAGCTTGCCCAAGAAGTTCTCAGCCTGCAGCAGACACTTCATAACATGACTGATAGGGGAAATTTTTTTTTTTCTCAGTAGTGGCCTTTCCAGAAGCATACAGTGCATGGTTGTTTTATTTTTAAAGGTCACAATAGGGCTTTGTGAACCATTGTACTTTTTTTTTTTTACAGACTCCATATGGAAGTAAAACGGAATATGTACCTGGGGAGGGGGGATGTGGTGTGTGGAACCTGCCAGAAAAGAACCTCTTTTAAATCAAGTTTCTACTGCTTGCTTTTCATCCTGGATTTGAAGAAGTTTGGGTTCTAAATTTAAGATCTTTCTTTGTCATGTCACTTGCTTTGTTTCTGTACCTGTAATTTAATTCACCCTTGTAACACATAGAAAACTATCTGAAAGAAGTCTGTTTTCTGACAGATTCCCCTTCCCTTGGTGTGGGAATGAGAATCACTTATCTTTGTCACTTCTCGCAGCAATTAAATGTTTCATTTTTGTAACAGATCCAAACTGCAGCAGTGTTTTAAGAGTACTATTTAGCTGGCTGTCTGCTGACTGTTAAAAAAAGAAATTGTGAAACTTACATTCCTCTCTAACCTCAAAAGAAACCCATTTTGATTTTAACAATGTCATTTCTTCACTTGATCCAAAAGGGTTTTGTCCCATGAGATCTTGTTACTAGCTCAGTTCTAATCATTTGTGTATCACACACTACAGAAAGTGAAGACCAAAAAGGATGGATGTTCCAGGAACTCTCAGTTATGTCTCTTCTGCACAATCCTTCATCCTGCTCCAGTGCCATGCTCTGTGTTTCAGCATGTTAGCATAGATTACAGCAAAATAGAAATCGTTCTGTGCCATCAAAGGTGCTCTTCTTTGGATGTCAATTAGTGCACTGTGAGTTGGGCTGTCATTTGTAAGGGCTGTGATTTATGACAGACATGTTTCTGTAGGGATGGTCTAAAGACAAGTGATGCATGCAAGCAGTGGCACTGGTACTGTGTGGTCAGAGGGATTCTGTACCAAGATCTCCACACATCCCCCCTTTTGTTGGTACACCTGCATGGCCAGAGGCACATTTGCAGTAGCAGAGCTGTAGGATGTCCTGATTCAAAGACCTCCTAAATCCCTCTTCTAACAGTCTTTGGGTAATATTTGAGAGGCAGCTAGAGGAGGCACCCGAACTCTGCACTCAGCCACATGAAACTGTACAAAAAGCCCAGGTAAAAGGTCTGAGCTTGCCCACACACCTTTTTCTGGTATAGAGTGCCAGTTCTGCTCCTAAAAGAGTCTGCCTGAGAGAAAATTGCCTCTTCTGGATCTATTCTACTGGCCCCATGAGCACGTATGTGTCATGTGTTAAGGGAACAGGTTCATACTCATGTCTCTTGCTGCTTAGTTTACTGCTATTTTAAATTTTATGATTGGCTTAATATTCCAAGTTAGAATGCAGTAGGAAAGCATAAAGCAATACCTGGTGAAGTCATAACTGAGGCTTTCAAAGCAAGCTTACTGCCATGGGTTTTTACAAGACCAACTTTTTGGTCTAGGGATACACAGCTGAAATGTCTATTTTTTCCTTGGGAAATTGATGTTGCTATCTGTTTCCATGATAAAAAACAGTCCTTTTGCTCAGAGCTCTGAAAGTTTTTCTGTAATTTGTCTTTCTAGGCAGAGCAGATTCTAAGGGATAAAGCATCAGTGGGACTGACCCAAAGGGCAACATTTTTAAAGGTCAATAGTAATATTTCCATAAGAGTAAAAGGAACCATTGTTATTATTCCTGATACATTTTTGTATCTGCAAGTATCCAATGAGTAATGTTAAGTAATATTGTGCTCCAGAACTTTGTTGATTATAGATATATGAGCATTGGATTGGCGTGAATTAGTCTTCAACCAAGTTGTTAAAATCCCTTTTGTTTTGTGTTTTGTATAATTCTTTGGCTATAGTCTTGTCCTAGTGTCAATAAAAGCTATTTGAAGTAAGCTCGTTCAATACTCTGAGGAGTTTTTTTTGCCTGTTTTACTTTTTAATCAGTGCAAAAAAGTGGAGCTTTGAACATACCACCCTGGTTGGATCATAGGATTCTGACTGTTAAAATATAAAGGGGGAAGTATGGTGAAGCTGGAGTGCATAAAAAAGGAACCACAAATGTTAATGTAAAAGTAATGTTACATAGCAGGCTAAAACACACACAAAGCAGAGCATTGCAGAGCTCCGGCTCTAACACCGAGCTCATATTCTATAGTTCCTTTGGCTCATTGTCCTGAGGCGTTGCAGAACACATAATTCTCCTCCCAGTGAAGCAATTTAAATAGTACATGCAGTGTTTTGAAAGCTGCAAGGCCCTACTTTGTGGGCGGTGGGGAATACCCAGCACTCTGCAGCAATGCTCTGGGCCGCGGTATTGCTCCGGCACTGCTGCCGTAAAACTCGGAATTGTTACCTTGATAGAACAGACCTGTTTTGAGAAAGGCACCCACAAAAGCAGGGGAGTGAGGAAGGAGTGTGTTTGCTGTGAGCACAATTTGATCACTTGCACATTGTCAAAAGTAGCTTGCAGATTGCAATTGCTTCTGTGTGTGGACCTTCGCGCACCTGAACTTGGAAACGGAGCAGAGAGGAGGGTAGCTGGGAAGTACAGGCTCTTTGTTTGCACATGGAAACCCCTACCTCCTGGCACGTATCCAGTGCTGCTCCAGAAGGGGATTAAAACCAAAGTGAAGCAAAACAGCATCCTATAATTTTATCTTTTTTTCATTCTTCAGAATAACACATCTTTTTCTTTCCTGGGGAAAAGGACCCCAAACCTAGAAAGACACAGCTCTATTCCATCAATAAAATACTATTTGAAAATCTGAACGTGTAACATGCAACTTTCTTGGCATATTTCAAAGAAGTTCCATGCACAGAGAATCTCAGTCTATCCAGTCTATCTATCTACTTCTCTGTTTTTCTTGTTTCCTGTGATTCCATTGTGATAAATTGCAGAGCCCTGTGATAAATTGCATTCATCATGTCTTTCTGGCTGCCTCACCTGCATTTCGTACATTAAATCCTCTCTCCTGGGTCTACTTCTAACATTCCAACCTTGTGAGAGATTCCAGCTAGACACCATTGCTGCTTTAAAATCAACCTGCCAGAATTAACCTTGCCTTTGAGAAGTGGAGTGTTTTTTTTTAAACCTTCAGACTAAAAATGCTTCTAGGAATCTCCTGTAGATGGGTGGGAGTGAATTCTTTCAGATTTCTCCTCTCATGTTTTTTCACTGTTTCCCCTGGAGATCCTCCTCCCCAGGAAAAATCTTTTTTTTCCATTGGCAGCTCTAGAAGGAGTAGCAGGAGTTGGATGGCTCTTTGTCAGAAAGGGTAAGTAATGAGATAAAGCTGAGTGAACATGTGCTGAGCCACTACTCTTCTGCCTTATTTCCTTTTCTTTTCCTTGACAAATAAAAGGAGAAGGATATTAAAATTGTGGAATTTGGTTTTGGTATGCTAGAAGTACTTTTTGTTTATTTGTTTGTTTCTTTTTAAATAGAAAAGTTTAGTTTTCACCTTTGCTGTCACGGTGCCCAGGTACAGTACTTTATTCATATAGGCCTCTTGGAGACTTGTAAAAAAAGGTTTCGCAATTCTTGTTCATAATTCCTTTTCTGGGGTTGCCTGTAAAAGGGAACAGGTTCAACAAAAACCCAAAATGAAATTCTCTACTTTACTAGAAGCTGAGTAAGGGCATGGATCCAGGATTTTGTGAAAAAATTATATTCTTAGCTTGTATTCTGCTTCTGGCTGAACTTCTCTGTCCACATATCACTGAAAAATACCCAGCCTGTTAGGGCTGTTGCGTGAATGTCTTCATAGATTGTTAATAACTGAATAGAACATTCCTCATAAGATCCTAAATTACCTCTCTTGTGGTATATTTTATGTATAAACAACATAATTTTACACCATTCAGATGGCTGTAGCATTTGAACGCCATTGTTCTTTAGCTAGCTAATTTAGTTAAAGATTAGTCAGTGATAAAGTTATTAGTTGCTATCAAAAAAAAAACCCCAATCAATCAGGGTAAAAGCATACATTACAAATATTTATGTTGCCCCAAGACAGTACAGGTTTGCTTTGCATATTCAGAATATCTACACTAGTTGTGACAGTAGCCCAGCCTAACTGCATACAATTCTGCCAGACTCTGCACAGCAACAAAGAGTAGGAAGTTAACTGCCATAATCTGCAATACTTTTTTTCTCTCTTCTTTCTATTCATTGTCTAAATTCTGCTCTTCAACTTTGGCTGTGTTAGGTAACACAGCCTCTGAAAGTCTAACATTTTTTGCTCTATTTTAGGTAATCTAGTCTTGAAAACCTTATTGGAACATCTCTAGACAATCTAGTATCTAGTCAATAGTTAATCTAGTCTTGTTAAAATTAATCTGACCTACAAGCAGGGATAAATTGGATGATTCTTTGTTCTACTTACCGAATATGGCAGGAAAAGTAACAACTGATACAAAACGAATCCAAAAACAATCCTTGATTTCTCTAATTCTCAGCTGCCTTTCCTTCTCCATTCAAAATCATGTTATAGAACTACATTTTATGTTAGCTGAAATGTAAATGTGTGTTGTCTGCCACTACATCTGATGTGTAGCAGCTCTGCCACCTGACCCAGGGAGAACCAGTCCTGGCTCCTTTAGCGCTACTGCCTGTTTGGGTTTGTACTGGAAGTCAAGTACGTAATTTAACAGCTGCAGCAACATCTGTAAAAAGAAAAAAGTGCTGAAAAACTTCAAAAATGAATATATGTACTCCAGTTCTCCTTTAAAATGTCCAACAAATTATTTCATGAGAAACATCATTACAGTATAATGTTGTCTTGCAATGAAATCTTTCCATCTTTGTTGACCTACAATAGCCCATGTTATCTGCTTTAGAGCCTGTTCCTGAACCAGAAATGTAAATCTAGAACGGGATTAGACAGCTTCATCTGAATCCTCTTTGTAATATCAAAATTTGTCCATAGCCATGGTTGCTGTCCTTTTCTCCACTGTAGGGGTAAGTAACCCTCCCTTTGCTTGATGGCACATCATGGAAGAGTGGTCCTGGTCACGGCCTCTTAGTAGAACATGCTGCTTCTTGCTGCTGCTGAACATGTCTTATATGATTTCTATGGCAATGTAAGGGCTGGTAAGGTCTGCTGAGGGTTGATCACGGCTAGCAAGCATCTGTTGTACAGAACTTTTTTTTTTTTAAAGTTAGCTGAAAAATCTTTGAGAAAAAAGTTTTAATGGTATGGAAGAGCTGACAAATGGTCAGTACTAGTACACCATGTGCAGACTAGACACCATGTCTCTTTGTCTTCCATTTCAGTCAGAAATAGACTTACTCTGAATAGCAAAATGACTCAAAGTGAATTACTTTTGAGCACTTTTTACAGCTGAGTGGTTTGAAGAAATAATTTTATTTCAGTGGCACTCAACACGAAAATCCAAGATCCTTGTAAACATTCAGGGTTTCATGCTCACAACAGCCACAGAAGCAGGCCAGTCATTGCCTCTTTTCACAGATAGGATTAAAAGTGTTGTTAGAGCATCCACGAAGGGCTTGTAGCTGACGGAAAAATCTTCAGATCTACAGACCTTATGCCAGCACCCAGACTGTCCATGTGACTATATTTCTTCCAGATGCCTTCACATTATAAAGTTAGTGTGTATTTGTGACTTCAGATGCTGAATCTGCCTCTTCTAATTTTAGCTCATTGTTTTGAGCTAGCTTGTTCTCTGGCTTGTGTGTTACTTACTGGAACATTGCTAAACAACAAAAGCTTTTATTTATTTATTCAAAGGAGACTGTATGAGCATATAGAGGAGATGTGGGATTTTTATGAATCACATCCTGTAGTTTCCTTGTGTTTTTACTTCTCTTATTCACTCCTCATTTTTAAATGACCTTCACAAAACAGAGAACTGTTTGGGTTGTATAACAATCTGTGCACAGACCTTTGCTTTACCCTGCTGGATGTGCTGGCTGGTGTGATTTTGAATGTAGATTGCAAAGAACGAAAGAAAATGTCAATAAATACTGCACTTGTGTAAGGGGTAACAGCTGAACCATTTTAGATGAGGCTTCAGGGAATTTGGAAGGAAGTTATCTCAAGACTTGCAATGTTTATAAGCATAAGATGTGGTTCTTATTACCAAGCAATAGGGATTCAGTGAATGGACAGGTGAGAACAGGCACAGGCTGCATGCACCAAGCCTTCACAAATAAAAGTAAAGCAAAGCCCTGTACCACATTTCAAGTTGAGTTGTAAAAACCTGCTTCAACAAGTGGTTTCTCAAATCTGCTTCTATTTTCTGCCTACCTAGAATTCCTCTGAGCAGTGTGAATGACTTTTCAAGGTGCAATTTGTTAGATCCTCCTATATACAACTGTTTGAGCATCTTTGTGAATACATGAAGGAAGGAGGTGGTACGTGTCACAGAATATCTGTTGTTTAGCTGCAAATTTAGATTTCATCTTCCTTAAAAACTCTCTTGGGAAGTCTAAGGTGTTACACTCAGAATACATACTCTTAAGAAGAAGATGAAGACAAGTGTGGCCATATTTAAAGCAAAATGAGACTTTCATGGATGCTATGTACCGTGTCCCCACAGGATCCATGGAGACAGGACCATCAAAGTTTAGAGCAATAGGACATGATTCAAAATGGTCTGGGACATCCTTCATCCCTTTGCAGAATCAGAATAAGCTGCTGGAGAGAACCCTCAAAAAAAAATCTAAGAAAAAAGCCTCAATAAAAATCTGAGCCCAGCCTCACTCACTGTAAATCCCAGAGGTGAGCGGGAAAGGACCAGAAAGCTCCACAGTTGCCCCTACTAATGGATGATCAACTGTGATATGAACAGCAGCTAGTATCTGAGCAGCTCAGAGGCAAGTTTAAAATCAGATCACAGCAAAATGTGCCTGCTGAGCTCCAACCTTATATACCCATCTTTGGTTCAAACAGAATGAAGAAGCAAGGCATGATATAGGAGGAATTATCCCAACTATCCTAACCTATTGCCTCCACATATTCTGCAGATTTCTTCATGAAAGGAATTTTAAGGACATTGTGAACTAGGTCTAGAAACTGAAAGGAAAATATGCTCCAGAGGAGACTACCCTGTGTGCTGCACAATTCCATGTCTGACTTCATAAGTTACACAGCCTTTGCTAAAGGAGGAGTGCTAGGTCATGCAACCATGTCACAGGGGAAAGACATGCTGATCACATTGGCTCTCCCATTTCTTTTCCACACAGTAATAACTGTACAAACTCTCTGTGCTGAACTTCCTGGCAGCAGTCTGTGAGAGTTATTATGCAGGAAGTCAGGCAATCCTGACATGGCTGGGACACTGTCAAGAATGCTGGCAGCAGCACATCTCTTTGCTTTACAGACCTTTTAGACCAAATTAATGTGTATGTGAGAGACAGTAGACTGACTTCATAAGAAAGATAAGATTTGAAACACATGCAGTACGTTTTCTGATGCTGAGATATATTTCCTCTGGCTTCTGTTTTCAGTTGTGTCCATGCCTATAGTATCTATATCTATCATCTATTTCCAGCATCTATATCCCTGACTCACAGCACAAGCAAACTTGTGTGAGGTCTGGAGGTTGTCTATATCCAAGATACTTTTTTACAATAGATATAATGGTATTAAGCTGGCTGAAGTAATGAATCTAAAAATGTAACTAATGATGATTATTGAGGGGTACTACCCATAGAAACAGAGTCAAGCTATTGTTAAAATAAGGGATCAGTATATCCCTTTGCTAGTGATGAACTGCATAAAAAATTTTGTGATAAATATTTCTCTGCTCCTTGTTCACCAGTCACAAAATATAGTAATAATTACCCTGTATCTGGTGATGCTGTTAATCACAGAAGGATTCTGTGAAGTTCACTGAAGATAACAGATAAGATGCACTGAATTATGTGAAAAATATAGATTTTTATAACTGCAACATTATCCTTTTAAAACCCTATGTTAGCTATACTTTAGGCATTTATGACATTTTCTTTAAGACCATGCTTTTAGATGATTTAATTGATTGCAGGACATCCGTGTTGGGCTTTTGAAGACCTGCCTCCTTGAATCCAGCATCACCACTGCCTGAAACCCTGCTGCTGCCAGCTCCTGGGCTCCTCTACTGCCCAAACTCTGTTATGATCCTCAGGGGAGGTATTCTCAGAGGATGTCACCTTGCTCGTGCACCACAAAGGCTTTTGTGCTGAGTCAGCATCCCTCCTCTGTACCCACGGTTTGGGCATTCCACCATTTTCCTGGGAAGGCATGCCAGTGGCAATTTTGGGCATGTTCACCTGCAATCTGCTTGGTATGGTAGATGTGTCCCTTCCCCTCCTCCCCAGTCACTCCCATTCCTGCAGAGAACTTTAGTCTCCAGGACATTGAGAAGAACTGGACAAACCTTTTCAAATGCTGTTTTCACTCTTCTTCAGAGCAAACTGTTTGTTTTGCTTTTTTTCTTTTTTTCTCCAAGTCCAAGAGTTTAAAACCTTGTGGAAGAGGGAAAAAGGGAAATATTTAGACTTTTTTTTTGTCCTTATTGTTTTTCACTTGGTTTGGGAAATACGGCCATGTGGTTATTCCCAGGATGAAATGTATTCCCCAGTACCCTGTCAGCTGCTGATGGTGTCCGATAGTCCTGTCAGCTCCACAGCTGCTGTTAATAGCCATACCCTGCTTGCTGTGGCACTGCACCCCTACCTCCTGGGGCAGTGTGTAACCACCGAGCCACATGGCCATGCCTGATCCCTCTCTCACTCTCCCCATGATAATTAACCAGCATGCATTTAAGCAACATGCAAACTGAAGCTACCCTTAGTGCCCCCAGATTTCAGTTTTCTCACGTCTGCTTTGACTTGTCATTCCCCTCCAGGCAAGGACCATAACTGTGTCTTTCTCAAACCCTTGCTGATCTAAGCATGTTGCTCCAGCTGTTTTTGTTCATGGCCTGATCCTGGAGATATGCTTGGAGAAAATCTGGCATAATGGGCCCTGTGGATTGGCATAGGTTTCAGTCATTTACCTGGGGCTATAGATCCCAAACCAGGATGTTTCTCCAGACTAGCATTTTAAAAGCCAAAAGCAGTTCTGAGGAAAAGGACTTAAGTTTTCCTCCTAAATTTCAGCAAAAAAGTCTATCACTAAAATAACCCAACACAAATCCCTGTGAAAACTGGATTTTGGCCCAACTGGAATTCAGATCCAAATTCAGAGCCACATTTAGACTGTGATACATCTTTGTGATGGCACTGCAATATGCCAGAGGAGTGAACTGTCCCCAAGGATCAAACAATCAATATTATTCCAGTGTTCTCTTCCCTTTGTTTTCTGATGTATCTTCAAATATGTTTTACAAAGCAGCCATGTGTGCAGCAGCCAGAGAGGAGCAAGAAAATTATTTGTGATGATGTGCGTAGCCACCTTCAGGACAGGCATCTCCCAAAGTGTGAGCAACAGCAAGCTGGACAAAAGAGCTCTGGCTTCAGGGATAAATACAACTACAGCTGGTGTCTTCCATGGACTGGACACAAAGGAGAGCCAGGGGTAAATGTATTATGTGCTGTGGATTAAAACAGCAACAGGTGGGACTTCTGATGGTGTTTTGGTTAGCTCTTGTAAGAGTAAAAATATTCTTATCCTTGGGCCAAATAATAAAGTGTGAGGAAGTCCTCACTGCCTGTTGTAGAGTAGGCTTTTTTTGGCTGCAGAACTGTTCTTTCTTATCCCATGCTACAGTGTTTACCTCCCGCTTACCTCACATATTTTCTGTTTTGTTGTAGCCCACTTGAATAAGAACACTAAAAATAAAGTTTCATTAGCTGTATATGTTCTGAAAGGGCAAGTATGCAAAGAGAAGTTCATAAAGCTAACAGAACAAAACAATAATTTAAGTGCCATGTTCGTCTTAACAATCAATTGATGTTAAGAATGAGAATATAGTACGCTGATTGAAACTTGTCCTTCTAGATGCAGCTTTTATTCCCATTTGACTACATTTATTTTTCTACCATAACCTTTGGCTCATTTGAATTATTGTTTCCCACAATCAAATATGTTAGTGTAATAGTAAAGGTTTCCAGAAGGACTTTTTTCCCTCTGCTACACTGGGAAAGGCTCTGCATGTAAACTGCTATATGACTTCATGCTAAGTAGGCACACTAAACATGATACGTTTATTTTATCATTTGTAGCTAAAGAGACGTAATTATTTAAGTGGGTGTAATTTAGTGTTATGGCATCCCTCAAATTGCAGTCCTGAAATTGCTTTAATCTACTTTGGCTGGGGAATATATGAAAAGTTGAAAAGCTAAACGAAAAACCCTGAAGCCCAGAAAGGAGTTGTTACTGGGGGTTGCACAGACATCTTTGTGACATCTTTTCAGGAAGCAGTCCTGCTTCTGCAAGAGCTTTACTATCTATTGAACTATTTATGGACTATTTATCAGTCATCACTGATTGTGGTTCACCACCAGCAGGCTTATGTGTCAAGGTAAAAATGGGTGCTCTAGGCAAGCTACATACACTGTGCCTTTTACAGCCTATGGAGAGAGTGAGGGACTAAGCTGTCCATCCTTTCAGGACTGAACTTTTGCTGTTTTTAATATTAACAATATTAAATATTAAAACTTCTATTAATTAGAAGTTTTGAATTTTTCCCCATTGTTTACATTCAACTTGCAAAGCCAGCAGTAACAGCAACACACCAAGTTGTGTGAAAACGGCAGCAACAAACTACGGTCTTCTGATTTTTAAATATACATTTTGCAGGAAGAACCTCTCTAGATTCATGCCTGTGCTTTCTAGCAACTAGTCCTCTCTGTGAAAATCAGTCTGAGCTGTTTAAAGAGAAGCTTCATTAAGAATCTGTGCTTTATAAACTGGGTGTGGTATCCTGATTTTTTTAATGACTTAAGCACATTTTGAGCTAAGTAGAGTAGCTGTCTAATACTTTTGCTAGAATGGAAATATCAAAGTCAGCTTTTATTATTACCGGAATCTCTTCTATGGAAAGCCATTCCAAACAGAAGTGTGTAATATCTGCATTTAAATAAATTTAGCTTCTTAGTGGTTCTCCAATGACTTTGGGCTACCTCCTGTTCCCGTTGAAGTCGGTGGGAATGGTGCCACTGACTTCACTGAGCTTGGGATTTGGTTTCCTTTCATCAAAGATTGTTCTAAATGTAGATCCCTGCAGCCTCAGTTAGGTATACATCTCCATCCCAGTTAAGCATGAAATGAAAAGGACTTTTGCAATAAACTAAAGCATTTTACTTCCTTTTAGAGCCACCTTCTGCTACCACCCGTTGAGACTAGGAGAGCTGCCCTGGTTTTTTAGGTTTATGAGTATGTTTCTTTTTCCACTGTGGATGACTATGTTAACTGCTCCAAAGTTACTCTTCCAAAAAACCCAGAACCTCTGTGGCAGTAGAGATGGAGTGGTTTATTCCTAGTCTGTTATTCTGCCTCTAAAACAATCGTGAGGGGAAAGTTCCATTTTCTCTCTAGGCACCTGGCACCGATAATAACTAATGTAAATTGTGGCTTAAAGCAGTAAGCAGACCCTGTGAATTTAAGTTAAGAGCTGGTGTGTGTGAATTTTACCTACAAAAACAAGCTGCTCGTAGGTAAATCTTCTGCCAATTTTTATTGTCCTGAAATAGAGGTTATTTTTTCATACTTTCATTCTGTTTTGGTATCTACCAAAAGAGACAGTCAAAATTTTGCTCAGACAGTGGAATAGCAGTCAAAAGAACTAGAGTCAAAAAATCTGTTTCCATCAGGGCAGCTTTGCCCAATGCTACTATTTCTGTTGTTGCAGAAAGTTTAATCTATCTCTCAAATCATATTTTGTTCCAAGTTTGGGTAAATTTAAAGTAGTCTGTTTATTCCATTAATGACAAGGAGAGAAAGTTGACAAAAAGCTATTGAAAATTATTGTGAACAGTAATAGGGAACAAGAAAAAAGCAACTACAATAAACTGATCTTCAAAAAGAGAACATACAGACAAGGCAGACCAATCAACCAGAGCAGAATGAAAGCATCTGGAAAAGAACCTTAATTACACTGCTGCCTTCTGCAGTACCTCTAGAGCACATCATCCCATCCTCTCTGCATACATGTTCTTGAGGGCTTTTACTATGATCAACAGAAATCCCTTAGCTTTTGGAGGAGGCTCCTATCCAAACAGCTCCACTACATTTCCTGGGCTAGTTGACCAAAAATAGGTTTTAAAGGAGTAAAGTTTTAGTTAGAATAAGTGTTGATGATTTTTAGTTAGAATTATTGTTCATGCAATATGCAGCTTTTCAGGAGGCTGACCAAAACCTACCGGAACAGAAATAGTTCTCTGTGTATTACACTCATTTGTGAATAAGACATCCAGAGGACTTGGAATTTAAATGTCCAGACTCTGAGGATGCCTACCTCTCCCACAGGGACTTATTATTGAAACAAAAACGTGCTACTGAGGGCAGCTATCACTGGCATGTTAATATGCTTGACTTATTACCAAAGGTGTTTGATTGAGTGCTTGTATGTGTGTCTGTAATAGGTGTTTTTAATGTCTGCAGGAGAGAAGTGAGTAGTGACTCTTAACAGGGGAAACACAAGTCTCCATGGGAACGTAACAAACATGGTTGCACAACAGTGATGCTTGCATTTCTAGGTATGTATCTGTTTCTTGGTCTATTTCTGTCATGCTGTCACCTGGATTATACATTCAGTTGCACTGTTAGCATCATTACTGGCCCACTTTTCTGTCTGCTTTCTTCATTTTATCTAATTAGAACCTACCCCTATCCCCCATGATAAAATATTTCCATATATTCTAGGTTTGTTCTTCTATTGTTTATATTTCTGTGTATTTTTGCCCCAAAATATGCTTACAATGTCTTCAGTGATTTGTTACAACAAATGTGAAGAGCAGAGTTCATCCACTAAATTTTACATTTGGTCAAATGTTATTGCTCAGTTGAAATTGCTTTGAAATTGTTTTGACAATGTAAAATAAAGATGAGAACACAATGCATACTGTGAGGTCAGGGAACAGTTCAGGCATGGTAACTCATGGAGATGTTCTGGAAAGTGTTCTGTGCTTTAATATAAAAAGGTAATTTTCTTTGTCCTTTCTGATTACTGGACCAATGAGTGTTGTTCTGCAGGTGTGATGGGACTGCTCATTGTGTTTGAAGCTCAGTTTTACCCAGAAATTGCTTACCACTGTCACTTGTGGCAAGCACACTGATGAGTTATGGAGCAGCATTCTCCGCTCCTTTGAGCATTGTTTAAAATGTTGCTCATGGTGCTCACAGCAGAGCACAAAGCAGTTCTGTATGTGTTTTAGCCAAGGACAGGCTGTGATCACTTCATTCCTGCTGAGAAGTAGTTTCTCAAATAAAAATACTATTGAAGAGAGCAAGAGTGTAAGCCACTTTCTTGTGTGAATAATTTATTACAATGTTTTTTGTTCTGATTTGGCTTTTTTCTTACGTATGATCCATGTGCGAGAAATAACAGTTTTACTTTTTGCATTAGGAAGCTGAACCTGCAGAGATAATGAGGTGTGTGGAGGGGTTTCCAATCACATGCAACTTCACCTAAAAATTACTGAGCTAGCTACAGAGATTTTCCCAAAAGGCTGCTTCTACAGAACTATTACTTCAGACTGCAGGAAGAACTGTCAATAGCATGACTGGCAAAAATCAACTCCAGTCATTAAAGTAGGTAGCTAAGCCACCAAGCACCCACAGAAGATGAGCTCATTGAGTCAGAAGATGCCACTTTAATGAAGTAGTTTTAAAACCAAAATTGTATTTTTTCACAGATTAGATGACTATCTGCCAAACTACCATGGCTGTATTTAGGTTGGCTACCCATCCAAATTATGTGAGCATGTAGAACTATAATGTACCATATATGTCCATCTCTAGCACTGTACATACCACAGCAATGAATGTATGTACCATCATGGAGTTGAAACAATAGGGGAGCTAATTCTTAGCTGTATATAGCATTTTAGCTCCACTGAATGTAAAGTCTGATGATGATTTTGCTCCAGGGAACATCTTGCCCTCCCTGAATTTAGATTAATAATCATATGCGCCGGTACTGGGAAGGTCCAGCCACATTCTTGGGGTGTGCCCTCGGTCCAGGAAGCTTCAGCTGAGGCAAAACCATGCTGTGGCTGGACCATGAAGAGATGTCTTTGCTCAAGTGGTTTAGAATGCCACCAAGTACACCTGAGGCAGTTCAGGGGCAGGCAGGTGTGAGGAATGGCAGTCTCACAGTTCCCATGGACCTTTCAGCAAACAGGCATCAGCACAGAGGCCATCACTTCACACCTCAGCATTGCATTTTTTTTTTTAATCCAGTCTCTAATCCATTTATTTTATGAAGTGAAACATTCCAAAATTACAAAAGTATTTATATTTTGTGAACATGTGTGAGCCGGCTGGAAAGATTTGTGAATTTTTCATACCTTTCTCTGTAGCTAACTCCTGGGTCCATCTTCACAGCTGATTAACCTGCATTTCACACACCTCTTTAAAACCTCAGTTTCAGGTTACTTTCTGAGATGGGTGATACTCAATGCAAATGGGTTTTCTTATGAGGATTTTGAACTAGAAATGGTAAAATATGAGGGTAAAGACAGGGAAAAAACACTCTTAAATGTGTGCCAAGTACTAACTCACAGAAGCCGAGCAAGTTTTCATAAAGAATGTTGACCCTGGCAGCAGGGTGGTGATTTTTCTCACTGCTAGCATTACTGAAAAGTCCATAAAGTAGCAAGAACAATTAAATAAATACAGTGGCAATGGTGCTAACCAGGATAGGTAGTGATAGCCATTGTTACCAGGCTTATTGTGTTACATTGGCTTAGCCAAGAAAAACCTTATCTGATTAAAACAATAGTTCCCAAAATGCACTCCTTTTAGAGAAATTGATTTTATTCAATGTGGAATTCCAAAATAAATATAACACAATATTTTAAATTTAATTATGCAAATCTATCAGGATGCTCCAGCCAAGCAATAACCCAAATGAAGGTAATCTTGGCTGGTATGTTACCCTTTAGCTATGAAGTTGTTGTAAGTTCCACTTCTGGTATGGCTCCATGTATACGAGTGCAGCATGGCTTAAGCCTCTCTCTTTGAGTTGTCTTTTTTTACAATAGAGCTGGAAAGAATGTTTATCACCAACAGGAGTACATTCCTTGAGTGATGGTTTTCTGTTACCAAGTTATGATTTTGAAAAGGATCCCCACCTCCCATTGAACAGGCCCCAGGATTTATGTACTTTCTTTGGCCAACATTTGAATCTGGCTTTGAAGCCAAATATGAGAAGCAAAGCTTGCAGGAAGATTTTCTTTCCATGGTTTCTTAGCATATACACTTACTGCACAGAGGAAAAACACATGTAGTTTGTTCATCTGACAGCTTTCATCCCTTCAGATGACTTTCCTGACCTCTCCTCACTATCTGTACTCCCTTCACACACCTTCTAAGCATCTTAGGATGTGTAGCAAAATAAATATATTTTATATGATACAGAGGAATAGTTCATGTCCTTTTTTCATCTGAATAATGCGAAAACCTAAGATCCAAACACATTTCTTTCCTCATCTGCCTCAGGCCCTCTGAAAATACTAAAATATTCTTATTGCAAGATTAAACATTTACACAGACATCTCAAATTTTCAGACTACCTTTGGTACAGGAAAATGTGTTGATCAATTCTTTAATTTCTTCTCCAATCAAAGTTGAGTTCCACATGCAATTTAAAGAGTTTTGGAGAAACTTTATCCAGTATCTCACCAGAAATATCCTTACTTATTTCAAAAGCTGGACTGGACTAAGTCTTTCCTACTTCACTGTAATGGAAGTTTCCTTAATTTAATAATTTTGATACTCTCTGTAATTTTATAAAAATCCCTGGAGGTCTATCAACCCCTTTAAAAGAAAGAAAGAATAAACTGAAAGTAGTCTTTAATCTTTAAAAATATTAAATTTAACTTAAAAACATTCAAATTAAATTTTCAAATTCAGCCACAGCGTCTTGAGTCCATTACTTGAGTTGTAGTTTTTTTATATGACACCTGGAAACACAATGCAAATTTCATGAAGTTTGTTGTTTCTATACTGTGTTTATCCCATTTACTTAAATCTGTTTTATGTATTTCTTCAGTTTTCTTGAATGAAAAGTACCTTTTTACTAGGACACTGAAAATTAGTCAGAATTTTCATGAATACTTGTAGCAGTAGTTAAGATATCTGTAAGATGGTTTCAGCATCTCCAAAGCCAGCCCAACAGAAGAGTTTCAAGGCTGGTATTTAAAGCTTTTCTAGATTAGACATACCCCAGAGGGAAATAGGATGGTCTGCTCTTCTTCAAGGACACCTCGTCTATTGAAAATGCCCCATGGGTTACTGGGCAGGGATACAACTGCTGCTTGGGGACCTAAAAAGGTGATTGTGTTAAAAGTCAAAGTGCAGAAGGAAGTAAAATATGCTAGGTTATTAGAGCTAGAGCTGGGATGGTTCTGGTTCACATCAGAGCAAACCCCCTGGGAAGGAACTATGCCCAGCAACTCTTCAGGCTGGTCCAAAAAAACTTCATTTATACAAAGAGTTCAATGCCTTCAAATTCTTTCCCATGCAAGCAGTAGATCAAAGCCTTTGCTGCTCTACTGCACGACACAGTGGCCAGGCTCATGACACAGGCCAAATCAAAGAAATTTTGGGTGGGATCTAATTTAAGGTCATGCCCCTTGTCTAGCTGGAAAAGCATTGGCTTCTTCAGCAGGACTGTGGAATGAAATCTTGTGAGTAGTGTGCAGCTCTCTTAAACATGCATCTGCCTGGCTCACATTTAGGCACTGGGTCCTGGTGGGGGCTCCACACATTGTTCCCTGGGACAGGACACAGCTTTTTCCTTGTGCCAACCTCCTGTGCTTCAGGCTGCACCCCCTCACGCCTGCTGTCTGATGCAGAGGTGGAGGGGGATCAGTTGTGGTAATAATGGTCCTATCCAAGTTCCCCATCAGGGCTATTGGCTTTCCCTATATTCTCAGTTGGTGCCTGGACTCCTCTCATGCTGGGGTGAGGGACTGGGATGTTCAGAAGCACACTGGCCCTGCAGTACAGGACACCCTCACAGGCTGAGACCACAGTCTTACAGCCAACAAGCTTCTTCTGCTGAAAAGCTGGGGTGAGACTTTAACGTCAAAGGAAGTTGCAACTTTCTACTCTGTGTTTGTATTTACGGTAGGGAGAGGAAATTAAAGCACTGGCAGCAGCTCTGAGCAGGCCAAGGAGATGGGAACTTGAGGCTGATCAGAGATGGAAGGAAGAGATGGGAACTTTAAAGAAAGGAACAGAGTTTCAATTGAAATTTCCACTGTCTAAGATGAGCAGAAATGTTTTTTCGCAGCATCCTCTTTTAACAGGGAAACCTTCAGATTTATTAATCCTATAATCCTATAAGACAGTGATCAACAAAATAATATAATAAAAAGAATGTAAAATTTTATTAGTTTTCAGTTGGGTACAGCTTTCCCAGTCAGGACTACAGGGATATAAATTCACAAGTAAAATGATTTATCTTCGACACCTGTTTCATTTGAGGGATTCCTTTGCCTAAAGGTCTCTAGAATGATTCTAGCATAACTAATATCAATGGGGAAAGGAAGGTTATTGTAACCTCCAAATTCAGCCAGATGCACGAGTGAGGCTTCTGCAGAAACCTCCAACAAAAGTGGACCCCAGAGCTGGAAATGGACTTTTCTTACCTGAAGTGCTGGAGAAAACATAAAACTGCAATGCTGTATAAGTTTGCATTTCCCTCTCTTTCTATGTATTGCATTAATAATGTTTTATGTCACCACTTTAGCTGAAAATAATGAAAAGGCTTTTCTCAGTTTCCTCTGCAGTAGACAGCTGACCACCAGTGTTACCTTGGATACTTGAGATAAATATTTCAAATGAACTCTTAAGTACATGCTTGGTGCTTTGCTCTACAAGACATTCTCCATACTACAAAGAAAACAATGAAGAACATTAATTAGGGATATTACAGCAATACTCCAGGGTTAGGAAATGGTTTCTGTTTTTCTTACAGTTTTAACATCTATTTCTGATCACTGTGAAATCTAGTGTAAACTCAAGGAGTTGTGAGATGCATTCTTCAGGCATTTAAAGAAAAAAATTACTAGAATCAATTACATCAAATCACCTCTCAACTTCCTCTCAGGCAAAGGTGAGTGAGAGTAAGGAGTTACACTATAAAAACCTGAGGTCACCCTTTACTAATTTACCTTGGTCTTACAGCTTCATTGGGGAAAGAAATGGAGAATGGTGTTCCAGAAACACTGGGTCCTGCTGTGGCTTGAGCTGAGTCTTTCCTTGCATCTGTATAAACTGAGTAAGCAAGAAGCTGTTGTCTGCTCGCATTCACACAGTGCTTACTGTTACTACCTGCTCACCTTCTGCTTGAGTGTTTGAGTGATGGGACAAAAGAAGGCATGAGTTACAATAGCAAAATAATCTAAATCCAGAAAAAACTCAGAGGATGAATGAAAAGAAGTGATGCCCACTTGAGCAGGTTAAAAAGAGGAGGGAAGGTGCGGGAAGGGAAGGTGCGGGAAGGTGCGGGAAGGTGCGGGAAGGTGCGGGAAGGTGCGGGAAGGTGCGGGAAGGTGCGGGAAGGTGCGGGAAGGTGCGGGAAGGGAAGGGAAGGGAAGGGAAGGGAAGGGAAGGGAAGGGAAGGGAAGGGAAGGGAAGGGAAGGGAAGGGAAGGGAAGGGAAGGGAAGGGAAGGGAAGGGAAGGGAAGGGAAGGGAAGGGAAGGGAAGGGAAGGGAAGGGAAGGGAAGGGAAGGGAAGGGAAGGGAAGGGAAGGGAAGGTGCGGGAAGGTGCGGGAAGGTGCGGGAAGGGAAGGGAAGGGAAGGGAAGGGAAGGGAAGGGAAGGGAAGGGAAGGGAAGGGAAGGGAAGGGAAGGGAAGGGAAGGGAAGGGAAGGGAAGGGAAGGGAAGGGAAGGGAAGGGAAGGGAAGGGAAGGGAAGGGAAGGGAAGGGAAGGGAAGGGAAGGGAAGGGAAGGGAAGGGAAGGGAAGGGAAGGGAAGGGAAGGGAAGGGAAGGGAAGGGAAGGGAAGGGAAGGGAAGGGAAGGGAAGGGAAGGGAAGGGAAGGGAAGGGAAGGGAAGGGAAGGGAAGGGAAGGGAAGGGAAGGGAAGGGAAGGGAAGGGAAGGGAAGGGAAGGGAAGGGAAGGGAAGGGAAGGGAAGGGAAGGGAAGGGAAGGGAAGGGAAGGGAAGGGAAGGGAAGGGAAGGTGCGGGAAGGGAAGGGAAGGGAAGGGAAGGGAAGGTGCGGGAAGGGAAGGGAAGGGAAGGTGCGGGAAGGGAAGGTGCGGGAAGGGAAGGGAAGGGAAGGGAAGGGAAGGGAAGGGAAGGGAAGGGAAGGGAAGGGAAGGTGCGGGAAGGGAAGGTGCGGGAAGGTGCGGGAAGGGAAGGTGCGGGAAGGGAAGGGAAGGGAAGGTGCGGGAAGGGAAGGTGCGGGAAGGGAAGGTGCGGGAAGGTGCGGGAAGGTGCGGGAAGGTGCGGGAAGGGAAGGGAAGGGAAGGGAAGGGAAGGGAAGGTGCGGGAAGGGAAGGGAAGGTGCGGGAAGGTGCGGGAAGGTGCGGGAAGGTGCGGGAAGGTGCGGGAAGGGAAGGGAAGGGAAGGGAAGGGAAGGGAAGGGAAGGGAAGGGAAGGGAAGGGAAGGGAAGGGAAGGGAAGGGAAGGGAAGGGAAGGGAAGGGAAGGGAAGGGAAGGGAAGGGAAGGGAAGGGAAGGGAAGGGAAGGGAAGGGAAGGGAAGGGAAGGGAAGGGAAGGGAAGGGAAGGGAAGGGAAGGGAAGGGAAGGGAAGGGAAGGGAAGGGAAGGGAAGGGAAGGGAAGGGAAGGGAAGGGAAGGGAAGGGAAGGGAAGGGAAGGGAAGGGAAGGGAAGGGAAGGGAAGGGAAGGGAAGGGAAGGGAAGGGAAGGGAAGGGAAGGGAAGGGAAGGGAAGGGAAGGGAAGGGAAGGGAAGGGAAGGGAAGGGAAGGTGCTATTTAGGATGCACTGTGTACTTCATCTCATATGAGTTCTGATGCCCTGCTAATCAAGAGTCTGTTTCTGCCATCTTATGTAGCCTCTTATATCCAAAAGGTCACTCTTTCAGTCACTCTTTCTAACAAAGAGCCTCCATCTGCCTCTGAAGCAGAACTAGGACTACAAAGAGAAAGGTGCTGTAGGGAAAAACTATTCATGATCCTTAACCACTCAGCAGAGCTAGGTTTAATATACTCCTTCTATCTGAGGAATTGAGGAAGAGCATCCTCGGTGCGTGGTAGATAGTCTAAAGTACTTGTGCTAGTGCCAAGGAATTCAAATGCCCACTAGAAAGAAGATTCTCATGTCTGTGTAAATGTTTTTTTTTTTGTTGTTGTTGTTGTTGTTGAAAGGCTGAATTTTCTGTATGTTCTAAATTAAGTATATTTGGGCAGATTTCTTTGATATCTAGCATGCTTACAGAGGTTCAGAATAGGGTTAATCCTCAAAATGTGGCAGAATATAAGCCACAGCAATGCAAAACAACTCTTCAAGAAACATTCCTAAAACTAAATTAAACAAAACCAGGAAAAAACAAAGAAAGTCAATAAAGCTCATTCATTTCTTTAAGTTTCTTGTGTATAGGTCTAGGGTAGTAAATTCTGTCTTCAGGGGATGCAAGGCTTTACCCTAGCAAGTGTTACACTTTGGGGAAACAGCACTGAATCTGGGATACTTGAAAAATTAAGTTCTGAGAATGACAGAAGTCAAATACTTCACATCTGGGATGTTGAACCCTTTCCCAGGCAGGCTGGAGAAAGAGATGTGGAAGATCTTTCTAGTGTTTTGATCAGCTCATTCTACCACTTTAAAATACACCCAGTCCTCTGCACTGGTTCTGTCTTATGCAGAGATTTCATCCCCCTTCAATAGGGCTGTCACAGACTGGCCACCATCACAAAGGATGCCTGTTGTGTACCTAAAGAGCATCTGCATGACAGGGGTTGCATCCAAACCACCTTTTGGAAAGTGGGATCAAAGTTGTACCAACTTGTGTCCAGACAGGGAATGTCTCCAGCACTGCATTCAGCTGCGTTTGGCTTCTCTCTCTGCCAAAGACATCCAAGGCTAGGTCACTGTTATTACCTGCAGATGAGATTCTCAATGTTCGACACATGTAATCAGTTCAGGTACTTTATAGATCTTCCTTTGATGCCTAATAACTTTTCTGATTCTGTTTTGTCATATGAGAAACAGACAGCAATATCACAAGGGATTTGGGATTCTCATCAATAAAATGAGCAGAATAAGTGGACTATTCATAACAGATCTGGTTTAGCTGACACTCAGCTCAGAAGCAAGAAATGTATTTTTTCATGACCACAAAAAGAGAGATAGGGTTCAAATATTAAAAAAAAGTGCTGTTAAAAAAAAATATTTTGCTCCTAGAAAGAAGGAAATGTTTAACTAAAAATTGGTATTTTTTTATTATTAAATTAAATGTAATTTAAGCAATCAAGGAAAGGTGGATAAAATGTCAAATTCATCTAAAAATCTCCAAATCAAAGGCGAGGGTGAAGAGTGGGACCCAAACACACATCAAGGTTACAATATTTAAAATTGCCAAAAAGTAAGATAACAGAACAATCAAGACTTTTTTCTCTTTCTGCAGCACCCAACAGAAAGTACGGTTATGTCCTTTTTCCTTATTTCCTCATATTTATGCATATATACATATATACACTCACATCTTCACTTCAATTCTAATGTGAAACATGCTTACTCTGTTTGTTCACAAGTTCTTATCACTGAGTCTTGAAATCTCAGGTAAATTTACATTTACATTTATTTCCAATAAAGCATCTGGTTTGCCCTAACTTTTAACAGGCTTAAAAGCCAAGGAGAACCTCAATCTGAGCTAGAGATTTAAACTACTAGAAAACTTTAAACCTTCCACAGCATACCTCTCATTCCTAAATGGTAAAGGAATGTACAGTCATCCTAAAAAAATGTTAGGTACTTGTTCCACAAAAGCAAAGCCACTGCTATCCCTGTAGAAAGAGTTAATTATGTGTTGCTAGGAGGGAGACCTGGAACCACTCTTAAGAAGTTGTCCCCTTTATGCACAGACTCAGTGCTGCCAGTCTTATTTAGGGAGGGACAGTCAGGCTGCTCATTCCAATTTCTTCTCCCATCAGCAGGAGGAAGTGGCAAATTAAGCTTGTGGTGTTTCCAGGCCATGTTTACTTGTGCTATTCCACTATTAGGAGTTTTAAGTAGAGCAAGTACACCAACAAGCCAAGAACAAGTGAGGAGAGCAATGATGGATGTCCCTTTCAGGTGACTCACTAAATCATAGGAACTGGCTGTTCCAGCAGATTTCAAGGAGTGATGCACTTCATCACAGGCTTGTTAGATGAGTAGTTTCCTTTACAAACTTATTTCATTGCCCAGTAGAAAGAACAAGTGGTATCCCTCATTCATGGTCATTTCCAGGTAGGATTCAGGATGACAGAAGCTGCCTTCCTATACTTTGAAAGATGGAGCTCAAACCATGTGTTCCCACACTGTCCAAGAGTAAGAAAAAAAATGAAAGAATAGGGTCCAGAAACAATACTTTCTTGCACTTTTCATCAATTAACCAATGCTCCTATTGGCAGTGGGAATCAATGGGAGTCCTATCATGGACTCTTTAGTTCAGGATTTCATTCATAGCCTACTGGAGAGGTCACATATAGATCAGGTAAAATAGAACCACGTAGTCTCAAAGCATTACTTTAAACATCAGACACATCTTTGTTATTTCTAAATGCACTTTAACAAAAACAGCATTATTTGGCCAATTTCCAGCAATCCTACTTGAAAAAGGCAAGCTGGAGAGTAGGTTTGGAAGGAGAGAATTACTTTCCAAGAAATTTCAGAAAAAACACTTGAAGAAGTGACTTCATGGAGTAGCATACAAACCTATTTGCAAATAAGATTGTTGCTTCAGGCTGCTCCTCTGTCTGTGTGAATTTGGGATGAATATTGTCTCTGAGAAAGATTTATTTTCCAATATGCCCCTTTTTTTTAACCAAGGGGTATTTTCAGATCATATCAGTTCTCACCTCCTTGACACATTTTGGTTCCACTTGTAATTTAAATAGGGGAAAAGATAGTTCTGTGCTAGTACCATGTGCTCCTTGAGAGATCCACCTCCACATCTGTTGTTCTGCATAAATCTATCTGCTATATTATTGGCTGAAGTTCAACAGAGTCTATACATTTCCCCAATTAAACCATCAGTTAACAATTCCCAATTGGTGACCGTAATGTGCCTTGTGGATAAAAAGCTCCAAAACTTTTTCTGATCTGAGAAAAATGGGGGGAGCAGGAGTGTGTGTGTACCACATGAAACGCTATTAATAATCTTCCAGCTGTGAGTAACCATACATTTGCAGACCACGGTGAACATATGAGCCTGTTAAAATTACACACAGTTTTTACATATAACCAATGCCTGTTTCTGTATGCTAATGCACCAGCCAATTAGTTGACATCCACAATTAATTCTTCTTTCTCTGTCACCTAGTTAGCATTGAATGAGGTTGGTGGGTACTTGAATTCTCATGTGAATCTTGATTGCATTGTAGAATATGATCAAAAGGCTCTGCTTGAATGTGAATAATTGTGTTGCTTGCTGTACTTGATGGCAATTTACTTAAATATGATACTCTGCAGGAGAATTTGTTCAAAGTAAAGTCACAACCAGCACTTTATCGTTTCCATGCACAGTATTTCGGAATATTGCCTCTTGAAAGCCTTAAAAAAATAGCAAGAAGACAATGCCAAGAGGAGAAATTAAAGCACTGGTATGACCAGTCTTTATTATCAGTGTGTGGCAAAATTTATAAGCCTTAAGTTAATCATGTGAATACCTAAAACCTAATAATCAGCAGTTCCCTTGTCTGAGAGAGCACTGAGGTAATGTCTTTAATAGAAAATATATTCGATAGCACAGATTCTTCCAGCCCTGATACATTCCATGAACTAATCACAACTGATCTCAGCATCCAAACCCTCTCACACCTGGTGACTTCCATGAAGGTTTGCAGTCTGCACACACATGCCTGTGCATTATTGTCAAATAGCTGGCAAATTCACACTATTACGGTAATGAAGCTTCATGCAGTTTTTATTGTCACATATAAGTGGCTGAAAAATAAGGACAAATATACTACAGAATAGAAATGTTGTAAAGTATTAGAGTTGGTTTTTTACTAATTGTCAGCTCTACTGTTTCTCCCACACTTTTCACTTCATTATCAGAATAATCTTTCACTGCAAATAAAGTCACAGAATATTAGTTATCATACTGATGTAGACTGTGTTCTCAGAATAATACTTGTCCCTGACTTAGGTATTATAGGCCTAGAGAGATATAAATTTAACAGCTTCTACTGGTCCTAATAAAGAAGACAATGGGTCTCAGTTCACAGCCACATTTCCTTTATTATATCCATATTTCTTAAAAAAATCTTTCTATTTCGTTGAGAATTTACTCCCATCTAGCAGTACAATAAAAATGTTTACAGTCCTGTACCTGTTCAGGACCTCCAAAACCATCTCACTGTCTTTAGATGAACCTACCCTGTTCATCTAAACCACCCAGGGAGCTGGTGTTTTTAATCTTGAAAAAGGGAATATAAACAGAACTCTTGTTATCAGGTCCAGACAAGCTATTTCTCTGAAACAGCTGTCTCAAGTTCTTCATGGTGGTTCCCAATTTGGTTGTTTTACTCTGGCTGACTGGCAAAGAAAGAAGATGCAAAGCACCACTGTGTTGCTGCCTCTCCCCTCTCCTTGTTGGTAGAGGAGAAAAACTGAAATACATAGCAGGACAGGACTGTGCTGCACCCTGCTCTAAATATAAAGTAGACTGAGCAAGGTGTTTCTTCAGCACCAGAAGAGGAGCACAGTCCATTTACTCTTTTCCTTGTGGAACAGCTCCTGAGGCAGAGCAGTGCTGTGAAAGGTCTTGCTCAATAGTTCAGACTGAGGTTTGAACTATCAAAAAGAAAAAGTTTATCCCAAGGGAAATTAGAGGAATAAATAAGAATCAAGGATGGAACTGTCATTTATTACCATTTTGGACAGTTAAACAATAAGAACAAGAGTAAAGCCTTTTGGGTCAGTAGTCTTGATGTCAGAGACAACAGAACTGTGAGTCTGGTATATATATGTCTTGTACATCTTCAGCATCTACAGCTGTTATTAGAGATCCTAGAGGTAGACCACTCACTAGGTTTCTGTTTACCTACACATTGTCCATGAGTTTGTCTAATTCTTTTGAAACTACTGATACTCTCTGCTTCCACAGCTTCCTGCATCAGCAAACTCCTCAATGCAAGTTAGGCTGTAGGGACAAAAATCTTTTGTCTCTACAAAAGTTGACAATTTCTCAGGTGAGAAGGGAGCATGAGATTTCCCCTCCTTTTTAACAGCAATCATCTGTCCTGTTAGAAATCTAAAGATGTGCCAAAAGATATCACCTGGTCGGGAGCTTCTTGTTGACTGCTAGTGGTGTTCAGCTGGTGAGAAAGGACAAGGAAACAACATGAGCACCCAGGCAACCGAGATTTTTCTGCCATTCTCCTCACCGGAGACACCTATACCCTATGAGGTAAATTAAGGTTGGAGTATCAGATCAGAGTTTTGGCTTAAAGTCTCAATTTCCTGGCTTTTTGTGGGTTTTAGGCAGACCCTTAATGTTACTTTAATGTAGGGGGTTTCTTGTGGTTTAATATTTCCAAAGTCAGTAAATTATTTCCAGCATATGTAAAAGAGACAAATTTCTCCTGTGGTTAGTGACCACAAAGCAAAACAAGAAACAGAAATACTCGAGAGTAGCATTCTTTAGAAGAGGTTACAGAGCTTTAAACCTCCCTTTTGATGTTATGTGCAGAGAAACAAAGCTCAGTACAAGGCTGATGATTAATACCTTTACAAAGCATAATAACAAATAAGCACAACCTGTGTCCACCATCTCTGCAGATCAGAACAAAATGCTTTTTGTCTGCTGTGCTAGCAAACACTTTGAAACAATGTCCCCATTCTCTTATATTGATCCCCTAAAAATTTACTGCTGAATTATAAATGTATCCCAGCTTGTGAGGAGAGATACACTTCCAAGCAATGAAGAAAATGTTGTATCAAATAATGGTTTATTTCCACTAGTGAATGATTATTTTTCCTTAGCCTTTCCCGGGGAGGGGAAAGAGAGGTGACCTGATGTCTGAAATTGAAGTAGAATTGTTGATACAGCTGAATGGAGAGAAATTGTAAAAATTTGACTGATATTTTCAGATAAAATCCATAAAGCTTAGGAAATCACAATCTGTGTTGCTGGATGATAGCTAGATGCATTATCCCAGGCCAGCCTCCTCCAGTAACTATTTTGCCTGCAAGGTTTGGAAGCGCTGGTGGCAGATCTTGTGGGACAGATGACCACAGAGGCATTAGTTCTCCTGGGCTTACGGAGCCCCAGCTCCAGCAGCGGTGTGCCCCTGATGCCTGCTGTGTGCACACACAAAGCCAGCAGGTCACTTCCCTTCAGGTCCCCTAGGCCTGGCTGGCTGACGTGGGGCAGGTGGCCTTGGCAAACCTCCTGCCCATGTCTCTAAGCTTGTGCAATGAAAAGAAACTATCACTGGTTCACCACAGCCTCAGGGAAGAGCTGGGAATAGCAAAGTTTCTGTTTACTTACTTGTGAACATTTGGGTAAAAAGATTGATTGTTGAGAAAACAAGTCTTTTTTCAAGAAGTAAGATCGTTTGACCGTACTGACAGTCAGATATACTGGGGACTGTTCATATTAGCTTTGTTCCCAGCACCATTTGAAAACCCTGGTTGCATCACTGACGGGATGCATCCACAAGTGCTGAAAATGCTGGCAGATACATTGCGAGGTCGCTCACAATCATCTTTGAGAGGTCATGGAGATCAAGAGAAGTGCCTGAGGATTGGAAGAAAGCAAATATCACCCCAATCTTCAGAAAGGGTAAGAAGGAGAACCTAGGGAGCTACTATCATCCAGATAGCCCCACCTTCATCCCTGGAAAGGTGAAGGAGCACCTCCTTCTGGAGGATGTCTCTACCCACATGGATGAGATGGAGGTGATCAGGATAGCCAGCATGAGCTCATTAAAGGTAAATCATTCTTATCCCACCTGATTGCCCTCTACAATGAAATAACTGCCTGGATGGATTGAGGGAAGAGCAGGGGACATTGTCTAGCATGATTTTGGCAAGGCTTTTGACACTGCCTCTGACAACACTCTCATAGGGAGTGTGGGCTGGATAAGTGGACTGTGATGTGGCTGGAGAAGCGGCTGAATGGCAGGTCCCAGAGGGTTGTGATCAGTCAGGCAGGGTCTGGCTGGAGTGCTGCCACTGGAGGTGTCCCCCAGGGCTCAGTACTGGGCCCAGTACTGCTGAACTTCCTCATCAGTATCTTGGATGAAGGGGTTGGTGTGACCACTCAAAAAGGTCACTGAGGACACAAACTGCAAGCAGCAGAAATTAATTTGCTTGTCTTTCTCATAATATATTCAGTGTTGTTTCCTGGGATGGTATGGGAGGGAATGCTAGTTCAGTGGCATCCTCAGGAGCAGCTTTGTAGGCTACTCACTGCAGAGATGTTACCATAAATTAAAGGAGATGTAGGAATGGAGGATGAGGTTGGTTGCCCTGTTTTCCCATGCATTCAGTTGGAGCTGAATGAAAGGTGTGCTGTGTATTAGAGGATGAAGAAATATACACCTTGCCTTGAGGTTGTGATTCTTCTTTTCTCAGTACTGCTGTGCTTGGCCCTAACACTGGCAAAGACAAGAAGAGGTTTAAAACAGAAAAAAGTGACTGACATCTCAAATAAACACCAGGCCATATCTCTCATCTACAGAATTTGAGAGGGATGTTCTTCTGTTAATACAGCTGGGAAATCTACAGTTTGTACTGGAAAAGACAAACATTATATTTGATGATGCTTTAAAACATCCAGGCTAGGAAGTTACTTAGATGTTATTTCAATTAATTATTCAAGATTTCCCAAGAGAAACTGCTAAATTGATTAAAATTAACAGTTAATTTAAAGTTAATTTCATGGACAATTAGCTCCAATATTGCTAACTAACCAGCCATATTCTTATTTTTCTGGAAAAAAGTTAAAAAGGTCACAGCCCCTCTTGCTACATCATGGTTTGGAAAAATTATTCATGTCATGCTATGACAGGAAGACATTATTACTCACAATGTGTGGTACAAAATTGACTCTACAAATCACATTCTGCTTTGTGAATCCCATTTTTTTTCTGTTAAACTGGAATTCTGTTCTTTGTCAAAAGCCTGCCATTCCTTGCAGATATTAATACCTCTCTTCTTAAACAAGAATTACTACTGGCAGCTGTGGGATCCCAGCTCACAGTGAGTAACTCCTTACTTCTGTAACAGTTCCATTTGCTTTGGTGGGACTGTTCAGAGTGAAATGGCACTCAATGAGAATAAAAAGGCCAATGCTTAACCTGGTAAACATAGCATTCAGCTTGACTGTTCCCATAAAAATCTCGGCATAAAAGTCCATATTTTCTTGCAAGCATAAGGGTATAGGTAACCTATACAGAGGTTGAAGGTAACCTTAATAGAGTCTTAAAAGACTGAAATAGGTTTTGTTTTGTCTTGAGATAAAATATATAATTAAATATTCAGATTTTAAGGCAACATGTTTACTATTGCTAATATAATATTAATATAGAGACATCCAGTTTTCATAATATATGTATAATAATTGGAAAGAAAAGGCAAATATTCAGAACAGCAGTCACAGTCTTCTTCAAGGTCTTTGAACATCTACTAAGACTTCCTAGTTTAAATCATGTTCATACATTACACCGGTGGGGTTATAACCAATAGTGTAAATATATATGTATTCCATTGTGATGGAATTATATGCAGTTAAATAGTAGGGAATGTACAATGCTGTATGTTGAGATAAGGAATAAAATACATTGTGCTTAGGTAACATCTTCCATTTGATATACTCAGATATTAAGAGGTTAATGAAGTAAATCCTTCTGTAAAGTGGGCAAGTATTAATCTCCAAGAAATTTCTTGTATTCTGCAAGAAGTGCAAGACACAACTTTGAAAAAGCTTTTTTTCCTGACTGATGTCACTGTTTTCTCTGCCATTACAGGGCACAAAACATACATAATTTTATATAAATGGTATACACTGGCATTCATCTGGCATGTCTACATTACTTAGTGATGTCCATGAATAAGGTAAAAGGTGAAAAATTATTACAAACAAATCCTTTAAACCACATCCTGCCATTAGTCTGGGGTGGAGGAAAGGAAGGGATTAATAATACATGGGGAAAAAGCTGACTGAAAAAAATGAGTTGATTTTTTTAACCTAGCAAAGCCCCTATAAAACCAAACTCTTCTTGTTGCCCTGCCTCCAGCTGCATAAGTATCTGTAGAACAGAAAGCTGATAAACAATTAGTAGTAGCCAATGTTCTTTCCAGATGGACATCACTGCTCAAACACCTGCTCTTCAGGTCCTGTAAATACTGGAGGCAGGTGGTATATTTGGACCAAAAAAACAGCAACAAACAAACAAAAAACCACTAAAAGCACCCTGTATTTTTTACCCTCATTTGAATCAAATCTGTCTCTGTTTCAGAATTGGGGCTTTTTTAGAATGTTGGTTCATGAGCTGGTCTGCATGGAGTTTAAGGAAGAAGGGAGAACAGAAGATTTGTTTCACATATAAAGGCAGAAATAAATCTTTCTGAAGAAAACTGACTGGTGACCAAAGTGTTGGTGAGATCAACAAAGGAACAAAAGTTTAGTATTTGAATATAGGACTACATTTGGGTTAGATAGACACACAGGGTGTAAATTAAATGTATATTTGTTTAGGTACCCTATACAGCTGTAAATACCTTACATACTTATTCTCCTTAATTAAAATAATGAAAGTGACAGCATGGATGTGTGATTTTATTTCAGTAGAATCTGATATATTACACCTGCAACAGTGATGTCATGTTTAAAACTGTCCCTACCTAGATCTAAATTGAAGTCAAGTCTTGCTAGGGGTTGTGTGTGACAGTAACAGAAAGGTTACAGAACAGGGTGTTCCATTTGTCTCCTACCTGTGTTGGATTAAATTTCCCTTTATCTAAGAGCTAGTTTGGGATATGCTAAAATAACACAGTGGCAGTCTGGGTTATTGCCCCAAGAAGTGAATTGAAAGACTCCCACAGAGCTGATCCTGCTAGATAAGGCCATATAAGGAGAGTTCCTCTGCATGACATTGCTAATGATTGATACATTGAAGCTATCTTTATCTGTAAAATTGGGGATTTCCCTTCTGTTTCTTCAGAAAAATATTTAGGATTTTTTTTCTCTGTTCCCATAGCTGCAAATTCAAGTGAAGATAACTCATTTCAGACAACAATAAATTTATCAATAGAAATATTCTCTTTCTTGTTTGCCACAAAAAAAAAAAAAAAAAAAAAAAAAGGGAAGATAAATACATGTTTTTCTCTGCATATGAGTCTTTTACACCATTCTATCATTATGTGATATGCAGGTAATAACCCTCTTTGATCACCAGCCTATTATGTGCTAGTTTTAGAAATTATTAATTATTTTGAATTAATTGCAGTTTCCAGGGGTTATGTTGCCTTTTGGTGAGGGCATTGTCTTGACCAGGAATTATGAAAGCGTGTTGTTGAACTTTTTCCCAATGCCAAGATAGAGTAACACATTTTTGGTGTTGTAAGTGCTCCCATATGCTTCAGAAATAATTAAATTTTTATTGACTATTTGGCCTGGCTCCTAAAGATGAATATCCTTCAGATGCTAAGCATTTGATGCATTTGAAGTTTGGGGAAGCTTCTCTTCGCTCCATGGGAAATATGGATGCAGCAGGACTAAGCCAATCCTAGTTTCTTGATATGGTTGGCCAACAAAGGACAGGAGAGAGAAGCAGGGTTCTTTAAAAGAGCTGCCAGTGTCACATATATCAACTTTTCTGTTCAGGTTCTGCTTAGGATTCAAAGAAAGACCAGTTCTGCACAAAAAAAAAAAACTTTAAAGATGGATTGATCCATTTATTATCCAGAGGAAGCCTATACACTTGTAAATTGAAATAATGTGGATGTAAGCAGATGGTTCCATTTTCCTCTCCTCATTAACCCCATTAACATAGGTAACAAGCATTATCTGAGAATTTTCACCAGACACAGCTAGTTCTGTATACAGGAAAAATTCTTAACAGTTTTTCTTTTCCCTCCCTCCCTCCCTTTCTTCTGCGCTTCCTTCTGCCCTTCCTTCCTCTCACTTTCTCTCTCTTGCTGATTTTATTCCACGTTCCATAATTTGATCACAGCAATGAAGAATCTCAAAGATTCAGTCTTATTAGATGATGTTGACATTCCACAGAGGAAGTGATCAGATGACAGCTGCTGTTGCAGTGCTAACTCTAAAATGAGGATATTTCTTTCCCCACCTAGTCCTAGCCAAGATCAATGTTAATTTCTTTTGCTGATGCATTTAGTTTGAGAGGAGAAGCTATTTCAATTTCAGATGGAAGACTGTCTCTTAGTGAGATCAAACATCTGAGTCCACCTGCCAAGAAATGCAGGAAAGAAATCAACACACAGTGAATTTTCATCTATTTTTGTTTTTATTTCCTGCAATTCATGAGAACCAGGAATGCAGATTAGACTCCACCATCCATCGAGAGGCATGTGTTTGCAAGGCTTCCGCTACTTTTTGGAGAACACCCATCCCCTTGCAGCTTTTGGCCAAACCTTTTGTTCTCTGCAGGCCTTGGGTAATTTATCTGTGACTCATCTCTGGCAAGGGAATCCCAGGCTTGTTGGAGAAGCCTGGGAGGGTTCATGGTGATTTATGGACTCTGAAGATGAATGCCCCCTGTTTTCCTGTCTCAAATTCTCACTCCATATTTGCCCTCTGTTCAGCAAAATCTCTGAAAAGCCTTGTATTAATAGGAGCTTCATTGTCTCTTGATGATTCAGCTGGTCAAACGACAAACTGGGCAGAGAAAGGTTTGCAAGCTGGCTGAAGTGCAAATTGAGGCAATCTGAAGGAACGATGTGCTGAGAGAAAAGATGACATGCATTCCTCTGCAGGGATAGGGCAGGTTCAGTGTTGAATATCTGTGGATAGACTGGATACTGGAAGAAGACTGTGGAAACCATTCAAACCACTGGCAAATCTCATAAAAAGGTTCCTTACTGGGGTTGCCTGCCACCTTATTACCCCAGAGCAGCTGTTGCAAAGCGCAGGCATAAACTCACCCCGGCTATTGCAAGCACATTTTCTGCAAGGTGAAAGGTTTGGCGTCTGGAAGTGTCAGAAAGGAGCCTCTTGCCATAAATCACACCAGAAAGCACTCAAATTTGACAAGTGCCTTGAGAGCACTTATATGTTCACCCTAAATTCCAATATCAAAGAGTAGCCCTTCAGACTTTAAACTCCTACAATACAGCACATCTGACATAGGAAGATGTACTAGTGGGGAGCTGAATGCCAGGAGTGTCCTTGACACCTGAGGACAGACAAGGGCTGGCACAAACTGGGCTGCATTAATTTCCTGTGCTCTGCTCCAAGAATGAAGGGGCTTTGGTTTCACTCAGATGCAAAATCCTTTTACTTTTCCCCCTCCACCTGTCCCTTTCACTGCCCAGGTCCCAGCAGTGGAGCCAGCTGAGAGCAGAGCCAGGAGCTCCTGGGTATGAGCTCTCTGCTCTGCGCTCACGCCTGTCCGGGACTAAGGACTGATAATCAGACATCTCATGCTTCATTCTTAAGGGTAAGGGAAATATGTTTTGTAAGTATTTCCTCAGCATCTAGCATTTCTTGTCTAATCAGAAAGGAAAATACTGTGGCACCTCCATTCCTGGGATAGTCACCAATGGTCACAAACTCCTTCCATATATTTTTTTCTTACTGAAATGCTTCCATAAATAAACAAGCCTCCATAAAACAGCAGGAAAAATCCACTCCCAGTGAGACTCCATGGAGGCAGTGTGAGAGGATGACAGTGTCTGAAAGGTGGGGATAAGAAGCTGCCCCCCGCTTGCTCACGCAGACAGCTGTCTCTGCCCAGTTCACTTCTCCTGGTGATTTATGAAGCCCTTTGATCAGAATCGAGTTTTAATTGCCTGAACTGCAGAATCTAACACATGCTTCATCAAGTCAAAGGTAGAGCCTCTTCTTGATGCCTTGCTCGTCTTTTCCATGGATCCAAGCCCTGTAAGATTTTAGGAATCTACCCAATCCCTAACTCCGTCTTTCAAATAGTCATTGGCTCAAGAATCGAAAGAGGAGAGAGAGAGAGGGAGAGAGTGAGAAAGAGAGAGAAAGAGAGACACAAAGAAAGAGAGAGAGAGAGAGACAAAGAGAGAGAAAGAAAGAGAGAATAAGAGAAAGAAAAGAAAAGAAAAGAAAAGAAAAGAAAAGAAAAGAAAAGAAAAGAAAAGAAAAGAAAAGAAAAGAAAAGAAAAGAAAAGAAAAGAAAAGAAAAGAAAAGAAAAGAAAAGAAAAGAAATTTTTCTGATTTTTTAAATACCCTCAAGTTCCCCACCCCATCCATCCCAAGGTCTCAAGAGGCCCCGGAGAGGGGAAGAAGGGAAAAACCCTCCTGGTGGGGTGCTTGGGGGAGCCCTCCTATCAGGCACGGAGCTAGGGAAAGTCCAGCCGGTGGGGACAGATGCTGGGGGATCCCTCCCGGTGGGATCGGATCCCGGGGAAATCCTCCCTGCATGGGAGCACCCCGTCCAGCAGAGCTGGGTCCCCTGCAGGGGCTGGCTGCCCACCCCATCCCTGGGGGAGCAGGTATCATGTTACTGCTGGGCAGGCAGAAGAAAGGCGAGTGTCAGGCACTGTCACGTATTATTAGTACTCTTTCTCCCCATTAAAGCCGTGCCTTTGAGCAAAGGGGTTTCTTTTATGTTCTCCTCCACCAATACTCTGACAGAACTCCTAAAACTCAGGAATTTTCCAAATCAAAGAGTTAATCATTATCCTTCTGTCCGTTTCCCCCCTCTTTGCCACACACGCTATACCCCAAACTGCTTAAACTGTCATTATCCCCAGCACAGATGCCTGTTTAAATTCTTGATTCAAGCTGGAGGACATTTAATAGCTGACTGGATTAAATATTGCAGACTCCAGCCCAAAATCTCTTTGAAAATACAGGTCGAGGAACTATGTCTAAATTCTCTGGATGAAAACTGATCTATGATATACGTTTTAAGTTCAGATCTGAGGACTGGGAGAAGGGGGGAAGGGAGTCTGTTCTGGATCTGGTTTATATTGGTGTAAAAACCTTGAAGTTGAAAGGTGTTTCAGGATGATTAGAGAGGGAGAAGGAAGGAAGGGGCGGAAGGAAGGAAGGAAGTGGCGGAAGGAAGTGGCGGAAGGAAGGAAGTGGCGGAAGGAAGTGGCGGAAGGAAGTGGCGGAAGGAAGTGGCGGAAGTGGCGGAAGTGGCGGAAGTGGCGGAAGGAAGGAAGGAAGGAAGGAAGGAAGGAAGGAAGGAAGGAAGGAAGGAAGGAAGGAAGGAAGGAAGGAAGGAAGGAAGGAAGGAAGGCAGGCCTCTAGGGCAAGAGATGGAGGGGGAGAGGAGGGAAAATTCAAAGAAAGAAAAGGAGGGAAGGAGGGAAGGACGGAAGGAAGGAAAAGAAACAAAGAAAGAAAGAAAGAAAGAGAAAGAAAGAAAGGAAAGAAAGAAAGAAAGAAAGAAAGAAAGAAAGAAAGAAAGAAAGAAAGAAAGAAAGAAAGAAAGAAAGAAAGAAAGAAAGAAAGAACCTCATCAATTAGTTAATCTTTCTTCATGGGAAATTGCTATCTTTTCCATCGCAAATAATTAACTCTGAAGCATGGCAAAGCACTTTGAAAGTGCTGAGGTTCCATGGAGGAATTAGCCGCCTGTTTGAAATTAACACTAATTTGGCTCTTACATCAACAACCCCTTTGTAGACAGCGTCTCACTCAGTCACTAAACATGTTTGATAGCTCTATGGTTCAGGAGTGAGTGTATGTGTGTGTTTGTAGCTGTGTCCAGAATTTATACATTTTCACACGCAAAGGAAAGCTTTACTCTTTTTCAAATTCTGACACAAATGTGAAAGCCATTTTCCTTTTGTTTTCTAAATTGCATTAAAAAATATAATACAAATCAACATTTGCTGAAAATCATTATATCAGCTGACTATTCTGAGTCCATCAGTTATAGCACTAATAGATAAGAAATGAAGAGGGGAGGGGGGGGGGCAAAGAGGACTCCAGCCCTTTAAATAAAAGGGCTCTTTTATTTGAAAAAACTTTAAACATTTTTACAAGATCATGTGATTGGGACTCAGAGGCAATAAATCTAGATTAAGAATCCCTAAGGATTTTTAGACTGATGTTATCTATTATGGATAGCACCTCAGTCAATTTATCTGCATTATATACTCCTGCACTGTCACTCTAAAAGCTTAGTGCTTGATGCCAGCCTTTGTGCCTTTGAAAACATTTGCATAAAAAAAATACTGAATTAATTTCTGTCTTGCAAAATTCAATGAAAACTTGTCTATTATTTAATAGAGGTACTTATTATAAAAGCCTCCACGGCAGTCCAAGATTAATATGTCAAATCCAATTGTAGCCATAGATGTGCAGAAATAAGCAAGGCATATCTATAGCTCATCGAAATGGTCCGTGAAACGAAACAGGCAAGCTGTTTGCAAGAGTCCGACAGCCCTCGGCCTGCCTCTGCTCCAGCGGGGGTCTTTCCCTTGGCCATCCCTGACCCGCTGGCCCGTGGGCTGGCAGAGGGATCACCTTCCTCCCCAGCACCTGCCAGCGTGCCGCCGCACCGACATCCGCGGACATCGGGGCTCTAACATACATTTTACATTAAAATACCACAGCAACTTCTGGAAAACAGCAACAACCGTACAAAAGGGAAAAAAAAAAAAAAAAAAAAAGAAAAAATAAAACCCACCCCGGCACGCCGGGCTGGCATCTACGGAGGGACCGGCTGCTCCTTTCTGAGAACGTCAAACGGAGGGCAGCTTTTAATTTCCTGGAGAGCCGTGGCTCTGCCGCCCTCCCGCTCAGGGACTGGTCCGGGCAGAACCCGGGCAGGGGTCCCTCGGCCACCGACCCCGCTCCCCGGGGCCGGGAGCGCCGGCAGAACCGGGCAGAGCCGGGCAGAGCCGGGCAGAGCAGCCCGCCTTCGCCGCTCCTGAAGGGCTAGGGGCTGCCGGCCCAGACTTTCGCTGCCAGCCCAGACTTTCCTCTGTGCTCTTTAGGAGCTCCTACTCACCTTCAAATAGAAGGCAATTGATTAGTTTCAGTTTCTCCTCCCAGGAGAGATCTGATACTTTCCCTGGGATCAAACGGACCCGAGAATAAAGGAGGGGGTCAGCCGGAGGGAAAGAAAGAATGAGAAAAGAGAGAAAGAAAGAACAAGGGCAAGAGATGGAGGGGGAGAGGAGGGAAAATTCAAAGAAAGAAAAGGAAGGAAGGAGGGAAGGAGGGAAGGAGGGAAGGAAGGAGGGAAGGAAGGAGGGAAGGAAGGAGGGAAGGAAGGAGGGAAGGAAGGAAGGAAGGAAGGAAGGAAGGAAGGAAGGAAGGAAGGAAGGAAGGAAGGAAGGAAGGAAGGAAGGAAGGAAGGAAGGAAGGAAGGAAGGAAGGAAGGAAGGAAGGAAGGAAGGAAGGAAGGAAGGAAGGAAGGAAGGAAGGAAGGAAGGAAGGAAGGAAGGAAGGAAGGAAGGAAGGAAGGAAGGAAGGAAACTGTTTAGACACACTGGAAGAGGATAGCAAGCTTGGACAGAATGCCTTTTTGGGTTTTTTTCACAAACAAATAAAAAATAAAAGCAGTTTAAGTAGAGCCTACATACTCTTGCACATCTATGTACAAATACACACACAGAAAAAGGAGAAATGATTTATGCTTGAATTTCTGTGAGCCTTTCTCTTCCCAGTGTTTACAAGGCGGGGCTCCATTTGCAAGTTGTACATCTGTTCGCTTCACGTGACATTTTCATAAAAGCTCTAACATCTGGTCAAAATAAACTTCCTTCAGGTACCTGCTTAACTTTTCACATGTCAAAATCCCTTCCCCTCTGAAGCACTCCTTTCCTCCACGGCTGCAGTCGCGTGTATTGCTCCTTTCTTGACTGCTTGTTTAATGACTCTGCCTCTGCCCGAATAGAACAAAGCAACCCTAAACATGATGGGGCGACCCCGACCCTTCCCAAGAGCACCCTTCCTCATCTTGCCCCCTCCCACCTCCAGATTTCCCCGCATTAGGAGGACAGAGCGGGTCTTATTCCCGCCGCACTGTTTCGCTTTGGGATTTCTGCAGCCCAGCAAACAGGATTTGCGGGCCCCCCGCTCCAAGTGAACCCATAGTCCTACTCAGGCTAATATTTTGTATGAAAGCTGATAATACTCCCAAAGTGAAACGATCAGCACCTAATTGTCCCAAACCTATTCTGTTACTATTTCTGCTGTTATTAATTGCTCCTGATACCTTCGTAGCCGTCTTTATCCCCGCGTGGTTCGCCTGAATTATTTGGAGTAAAAAACTTCTTTTTTTGTCTGTGTCCATAGAGTGAACAAGGGAATTTTTGTAAAGTGTCTGCAAATTTAATGTCCCCTCCTTATGAAAACAATGGGGAAGTGTCCGCTAACCAAGACAAGACGACTACGCAGATAAGAACAGTGTAAGTGTTCCTGAGCTGGCGGAGGAGACAGGGAATTACCAAGAGAATGGGAAGCTTTTTCGCCGATCTGAATATTTAGTTCTGTTGCACGTTTTATTTAGGATTTTTAAACTGGTGTTACCATCATCATTAAGTTTCCGCAGCTTTATTGTTCTTGCTCTGTAAAACCGTTCTAACCCTCCCGCAATGTCGATCACTTGGTCCTTATAAATGGTCTGCTTGTTTGGTTTTAAAAAAGAAAAGGGGGACTTTTCTATAAGTGATTTTAACCTGCTCCACCTTCAAGTGACCTGCCAAATGCTCCGTCTTACTTTATAGACATCTGGGAATTCCATACACGCCTTAAACTCCAATTACACACCTTCTTCAAAGGACACGTGCTTTGATTTGCCAAGAACATTAAGTGGACTGAAGTCGAAAGAAGCTGGTGCAGAAGTTAATGTAAAATACATCCTGTGCCATGTTTACTGCGGGCAGGTTATGTGTGCAGCAAATAAAATAAGTCCTGATGGGATGTGGATGTGCGCATTTATTTTTTTTCTTTTGCTTTAGCCTCTCGGATGCCTTTACGGGGTGGATTGGATTTGCCGTCACCACCAGCACCACCCGCTTCCCAAAGATGCTAATTTATGGCGGCAGCGCTCCCGCTCTCCCGGCGGGTCTGCTGCCTGCCGGAGCGGGCAGGTGAAGGGAGAGCCGTGTGAACCGGGCGGATTCAGCCGCCGAGAGCGCCCTGGGGAGCGCCGGGGCCGGCAGCTGAGCCCGCTCCCGGGAATCGCCGAGCCCCGCGGTGGCTCGCCCCGGGAGGCAGGTGCCCGAGCTGCCGGCTCCGCAGGTGAGTCCCTCTCCCCCTGCGCTTTTCCGTGACTTTTGTGCCCCCGCCCTCTCCCTCGCTTTCCCCCCACATCCCCACGGCGCGTTTGTTTGTTTTTCTTAAAATTACAGATGCAGGGAAAACCGCCTGACATCATGGGAGCGGGACAAGAGCGCACTTTGAAGGGCTCCTGGGCAGGACTTCAAGTGAAATCATACGCCGGGGAGGAATCCGATACCGGCTTGGAGAAAGCAGCGGGGCGGCCCCTGCCAAAGCCAGGAATGTGCGAGGGCCCTTGGCCGGCGCCCCCCGGCCGGCTCCCCGCAGGAGGAGCAGCCCCGGCCCCGCCGCTCCGAGCACCGCCAGCTCCGCCGGGCCCACCGGGCTGCCGAGCGGGCACGGACCGCTTAGTCCGCGAATAAACGGGACAGATTGATGCCTCGGAGAAAAAAAAAAAAAAAAGCAAAAAGCTAAATCAATCAGGATTTCCAAAGGCAGAGTTAATTTTCCGATTGCAAGAGTGTTTAAAATTCCCAGAAGGCAAATTAACATACATATTATTTCTTTTTTCCTTCAGTAAGCCTGACGTTGATTTAATCGCTTTTGGCTTTAGCCCGAGGAGTCCCCAATTGCAGTCCCCAATTTCAGTCCAGGAGAAGGGGTATGCTCTTAGTTTTAAAACAGGTTTATCTCTCTCTTTTTTTTAATTTTTCTTTTAATTTTTTTTTTTTTTTAAATGAGGCAGAGGTAGCGGTTGTCAGCCTGTGCTCTTTCCCGGCTGACAAGTGCTGGTGAGTGCCTGCTGCCCAGGAATGCTGCAGCGCCGGCAGGGACTCGCTCGGAGGGACACAGAAGTTAGAAAGGAAGACCTGCCGGTGGCATCATAAGCCCCACGCATAGGAATTGGGAATTTTTCTCACTCGGGTGTTCAGCTTGCTGGGAAAGTGTTGCACCCGCTGGCCCAGAGGCCTCTTGCTGGTTGCAACAGAGCCAGTCAGGTTTAAGTCCATCAAGCGGGGCCTCTCCCGATTTCTAAGGCCGAGCACAGTTTGATTCGTGGCTTTTAAAGTTAACTTGATTTCTCGTTCGTATTTCTCAGGAATCCCCTTCCACGAAACACGCCTTCTCCTCAGCACCGAGCAGCTCGTCTGGTTGGTTGCTTTTTTCATTCCCGGAACCTGTTTTCTTCCTAAATGTGAGCAGTTTTCCCCACATTTCCCCGGCGTGATTTCTCCCCCAAAAGGAACAACCCAAACCTTGTATAACCTCCCAAATCCTCTTAGCCCCACTGCCAAAGCTGCGCCGGCTCCCCGTGCCTCTCGCCTAGGCTGCAGCCGAGGTAACACGGACAGATATTATCTGCACCTCGGCAGCCGGTGGCATCGGGGCCGGGGGTTCGGAATATCTGAGAGGGCAGCTGTGGGTGCCAGGGTGCCGGGGAAAGGCAGCGACCCTTCGGGAGCTCGCAGCGGCTTCCCCTCCTCTCCATCATTGAGAGCTGCGACCACCAGGGCCGTCATCTAATTTTCAAGTCCTCGCTAATCCGTCAGTGCAAACAAGTGCTGCGGGCTCTCTACTGTAAACATTGCTCACTGGCTTAAAATATGCCCGATATTATATTCACAATATTGTTATGATGGTAATAGACGGCAATATGTGGATGTGGAAACAAATACAGGCAATAAAGTCAACTCATGGGCTATGCAAACAGGCTCTGTCTTGAAAAAGTACCCCATCCTATTTACCCTAGACACTGGCCGAACTCAGGCGGCGGAGTTCCTGTCTCCACGGAGGGCACGGCTCCGCTCCCAGGGCGGCAGCGGTCCCTGCGCACCTTCCGCGGCCGCGGAGGGGAGGAGACGCCGCTCCCCTCTCACTGCCCTGCTGCCAAGCGCTGGGAGATGAGCCAGTGACAGCAGAGACTCGCTCAGCTGTCCAGCTATAGGGGTTGAGGTTTGGTTTGGGTTGTTTTGTTTTCTGTTTGTTTGGTCGGGTTTTTTTTGTTCATAACTTCCCTTTCACTTTCCTTCCGACCCCTCAGATCTGGAGGTTCCCTCTCTTTTGCAGCTCGGGCTCTCGCCGCATACCGGGACCCGGCGGAAAGCATGGTGAAAAGAAAGAGGGGCAATATGCGCCCTACACGTAGAAAAGGAGAAGAGGGCGGGTTAGAGTATCCCCCCGTGCTTTGCACAACGAAGATGTGATCGCTAGTATATATATTATATAAAACCCTAGAGAGCAGAGCAGTCAAACATCACTTCCACCGGAAAACCCCACTCGCTAGACACTTCCCTATTTCAATCTCACTTTCTTTGACTTTGCCTCTGGATGGACGAATCTCTGTTTAAAACCGATGCCACTTCCTCAGTGATATCAGCAAAAGTACCTGCGCCGGGCGCTGGGGAACGGGCCCCGCTCCTGCCTCACATCTGGGGGCAAAACACGAAGGCAGGGGTAGAGCTGGGCATTAAAACTCCACTCCCCGCTCAACTCCGCCGTGCCTGGCGTAAAGATTAAAGGGGGAGAGAGAGAGAAAGAGAGAAGAGACAATACCTTCCTCTGCAGATGTAGTGAGCTTCAGCACAGAATCATAAAGCTGTCTCAATAAATAACGAGCCTGTGTCTGTCAGTAGCTAGTTTATTTGCGTTTTTCGCCTGGTTTGTTTATACTAGTGCCCCCTCTCTCTTGGGTGTCTTTACAGCTCAACAAGCAGGTATTTATCTACAGTTCTAACCCTGAGTTCTCAGAGAGACCAAACTTTAAGGTTATTAAAATTTCAGTCATATTTATTTATTGCAGAAAAATAATGTACAAAGGTATTTACAAAACAATCATAAAAATAGGAATGCATTTAGACACCGGATCTATTTGCATTTTAACATGGGTCATCAATAAATAAATAAAATGTTTATTTTTTTCTCAGAGGAAAAATAATAATAATAAAAAAGTTAGGAACCGGGTATATAACAGCTTGAGCCCAGCTTATTCCCCCCTTAAAAAAAAAAAAAAAAAAAAAAAGTTTTCATCTCTACAGGGATATTTTTGGTTGGCTGCTTGGTTTCATTCAAGAATGAAGAAAGTCCACAATAATGTATTTCCTTTCATCAGTGGCTCATAGGCACGACCTCTTGGGAATGCATGCATGCAAAAAAAAAAAAAAAAGGGCAAATAAAAAAAAAGTTCAATTCCAACATTCTTCGTCAAAATTAAAAAAAAAAAATAAAATCGAACGATTCAGACTTCTATCAGAATGCAGAGATGTGTGGATTGTACCGACGCCCAGAGGGTAGTCACTGTCCAAAGCCCTTCTCTCTTTCTCTTTCCTTAAGTGCTCCCCACGCCCTGCTTTGAATTTGGATATTACTCTTCTAATTTCCAAGAAATCCTTGGTACATTTTTTGTTAGACAAGATCAAAAAAAAATCGTATCCAACTTCAGAGTCTCTAGATTGTCCATTCTCTCCTTCTGTGGGAGCAATGTCATCTGCAAAAACCCAGAAAGGGCGGAAAACTCGTTACTGAAACGAAAGTTACACAAACATCTACCTACACCTCTCTGTCTCTGGAAACACCCGTATCGGACAGGAATGGAGAAGGGAGAACTCGCCGTGGGGGCCGTGCGGTGACCGTGTGACACCCCAGCCCGGCGGACCCTGTTGTCAGAGCCGAGGAAAGGGACTGCCGGGGCGGTAGGAAGCCCTCATCGGGCAGCACAACGGGAGGACATGGATTCACTTCAAAATATGAGCAGCAGCGGCGGCGGCAGCACGAGCCATCCCAGCAGCAGGAGCTATCCCAGCAGCCCTGCTGGCTCCGCAGCGTTTGGTGAAGAAGTGATCTCAGGCCGGCCCCATCTGGCTGGGGCACACCCGCACCGCCGCCGCCTCCCTCCCGCAGCCCAGCCCGCCGGCAGCACCCGGCCACGCGTGGGCCCCGCGGGGCCCGGGCCGCACCTCGGGCCGCGCAGGAGGAGGGACACGCCGGAGCGGGGGAGGCACCTCCAGCCGCCCCGCTCTCCGGCCGCCCCGGCAAGCCAGGCCCCTCCGGGCGGGGTGCGGGCCCTCTCGCCCCACGGCCACGCGTGTCCGGCTCACGGCGCAGCCCGCGGCCTCTCGCCTCTCTCCCCCCTTTCTTCCCGCCGGTTTCGGGGTCCCTGTCTTACCTAGGGCTCCTGCCAGGGGGATGCGGGTGGGGGACGCCGCCTGCTAGTGGGATGCGGACATGGACCAGGCGCCCTCCATTCTCCACACCGAGAAGGCGTAGCTGAGCCGCTCGTGGGCCACATAGCTGCAGCTTGCCATCTTGGAGTCCAGCTCGTCGCTCTGTAAGACCTGGTAGAGGAAGTCGATGTACCTGGCCGCCAGTTTGAGGGTCTGGATCTTGCTCAGCTTGTCCGAGGGCAGCGTGGGGATGATCTTCCGCAGGGCGGCGAAGGCTTCGTTCAGCGACTGCGTGCGCTGCCGCTCCCGCACGTTGGCCATGACCCGCTGGGTCTGCAGCTCCTCGTAGGACTGGGGGCTGCCGCCGCCGCTGCTGCTTCCGCCGCCCCCGCCGCCCCCGCCCGCCCCGCACTTCTTGCCCCGCTTGCCTTGGGCCGGGCTGCAGGGCTCGTCCGCGGCCCCGACGGCGCCGCCGGCGCTGCGGCGGCTGGAGCGGCGCTTGCGCCCCCCTCTCTTGTTGTTGGGCAGCTGCTGCCGGTCCGGCTCCTCTTCGCTGTTGCTCAAGCTGTCGTCGGCGGGGGAGACTGGCGAGTTTGACTCGTCCTGCTGCATCATCTCTGGGGGGAGACGCGAGAAGAGGGCCGGGAGGGGGGGGAGGGCAGGGAGAAGAGGGGGGCACCTAACCCGCCAGCTCCCCCTTGATCGGCTGCTTCGCTGGCCTGCGAGGAGAAGGAGGAGGGAAGGAAGGAGGGAGGACCTCACTTTGGGGGGAGGGGGGATGGCATCAGGATCCAAGAGGAAAAAAATAAAAAGGCCAACCAAAAAAAAAAATCCCTCCCGATCCCTCCTTGGAGCCCCTTCGAGGTGTCTGGGATTGGGAGAAAGTTGAAGACTTGGAGGTTCTTATAGCTCCTGCTGGCGGAAAGTTTGGGGGCAGCAGTGTCATTGGCCTGACGTGGAGAGGAGGGACTTTTGCTGAGTTTTATAGGAAAGTTTCCGCTTCCCCCCCTCCACGCCCTCCCCCAATTATTTTTTTCAAGCCATTCACAAGTGATCTGGCTTCCCCACACGCACGCACATACATCCTTACTCCAGACTCTTTCTCGGTTTCCCTCTCCGTGGTTTCTCTCTCACACTCCTTCGGTTAGCGCTCGGCTTTGGGGTGCTGCTGAGGGGCCGGCCCGGGGGTTCAGGGGGTGCGCAGCACCCCGTGCGCCCCTGCGGAGGGGTCAGCGAGCCGCTTCGTGCCTGTGCTGGGGGCGACCGCCCCGAGCGGCCTCGGAAATCCCGCACCTCTCGGGCATCCCCCTCCGCATCAGGCTTGCAGCAAGGAGGAAAGGGAAATTACCCGCTGGGCAGCATCCAGGCACATCTTAATTTTGACCCGCTTTAGCGCACGCCGCACTCCCAATCACTGAGCGCCCCGGGGTCTGACTTGCCGAGGGAGTCGCACATTTCTGGGCTGGGGAGGGGGGGTGGCACAGTCTCGTCCTGCCAGGCTGGAGGACAGCGCTCGGAGAAAGCCATCCGCAGAGGTGGAAGCAGCGGGGAAACCAAGCTTTGGCTTCATACACGCATAAGTACCAGTCCTTGAGCTCGTCTTAAGAGAAACCCAGGAGGATCCGCGTCTCCAACCTGGCACATCGGGAATTGGAAAGGGTGTACAGACCCTCTTTGCCCACACTCTGAGTGTACTGACCACTCACTTCAGTCCGTCCTCCCACAAGGCGCCCGTGTCCGGCACTTCCTGGGAAAAGAGATTATTTATTTTAATTTCTCTTCTATGTCTGCAGCCAAAGCTATTTCTTCCCATCCCCCGCCTTTGTGCCTCCTTCCCCGCTCGCTGGCAGCACAGAGCAGGTGGTGTGTCTTTTTAACAACAGGTCAGATTCAAACGGGGAACGCCTGGGAGGGGAAGCTAGAAATTGTCACCCATCAGTAAACCGGGCGAAGCTCTCTCTGCTCCCTGCGTGCGGACGCGCTCCCCGCTGCCGGCCTGGGGACGGGCACGGCGGGGCGCGGGGCGGAGCGGGCAGCGCCGCCAACGCAGAGGCTCCCCGGCTTGTTTGAGGTGTGAGGGCGGACAGGGAGAGCGGAATGGCAGAGGAGCGATAAATCCCAGGAGTGAAATAAGACAAGGCTTCTGGAAGAGCGCTGTCATCTTCTCCGGGGAACAGAGTCATCTCTCTCCTCTTCCTGAGGACTGACTCCCTTTCCTCCGGGCAGAGGTGTTTCATCTCGGGAGCTGCCCGGGGCCAGGCCCCTGCTCGGCCGCCGCCGAGGGGCAGCCGCCCGGCCCCGCCGCAGCCCCCGTCGGGCACCCGCCGCCGCCGGAGCTGTCCCGGCCCTTCTCCGTTCGCTGCCCCTCGCGGCGAGCTCTCCTTCTCGGGTTTCCATCCCGGGGTGCGAGCACATAGCAGTCTGCCCAAAACCTTCTCTTTTGGGAAACAGCTGGAAACAGGATCGGGGAGGAAATAGGGACCGCCTTAGCCGGCACGGGAAGGCACATCGGCACACAGACCCACAGTGAGCCTGCACAGCTTCCCCGGCTTTCGGCTTGTCCCTGCTGTCTTCTGCGATCACAGGCCTCTTCACTCAGCTTAACACCATGGCTGGTCCAGAGAGCTTCAGGGGTTCCCTTGTGTTGGTAGCAGCTGCTGATCCCAAGGTAAGAAGAGCTGGATCTCCTTTCACCTCCCTCTCACCAATAATTTTCTCTGAACCCAGAGCCTCACTGCTCATCTGGGGTTTTGAGCAGTGTCATTGCAGAAGCAATGTTGGAAACAGTAGTGATGAGGATCTGTAGGTGGCTCTAGAGGCCTTCCTTCCTTCCTTCCTTCCTTCCCTCCTTCCCTCCTTCCCTCCTTCCCTCCTTCCTTCCTTCCCTCCTTCCTTCCTTCCTTCCTTCCTTCCTTCCTTCCTTCCTTCCTTCCTTCCTTCCTTCCTTCCTTCCTTCCTTCCTTCCTTCCTTCCTTCCTTCCTTCCTTCCTTCCTTCCTTCCTTCCTTCCTTCCTTCCTTCTTCCTTCCTTCCTTCCTTCCTTCCTTCCTTCCTTCCTTCCTTCCTTCCTTCCTTCCTTCCCTCCTTCCTTCCTTCCTTCCTTCCTTCCTTCCTTCCTTCCTTCCTTCCTTCCTTCCTTCCTTCCTTCCTTCCTTCCTTCCTTCCTTCCTTCCTTCCTTCCCTCCCTCCTTCCTTCCTTCCCTCCTTCCTTCCTTCCCTCCTTCCTTCCCTCCTTCCTTCCCTCCATCACAGAGCAAAACCAAACCTGGATAGCAATTACCTTGCTGGGAACGGGATGCTGTCTGAAAGGAGGGAGGGGCAGCACCACCTGAGCTGATCTGGCAGGATACACGACTTGTCTGGGTAACCTGACCTTTGAATGGGATGCAGGACATCACCTGCTTGTCATGGGGCAGGAGGAGGGTAGGCAGAGTAGGGTGTATGGAGGAGTCAAGGACAGGTGGAGAAGTAGTATTACATGGTTTGTAAAAATAGAAAACATGGAGAAATGTAGGCATAGAGTTGGGAGAGAGGAGCAGTTGACCATAGCAGATGGCTGGGCTTAGTGTCAGCTACTCTTTGGGTGAACTGCAGCAAAACAGTTCAAAACACAACCAGCAGCGTTTAGCAGGACTCATGTGGTTCTACCTGTGACCTGCACACTGCTGTATGAACCAGGACTGTACAACCCTCCCCCCTCGCCCCCCCCCCCCCCATCATCTTCATTATGGCTTCTGTTTTATCTCTGACTCACAAATGATGGGCTCAGGAGCAGCCCATGATGTTACTGTCAAGACCCACACAGGAGAGCAAGGGCCAGATGAGCTGTGGTGGCAACAATCTGTCCCCAGGGACTTGGGCTGGGCTGGCTGTGTGTAGGAGCCTGCTTAGATCCCCAGGCCTGCTGGCAGGCAACAACCCTGCCTAGGGCTGGAGTGTGTGGAGATGTGTTGGGAGGAGGGTGGAGGTGTCAGAGAGTCATGTCTGGGAGCCTGTGTGAGAGAGAAAGACATATTGCTGTGTTTATATGTGAGGATGTGTTTGTGTGTGCATGCATGGACTGTTGATCTTTTGCAGTGTGAATGCATATATATGTCAGGAGGGAAGGGAAGTCTGTGCAGGGATTAAAGAAAATCAATTAAATTCTGGTTTATTTTGAAATCTACAGTTCTGATGGGGATTGAGGTGAAGCCTTTGTGTTTCACACTAAAGTAATAATTGTGTTTTAGTTATGCAGTGTTAAACCATCTGTTTTGAACGACCATTAAGCCACTAAGGTACTTCTGCAGACCACTTTAGAGCATGGGACAAAGGATAGCAAGTCCTGTTTTTCTCTATGCATAGGCATGGCTTGGGTAAGAACTCTCCTGGCTCCTTAGGCAGAATTTCAACCCTGTTTCACTCTTTGGTGGCAGCAAACAAAACTGCAAACAGATCAAGGGCCTTTCTAGAGATATTTCCAGGTCCATTCCTGCAAGTTTCCCTGGGACTCAGCTCAAGAAAATATGTGTTGTGGGATGAACTCTTACATGGGACACTCACGGGACACAGAGCACTCCAGCATTTTATCACCTGTGCAGAAAAGTACAAAGCACTGGTAAATCTAGATTACAGGTATGGCTGTGAACACAGCTAAATAAACTACAAACTCCTGGGAGGAAGAAATGAGGAGTAAGTTGGTCTACGACGATCATCGTAGTCATGGTGGATTGCAGTGAAATAGCTGTAAAGGATCTCCCCAGCTTTATACCAGCCCTACTGTAGGCACCCATGAACTGTTGAGACACTTGCAGGACAGGACAAGCAGTATCTGCCTTAGCCAGGCAGAAACATCACAGCTTTTCAGGGGAATAGGTCAAAAGGTTGATTATTTCCTTGATTTCTAAGAATGAATGAATGAATGACTCACTTTTGTCTGCCTGTTTATAAACCAGTGCAGAAGTTTAAGCACTAAAGTGCTCAAGATCTGGTGGCTGCAATTACAATGTTGCCCCTCATCAATGTGCTATACACATTGTGCATGCACACAAATTACGGTTGGATTGCAATAAGGCTGTTCTTTTTCCCCCATACAGCAAGCACATACACATGTAATTTAGATCACAAAGGCTGTTCACTGTGGTAAAACTCTCACTGCTCGTGATTTCTTGGAATATTGAGCAATGTGTTACATGCATGCATGCCTAGAGGCAGCCTGCCTGCCTGCTTGTTTTTGATGCCATAGCCTTCAATTGGGTGTTTTCTCAGAGGTTTTATCTTTATGATGCAAAGACCAATTGAAATCAATTGAAGTTTCCCTGTTTGTTTCTGTAGCCAGGTATTTTAATTCCTATGGATTCTAGGTGAAAGCCTGGTCAGGACCATATCCTTGGAAAGAGACGAGAGAGCACCTAGCACTTCTCCACTGGCATTCATGCTGTAATTTGCTCCGTGTAGAAAGCACACAGGGAAACTGGCTGAGAACTCTCACTATGCCCTGGTACAACTTTCTGCTCAGTGACAGCAAACGGGCAGAATAAAGGGCATGGGAGCGGGACACGTTTCTTGTCTTCCAGCTCTTTTTTCCTTCCTATCACCGCTGTAGCTCATACAACCAAGGACGCGGAAAAGCTGACAAGCATCTCCTGTCATTGGTCCTCCCTACCTGGGCCCGGCGTGGATGGGCGCGGTGCGGCTCGGCTCGGCTCCTCCGGCAGGGCTGGGGCTGCGGGGCAGGGCAGTGCGGGGCAGGGCAGGGCAGGGCTGTGCGGGGCAGGGCTGTGCGGGGCAGGGCAGGGCAGGGCTGTGCGGAGCCGGGCAGGGCAGTGCGGAGCCGGGCAGGGCAGGGCAGTGCAGGGCCGGGCAGGGCAGTGCGGAGCCGGGCAGGGCAGTGCGGAGCCGGGCAGGGCAGTGCGGAGCCGGGCAGGGCAGCGCGGAGCCGGGCAGGGCAGGGCAGTGCAGGGCCGGGCAGGGCAGTGCGGAGCCGGGCAGTGCAGGGCAGTGCAGGGCAGTGCAGGGCCGGGCAGGGCAGTGTGGAGCCGGGCAGGGCAGTGCGGAGCCGGGCAGGGCAGGGCAGTGCAGGGCAGTGCAGGGCCGGGCAGGGCAGTGCGGAGCCGGGCAGGGCAGTGTGGAGCCGGGCAGGGCAGGGCAGTGCAGGGCCGGGCAGGGCAGTGCGGCCGGCGGCCACCGGAGGGCACGATTCCCCGCCGGCCCCGCCGCGGCTCCCGGGTGACTCGCTCCCGCCTTGACCGGAGCCCCGTCAGGCTGGGTCAGCCGAGTTCCGGGGCCCTGAGGTGCTGCCCGCCCGCTCCCGGCTCTGTTCACTCGTGTTTCAGCGAGCCCCGAGGGTTTTTCCTCGCTGAGGTGGCCCCACGCTGCCCACCCGGGGGAAGCCGTGCTGGGTCCTGGGGAGAGGTCCGGCACACGGATCCCCCGCGGACATAAGGACACTTCCCACGGGTGGGCTTCCAGTGCCGGCGCTGGGACACTCGCTTCGTTCGGAAGTTCTGGAATACGGATAACGCGGAGCTCCTCTGACGAGTCAGTTTTATCGTCAACATCGCTACAATGATTTTTATTTAGCTTTTAAAGTCGTCGTCATGCGTCTGTTCATGTAAGAGTCCTAGCAGCTTGCTGCCACGAAAGGATGTGACAGAATTATTCCCAGTGTTCCCAGTGTCCCCAGTGCGCGGCCGGTGCTGCATCATTCCCGCCTCTGGGCCGGCGGCAGAGAGCGCTGCGCCCCCCGCATCTCCTGCATCCATCCTCCCCTCCCAGCTCTCGAATCTGTGCGAGGCCCAGAAACACCTATATCCTACTGGCAAACTAGCAGTCTCACACAGGAGACAGGTCTCCCAATAAATTCAGATCTGAGATTATTTTCAACACGCGTTTTTATATAAAATCTTTTATTCAGCTCCAGAAATAATTTGTGGCCGTGGATGGGGCTGTTTAAGCAGATCCTAAGTACCTTGGTGGAAGCCTGAGTGGTATCCTCTCGTGTATCTGCGACAAGACCAGTCCTTCCCATCACAAGAGATCAACATATCTAATGCTGTGGTGGAGTTCTGCCCCTAATTATGGCTCTGGGTCTTGTTTATGTGGTTTCACATCTAAATCTGAAAAGACCACTTAGTAAAACAATCTTATCTACACTCCAGGGGATAATAGTTATTTTTATTAATAATGGAGCTTATCGGCTATTTCAGCTCCTTTGGTTTTTTTCCTTTCCATCTCTTCCATCTTTCACGCACTGTATTAATATATGTTTTTCTTGTATTCTTCCTTCTCTCATGCATCACTCAAATCTATGTATTCAGTCTCTCAGTACACTTGGCCTACAGAAACTCTATTAAACTTCAGGTCCTTTTAGCCACAAATTCTGCTTTTTTCTTCCAGCTTGGGGCAGGGTGCACCTCCAGCACCAGTGATGGATAAAGCATTCAATAAAGCCTTCTTCCTATGGGTGGACTCAAATTCTCTGCAGCTTGAGCAGTTAGAATTACAGCTGTAGAGCCAGGATTTCAGCACAGAAGTGAGCTTTCACCCTGTTAGCCATGTCTGCAACCCTAGGAAAAATACACCCCCCCCTCCCATGCTTCCTACTATATGTGGTCTCCCTTAGGATTTCAGGTGCTCTTGGAATCTCGCAGATGAAAATGAAAAAGAGGTCATATGAGAAACAACCATAACTCAGAAATGAACACAGAAGTTCAATAGACAGGATAATAGGCTGTTTTGTACATCTGAAGCAGGCAGCAAATTCTGGTGTGAGGGAAAGAGCATGGAAGGTCATCCCAACTATACATATGCTTTCCTGGGCAAAATAAATGTGGGTGTTTTATTTTGTTGTTGGTTTTTGTTTTTGTTTTTTTATTGGTAGGCTAATTGAATGCCAGGTCTCCAAGTTGGAACCCATCCACCTTCTCCTCGTGGCCATAGACCACAAGGGTTGAATGTCACCATGAAGAGGAGGTGAGCCTGGAGGGGAAAGGTTCACAGAAATGAACACTCATATCCCTCTTATCTTACTTTCAAGGACACCTACTTAGAAGTAGGAAAACTTTTGAGGGAGCAAGGGTTTATTTCCATCTCTGCCAGGCTGTATTTCCTTTCAGAAAGGCAGTTGGCATGGATCAAAGTTTACATATTCCTTTCTACTTGGGGAGATTATAATTGTTTTATGCTATGGACTATCAGCTATGATGCCTAAAGATCTGCTATCCATGATTATTCCTCATTTTACAGCCCCAATCTCACTTTTCTTCCTCCAGAATATAGGATGATGATTAGGTTACCTTTTTCACAGAGGGCTGATCTGTCCATAAGTCCATGTCCTGGCTTTATTTTCTGACCAAAAATTATATAGTAGGTCAACAATGAAGCTAATCTAGAGCACAAATCTTGGTTACCAAATTCCAAAGGCAATTTTCCAAAGAGGTAGTAATTTACTGATATGTTAAATTAAATTAGCACACATTCACTGTTCACATATCTATGTACATACTTGACTATTTATGAACTCTGACCTCCAAACAAACATCTGTACTTGTATTTATACAAAATACTGTACTGCTTCTGCCTTGAAAAGTATCTATATCAAACATTCTCATACCAAAATCTACTATCTGACCTTGCAGCACTAAAAATAGTTCATGTCAGAAGCAGAGAAATATTTGTCTCTCCTTTTAGAACATTTGTGCTTACATTCATTAAGGACTTTGTCCAAAATCCTTTGATGTCAAGGAGACTGTTCAGTGGCCTTTGGATCAAGTCTTAAAAAGGGTCAATTAAACTTAAAATAAAATGAAAATTATAATGGGTCCAGCCTAAGAGTATAAGAGATATGTAAGAAAGGCTGCCTTTGGAGTAAAGCATCAGTCATTGTTCTCTAATATTTAGCTGATCTTGTGGAATTTTTCATTATTAAAACTATAATCCTTTTCAGTAAGTTTGTAATTAATTTTTAGTCTCCAAAACATCCACATTTTTCTGCATAGTAGGAATGTTGTTGCTGACTTAGTAAGTGTAAGGATGTTTTGAGCTCAGTAGGGCCTATATGGACTGGATCCTAAGCAGTAAGATATGACCCAGATTTTCAATGTCAGAGCAGAGACTTAATTCCAAAATACTTTTCTGACTCTAAAATATGTTCAGGTTTATGTCTGACTTCACATGTGAGCAACTTAAGACATTTTCTATTGTCTGATCTAATGTTAGGCTTTGTTTTTCACACTTTGCAAAAGGACTAATGAATCTCTTGGCAACAGCAGATGTTGTAATTAATTTGAAGGTAGAGGATGTTCGGTGGAATGTAGCAAGGGCTTTAGCTCAAAAAAATGAACTTTATAGTTGAGTTGGCAATCCTTTTCTCTACAACAATGCATAATGTTTAGAGCATCCATTTTAATAAAAAAATAAACCAGTATTAAAACAAGCTATAGACTCACAGAGCTTACTGCACTGCTTCCTTGTAATCACTGTATCAGAGGTTTGAGTAATTTGAATGTCTGAAGGAATTTTTGCTGAATCTGGGTTATTTGACAGTAAAATGGTCATCATTCCTTCCAAACAGATAGAAGTTTGATCAATTATATTTCAGTGGCTTACAGCCATATGCTATCTACAGTGACATTTGTGATCTATTTTTGTTGTCCCCAAATGGCCTTCAACCTAGCAGTTATCTGCCAACATGTTAAAGTTTTGGTCAGTGAAAATCCTTTAGTGTCTTGGAAAGATTCATGATGTTGTCTTTTGGCCAAAGTCCATTATGGGTAACTACAACTTTATCTACATTCAATGTATGTAATTGAGTGGCTGTGGTATGGCACAATGTCATTTGGCTTAATTTCAATCAACTAAGATAACTCTCTGTATTTTCTTTCCTACAACACTGTGTCATGTTGCTGTAAAAAGTGAAACAGCTGCCACATTCTCCTTCTTGAGGATGCATCCCAGAATGGGCTGTTTCTTCCGAGAGGACAACGTAGCCTCCAATTTGGCAGGTAAGATTTTGCAACACCAAATCCTTCCATCTGTGGTTTCATGTTGTCAGTTCATTGCAGGAACTAATAGTCTGGTCTAGATGTCAAACTATCTGATTTGTTAGTGTAGCTGGCAGGTTAACTGTCTAAGTCCTACCATTTCCTCACAGAATTCACTGTGGGTAGGAAATTTCATCCAAAAAAGAAGAAAAATAACCATCTTTAAAGATTAGAAGCACTGTTGGGAAATTAAGTTCTTAATGCTGAATCAGATGTATGATAGGAAGCACTTCATAATTGCTCACATTAAGGGTAAGGGGCCAACCCAAAGGCATATAGACAGGAGGAAAAAAGGCAATACAGTCACTCAGCTATTACTGCAAGAAACAGCCCTTCATATTCCCACAGATCTAATGTGCATCAGAAACAAGTTAAACTGCTACAAAGAGGTAGAAGAAGCTTTTTCATTCCTTGTGGTTATGGGAAGGGGAGGCATTGTATTTCTCTGCTCATATCCCTCCCAAACTGCTCATTGAGGAAAAAAAGGATTTCTGCTGCTCCTTAAATCATAGAAGTTAGCAAAATATTATATGACAAAATTCTGCCATTAAACTTTGCTCAAGAGCTTTTGAAAATGGCCTGTGAAATCCATGCTGGAATAGGTGCTACTGTAAGGACATCAAAACTGAAGGGAATGGATTAGCAGCTCCCCAGTAACAGCTGTGGCACCACAAATGATGCAGATAAGCACCACCCCATTTGCAATACAGACACAGGAGAGCAACACCATGCAGGCAGTAGCAGCATTATACATGGAGTGGAAAGAAACCACAGCAAATATAGGTTTGTGTTTTCCCTGGGTTTTCACTAAGGAGCCTTTATGGTGTTGCCAGCATTTCCACCATGCTACTGCAAGGTGATCATTACCAACCTCTGTGTAGACTTTCTGTCATTCAAAAATGTGTCACTGGATGCTTTCAGCAAAAGAAAATAGTTTGGGCATAAAGTCTTCTCTTTTCATCTCTGAGGTCACACTGCATCTTTGGGGTGATATTTGGTGTTTATGTGCTATGGAAGTGATTCAGAAGCCCTCACAAAAAATATTTCTAACGACCCATAGCTTCACAAGAACTATGTTCTGCAAGGGGAAGCAGGGTTGAAGTGAATGTCATTAGAACTTTATCTTTGTGGTGCTCTTCTCAGGTATCTAGCATGTCTTTCCAGTTTGAAGGCAAAAACCACTGGTCCTATACACCAAAATGCTCTCCAGTCAATGGATCCTTTGAATAATTTGGCCAATGGTACGCTAAAAATTCATGTTTCTACTACTCTCAAAAACAAGATGAGAAATCTACCTGGTTTTGTTTTGGTTTGTTTGTTTGGGGTTTTTTTGGGTTTGGTTCAGTTTACATATTTCAGAAGATATGCCTGCACATTTTAAATTTTTAAAATATGATGAATGCTGTGTGTTCTCATTATAGCTTTGGTAGAACTTATTTCTCTCCAAGGGCAAACCCCATGCTCTTAACATCACAGAAGTTCCTCAACATAATGAGGTTCAGTCCATAGGTACGGCAGTTGTGATCTGAGAGGGGATGCTGGAGTCTTTCTCTTCCTGGAGTCTGAAACATAGTAAGAACTGACTCATGCTGTTGTCAGCCCAAGTACAGCTGACAGAAAAAAGCAATGAATGGGTGGATGTTTCCAAATTTAATACCTTGGGGCTGGTAAAGGTGTTTGCAGCTATAGGACTTAAAGTCCATCTTACCAAGGACTGGTTTAGTAGTTCGAACACAGTTTTATCAGTACTTCAGAGAAAGTTCCATTTGCTCATGATTAAAATTTGGGTTCTGTACGTCAAGGAGGCGGCACCTGATGAGGGTCTAAACTGTCAGTTTAATCATATTTGGCAACATTCAAGATATCTGCAAAGAAAATTTAAACAGAGTCAGATGCAATATGAAATGAATTCCACACGCCTTTAAGTAAGGCAGAGAAAGATCTGAGATAGCCCTTCGTTTTACAGTCTCTCAATCATCTTTTCCCTTTTTTTCCCCTCCATTACTATTATTCATCATCCTACAACTTCTTTTGCATCTGGTAGTTTGCAGAGTTATGAGAGTCAATGATGTTGCAGAGTTACTGCAGTATTCTAGCATATAATTAAATAATTATAAAAATAGATTAAAACATCTTTCTGCATATTCACTTAATGCTCTTTATATTTTATATCATATATGCTAATATTAACAACAAAAACGTGAACTACTTAAGATTGTAAGTACTCACAAATGTCCCCAGATGATGTTGCTGAGGCCTAAATATCTGATTCAGCTCAAAGTTATTTAAAAATAATTTAAAAATTACGCCTGTACTCTGAAAATTTCCTGGCAGCTAAAAGACTTAGTTATGTACATTATCCTAAAAGACTTCATAGGAGCTTCAATGCCCAAGACCAGGCCCAAGAGCACCTTGAAACATCTGAAACACTTCAGCATCTGGATAATTACATACTTTTGGGACCAACCCACATTTCTCTTTGGAAAATGTTTCCCCTGCATGGCTGCAGACAACAGATGGATCGTATGATCTCTACATTTGGAAAGATGGCATAATTCTGGCAGACTGTCAGCTAAGTGAAAGAGGCTGATTTCAGATCCTCATTAAGAAAATATACAACCACACAAAGTGGACTGAATGGCAGAAAGTGATCGCTGGCGCCAGATTTAATAGAAAATATAGCACACTTGCAACATGAAATCTGCTGAGCTGTGGCTGGATCTAGCTCTATCAGGTTTTACATTCTTTTCCCAAATAAATGCCTTCTAAAGGAGACATTCTTTGTAGTATAAGGGCCTTCTGTTTGCCAGGAGGGAAGGGAGCAGAGCAGTGGAGGGTTAAAAGGCAAATTCAAAGAGCCACCAGGTCTAGGGCTGGAGCAGGGTGCCAAGGCTTTGTTGAGTCTTCCCTTACACTTGCAAAGGTTTCTGTTTAATGAAACTTTTCTTTATATTTCTAGACTCTTGGTATATTTTTTAGGGTGCAGATGTTACCCCTTGGAAACACCCTTTGGAGAGGGCATGGCCCCTTCCCACTGCAGGGCTCTGGGAGCAAGGCCCAGTGCTATCTTTACACACATTTCCATATGTAAGCAGCCCTGCCAAACCTCTAAGAGCCTGAGTAGGAAACCCAGGGCACTGTAAAGTGTAATATAGTTTCCCAGAAACACTGGTTATGAGCAACAATTTCACTGTAATCACAACTCACAGCTGAAAAGGACTGGTGGAGCTGCACACCTCCATTTCACCATCAAACACCAAAATAATGGCTATGGCTTCAGGTCACAACTTTTGTTTCTGCAGTAACATCAGGATCGTTATATGATGTCTCATCTTGGCCACACAAAATAATGAGCAATCATAAATCATTGCTTGCTTTGAAACTCTTTGTTAAACTATCTTTTAGTAAGATCAGAGCCAACGTGTATCCCACACGAACCTGAAAAGTTCAAGCAGTAATGGTGGTTGCTGTGGTATGTTTATTCCTGCATCCTTTGTTCTGTAGCTACCACTCTTCCCTCTGATAACCGTAGGTTTCAAAAGCTGGAATCATCAACAAGGTTAAAGACTGCATAGTAATTAAACAATGCTAGAAATAAAAAGAAATAGCAACATCTGAATTAACTTCTTCTCTCAGTGCATGTGTTTATGTTGAAGACTCTGCTCACAGATTTCCCCTTTGCTGTGTAGAGAATCATAAAATACTTGTCCTTGATCCCCTGTAAGGCTTGGAGCAAGAGAAGATGGGACTGGAACTCATAGGAAAATTATTATCTTTCTCCTGCTTTCAGACCTAAGGAGAGACAGTTAAACCAATAGGATACTCTTTATCTCTCTTTTTGAAATTATGGCAGAGGTATGACAAAAAACCATAGACAGTCCTAGAATCTCAGTATGCTTGATTATTTGTGTGAAATAAAGTCATGGATGACAATAGTGAAGCCTGTCCTTCTGCAGTGCAACAACTCTGTGTGGGAACGATTTAAAATGCCTCAGCATGGAAGGACATGGTCTGTGCCACTGTTGTGGCACTCAAGCCTTCGAGAGCAGCAAAAGCCACACTAAGATAATATAATTCACACAGCAATTTGAATATGTTGCAGTCTTTATAAGTTTATATTAATGTGGAAAACTATACTACAAAAGTAAAGATAACAGAATTACTCCCCTATTTTGACTTCTTTGAAGAAATAGGAATTTCAGGTATGTAAGGACCACTGAGCTGGAGTGTAGCTGGTGGTCAGCAGAGTGAGTAGTAGCCTTGAAAAATTCAAAGGCTTAAACTTCAGTGCCAGCCAGAAAAAAAGGTAATCACTGAAACTAGGATAGAGAAGAGGAAAAGCAAAATTTGGATGAAACACAATTTAAAAAATAATATCTGAGCTGCACTTCTTAGAAAGCTAAAATTCTAGGCAATTTCAATTGAATATTTTTTATTCTGTAAATTCTTTTATTCTGAATATATTGCTGTGACAAATGTTCATCTCACTATCTGAAACAAGCATTTTTTTTGAGGAGAGTTGAAGAGCTAATAAGCTGAACTGATTATATTTAGCAAGTTTTTAGAAAAAGCACCAATTTACTGTGCTACAAAAAGAGCATAACCAGCACACCTATCCATCCCTGTAACTATTCTCTTGTATTGCTACGAAAAGCTTGGCTGTCATTGTTTCAAATTAGTAGCATTCAAGCCCAGTAAAACAACAAATTCCTGTGAAAACAGGGACTCAGCATGCACAGCAACCACCTTTTAAGTTTCAGTATTTCAGCTATTTTTAATAAAAAAAAAAAGTCCCCCAAAAACTAAAAGTCCAAGTTAATTGAAAGGACTAATAGGGTCATATAGAAATTCTCTTTGAGAAGAACCACTGATCTGAAAAAGAAATCAAAGCCACTTTTCCATTACTTTTACTTAGTACCTCCATGACTTCAAAAACTAATTTAAAGTTTGTAAAATAAAAGAAAAAAAAAAGTATTGTTGGACTAAGACTTCACTTATCAAGTTTCATCCTAGAGGGAATTTTTATAGCTGAGTTATAAACCCTCCACACTTGAGTGTTTATAATGGAAACGCTGACAAATGCGATAATAAACACCAATCATGGGGCCAGAGTAGCTGATCAGAGAGTGGATGCAGAAGTTTGCAGTGCTATCATAATATTTTGTTCTGTTTCCAGCACTAGTTTGCTTAAACCTCCTTTCAGGTTCAGCAGCTGTAAAACAAGATCAATCTAACTAGAGATTGCAAAATCATTTGATTATTTATACTTCTCGTCGAAAGCTACAAAATATATCTCAAATATGATTTCATTTAGTCTTATTTTTTTGGTTTACATATCTGAATACTAATTGTAACATGATAGCTTCAAGGGAACTCAAATTTCTACCAAAAGTCAGTCTTCAGTGGCCAAAGAGAACATAAACAAACCAGCCTCAGACCAGGGTCTAAAAATGGGCTCCAAGGCTTTAAAAAGCCCCTTATTATCTTTTCCCAGAAGTAATTGACACTGTCAGTTTTTGTTCTTAATGCAGTGATAATGGCATTGTGATTTGGGGAGGAACTGGACTCAGCCTCAGTGACAGCAGGGATTCTGAGCAAAGGGAAGGCTGTTCACTCCAGTGGGTGAAATCCAAGCCTTGCTGAAGTCAGCAGCCCTTCTGCACTCTCTTAGGTTTGGGTTTTCACTGTCTTCCCAAGTCTGACAGGCAGCTGGGCTGTACTGACTCCACAGATTAGAATGCAGCTACCTTGGACTGAGACAAGGATTGGAGGAAAAGACCCCACAGTTTGGTTATCTCAGTGAGATGGGATTGCACTCCAGCAAGAAACTTGCCTGCAATGTTCATAATTGGTTTATATTCTCACCAGACTAAACTTCCAGGATTTTGACATGTCCACAGGAGCCGAGGATAGGTCAGTATAGCATCTTGCTGTTTCACTGAGCTCCTCAGAGGTGTAAGGACATGCTTTAGTTTCAACACTAGTTCCTTGGAAAAAAATGCATTTAGACTGCTTTTTTTTGTAAATCTTCAAGAGTTTTGGAAAAGCATGAAAGAAACAAACAAAAAAGCATATTTCATCAGGTTCTCAGGTTGTATAAATCAATGGGTGGCCCAGGGTCAGCTCAAAATATGTCTTGGTATTTTTTCTGTGCTGTTTACATATTTTGTTTATTGGCTTATACCACAACTGCATTTTTAATTTCTAATGTTTTTGGTATCAGTGGCTCATATAAGAATGTTACTACTGTTTATATTGCTGCAAAATTTCCAGTGATCCATTTGAAATCAGAATTCATAATGCAAGGTCCATTTGTGTTTGAAAATAAAATGTAACATGTTCTTTCTGCTTTTTTCTAGTCTTTAACACAAATATGAAAAAAATTTGGATTTTGAACAATTCCAGTGTTTTGTTATTAAACCAAGAAGCAAAAACCAATAATTTTTGAATTATCTGTTACAGACATATTTACATTATGAATCTCCTAACTTAAGACTCTATGTGCTATAGAGTTCTAATTTTATCCAATTACATGAGCAAGAAAAATTATGAAAAGTTATATAACCATACTGTGAGAGACCATGGAGAACTAGTGGTAAGAAGTGAATATTAAATTGCATATGTCATTGTCCTTAAAGAATTTGTCTTCATCATTTTGCCTGAGATGATGGTAACTAAAATGAGATTGGGTTATGTGAACAATTGTTGATTTTGGAACATTGTTCATTCGCAGTTCCTTTCCTTGTTTTATTTTTAGGACAAAAAAAGAAAAAAAAAGAAAAAAGAAAAAAAAAAAACCCCAGAACAACACAAAACAATCTGAGGAGATGAAACCCCCCAGTTCCTAGAAAGGATCCAGCTGCACTAACTATCCAACTGCCTCTTGGAAAAAAAAGCATTTTGACAAATGGAGAGCAGATGCAACGTGTGGAGTCAGGGAGGTCAACAAAAACAAGTAGAAACGGAAACCGAGGAAACAAGTGAAAAGAGAAAGAATATTAGAGTATTAATACAGGATATTAAAGTGAACAGAATGAGAAAAAGAAGAATCATCACAGAGCTGACAAAACATGATGGAAGAAATAAGACAGAGGATCCAAGCTATACTAGTGCGAATCCAGGGTAAATCTTGATTTTACTAATATCAAGCTAATTTTCTGTAATGGAGATAAAAGCTGTCCTATGAAGCCACGCAGCACCGCTGTCCTGCATGGGCAGTTCAGTGCGAGTGGACCGGGCTCTGAGCAGGCTGGCTGCTGCCCGTCCGCTGTGAGCGGGGGGAGAAATCCAGGTCTTTCCCGGCAGCAGCAAAGGAAGGTGCCAGCAGCGGAGAAAAGTGAGGAGGGGAGCGGGAAGGGAGGGCAGAGGCACATCAAGATGGGTCGGAGAGGCTTCAGGGGAGACCCTGGGCCCCCTCCCGCCGCTGCCGCTCTCCCGGCGCATCGCTCCCGTTCAGAGGTGCCTGCCAAGGCGTCAGTAGGTACCGCTAGATAGACATCCCAGGGGTGGACTCTATACTCTCCCCCGAGGTATGCCCGCCTCGGGATTTCCTCTTTCCTCCCGCTCCGGCTTTTCAGAACGTATTGCATCATTTTTATTCCTTGCGGAGATGAAACGTGGTCTGTGTGCGTATGTGTGTGTGCCGGGAGAGAGAAAACATCTCCGCTGGACGTCCCCAAAACCAAAGCCCACAAACTCACAAGTTTTGTCTCTCAGGAGGGCGCAGACGGCTTCCCAGGCGGGCCCCGCCGGTGCCGGGAAGGCTGCGGGGCATCCCTGCCAGTCGCACCTCGCCCCGCCGGGCAGGACCGGGCCGGGCGCTCCCGCTCCAGCTCCTGCCCGGGGCGAGCGACGGCGCTGGCCGCCCACATGCAAGGACAGAGCCGTTCCCGGGAAAAAAAACAAAAACCGTGACAACAAACGGTTTTGTCCAGATGTTCGGCTTCCCTGGCCCCGTGACACACGACGTGGACTTGGCAGACTGGATTTCAAAGGAAAGGGAGTTGTTGTTTATTTTTTAAAAGGCAGAAAGCGCTGGGTTAAAATGCTCAGGCCGAGATTTCCCTGGCAGGCAGCTGGGCAGGAACGGAACCCGCTGGAAACCCGTTCCGTACGTTGGAAGGGCTCCACTGCCCCGGCCCAATCGTTCTCCAAAGCAACAAATTAGAAAGATATTAAAGCAAGCAGGCAATATAACACAAACCAAAGGGCCTCCAACCTTCATCCCCGCCCCCTCCCCCCCCCTTTCCGTTTACAAAAATTATAAATATTAACAAATCTGCAACACACTGAGCCTCTCCATCCGTCTTGTCCCCAGCTCCTCTCGGTCTCAGCACACGCTTCTCCGAACACTCCTGGTTTTGCATCCCACACCTACGCGGTCCTGGCTGCGGTGTGAGAAGCCGAGGCAGGAGCCGCGGCTCCGCTGCCCCAGGAGGGAGGCGCCGAGGTCACCTGCTCGCTGCCGCGGGTGATGCCCTGCCCCAGCCGCATCCCGCCGGGCCCGGGCGCTTCCTAGCTCGCCTCCTGTCTGCTGCATCCGTCCAGGAGCTCAGTCATGAAGGAGATGTACACTATGGCCAGGCGCAAGGTCTCTATCCGAGAAAGCCTCTTCTCGTAGGCGAAGGTGGGCACCTTCTTCCTGAGCTGATCAAACGCCTCGTTGAGGTTGAACATCCTTTTCCTCTCCCGTATGTTGGCAGCCTGGCGCTGGGCGTAGGTGATGACCCGTTTTCTCCTAGGTCTGTCCAGGAGGGAAGCGCTGCGCATCCTTTCGTCTTCCTCCTCTTCTTCGTCTTCGGGATCTCCATTTCCGAAAGCAGCCAGGGGCAAACCCCGGGCCATCCCTTCCCGAAGCGATAGGACTCTGCCCCCGAAGGGAGGCCCGGCGGTGACCTCGCAGAGCCCCAGACCCTCCCTGGCCCCAGGGGCTCCCTGGGGGTTGCCCAGGGAAAGATCGGCCACGAAATCCAGCACCGAGGTGCCCAGCAGCCCCTCCGGGCAGGGCACTTGCGGGACTCTGCCGTGCAGCTCATCCAGTAGCCCCGGGCTCTGGTGGGCTGGGAAAAGGCTGGCTGACATCTTACTTCAGAGAGGGCTTATTTTGGTGCCCCATCCCCAGCCCCAGCGACGTTAATATTTATAACCCCCCGGGTAACAGGATTAGCAGGACTAGAAAGAGCGGCTGTAAAATTTCTCGCCGTGATGCTGATGAGAGGAGACAGGCAATCCCCTCGGGGACGCGTGGACGCTCCCGAGAGAGGAGTCCCCAGCGAGTCAATCCTGTCACAGCGATCAAGGACAGTTCCTTCTTGGCAAAACCCTCCGCTCTTACCTGCTGAGCACTTTTGTCTCTTCTTACACACCCGCAACCAAACGATTTTCAGCCTCCTTAAAGCCCCCAGCAGCAGAGCCGGGTCTCCACTGGGCTTGTTTTCCTGCGTTCTGTCGGGATCTCTGAACCCTGGGAGCCAGCCTGACAATTGATGTCAGGCAACTGCATGTATGCTTTTAATGATGTCCTGAAGAGGGGACCTGCATGCAGAGGGTCACCGGGGAATGTTTACCCTGTATCCCAGCGCAATGGGAACTGAATGACAGGACCTCCATTAGCCTAAGTAAGCATTGTAGGGGACCCGATATTGCATTCCCAGTAGTAACTGTTGGAATCGTCTCTCCATTCCCCCTAAATCCCCTTCAATCAGGGTCAAATGTCTTTCCAGTAAAAGGCTGCTTCGTAAAGCTCTTTTCGGTTCAGGCAATCTCGTAGCACTTGTTTCGAAACTCCTTCCTCCTGCCCGTGGGAGAAGGATAAGCAGGTCCTACTCAGGGCAGCGGTCACACCTTTGGTAGAGCCATCCCAGTCACAGGCAGAGCACAGAGGAATCAACTTGAGCACACGCACTGATAGCACTGGATACATGCCCCAAAATACCGTGAGATGCACATAAACACACCCACCCACACACCTGACACCGCTGAATACCTTTCTTTGATCAAAGTTTCCTTGAGGACAGACGCTGCGGATTGTTTTGCTACTGTCTTGGGAGACTGGAAGAGGAGCTGTGTCTTCACCCTCCCGCGCCATAGATAAATAAACAGCCCGGCCCTGGCAATCCCTGGCAGTGTCAGCTACACCGAGCTCGAATCCGATCGGTTTTCTTTGGCACACGATTTGTACACACAGCTCTCTCAGGAGCGACTGCCCAATCACTCCTGAGCTGCCTTCTTAAAACCTAATCTTCTCCTTTGTCATGCATTGTTGCCACTCTCTCTTTGGAGCTAATTAGTGTCTAATTTCTAAGGGGATTTCAAAACCCATGAGATCAAAGGAGGTGGATGGGGGCGGCCGAAGGATCCCTCTCCTCGAAAACACTTCCTGTTTGCCTACAGGACCGCAAACATATCCCGCCGAGTACCAGGATTTGCCATCATTGACAACTCAGCGAGCGAACTCCGCATCCCCTTCGGTGGGAAAGATGCAGCGGGAGTCGCTTCCCGTCCGTCTGTCCGGGCGGCGCGGCCGGGCGGGGCTGCGCAAGGTGCGCGGCAGCTCAGCTACGCTGGACAGCTCCGGAGAGGGGCGGCCGGAGCCCGCAGCGCTGCAGGTAGCGCAGGGGGACATGGCCAGCACCCCCTGCTCCGGGGCCACAAGCAAGCTGTCCCCGTCCTGTGGCGCCGCCACCACCGCCGCCGCTGCGGCGAGCGATGGGCGGCACCGCGGCTGCTCCGGCAGCCCGCCTGAGGCAGGGTAAATAGAGAACTACTGCCTTTAGTCTTAGCAGGGCTAAGAGGGCTCTTAGCGAGCAAGAACGCGCTTATTTGTAACTAATATGGTTCAATAAAACACCTGGTGAATGAAGCAACGAGGCAAGGAGGAACTGTAAAACATCTGTTGAGAGAGGTGCTGCCTAGAGAGCATCCAAAAGTAAGTTGAAAAACTGTAAGTGTTAAGTGTTATATAAAGACACTTGGTGGAAGAAAGATCAGATATATATTTATGACTGACCCACAAAGGACCACGACTTATTTGGGCTCCTTTTAGTTGAGATGACAAGCATTTCATTTTAAGACATGGAGGTATAAATTAAAGCCAAATGGCAGGAAAGATAAGTTGCTACAGAATTCAAAATTATCGTGGATATACAACTACTTCAGGTAGTGAAATAAAATAATGGAAAAATATTAACTCATCACCTCTATGTCAAACTTCACATGAATTTACTGTCCTGTAGGAAATTGGAATTCAGCAGAGGACAGACCTAGGTATCTTCATAAAGAAGCTCTTACTTCTCTAGTTGCAGATTTTTGCAGGACACAAGACACAAAGACAAGCAGAGATGGAAGATGTTTATATTGAAAGAACATAAAGGGAAAAGCTTTTCCAGCTAATAATGTATCACAAAATAGCATAACATAAGCCATAAAAAATATTAATGTTTCTTAAAGGAAGCAATAAAGACAGAACTACGACAAGACTGGGAGGTCCTTGTAGAAAATGAAGACTTGTTACCAAGGGGAATCCTCTTGTAAAGCTGGGGTTTTTGTTTCTGCTTTGTATCCTTTTCTAGTCCTCCTTATTTTTTGCTAAAATATTGATTTTTCTCTGATATTAAATATTTAAATTTAAATATTTTAAATATTATTTGAATATTAATTTAATTTAAATATTTGATTATTATACAGAATAAACTTAATGAACCGTGGTACCACTAATATGTGGCACTTTTTAAATTTGGTGATTTTTGTCAGTTTGGGGAAAGTATGGAGCTGAGGCAACATACAATGAATATCCAATGCTTCAAGACACAGATTTTCAGTGCCTAGACAAAGCAAGAATGTCAGAGAAGCAAAATGAACTCTCATAAGAGGCTGCTTTGTTACTCCAAAATTGTCTCAGACCACATTAGGTGATCCAAAGCATATTCTAGGTTTGTTTTAAATATGAATGTAATTTGCTTTATGAATCCTACCTTCCTTCACCCTTCTCTTATCCTATCTTTTAATTTCCCTTATTTATCAATTGAAAATTTGTTTACAAGGTGCTTAGAGCTGCTAAGAATTATGGCTTCAATTTCAAACTGTGCAGCTATTTCCAAAATTATTCTTCAGAAATATCTATAAAATTATTCTTGGTACTCTTGACACATGTAGGATTTGTGTTTAAAACTCAAACCACCACAGATTTTCTGATCTATTAGCCCTATCAAAAATGTGTATATATCCTTTTCTGCCCAGCCCTTTTATCACCTTGTGTGCTGTGTGCCTGTGCTCATAATTATGCACAGTATCACACAGGAAAATACAGCCATTCTGATAACTTGGAATTATTAACTGAGATACTATAGATTTTAACAGTGACCTGTCCTGCAACAGTACTTGAAAATTCACTGGAAGCCAGTGGTGACCCTGAGATGAAGATCCATCAAATATGACTCATTAAACAAGGACCTGAAAGGTATTGTCTGCTTTGGAAACCACAAAAAAGTTAAATAAGCAACTGAAAAAAATGTCTACACTTGTAAAATGGAAAAAGAATCTTCTCTCTTTTAACTGATCCATTAATAGTTTGATAGTTGCTGTACTTTTCAGACTCTGGCCTGAATAACAAAAACAGATGGAGTCTGTGGGCCACTAATGCAATCTCTTTCGAATTATTGACTTTGCAGCTGTCTGATCTTCTTGTTAATCTTAAAATTACAGTAATGCCCATGGATCAGGACATTACTACCTCAAAACACAGGGCAGTTCCTGTCCTGTTGGACTCACAGCTCATATTCCTGACAGGCCAGACAGGATCAGTACAGAAGATATGTGTGGAGATGGGGCCAGCTCTCAAGGGAATAGAGAGAGTTTGGACAATATCTCATCTTGACCCTTGCTCAATCAGTAGTGAAGAGGAAGACACTGTGGACACCACTGATGAATTAATACAAAAATGAAATATTTAAGCAAAGCTAGTTGAATACTGGTTATTTTGATGCTAGAAGAATGCCACAGTATACAAATGAAAGCATAGAAAATGTGATTGTGATATCACTGGAAGAGTCAAGAAGTCCTCAAATGTCTCAATGCATTATGAGGTTAAACAGGCAGTGAACACTGGACTGTGATAAAGTTTATGTTCAAAGATTTTATGTCTGAGTGAAGCTGAGGGAAGCCAAACAATTTGTATAAATTAAATGGTCAGTACTTTTTTGAGTGCCTTGCAACAAAAGCAGAAAGGAGGAGGCTGATAAAGTCAGAAGTCAAGGTCAAAGCTAATACAGACCAGAGGAACCAGTGCTTTTCTGACTGAAACTGTTGGAGAAGCCTTTGAGACACTAGAGACAGGTGAAATAGGAGGTGAGGACAAAGTTACCTCAGCCTGACTTCCCCAGATCTCATTTGTGGAAAGAATTTTTTGATTCCATCAGTTGAGGAAAATAATATGGATACTAGAAATGGGCTCATGTTTTCTAACTGCTGGATCTTATCCAAGCAGCAAGTAATCATGGTGACATTCTGATTCCCACAGAGATAAGAGCACCTGTAGTGAACATCTTGGTCCACTTTAATATTTAAGTCTGTCTTCCCTGTGGACTGTGAGAAGCTTGGAGATACCAGCTTCAGTTCTGTAGGATGAGCCTTAGCTCTAGAATTAGCAACGTATGAATAAAGACTAAAAAAAGTCCAATAAGATGTATATCCAGAGTATGTAGGCAAACACAACTGGGTGTATTTGGTGCAGTGACTAGAGTTTAAGTCTGTAAGAATTCTCTGCAATTTTTTTTTTCTGAATAGTTTACCTGTATAGACAGTTTAAGAATTAACTTTATTCCTTAGGCTGATGTACGTGCAAAATCTCTGCTCACAAAGCAGGTGAAGTCCAGCTTACTAGTTCAACAGAGGGACTAGTTCAGTTCTGAAAAGCAGAATATATCCAATGAGCCAAAGCTTTACAGTCTGATCCTATCAGTAACTTCAGGCACTGATCCTACTTGCATCTGCCTGTATTAACGCATTCCTGTGTCACAGCCTGCCATTAACAGGACTCCAATTTGAATACAAGCACCTACTTACAAAGATCAGGTTTCACAACTTGGCTCTCACAGACAAAAATGTGACATTCAGTAACATCATTATTCCCTGACATAGGAAATCATTAGGAAAAATAAGTATTTTGGGCAAAACCTAATAAAACTAGGTATTTCTGCCAGTAAAGTGCAGTTCATTTTTATTTACAGTGGTATTACACACCATTTGAAGAGTTTAAAAAGCAACTGTTGATATTTCCCCATACAGGAGCAAATAAGGAAGAAAAGGTTTGAAACTGTAATCTTGGGTAAATCATAGACAAATGAAATGAACAGCTGTGGTTAGGGTGGGATGGGATTGATCATGCTTGCAAAGTTTTATGAATGATACTTTTTTCCTTAATCATAACCTTAGGGGTGGGAGGGATTGAGAACAGGACATGCCTTAGGGTTGGAATGTCAAATTTAACTTTGAATTTCCTGGCTTTTTATCATCATGCATGAAAAAGTGTAATGTTATTCAAACATAGCTTCTTTAATCTTGATTTTGGTATATAAATATTTTATTGTTGACATGGAATGCAATAAAATATGTATTCTTTACATAGAAGTCTAGATTTATTCAAAATCTTTATTACAATTATTTAATTTTACTGTTTGATTATTATGTACTAGTTGCATTAATTAATGCTTTTTTTCTCTTCCACTTCTCACAATTTGTAAAATGCAGGGAAAATGTCAGTCTGAAAGCTATTTTTAAGTGAGGATTTTGCTTATATATCAACAGAATAAATGTATGTTTGATGTGGGACCAAGATTCATCCTTTTCCCTTTTTTTCTATTTTTTCTGGAATTTACAGATTTTTTTATAGTTCACAGGTGTATCTCCTACAACTAGCAAGGGGACTGAACTGAAAGTCATCTCCAAAAAACAGGTGTCCTTGGCCAAGCTTCTCAACCATCCATTGCCTTGCTAGCTTCTGGCTATGGTATTCTCCGAAGGATGTGTAGTTTATTTTCTTCATAGTCCCTCTTAACAGCTTTTAACAATTGTGTCTTTGTGCATATTCATGACAATGTCTACAATTACAGAATCACATAGTATCTTTCCAACTGATTCCATTTCATTCCCATTCAACACACTGGAAGCAGCTAATATTATGAAGAGTGTTTGCTTATTTTTGCTTAGTCATTCATCCTCTTTCTTTTTTCTGTGGTAAACAAGTCATGATTAAATATAAGATTTAAAATCTCCCTTGTAAAAACGTTTCTCAGGCTTTAGCAGCTGCCATATTAATATGCTTGGTAGATGTGGATGAAGTATTGTTTCTCTTTGCAAATGGAAAGTAGGAACAGAACAAATGTCAAACAGAAATAAAAGAATTATGGTAAATAGAAAAATAAGGTAAATTGGAATTGAGAGCTTCAATTTGATTTATCTAGAATTTAGCTTCTAGGACCTTTTGTGCTATAGAGACTTTTAACCTTAGGAAGATCTCATTAAAGTATTCAGCTGTGAGCACTTTGTCCCTCCAAGGATGGTATATGATTTTTTTATTAATTATATATAATACATGTTCATTAAGTGATTTATTAATATATATCTGGAACATGTTTTTATTACCAACATGGAGTAAGCTTTGATTACTTACTAACCTAAAAGGTTTGATTCTGCAAATGTAATTTTAAAAATACATGCCAATGTTACTGCTATTTGCCAGATTTTTTTAAAGTGAACTGTAAAATGAAAATGTCCATCTTATGTTCCATCATATTATTCCCATGTGTGTCAGTGGCAGGGTTAAAATCTTTAGTTGCATTGTGCTGCTTACTGCCTTTGAAACAACACAGCCAAATCTTCTCCCTCTGCCATCAGGATCTGGGGGATGGTAACACACTTTTCCAGATTTCACAGATACTTGCTGGTAGCATCATTCATAACTCCTGCTGGATGGGCCTGATCCCCCTTGTTGTCCTGTACATGCCATTTGATGACACTCAAGATGATCTGCTCTATGGCCTTTCCCAGGATAAGGTCAGGCTGACAGGCCTGTACTTCCCTATATCCTCTTCCCGACCCTTCTTGTCCATGGTCCTCACCTTTGATGACCTCCAGTCACCTGGGACCACCCTGGTTAGCCAGGGCTGCTGGTGAATGATGGAAAGTGGCACAGTGAGCTCTTCTGCCCCCTCTCTTGGTACCTCTGGGTGGATCTCAGCCAGCCCCACAGACCTGTGTGGGTCTAAGTGATGTAGCAAGTTGCTGACTATTTCCCCTTGGATTATGGGGTCTGCATTCTGCTCCCTATCCCTTTCCTCCTGCTGAGGCCTGGCTACCTTGGGAACAACTGGCCTTACTACTGAAGACTGAAAAAAAGAGGCTGGTTAACTTTCCATGTGGAACATGGATCTTACCTTCCTGTGCCTCAGTCTTCTCACCTCTTGAGGTTCATTTGCCATTTCCCCAAACTCCCCCTTCTCACTGCTCTATTTGCCTTCTTTGTCTCTCTGTCTAATCATAGAGCCCATTTTCACTTGTTTGGGCTATCCAACCCCAGGCCTTGGTCTGGCACAACAGAGCTGCAATAATTTACCATTCTCAAGCATGAGCATTAAAAAATTTGGCAACATTAATAGAATGGTATAAGCAATCTGGAATATTCGAAGCCATATAACTTGTAGTCTGCTCTAGTAGGGTAGGTCTTAAATGAGGTATTTGAAAGTGTACTCCTATGAAAAATATGCAATTTTCAGTATTTCGAAGGATGAGGAAATCAGTTCATTTCCCAGTTGCTTTGTTTACACTCAATAATTTTGACTGGATTACAGAATAAAAGGGATCATCAATGTCAGTGTAATTGAGTTGTACAATTCATGTTGTTTTTAGTAATAAAAATATTAACAGCAATCTTAAAGTTACTTAAATGGGCTTTAATTATATAGATTCTTTTTATAGGTTTAACATTAGAAGCCATTTTCTTAAATCATATGTTTTTTTAACCCATTTCTTTGATTAATGTGTATGTGTGTAGGGAAAGAAACTAACCTAAATGTTCCTGTAATACCTTTCATGCTCAACTCACAGTAAAAAAGTTGCCAGTCCACTATATCTTTAATGATGTGTGCCACAGAAAACACTAATTTGTCTATTTTTTCCTTCTAATGTTTTTCATAAGTATGAGATTAAATGTTTTGAATGTTCATGAAGCTGCATTTTCTTTAGAAAAGGTTTCAAACTAGGTGAAAGATGTTGCTCACTGCCAACTGAGATGAGAGAATCTACCCTTTCGATAGAAAAATCTTGGGCAAGGTAAGCATTTGACTACTTCAAAATATTGTAGATTGTCTTGTTGTGTAAGATTGTCTTTTCCAGTTACATGATTCACTACATTCTGGAGAATTTGCATGCAGATTTTTAAATATTATTTGAGCTGCCTTTGTTTATTCTCACTAGAACAAAAATAATATCTAATTTTCAGGAACCTGGTCAGACTATTCATTGAAAAAAAAAAAAATTGCATGAGGTTGTGCCATAAACACATTGACACATAGATGCTCATATCTACAATGCAATTTTATTTGTTTTGGATAAAAGTAAAATAGCACATTATCTTTTGAAGCTATTAGAAATATAAAATGAGTCAAGGTACTGGATTTTTTTGAACAGCTACATTAAAGCTATCTCTCCTCCTCCTATATGTGGGTCATTGCATTACTTTTTATCCTTCCTCCTATTTTCTATTTTAAGTTCTGACAAAAGTGAAATATTGGTATAGTACAGAGGTTGGTGCTTATCAGTAGTTATAAAGCAATGATCACCATGAATGCGTAAAAGGTTTTAATGACCTTTTTAAAGGAACTAAATAAGGAACAGTTGGGGATGTTAATACCTGGGAAAGTGCTACCCTGGCCCTGAGGATCAAGGAAGCCCGGACATGAATTTTGTGGAGGTGAATTCTCCCATTCACTTCCCAACATGAAGAGGAAGGGGAGACTTTCCTCTGTTATGCCTTTTGATTTATGGCAAACATGTTGCTTGGCATCACATATTAGATTAGAAGATCTCTCAGGCAAGGACTGAATCTTCATATTTCTTCCATGACTAGTAAGAGGGAAAGCTCAGACATTACTGGACACAGAAGATGAGACAAAGATGCATTTCATGCATTTCATGACAAAAAATAAGTGTAGTTTAAAAGGAGAATGAGCTAAACAGAGTCATAGCCTAGCTGGAGAAGGGGAAGGAGGAGTTGTGAGTCTAAAATACCTTGTTGGCAGTGCTGAGGAGGGAAGGTGAACCCTTTCCTACTGCACCAGTAGGCTGGAGATTTAGTAGGAGGATAGAGCAAGCTCTGGAAAGGCTACCACACAGAGATGAAGCCCAAAGGTCTTGTCATTGAAAATATTTTTGATTTTTCAGTTTCAAATTCTGTCCAGTGAAGGGAAAATATAATATAGGAAGGCTGAACCTAGGAGCCATAGCAACTATTGTGGCACTACTCATGGACACCATGATCTGAGGGCACAATAGCAAATAAAACTATATATAAGTAGTACATTTTGAAAGCAAATAGTAAATAAAAAATGTGTCCAAGTATATGCTAAAAGAGTAAGGAATGAGAACTCATAATCCAGCTATTTTATAAACTCACTGATAAAAAGCAGTTTCTTCATGTCCTGTCCCAGGTCATCTTTGCCTCAGATTTGCCCAACTTCAGAGAATAACTGAATAAGAAATCTCACTCCCTGTTAGGGATTTCCCCCAGGCTAACAACGGGGAACAGCAGCATCAATTCATCTGCACAAAGGACATTGTGAGTCATGGACAACTCCATCCTTGCAATTAAAACATCCCTAGACCACAAGCGCAAATATGTAAAAACATACAGAAGGACCTGCAGATATTTTCTGCTACCCACATAAATACAGGGTCCTAGCTATGGCATGCTTTGCTAACACTAGAGTAAGTGAGTTGTAGAAAGTAATATTATTCTGCTATTCTGTCTTTTCATATTTGCTTCTATTCAAACATTGGTAGAAAGGGTCTAAATTGCAAGTATAGGCATGTGAATACCACACCAGCAAAATGTGTAAGTATATCCTATGCTTGTGATAGGCTAAGCTGAAGGGAAGCAGGGTTGGTTATTCGCATTGGGTTACCAAAACACATCAGTTGCATAGCTAAGAGCAAACCCACTGACTCTGGTCTACTAGCTTAATTCTTTAATTGGTAGGTGATCCTGGCTCACAAAGTCAGGGAAAATCAAATCATTCGCTTTTGCTTTCAAAGCTAAATCTCTTTGGGATTATCTCATTTGTGAGACCAGATCCAGAGAAAATAAATTAGGAATGGAACAATCCATTTTATCTTTAGCTCCAGAAAGATGGAATAATTGAGCAAATCTATTTTCTTTCCTACTTTTCAGAAGTAAAAAAGGACATATAATCTCAATTAATTTAAATCAGGTATAAAATCAGCATTGTGAATTAAAAACGTGATATAGCTTAGATTATACACAGTAGTCAGTCTGAAGGAGTGTCCTAGGATGTTGAAGATTAGCCATGGTGGTTTTGGTTTAGTGTTTATTGCTATGAGAGTTTTTTTCCAGGATTTCTTGACTCATTCCTCTAAGCCTGTGTTGAAAGGGAGTTTCTTAATGCATTCTGAAGCAATCACATAATTTTTTTCTTTTTTTTCTTTTTTTATTTGCTGTTTAGTAATACAGTTAATTTCTTCAGAATATTTTAAACCACGTATTTTAACTCCATTCTGTATTTTTGAAAGCATTAATACTATTCGTTTTATTATTCAAAGACAAACATAAAAACAATGATTTAAAAAAGTTGGGAGAGCAGGATTTCTAGCTAATAGCTTTTTAATATTCAAAATCATTATCTTACAAAAAACTAAAATTAATCATTGGATTGAATCAATGGCAGACCTATACACACTTAACCTGCTGGTTTATTTAGTGAGAATGGATTCAGCAAAAATTCCCACTGTCCATATGTATGTATGTTAGAATTTTCACAAGTTGATTCTCAGAGGGGTGAAAAAGAAGAAATTTGCAATACCATTCTGCAGCTACAGTCACAGGTGTTGTTTTCAGTCAATGATAGAACTTACTGCTATGCAGCTGGTCTTGATGATGACATAAAACTATTGGAAAAATTAGAGCTTAAAAGGGGCAACAAGTCAAAGGTTTAAAAATAAACTTTTTTTTTTTTTCCCCAGCTGAGAAAAACTCTCAAACACTGACTGAGAAAACAAGACTAAATAACTGAGTGAGTCTCTTCTGGAACCTGAACTTTTCACATTTTATCTGCCACCGTTTCCCATTTTACTTTTCAAATTTCCTGAGCAAACTGTTTACAGGAAACCACCAAGAAGACATAGAAGCCAATTTTGTCCATCAGCTTATCCTTTCTCATTTCAGCTTCACAACTCAGAAAGTGATGACTGGAACATCAAGAACCAATGCAGCCTAATGCAGCCACTTGTCTGGTCTAAGACCTCTTATTTGTTTTTCTTTTGGCTAAATAGGAATCTTTCTGATTAATTGAAATGCAATGACAACATACAAGAAGTGGAAAGAAAACAAATGAAAAAGCACATTTATAATAATTAATTTCTTTGGTATTTAGACATGATGTGCAGACCAATATCTAGTCTGAGCTAAAGTAGGGAGGGAAATAAAAGGTGATGGAATAAGACTCTGAAGTTAGTTGCAAAGTAAAGTTGAAGAAAGATGTAAGTTTTTTGAGGTAGAAAAGTTACTCAGAAATAATACAGAAGAAGTTGAAGTAGACTTTGTGGGTTTTTTCTTGGTTTTCACAGGCATTGTCTGATCTTACACCTCTGCATTGATCAATGTAATTTGGGGAAGAGGTGGAAACCTAGTAGTGCAGTAGAAACAAGTAACTATTACTGGCAGAAGTTTAAAGAGAGTGGAGATGCATGGTATTCATCCAAAGCCACTGGAAGAGCTTGTTGCAGAGATTGCAATCTTAAAGTCTCTGAAAAAAGCCTGTGGTTATCAGGGAAATCCCTTGCAACCAAAAATGGCTAATACTACATCTATCTTTAGGAAAAACGAAAGGAGAACTTGGGGAGTTTTAGGGCCTATCAATCCCTGTAAAGACTGTGAAGCGTGGCCCTTTGGAACCCATCTTCAAACACTGGAAAGCAATCAGGAATAACTAGCTCAGACTTGACCACCTTGATTGCCTGATGTCATGAAATGGCATGTGGAGCAGGGAGGGGGAAAGCAATGGATACCCAGTCATCAGGATGGCTTTTGCCACTGTCCCCAAAAGGATTCCCTCTGAATCTGAGGAATTATGAACTGAAAGAAGAGTTTGTTAAATGCATAGCAAATTGGTTCTTCCACCACTGTGAAAGTGTAGTGGAATCAATGCTTTGAGTTCCAGTTGGTAATAAGCAAAGTAAAACCCTATGGTTTGGCACTGGGATTCATATTGTTTAACATTTCCATCAATGGCTTAGATGGTGACACAAAATATGTCCTTAGGTAAACCTGCAGATGTTACTAATACAGAAGAGTGATTGACATGAAGAGCGGAAAACTTTAATTCAAAGGATTATTGAGAACTGGACCAACATTAACAACATGAGGATCCTGAATCTGGGTCAGAACAACCTCTTGTATCCATACAGGTTGCTAAATAACAAGGATGTGATGGAATGTAAAGCAGTACTGTACTGCAAGCTACAAAGAAGGTAGATCATGTGTTGGACTAAATTAGGTGGGGCACGGGAGGAACCTAGTAACCTGCAGCTACTAGAAGGGGAGGTACAAAGATGACAAAAACATCCTCATTTTGGCAGACAGGCTGTACAACACTGAAACACACTGCCCAAAGATGATGGGGAATCTTCAGTTGTGAGATTAATAGGCAGGGTAGCTCTAAGATATATCTTATCTGAACTACTGCTAGCTAGCAAAAGTAAACTTTTTGTGGAAGAGACCTCCAAATATCCCCTGCAAACAGCATTTCTTTGATTCAAATCCTTGGAATCTGAAGTTCTGAACCCCATTGTCTTTTTTCCTTTGAAAGAGCACACTTCTTCTGCACAGCAGTGTAAGGCATGTCCTCTCATCCTCGGTTTCTGAAAAAGTTTTCACAGAAGAGTTTATTTAGGTTAAAATAAAATCTCTTGAATTTATTTATGTTCATGGCATCTGAGGAAATATACATGAAATATAGCACTATATTTTGATACAATAGGTCTGAGCTTTTTGGTGCAAAAAAGGCAAACCACTTATTTGTGTTCATAGATATCCATGCAGAAGCAGCGCCATTCACTTCAAGTGTGATGAGAACTTATTAAGTCATAAAATGATTTGCTGTTTTATGGCTTTGGTTCTTCTTTGTAATGAAGTATTGAATTCCTGGGGGCTGTGTTGAATGCTCACTATACACATGCAAGCAGCAACAACAAAATCAATTAAACTATTAATTATCTAAAAAACTAATGTGGAAGGTTAGTCTTTTAATATCTTATTTACAAAAGTATTCATGCAAACTGAGTGTAATTTCAATGTTCAGTTTCTTACCCTGGAATTTGTTCCTATTCTGTCATTTGTACAGAACAGAGAAAAAACACCTGCAATGCTACATTAAAAGAAAACAGCAAAGAATTGTCTTAATGATTAGATAATATGTTACTGAAACACAGAGCAGAAACTCACTAATTTGTACTGTACAGGCAGAGATATTGTGTGTCATATATTTTTCTCTCAACTTCCATTGTACGGAATTCCAGACTCAACTGCAGTTTTTACAACATACAGAGTACTCCACATGTGTGCAGTTTGGATTTCACAGGACTGTAAATAATTTTAACTGTTTGCATTGGTTGTTGGTTTTAATCTTTTAGATGCACGAACTCTTAAATTTTTATCAGGTTTTCAAAAAACTTTGATACAGGATAATGCATCTTAAAAAATTGCATGCCTTTACTGTAAGTCTGAGAAGAATTTATATCCCTAAGGCTTTCCTCTAGGATATCTTCTGACATCAAAAAGGTAAAATTAGAAATAGATTCTATTTCTTTCAGATGTCTATTTAATTTTTTTTTTCCTTCCAAACACTGTAATTTAATTTTAAAGTTCACTTTGAAAATAAACAATAAATGAATGTGTTTTCAGAGAAAATGCTTTCTCTTTGCTCAAAATGAAAGCAGACGTCTGGTTTCTAAATTATTATTTTTAATTGTCTACCTAATTACTAGATTTGGTGAATTTCAAAACTGCATTTATTTACCCATCAGAAAAATACATTACTGGCAGAAATCTGTCTTTTTACTCTTGCATATGCATGCAACTTGTTCTCTTTTATTTTTCATATGTACCCATTTGCATCCACTTACAAAGCTATACATTCAAAATGCTGCAAATGCAACAAACATTGCCTAGCGCTTGCTATTTTATTTAATAGCAAAACCAGTTTATTCCATCTATGAGCCTATGCTTGTAGAAGTAAATATATAATATTCATTAGAACCCTACTCTTTCTGCTCCTTGCTATCATTCACAGTCTATCGATATAAAGCAAGTTCTATCTGTCCTTCCACCCAGATGGTTGACGTTACATGTGATTGCATGAAAGCCCTGATATGAAATGCCTATGGCTTACTGGATTACCCTCTCCCCACATGGTTCAAATTAATAATAAAAAAGAAAGAAAAAAAGAACCAGTGCAATCTTGCTACAAAAAGAACAAGAGTTTATTGTATAACAGGATTGCAGATGTGGAAAGGTGCTCATAATAAGGCTACACTATTTTTGTTTCATTGTGCATCTGGAATGCCAAAGGATCTTGAAAGCACTAGGAGCTCATAGTAGACAGTCTTGGCTTTTTGATTAACTTAATATTCAGAAAAATGATTCATTTTTGTAAATTCTGTGCCATTCATCATCATATTGTCATTTATGTAATCACAAAATGATTTACAAAGTCAAGATTTTTTTCTAATTTCTGAAACAATTTTAAGACATCAAAGACTTTCAGATATAAACATCAAAGAGAAGCCCAAATCAGAGATTTCTGGCTAAGACAGTTTAGTTCATTTAATATCCTCTGGTTTTCTAAGGATTAAATTACAGCACATAAAATTCTTGGAATCTGTCTTAGGAAGCTGTACTGAATATTTATTATTTATTACAGTATGGCCTTTTTTTTTTTTTCATGGGGCAAAGGATTCTGTGGTAAAGAAGATGCCATCTTTTCAATTTATCAAACCAGCAGCAAATTCTTATGAAATATTAGACGTACAATGATCTAATCCTACTGGGAATGGAGAGATGTGTTAACTGAGGAAATATTTGCACATGAGCTCAGGATGAAATGCAGTTCTCTTTAATCAGCTTGTTACAGAGGGATGCTTATATGAATTTAATAAGAATGTTCTGGGGAAAGGTAAAACAAAACAGGAATAAAATGACTTCTTTACAGGAGGAATAATATCAGTTGCTATAGCTATTGAAAACAGTAGGCCAGGTTTTTAGTATTGGCTAAGGAAGTAATTTGAAATTATTTCCATTATTTCCACAATTTACAACAGGGTGACAGTGAGAAGTTGGTCATATGGATACCAGGCATCGTAGGTGACTGGCATAGATGTAAGTTCTGGCCAGAGAATTTAGAAAGCACAACACTGTAAATTCATCTAGTCGAGATCAATCATTAGGGACACATGAAAGTTTTTATTGTGCACATCCAGGAATATAAACATATATAGTCACATTCATTATCCCCCTAAGAGAGACAGGATGTTATCTGTTGCCTTCAAGTAAGCAAGGTAGATCTAAATGTGTGCCTGGTTTACCAAATACCAGGGAGGATCTTACCAGAGGAAACAGCTACATGAAGTACAAACTCTGCTGTTGCTATAGAGTGAATAATTAGACTTCCAAATGCTTACCCTTGAAAGGCATGCCACCAGCTTTTCAAAAGCAGACTACTGACTTGATGAACTGAGTTTCTCGGAATATGACCTCATATTACTGTACAACAAGGTTTTGCCCAGCTGGATTTCTATTCTAATGCTCATAACAAGCTGGGTTAGGTTCAAGACAATTCAGGAACTCAAGCTAAAAAATGCATGGTTTCTAAGTAAAAGCCCAAAATATCCTTCATACTTACATTCTTACTTTCTGTGATGGGAAGATAATAAGATGACATGTAGAACACTCACATCAGACCTTGAAAGCCGAATTATTATTCGAGATAAAACTTCAGGCAAAAAAAATATTCTATAAACAGGAAGAAACACTTGACTTTTACCAAGATTTTACCTTTAAGATATTTCAGTGCAAAATTCTAAAAGGCATTGCTGTGTATAACCAATGAAGCTTAATTATATTCCCTTTTTTGATATCTGTGGAAATTTGTCATAGCTAAGTACTTTGTGAGAAACCTCTGCTGGTCTTGTGTGAGAATGTGAGAAGAAGACAAGGGGGAACATGTACAATGCTGATATAGCTCCACTGCCAGAATGAAAGAGTTCCTGCACATCTATTCTAATTTCTAGTCAATATTTTATGGTCACATAGACTACTGATGAGGCCTTATGCCTAACCATTCAAAGCAGAGAGAAAGCAAACTTCTATGTGAGAGAGAGACAACTGCCTCCTCTTCTGTACAGCTAAAACCCATCTTAGACAAATAAAGTTAACATATTTAGGTTGGGAATTTGTCTGGCTCTGGTTCCATAACATATTTGCAAGGTGCTCATCATGATGCACTGCACAGAGTAGGTAATTTAAATTCAGGTATAAAAGAACTTCTGTCAATGGCTTGCATTGGTGTAGCTTAGCTTGAGTCTGAGTTAGAAAAGTCCCTTAGGATAGGATGGGGGAGGAACGGGACAAAGACTCCTCTCAGCCCCCATCAGGATTGGATTAAACCCAGGAAAGATAACCAGGGCTCTAGAAACTTTCACGGCTGATCACAAGAAGCAGACAAGGGTGAAGCCTAGGAACAAAATCTTAATTTCACCAGAAAGATGCATTCTAACTTAGGTAAGGGCTGTGATTTTCCTTTCATTGCTACCACACAATTTGTAAAGAAGCTAGGGATTTTGATACCTAATTTACCTAAGAAAATTCTGGAGATAGGGTTACAATTTCCTAGGATTTTAATGAATTCTTGTCCCAATATTAATACAGGGAGTTTTACTGAGTGATTTCTTCTGTTCCACTGTGCTTCTCTATTTGCATACACTTGGATGAGTTGCATACCTGCTGAAAGAGCTGTGGTTATGTGAGGATTCTTTGAAAAAGTGGTTGTAATTGTGGTGGACTGAAATTTTGTAAAAGGTTTGGTTACGTTCAGAAAGGACATACAGACTTTTAAAACAACAATGGTTTGATCACAGTGCTATTAGTAATTTCTCAGAATATTATCTGAGAACAGCAAGTTTTACAGGCTTTATGTTTCCTGAGACAAAGGCCATTTTTTAAGTGTCTTGTTTGGTGCCTCCATGCTGTTAGGCTCAAATTCTGCCTTCAGGCATAGATAAAATAAAAATGCTGCATTAAAACCCATGTCAAATTTGCCCCACTCCAATGAATAAGAGAAGTATTATTTTAGGACTAACAGCCAACTCTCCACCACTCAGTAATGTTCCCGGAGAAGGCATAGCAGCTCTAGGTCTCTCTCTTTCCCCCCACACATTCTACTCTTACCCTGTAGGCATCCCTCCTTTCATTAGGTCCCCTACAAGTGACACCTAATCCCCTACACTCACAGCTTTTACTAAGAAGCAGCACTCTACCTCGCTGAGACATCCTTGACACCTATATCCTTTCCCTTAGCCCTGTTGGTGCTTTTCCTTACAGTATATGTAACCTCATTCATTCCTCCTAATAGTCAAATGGACACTGATTTCTGTATGCTCTTGTCCAACTGATCATTTATGAACACTCTCTGATGTATTCTGTAAGATTTCTTTTCATTTTAGATACTCATTTATTGTCCTAAACAGATGCATTGGCACTCCTTCTCAGTCGAATCGGCAGCTGGTTTTGCCTAATAATAGTGACGTAACTAATGTTGTATTTGGAGAATGTAGATTTAAAAACTTCAGTATGACATTTCTTGCCTTAAAAGTGTTATGTTCATATGTTTATAATTTTAAATATTAGCATTTCCAGCTCTTTTTAAACAACTTGAGGAATTCAGAAACAGCAGATGTTTTCATCTGCTATATCCTTTCCTGTGAAATGCACAGGTACTGAGTCTTCCGAGGCTGTGGTATCATAGTATTGCTGTTTCACTGAATAAGCAGAGCAGCAATGACTTCCTTAGTGCAAAAGATGAATCCAATCCCTCATTTTTATTTAAAGAGCCTTGGGTGCAATGGGAATTTGGAGTTGGGCCGAACTTAGCCATATGATTTTATTCTGGCTTCTCTTTTCCAACCGCAAATTAAATATTTTAATTTGTCTGATCAGTCATAAAACATTGCAAAACTTTGGTTTTGAGTTAACTTAAATCTCCCTTATGGATTTTTTTATAGGTCCCCAGTCAGCAAGCTTAAGAGGAATAACTGTTATTCATAAAAGACTACACACAAAATTGTGTCGTCTCAAATAGGCAGTGGATAGCGCTTCAATAATAACATTGATTATTGTGATAGATTGGCACTTAAGAAAACAAAGAGGAACACCTAAGGAAGTTAAAACTGCTGGAGGCTGATGGGAGTTTTTCTCCTAGCCAACAGCTGGCCATTTCTAAGAATTGACAGCAGTTTTAACCATTGAAAAGTGAGATCAACCTGTGAACACCACCTTAAGACCTAAGCCTGGGAATTTCTTTGTCTCTTTGCTTCCTGGCTGTGAAAGATAACAGAGCTCCAGCTGGCCTCCCGTTCCCTGCCCGGCCATGCGGCCCGGGCGGGGGCTGGGCTGGGCCTGCCGCAGCTCCCGGCCGGGAGATGGGGCCTGCGGGGCTTGCCCCGGGCTCTGGCCGGGCCAGGCCGGTTCCTGGCTAAGCTGCAGGTTTTGCCGTGACGGAATTCACCAGAGACTGCCGAGTAAAGAAAGGAAAAAGCTCTTGACCCGCGGCAAGCTGAAACAGCGACCACACTCTCCAGAGCAGTCATGAGGAACCTTCTATCGCAGACAGCTCCAGCTCCTGCACCGGCAGAAGTCACAGAACCATCTACAAAAGCCTGGGCAAGATTTAACCCTTTTCATTACCCAGATGAGACTTGCAGATTAATCCTTTTATCCAGAGAGAGAAAAAGAGAGTAATCAATATGTAAAGAGACATAAACTATCAGAAACAGTAAAGAAAGGAATTAAGCTTCAGAAAAGGTAGAGAATAAGGAGATGCTTTAATACGCTGAAATATTTTTCTGTTAAAGCTATAGAGATGGACAATAGTGTTCTGAAAAAAACCTCCTTTAATTTATGACAGAGTATATTGAGAGGAATAGAGTAGTTCAAAGTGTGGATTTTGAGCAAAAAGTGAAGTAGTTGTGATACAGTGAGGTGCTGGAACAGAGAGAAGTAATAGTTGAAGATTTGTAGCTTTGTAGAGACAAAGAGAAAACTTCTGTTTCCAGGAAAGCTCACAGAGACAGAGCACAAGAGAACTTTTGCTTTTGAATAACTCATCCTTAAAAATGACACCCCTTGACCCATGACCCATAACACACTTCAGAGTGATGTGAAATGGGAGGAGGGGACCGATGACAGATTTTCAGGCTGCTGGCATCAGAGAAGTAGGAAGCTATGAAGAAAATTAGTTTTCTTGTGAGAAACTCCATAGATTAGCAGAAGAAGACTTCTGTTTCTCTACAAAGACTGATGAAAAGACTCTAGCAAGAATTGGGACTGTTTTAAACACCAAAGTTTTTTGTCTCTATGTTGTCATGTGAACAAAGGAATGGTTGAGTAGCAGAGGAGAAAAGGGTTTTCTGGAAGTTTTATTCTGGTTTTCTTATTCTTATAGTTTTTGTTAATAAACTTTCTTTATTCCTTTTAAGTTTTAAGCCTGTTTTGCTCTCGTTATAGTCCATATCGCACAGCAAGAAATAAGTAAGTTTTCTAGTAAGGTTTTTTAGTTGTTGCTTTAAAACCACAACATTTATTTGGTACGTTGGCCAGGAAACAAAATTGGCAAATCTAAACCACTACAATTATGTAGTCCCTGAATGGCTCTCTCAGGAGATTTATCTCAAAAGTCTATGAGAACGGTTTTGACATTTGAATCGCTGGTATGGTTGTTTGGACCTTTTGTGATATCTTTGTGGAGGATGAGAGTGAAAAATTCCTAGGTTCTGTGGCAAGACATGATCTCTTATGTTCCTACACATGAGCTGACCCCAGGAGGAGGGCCATAGGGTGAAGGGAGATTTGCAACATGACATCTGTCTAACAGAAGGGCAGGTCTGAAACCCTGAGGGCTGAAGTGGTAAGGTTGTTCATTCTTTGTCAAAGTTTCCCCACACATGTTCCTTTTCCTATCAGTTGTTTAGTTCCATTTATGAATGAAGACCATGGTGCCTCATTTTGAAGACCGTGTGAACTGGGTGCAATTTGTTTAATTGGCATTTAACTCCTATGTAAGATGATCCTTGACAACGTACAGTGATTTTTATCCTGTTGAGCAACTGACCCCATTAAATAAATTACCTATGCAGATGTTCAAAGGGCATTGTTACCTAAATGAACAGCATCAATGGGCTGGTGAGTGACTGAGAGACAGTGAGGTCCTGCATGGCAGGTGTGTTCTCTGTGTCCTAGTGACTTCTGTGAGCAGTAACTGACACTTGAAAGATGAAGAGCAACTCGTGGGCCCAAACCTAGATGTACTGGAAAAACTCTTCAGCAGATAAAAATTTGCATGTGTCAACTTTCAGCTCGTAAATGGTCTGACGTATTGAGTCGTCATGGCTCAGAACTATGTTAAAGCCTTGGTATAATAAAATCAGTGCTTCTTAAGGGCATAAACAGACCACATGTTCTGTTAAATTAGTCAATGACTGAATTATATTTTAAGGGAGTTCATTCTAGTTCATTCTTGCTGGAATGAACTTAAAGTATGGTCCTTTTGAAGATGTTTCAGCTCCTCTAGTACACGCCAGATGCTCACCATGGCTTTCCCTCCAAATGCTCTTGTTCCAGATAGGTTAACAAACAAAAGTGATGGATATGCACGATAATAATCCTAAGTTTCATATTTCAGTAGTCAGGCTGTTCACTCTTCATTCCTTGCAAGTCCTGGGAATTTAAACCTGACTCACAAAAGACGTATGCTCTTAACTTTTTGGACTTCCTTTTAGATCATGTATCATGTAAGTACAAAATTCATTATATCATTGCCTGTAAAGTCTGTGCCAAATTGCAAAACTTACAGAAAGGATTAACCAATCCTTTCTGCTTCTATTATTTTCTTGTCTCAATGGCTCTGCAGGGATTGCTGTGGTCTCATTATTCGTGAGACATGATACAGTAGGGGACATGATAAAGAAAAGGTAAGGAGGCCCTTGATAATTGCCCTAGGCAATGCTATCTACATCTCAGGCTGTTCATATGGTAATTGTGTTTATGTGAGCTCACCCTGGAACTATAAATCTCATCTCTTATAGTAGAGGGGATTTTGAGGTGTCTTGGGCTAGTTTTTCTCTTGCTTCAGTTATGACATTATACCCATATAAATAAGAATGGTGTGCTAGCAAAAGTGATGCCTAAAAATGGATGAAGAAAAACCACAAATAAGATGTAACCTTGTTGCTAGCTGGAACATAAAATAGCTGTCTGTAATTCTAAGTCAAGTAAGTAATTTTCAACAGTGTACTACATAAAATAAATTTATTGTTGTAACTCAGCTATTTCAGGATTTTCCAAAATGAGTACAATGTTTCTTGTCAAGTTTATCTATATGCTTTTTTGATACTGATAAATAATAATAAGCATGGGAATAGAAATGAATTTTTATCATAGAAGTAGGATTCAGTTAGAATCTTAATATAATTCTTAATATAAAATGTTTTGGAAAATTCGCATGGGATTTAAAAGATTTGGAAACCTGACTAGGCTTTGAATAAGGTCTTCCCTATTTTCTGTAACTAGTGGAAAAGACATTTCTCAGCACATCAGCTGCCTCTAATTACAGACTACTATACAAAGAAATGGGATAATGATGGAGACTGTCAGCCATAACACTTTCTGGTGAGCCACTAGTATAATTTTTTATTCAAAATATGACTGACATCTTTCCTTTAACCCTCCCACCCCTAGCTCTTTATGTATATTGGCATGGTGGCCCTGCAACTATGTGGGGCACCATGTTTTTGTTGCTAAGCACTAGGAGAGAGTGAGCCATGGGAATCTTTAGCTATAATTTGTACTGAATTCTTTGAGGCTTTCCTTCAGCAAAAACAAAGAGTGGAACTTTTAACTCATTCATTGGCATTATTGATGTAGTAGTGCTTGCCTTTTTGCACATTCAAAGGCCAGTGTCTGCTGAGTGATGGCTGAACAACACGTTCAGCAGACAGTTATTTATAAAGCTTTAAACATGGTGAGTAATATTCACCATTATGGGGATCAGGCACACTTCCAGTGTCATTAGGAAATGGCATGCACTTTATCTCAAGTTAATATGATCCTGAATCTTCAAAATGCCATTGTAAATGAAAACTATTCTAAATATATTTGATTAAAAATTAGCATGGAACTTGTATTTATGAAGAGGGTTATTTGACCAGAAATCCTTGGGAATGTTGGAGGTGTGAGGTTCTTCTAGACAGCATGTTAACTGAAGACAGGAATTCTGTCATCTCATACAAATTTCTGTAAATTTTGCTTTAGTCTGAAAATGAAGACATCTATTTTATTATCTACCCTTCATTTTTCTGCCTCATAAACACTTCTTTTTCCCTCCCTCCCTCCCTCCCTCCCTCCCGATAGAAATGTCTGTAGCCTAAATGGAATGGGATGCTTAGATCCACCAAATATTTGCCTGAGTAAGTCCATCTTCATGCTAACAAAGTTTCAAAATATTTTCTCTACAGAAAGAAGTAGTTTAAGACTTATTTAGGATAAATTTTGGATTGCAGCAAAATTCACAAATTTTTAATTCTGTTTTGTCTCAGTATGGATATATTTTTTTTCTCTTTCCTGGAGATTACAAGCTTGTTATTGTTTTCATATCAGATCTTAATAATTTGATAATATCATAATGTATTTTGGGTTTTTTTTCACTTGCCTCTGTAGACTGGACTCTTTCCAACTAATTGGTGTATGATATTCAAGATTCTTTTTTAGAACCACAGATGACCAGAATTAAATTCTCACTTTCTCATGTATTGTCAAGTACAGGGCCTTTAAGAAAACTGGTACACATTTTGAGACTCAAGAGACAGTCTCAATGTTTAGCTAATTTTACCAGGAAATCCAGGTTATGCCTTCTTAGTGAAGACAGTAGTAAATAATTTGTATGCTGGCTACATTAGCAGAGTCTGGGTAGCGAATGTTCCCCTTGGAGATTAGCACCGCAGAGGACACAAAATAAATAGATGTCCACTGACATATGTACTAGATCATCTCCTTTTGACTGGAATGCACAGAGCTGGAGTGCACAGTATGGAAATCAGACACTCTCTGCTCTGTGGATAGCAACAATTCCTTCAGCATCTCTGTGACAGCTGTGTGCTGTCTGATGGCTCTGTCTGCTCGTAAGATGTTATGTACTTGTGCTTCACAAACAGCAAACCCTGCACAGGGAAATCCCACTTGCTCTGAGAGGGGAGAAATAAACACATGTATCCCCCATCTACAAACTACCTGTTTTTCAGTATTTCAACACTGACCTTTTGTAATATGAAGTTTCGGCCCAAAAACCAACTGACTCAGTACTGTCTTTTGCTACAGTAATGCTGTTCTTCTCTGGTGTTCTTATGGTCTTGGTTCCATAACATCTTTCAGGAAAGCTAGCTTAATTTCATATTTCATTCAAGTAGCTTGTTTAATTTGAATTAAACACCAGTGGAGACATAGTGTAGCTTATGTCATTTCTCACCCGCTTGAACTTTCCTGAGTGCCTGTATTTTGTTCTCTCTTTATGAATGGTTTGTTAAGGCCTATCACACCTGTGTCATCCTTCAGTTCTTATCCCTACACGGTAAAATGCTCTACAATGCATTTGTTTGCTATTTTTCTTTACTCTCCTTCTTTATTTTTCTCTCTTTTATTACTTTTTGTGGTAGTTCTGGCACTCTTTGACAACATGCCTTTCAGGAAGGGGCACATTTTCTCCCTTCTTGGCAATTCACATGAAGATCTCTTGTTCTGGACTTTCCCCAGGACTCTCTGTGTGATTGAATGCCCAAGGAAAGGTCTTCCAATTTACATGTACTTAATCAGATTTCTGCTACCCAGTGTTTCCTGCTCATTGCGTCAGCTGGATTTTTACTGCCTTCTTTCTAAAAGCTTTTTCTTGGACATTCTTCTGTACATAAGTATAGTGTTTTTCTCTGTATCAGGTTCTATCTGTTTGACTTTAACAGGACCATATTCTCCACTGATACAAAGTCATTGGTTACACTCAAATTCCTTTGTATCAAGAAAACTTTTAACCCTTTTCTACTTCATTTGAGGAAGGATGCTTTGCTGTGTTAAACAAGCCTTGCTGCTTTCTCCGTTATTTTAAACTGTGTTCTGTGTTCAAAACTTTTTTAGCTTTCTATTTTTGAGGCATGAGGCTAAAACCTTGGGACTGTAGTTCATGATTACTAAAGAACTACAAGATTATCCTTTAACTCAACAGACTGAGATAATCAAGTGGGCACTGTATAACAAAGTAACTTGGCAGCTAACAAAAATACTTTGGTACTTGATAATGAATTTTTATTTGCTTCATAAATTCATAGAATATTGAAAGACACACAGGGACTACTGAGACCCTTTTGGGTGCCAAGGCAAAGCTGTTTCATGGTATTGGGATGCTCCTACAAACCTCAGTAAGGCCATGTGCTTTTTACTTTCCTATAAAATGTGAAACTCTATAAAGTCTAATGCTTGAAATTTGGCAGGCAGTTGTTGATTGTACTCACATTAAAGGAGGTTTCCTTGTTTTAATCAAAGCATTTTAGATTGTAATCCTCATCTTCCCCAGCACGGTGAGTACACTAAATTATGAATATATTACTCACACTACTTTGTGGTAAATTTGAGAAAACTTCTAATAAAAAAATTCAGCAGGGGAACTGAATTTGGGGTGCCCTAAGCCTGCTTACTGGCTGTTGCTTTGCGATTCCCCTTGGTCTCAAGTGACCAGGTACCACATAAAGAGTGAGGATCCCATTTGGTGCTCTCAGGCATAACAGTAGTGGTCTGACTGTTAAGTCTAAACCTGGATTTGATCATTTACTTTGTCGTTTTTTTGAAGCAACTTGCCTGAAATTGTGCTGAAGAGTGTGGGGCAGAGGTGAAGTTACAGGGTACAAGTGTCACCTGCAGAACACCTGCTAGCCATTCCCAGGAAAAGGCCCCACTAACCTTGGTCCTGTATTTTCTGCAGGCTATTATGCTTAACTCTATGGGGCTAATCATCGTGTAATTTTTCACCTTGCTATGTGTTTGATATACCAATATATGTGTTTAATGATAGCTAGATGAAGACATGAAATATCATGTTTAGTGTCATGTTAATTAAATTCAGTACACATTGAAATCAGTTACATCTTGGGCATCTGGTCCAGTAGGATTTGCATTTATTCTTTTATCCTTGCTATACATCTATTGACATATGTAATGAATAATTCTGGAAGGCAAGAAAATGACAAAAAAAGGGACTGCAAGTTACATAGGAAACTCATAAATCTATTAGAGAAAGATCTGGAGAAAGTTACCACCTTTCTACTTCATGGAACAGAATCCTAGAATGGTTTGGGTTGCAAGGGACCTTACATATCACCTTATCCCATCTCCCTTGCCATGGGTAGAGCCTTGTGTTCTGGTCTTGTTTCATTAAGCCAACTTGTCTTTCTCTGTCTTGCACATATTTTCTTTTTTTCCTCTAATCTATTTATTTTATTTATATTATTTTATTGAAGAGAAGGCATAAAGGAAGATGCTGAGCACCAAATGTTACAAATATGAGACATTTAGAATGGAGTCTATGCCAGAAGAGGTCAAAAAATTCAGAGATATGATTTCTTTAATCTTAGTCCCCTTTCTTGTTCTCCTCTCAACGGTGTTGCATATTTCTTCCCAAATCACCCTTATCTTGGCTCCCTTGTGAAAATAAATTAAGATAAGACTTCCTGATAGGAAAATTCCTGGATGTCAATTTACCTGTACAATCTGATAACTTACCAAAATCAGTGTAGGAAACACATCTGTGCTCCTGGTCTAATTAACTCATATCTGCAAGATAAATATTGCCTATTGCTCAGTGCTAAATGGTCACATAACCAAAGCCTCCATCGTAATTCTGAGACACAAGTGACAAAGATAAGGGTGAAATGTAATGTGGATCAGAGAGAGAAATAGGGTTAGTCTTTTTACATCCCAGACCTATTCCAGCAGTGCATTTTTGTAGTCTAAACATGCCATTAAAAAAAGAAGGGTTTGCACAAGGAAGGTGCTGTCCTGCCTGCCATCAGTGAAAGGAAAAGTATGTAAGAACCAATTTTGGGACTAAGGATCTAATCTGGGAGTTTGGCTAAGAGTAGTTAGTGCTGAGTTATCCAAGCAGCAAGACACATGTTTAGAAATAGGCAATGCTTTTTTGTTTGGTGATGAGAAGAATTCAATCCAGTGCAAGTCTTGAGCAATATGGTGGCTTTACCCCCCTCTATATTAGTCCAGTGTTTGGCTTTTCCATTTCCTCTGAATTATTTGGATAATTTTTTCCAATATCTGATGTGTTTTACCTAAAATAATTAGACAAAAGCACCACAGAAAGGTGTGATGGGGATGAATAATTGCATGGAATTTTGAAAATCAAGATTAGCTGGTGAATAATAATATGGGGCAAAGCTTCAGTCAAAAGATATCTATTTATAGACATGTGCATCAAGTATAAATTAGGTTCTGCTTGAATTGAAATCTGAATAGTTTAGTTTAGTTTTTTTTTTTCCTTCAGCTCCAGTTGAAATAAAATCATATGTTTTATGTCCAAAATAAGAATGTTCAGGACTGTGTAAAAATAAGATATATTATTTCATATAGTGTGATTTCTTTATGCCCTCCCCCAGGCAAAAATATGGTAGGTTACAAAAGAAATGCTCTAACAGTTTTGGCAAGCGAGTCATAGCGAGTGACGTGAGTTACGGCAGAACTGTTGGCTTCAGAGGTAGTTAAGCTCCATGTGAGATGTTTATTACAGGCTGCAAACAGTGATCTGATCCAGCTGAATTAGAAGCTGATATGAGTGCTTGCTTCACCTCTTTATTTTTTGACATGTGTTTGTGAACATTCAAAGTTTTTAACAGTAGGGACAGTAAATTCACTTCTACTTTGTTGATCCTACATTTTTACTATTATCTTTAAGCAATTCCTTACCATTTAAGCATTCCTTACCATTAAATTATTAACTTAAAATGATCCCTCCTTGGCATAATTCTGATTTACTTTGCAAACCTAAAGTTAGCGTAGTGATGTTATGTAGGAGATCCTGGTTTGGTACTGTAAATATATTTGCTTTGGTTCTTCCTTCTCCTTCTACCTGCCCCAGCCAACTAAAAAAAAAATGAGTAAAAATATAACATACTAAGTAGGTTGATGTGCAACTTGTTGCTATTCCTTCTGTCAATGGAAAGTTGAGATCCAGTCCATTGTCCTGTGAAATCACTGTCCTGTGCTGTCTTTTACTGTGGATGAAAATAAAGAAAACTAATAGTATGGTCCCACTGACAACTGTGGCTCAGAAATACATATATATTGAAAAGAGCTCTTCCAATATTCATAGAATCATGGAATAGTTTGGGTTGGAAGGGAACTTTAAAGATCATCTAGTCCAACTCCCCTGCAAAGAGCAGGGACATCTTCAACTACACCGGGTGTCTGAGAGACCCATCCAACCTGACCTTGAGGGTTTCCAGGGTGCAGAGTTTTCATAATGAGCCATTACACATTTCTTCACTGCTTCACAGCTACCACCACTATAATAAAGAGGAGTTTGCATTGTTGGATTTGCCTTTGATTAAGATGAATCAAAAGCAAAGCCAAAGACAGATTCTGCCTGGAATAAAAACAAATAAATTTTAAAAAATGCTCTAACATGCATGGTATAGTAAATTAAATTTAGAATTACTGCTGCCTGCAGCTGTCTGTCTTGCTCCATCTAGACAGATGTTGCTGCTTTTGAGGCAAGAATGTGAATCAGCTCTTGGACCCCTGCAATTGCCAACCCAGTCTGCCTTCAACTGCAGTTTATCTTTATATACCGCCTTAGAAACTGACAATGGTTCCAAAGCAGAATTACAAGAATAGCAGATGTTCTTTGTTCATTGACAGTGATATTCATCTGACAGGTAAGGGAGACCTTTCATTGCATGACTTTATTCTGTGTATTGCACCCTGAGATGTTGACCCTGCTATGACTAAGTTGTTCTACAGTTCTAGTGCAAATATCATTTGTAGTGCTTCTTCAATTTAAAAGTGACTCTAGAGCTTTGAGGACTGTAGATTGTATTCTCAGGAGAGAAGCGTAGGCCCAGTTCTTACTAGGGTGAACTAATGTCATAGATAGATAACATCATTTTCCCCAATTTTTGCTTCAAGCAACCCTCATAAGAATAGTCTATTATAACAGTTACAGATTATCTAATACAGTAATATATGTCATTTCCCTATATTAAACTCTGAGACTAGGTAAATAATGAGCAGTGTTTTATGTTCCTAGGAAACTCATTTTCCATGGTACTATGCTCTGATATCAACACTCACTGTCTGTCCAAGTCTTGTCTTCATAGCTGAGTAATACTTTGTTAGGCTTAAGTTTTAGCAATGTTGCCAAAAGGCAAATAGCAATCAGTAACACTTCTGCATTCAAATGCGAAGTACGAAAATAATCTTTGTCCAAGAAATACAGAATATGACATTTTGGTTGCTGTGATTTTCATATATAGTAACAGAAGCAACAAAAAAAGATGTCATTGTGTGCTATGGAAAGATATCAGTATTTGTAGTTCCTTCCAGTCAAATGGCACTGTAAGGGGAAGGATCACAGAAGCCATTTCAAAGCCAAGTCCTATCAACTCTGGGACTACAAGTTTTTTCATCTTTTTCTACCTCATTTCTTGGCGTGGCTCAAAAGATATAGTTCTTGGCTCAGAGAGATGCAGCTTTCACTCTGCTAAAGAATTCTTGAAATAAAAAGGGGCCAAGATTTTCCAAAAGAACTGTAGATTTTCCATGCCTTAGTGTCTGGGGGCTCAAATGAGCTAGTTGAAATTCAAATGCTCTATAAGTTGTATGTTGACCTTTCAAATGAAATCTCCTTATAATTACTGGCTGCTTTGAAAAACCGAATGGTTCTTCTCCAGATTAATTATGAAAAATGAATTAATTTTAGCTGTTATTGATCTGGTACACCCAGATGAACTTGTATTCTGAGGACAAGTAAGATGCACCAGGTACTGTGGCTGACTTACTGTCTATTGGGGTGTTAAAGTATCTAAAAATCACCTATATTCCACTCAGTAATGTGGCTTTAAATTATTAATTAGTAACTTATAAAAGCATTTTTCTGTCTTGGTGGTAGTTGCTACTTCAGCTTCCCTTATTTTTCTAACAGAAAAGGAAACACAACTCTGCATTCCAGGCGTTTCTATGGTGAGGCAAGAGACTGCAGCTGTAGACCTGAAGCAAAAGGGTGAGGTAATTTTAGTCCCCAGAGACTTGGTAAATATTAACTGTAAAAAAGAAAGTTAAAATAAAGTAACCAAAAATATAGTCCACTATATTGATGAGTCAGTTTTACAATGGCCAAAAGAATGTTATCTTGAGATTAGCTGTGTCTTGTAAATATTTTTACGGGTTTTCATGTATTTATACAACAGTCATTTCTACCCATTGCCCCCCCTCCCCATCCCTGAATCCCCTCAGGATTTAAATATTTGGTTTCAAGTTCAAATTGGCTTAGTTCTGACCTCTCTGCACTGAAGTTTCCGTCCAGAGCCAAAGTGTTGAGGCTAGGACCAGCAGTGAAGGCACAGCCTGCACAAGGGGGAGCTGATCTAATCCAGCCTTGGGAGGCCCAGAACTCTGACAGCCTCTGGGCATGCTGGGGAGGGCAGGAGTCGGTGCCCCTTGGTTGGGGGCAACCTCCCCCTGCCAGTTCCTCCCATATCTGAATGACAGTGCTCAAAAGGGGAGAAAGGAGGCTCTGTTGGCCCTTCTCTTGATCCAGCCTTGTGTTGTTGAGGTACAAGTGTACTCATGCCCAATGAATATGGCACTGTTCGCAAACTCCCACAGCTGAGTGTGATCTAGCCCATTCCCACATCAGAACACTTCCTAAACATTCAATGAATTTATAATTTGCCATCCAATGAGATGATTTCAGTGAGGCAGCTAATGCCTAATTTGGGTTAAGGTTCTGTTGAAAGGTTTCGGTGTTACACAGTAGAGACTGTTGCTGGTAACTTTAGGCAATTCCCACAGTGGAATCAAAAACCAAATCTAAGCATTAAATTTCTCACACATTGCCTAGGAAAAGACATTTTTTTTCTGAGTGGTCACAGCAAAAATAGTGCTGATTTTTGAAAAATTTGTGTCACAAAATACATAATGTTGACAGAAAGTACCAGAGCCTAAGACACTGCCTACCAGAGAAGAACCTTAAAAATGAAACTACTCAGTCACACTGCTTGTAGGTTATGCTGTGAATCCTGAATTCTACAGGGCAGTCCTTCCTGTAGGAAAAGTGGCTGATCAGCTCTGCTTTCAGGAGCCTGGTGGCTAAGCATGGAATACTTGGATCTATTTGGGCTTACACCCACATAAAGAGGAATATGAACAGACATCTCAGTTTTAAATAAAATTCTCTGAACTAACAAACTTCACAGGAGAAGGATGCTTTATCCTAACATTCCTCCTCCTGTGAAAAACTTTTTGTGACCAGGCATAGTGATGCTTGAGTTTTCACCCTATCCCTCAGTTCAATCCATTAGGTTGTCTTTAAGGATCAAGGAGTGTGCAGTTTTGGAGAAGTGTGTAGACAAACTGCCCTTATCTGAGGTGATGTTATGTATGCAGAGAACTTCTTCTTCAGAGAAGAGTAGCAAAATTTTCCACATTTTCTGACCAAAATCTACCCTTTGGCTTTGAAAACCATTATTTTCCTTTATTTGGACATTTAATTATTTAAGCATATGAGCAATACTCAAACCTTTCTTAAGAGTCTCTGAGGGATCATGCTTAGAACCATAAGTCCAAAGAATGAAAAGTTAACAAGTTTATCTGTAGAAAATATCCAAAGCAAAGTTTCTTGGAAATGTGATGTTGGAGGGCAATATTCAGGGCTGAAAAACAGAGTACTTTGAAAAGTCTTGGCCTAAAATATGTGATGACAGAGAATATTGAGGAATATATGAAGAGGAATGAATTATATGTGTAAACTGACATTAATATTTGGTCTGTGCCAGGTGAAGAAAAAAATAGAAGTAATCCAATGTAAAAGATGGTATACCAGATGACTGTCTTGGAATATTTATTTTTTATGCACTAACTGGTTAGCTAAAAACTGACCTCCATTAAATTTAAATTGAATTTAAATATGAAAGGATTTTTTTTTTTGTTTCTTTCAGGCATGTGCAGAGGAATCTGACAAAAAGGGGTTATAAGAAATCAAAAGATATCACATATTCACTAGCCATACCTAGTTTTATCCCATTGATGAACTATGACCCAAAAGAAAAATTAAATTCATCTTGCTTCATTTGATCCCTTAAAAAACTACAAAAGAATCTGCAAACACATTTAGCAAAGTTTCTAAGGTGAGAAATGGGCTCATAATATAAATGTCTTGCAAGAATAAATGTATTGAAATAGAACTCATTAAAGATTGAATTCATATAGAAATACAGGATTTTTCAATAGGACATATGGACTTTGTGCAAAGTCCTATTCAGGAATTCAGTACTATTTTGGAATGTTCTTGCTTGCCTCTTTAGGCAAATATATTACTCTCCTCAAACAGCTGAAGGGGCATTAGGTGGGTAATATAAATCACTTGGAAAACAGGAAATGGGTAAACTCAAGTCTGAATTATGTCTTCTCATATACACTGAGGTTTAGTTTCATGTCCTCTAATTTCACTGTTGTAGAAGTTAACTGTCAGGTTGAAGGTAGTGATCAAATCCTCCACAGTCATTACCAGAGAAAGATATCTATTTCCAGAAGACTTTCCTCTCTGATATTAAATATCCATTTTATGCTCTTGGATTTTCTTGTCTTTCTTTGTTTTTGGATATGGGAGACTAGATAATTAATTTTGGGTTAGACTAAAAGACCTAGACAAAGTGTGGTGAGATGAGACTGAAGCAATTAACAGAGTAAAAAATACAGAAATATACTCCAAGTCATTCAAATATTGGAGGTATCTTGACTCAATTTTTATAGTTACATTGTCAGCAATCTAAATATAATTTTAAAGATGGGTTATGTGCTCCTAAAACACTGCAGTGCTTTAGAGAATGCCATTTTCATGGGTTAAATGGTGTTAATGAGATGCTACCAGTGTAGGTACACTTTCACTGTCTTCTGATTCAGAAATAAAGTCACAACAGCTAAAATAATCTCATTTTATGTCAGTTTTATAGCTTAAATTATTAATTGATTGGTATGGACAACATTACCAAAGAATATGATGAACTTATGCCCAGTAAAGCCATTGTCAAGACTCCTACTGTGATTTCAGTGGGAGTTAATTTGACTCTAGATGCACACCTGTGGTAGTTTGTAACTCGGAGTCTTATAGGATATTTCAGTCCAACCCCTCTTGTCACATCTGCTTTTCAGTTTTAGATATTATGGTGTTTCTTCCTCCCCCAGTTCCATAGTGACACAGACAGTGTTGATAAAATGGTCAGAGATGAACACAGGAAGTCGATCCCAAATTTCCTGTGCACAGCTCTGAGAAAAAAATGATGAAAACCCTTCTAGCCCTCTGTCTTTGAAGTCAGGAAAGCAAAGTGATGGCAAATAAATACAGCAAAGAAATGAAATCAATGAAATTTATCAATAAAATTACTCTGGTAAGGGGTGGGGATGAACATGCCATTTGCTGATTAATTGTGCATTTGATTTTTAATATGACTTGTAGCTTGAAAATTGAATCTTGTCAGAAAGTAAAAAATACTATCATCAATTCAGGAAACAAATTTGGGATGGCAAAGAGGATATTTTTGTTGTCAGTTGCTTAAGGTGGTCTTTACGAGCAGCCCACCAACAAAAGGCTTCGTCCAACACCATTAGCATAAGACAATATTTGTTGTTGACTTGACTGGTATTATTATTTTATGCATTGTCTTCAAAACAACATGATGCTTCATAAGCTGAAGTTCTTTTCTAGATTAGAGGATTTAAAAAAATACAGGGTCTGAGAAATAATGACCTCAGTGGCTGGAAAGCTATTACCTATTCTCCTAAGCTGGGTTGTAAAGATCTCATCTTGAATAAAGATAATTTTGACACACCTATCGACAGTTCATTCTACAATTTGTGATGGTCACAATATTACTTTTCTTAGCAGAGAAAAGTTGTTTGCTTTATTTGTAAAGGCAGCAAGCAGGTCTATTCATATCCTAAATATTTTTCTCTTTGCAGAAGAGACTTTTTTTCACTGTCTTAGGGTTAGCAGTCGGGTTGGATGTAGTTCTTATAACAAAGAGCTTTACAAGTAAGTAGTCTTTTGACTTTGATGAGAGAAGATATAAATTTTAGTTTTCTTCCAGCTGCCACAATGGACCTGAAAGAAGGGCCTTCAGGCTTCTGCACTCTGCTTATTCAAAACCACCATGTCTCTGAGTTGAGGCAAATTGAAAATTTATTTTGCACCCCCCTCTTTGCTGTCCTTGCCACCAGCAAATATAAAATATTTTTATCCTTTCTTCAGGAAGATAACAAAACAGAAACAAACCAGTGAGGAGATAGGATCACTTTCAGCAACAGAACACTATAGATAAGGCACTTGAAATATGTCCTGCACCAAGACAATATTTCTGCAGGGCTTTCACTAATGACTGGCCTGAAACTCTCCTGTTTAAACAAAGATTTCAACACATAAAAGTATCTCAATGAAACATTAAACATAGTTTTGGAGGAAAGTAGAGCATTATGGGCTATATGGGTGAATGAGAGATAAAATCCAAAGAAAATGTGTCTGCTAAACGAGTACAATCATTGCTATATAAAAATGTACACACTTGAATATCACATTTATGCAGGATAAAAGATTATCATAAAACTACTAATAACGGCTAGACTTCAGATTTGCAAACATGAACTGAAAAGCAACCCTGAACCTACAGAGAACTGCATTACCAGTCAAATCTGTCAAAGAAAAAGTACTATGAACAAGGAAGTACACATATACCTGGGAATCTTCTGGGACTTCATGAGACAGTAAATCAGTTCTTTGTGAAATTTTCTTTCCAGCAATAGCAGAGTTGCATTAAAGCTATGTGGTTTGCTGCTCAGATTAATTATTTGCCTTTGATAATGTGGATTGCTTTGAAAACTATATGTATAATCTATATAGGATTTTTAATTGTCAGTATGTGTCCTAGTCAGTTGTAAAACAGAAAGGCAAAACTAAACAAGCATGTACTGAAAAATATAATTAACAGTCTCTTCCACTGCCTTTTAAGTATTTAATTTTATTAATTCTACCATAACTTTTTGATCCAAATGACTTGAATGCAATAAAAGCCATGTTAATTAAAGAAATGGACAGGCTACTTCAGGGCCCAGAAAATTGCTGTTGGAATGACACAGCTGCTGAACATAACGATGCAGAAATGGTAAAAACGGGTGATGCTCAACCAGAGATCTACAGATATTTCAAATGATGCTGCAGTGGAAATGTTGTAGGGAGCTTATGGAACAGTAAGATTGCCAAGATTGTAGTCCCATAACCTGTTGCTCCTGAGCCAATTTTGTCCATGTGGGAGTAAAATGAACTAGGGAGGATAAAAGACTCACTAATTCAGTGTGAAGAATGGATGTCTGTGTAGTTAAAACTGCCACAGCTGAAGCCAGTAAGAATGTACATACTAAAATGAGTATGTCCAGGATGCAATCCTTGATACTCTTTATCTACTATTATAGCCCCTGCTTTGAAACATTTATACTCTCCAATGCAATGATTCTTTTATGCTGTTAAGTAAACCCAAGGAACTGCTTTCAAATAAAAAAAAAGATCTTAATAAAATAAAACTGTTATTACAGAATTTGTCAACTTTTCCACAGATGTTGAGTAGCCCTTGCTAATAGGCTTTTTATAGATTTCCCATGTGTTAACCTTTTTCCCCCCTTTTCTGTGTGTATAATGAGTGAGTATCTGTGCGCATGTGCACGCAAGTGTGGCACACTGAATGCAGTTACATTTTCCATTTAGATTACTCTTGCCCTTTTGGTAGTGAAGCTGGGAAATATTATATTACACAGAAAGTTTTACTCCCAATAAAAGTAACTCTTTCTGTGACTGCCTTCTGTGCACGTTCTGGACCACCGTGTGTTTTAATGAATTTCCACTCTTTCTTGTAATGGAACACTGTGAGGCAACGTGTAATGGTACCAGGGCTGAGCAAGCCCCTGTTTCCTCCCCAGGCCTACACAGGACTGCATTATGTTATGTCATGCTTCTGATAATGTCCCAGTCAGAAGAATGCCACATGTTACAGAAACTGCTCTGCCATCTGCTTTGGCCAGGTGTGTTCACTGAACCTCAGTTACATCACTTTACAACTGCCTCACTGTTTCCTTTTTTCCACATATATTCCTTCCCATCTGTCCCTTAAAATATTCACACACTTTCTCCTGATTAATAGGTGGTGTTCATAGCATGTATTTTCTCACTGGTCTTTATTGCAACTTTCCATGGAACATGTCCTATTCCTCTTCTTTTCTTCAATGATCCAACAACCTTCCAATTTTTTCACAATCAATTCTTCTTGACTTAGGTAACATTCAAGTGCTAAACTGAATGAAAAATAATATGAAAGAGATGACATAAATGGCAGGAGCAGAGTAGCTGTGTGGGTTCCAGTTCAGAGGAGCTTCTCATTTAAATGCCTTAGGATCCAGGACCTGTTCTAATTTTTTCACATCAGTCCATCACACTTGCCCTGGCAGTTTAGCAAAGGAATGCTTTGAAAAATTCTCCAGTAGCTTGATCCAGTTTGAGGACTTTGCATGCTACAAAAGGAAGACAGAAGACCTGAAGAAAAGTTTTAGAAAGTTTTTAGGTGTCTTCATATAACTAGTTTACTGTTATATGGAAATAATAAGAAAAAGAAATATCTTTTATAATGTACAAAGTGTAAAGTTCTTATGTTCTGAAAGAAATACCTGGAAATCCAGACTTGAGACACATCTGTTCATAATTTCCAAGGAAATAGTTTAATTCAATTAAATAATTGTTAGGCTGTCAGCCTGTATGGGATCCAAACTTTAAGTGGACTTCTGCCTTCATATTTTTCCTTTTCATGCATAGAATATCAGTCTGAGGGCAAGCTTGCCTTTCATTCGTGTTGTCTTGCAAGGTTCTTTTATGAGTCTGGTTGGAAGTCTTACCCTGCAGGGGAGTTCTGCAAATTAATTATATAGTACTTAAGAAATCAGTCCTCAACAAATTCTGCCTCACTCAGGACTGTTGCCTGACATAATCTGACATTTTCTTGACTTTTTAAGATAAATTTGAAATTCTGATGTTCTTCAGATATTTTGTAAGGGTTTACCTCTAAAACATCGATTTAAAGGTGAGTGCAGAACATACAGTCTTTACTTTCTAACCAAGATAAGTACAAACAATTATCTTGTTCTTATTACAGCATTAGCCCTGCAGGTTGTCAAGGAAAGTTTTAAATCTTGTGATTTAGATTCACTAGCATTTTCTCTTGCTGGTAAGTCAGTTTAAGAGGTTTCCTCTTTGTCCTTTGTCCTTTCTCATATGTCACAACCCCTTGGATTACAGCCCATTTCACCCTACTAGTTCATTGGCCTGTGGGCTGCACTGTAAGGATGATCAGGGAGTTTATCCAGGTTTGAAAGAGAAGTAAAATTTATCCATTATACCATGTACATCTAAAAACATTTGCATTGGAGTAGTCAACAGTAAAATGGAGATGAAGTGAATGATCCAGAAATAAAAAACATTTCTTTATAGAGTCTTTATATCATCATGCCATAGAGAAGAGCTTTGTCTGTGTTTAGCAGATAAATAACCCCTTATAACAATTCAATGGACTTGGAAAATTGTGCTGGAGCATTCAGAGCACACAGACAATGGAGTGTCATCAAGAGAGTTGATAAAGAGCCATAAAGATTGAACACTATAAGAACAACAACAACCAAGAATCTACCACATAGGTGAAATTATAATGGAACTAATGTTCCTAAAACTGAACAGATGGTAACAGATCTTCACCAAGCCCTCCTGAGATAAATACAGAGCAACAACTGTGTTGTTTTGGTAACTGTAACAATAAGCTCAAGTGACGTGAGTGAAGCTATATAATGACTGAAACCTTTGTATCACTGTATTCTTGTGTTTCAAACAATAAACTAGCAAAAGCTTCAGCAGAGCTTCATAGAAAGGATATGTCTAGTTCAGGGGGTGCTGCATGAAAACAAGATTATTTTCTAGTTTTAAATGTGTCTGTAATGACTTAAACTGTTTTGAGTTTTAAATTCAGTTATGTTAAAATGAAATTCCTTTAAAATACTTTTTTTGGTTGCTTATTATAAAGGCCCATATATTCTCACATGACATGATGTGGATGGCACATTTTCATGCACCAGTGATAGGCTTACTCATCAGATAATAAGAAATACACTCTATTGTGTTATTTTTTTAAATAATGGATATTGTAAGGGAGTAGTTAATAAGTAAATTTTTGCTTGGGTGAAGGTGAAGATACATTCTAGGACTTTGATGTCCATGGTCACTGTTTCTGGCAAAATGACTAGTTGAAAGACCTACAGCAAAGAAAATCCTGGTGGCCAGTATTAAATATTGTCTGATTTGAACAAAATCATGTTCAAAACTACATGATATTTAAAAGTGTGTTATTTCCTCAGCAATAATATTCCTAGCAGCACTACTTACATCAGTTTAATAGTTGTATGAGACTCCTCAGGAAATAGATCCAGAAGGAAGTACATTTTATTAGCAGAAACTTCAGTCAGTCAAATGGATAACCTTCTCTTTCCTAAAGTCCATCTTTAATTAGAGTAGCTTGTTAACAATAAAAGCTGGAATTTTCCTTGCAAAAGGACAGGTCAAGTGATGGCTTGGGAAGTTGGTATAGCCACATCACAAGTCATGAGCTACAATAATATCTAAACAGAGCTGGATATAAATGAGTTCCTGCAGAAAAAAATAATCCCCATTATGAAAACAGTCATCACAATTGGGAAACAATTCCTGATTCCACCCAGGAGATGCTTAAATTTGGAATTTCACACTTCTTGGACTGTTGTCCAAAAATTTGCTAAGACTGCTAAGGCTACTTAATTAAAAAATAATAATAAGAAAACACCATTAACTTTATGTCAGGAAATAAATTTGGAGGCCCACTGTACAATAAGGAAATAACCTAAAGTGTTACAATCCAGAAGTTTTTGAATGAAAGCTGCAATATTACACCAGGAATAGCTAAAAATAAAACAGATACGTCCCTGATTACTATAAAAAAGCCAATACTTACTAGTGGCTACCACACCAACTTTTAAGTTATCTTGCCTGTATTCATGTGTATCTTTAAGCATTGCCCTTCCAGATTTCCTTAATGCTCTGGCACTGCAGGTTTTGATATTAAAAGCTAATGTAAAGAGAAAAAATAAATAGCTAAACCCACACATTTTCAGATAAAGAAAAAGAGCACAGAGACAGGTATGTATTTTAATAAAGTATGCATATCTTCTGGGAACATATTTCTTGTACATAGATGTACATACGAATCATGAAAAGAGCAAGATATTACCAATGAGAAAGTAGTTTAAGAAATACATATCCTGATACATGAAAGATAAAATAAGTTAATCTAAACAATAGGGTTTGGAATGGTTGTGTGAGTCTGGAATGGATTCATGGATAACAAAATCAGGACTGGCTCACTCTCAGCAGGTACAACAAGATACTTAAACTAAATACATTGTCAAATACTCTCTTCATGTCACTTACACTAGAGAGAAATATTTTGCAAATGTTAAAAATATATTTTGGGCTGTTTTTCTACTGAAATGTGTCTTAATTCCTGTTAGTCATTATAAACAATTCATAGGATGTCATAAAGATTCATATGTCTTCATAAGTTTTAAAATACATTTTTTTCATTCCAGAACTGAACTATATATTGTGTGTTATGGGGAATGAGAATTTTCCTCTCAAACTAATTTAAAGATCTTACTTCTGTTCCTACAAGGCAAAAAAAGCCCCTTTCACTTCAAATACATGTAATCCTGCAGATATTAAACTTAATTATGCATTAGCTAAGTTCAGATTCTTAATTAAGCAAACAGTGAACTGAGTGTCCTGAATAATTCTGAGTGACAGCATTAGTGTATTAATGTTTTTCATAGAGTTATCTCCACTCACAAAATGTCTGAGACTGGAAATCTTCTGTCCACTAGACTTCAAACACTACCTTGCTTCTAGTGAACATCAAAATTAGTTTAGAATCTATTTCTAGTAACTCTGCCGTATGACACTGGCCCACTCTTTATTTTTGAGAGAAGGGACATGCTTATTTTGTTTGGAAAAGAAGTCACTTGTGAAGTGCCTGAGATCAGCTGATATAAAGAAATTCTGGAGCAGGTTGCAATAACATTGGAAATATTGTCAAAACAAGTCTGTGACCATAATTATGTGCTTGCTCTATAATGATGGACTGTTCATCTTAAGGAAGGTCATTGCAAGTGGGAACATTATATAGATGTCCAGGTTCAACAGCCATGCTCATGTAAGCATGAGCCCTTCTTGTTTTATTTATGAGCTGAAAATTCCTCCTAAGGTTTTCCATTGTCAAGTGTCTACCACAAATGTTACAACATGTTTGCCAACATGGTCTTGAAGGTGAACCTCTGATGCACTATTGTTGCCAGAAGGATGCCACAAAATCTTGATCTCTTGAATAAGGAATCCAGTGTTTCTGGCTCACATTCACAAATAACAATGACTCAAGCTGAGCTCAGGCTCTGATTGCAGCCTGCTATTACAAAACCGTGTGTTAGCAGTCATATTCTTAGATATTCCTGCCATCATCTGTCAATCAAAAGCCTATTATGGAAGAAGTGATGATGCAAACACAAAAAACACTCACTTAGAAAAAGCCAAATTCTGGCTTGTCCAGAAATGAAAGGCTACATTCGGTTTCCTTTGGTTTCTGAAGAGCTTCTGAATTTGAACTACCTTTCCTTGCACTCCTTATAAAAGAACATTGTCATTGTTGCTTCCACTGTAGACAACTGAGAAGTATGAGCTGTTCCAGTTTTATCTCTTAAGCTTTGCTGAATCGATGTTGGTATCTCATCTGCCTGAAAAGATAAGATTAAAAGCCTGTCTCATCTTGGAGGAAGTTTTGAAATGCTCCAAGGGAAGAGATGAGCATCATTTCCTTCTCTCTGTGGCTCAGTCTCTGAGAAATCTACTTGCCTCCTCTAAATATTTTCCCAATGTGTGAAGTACTTATACAAGGTCAAATGCTACATCCCCTGATGTAGTCTATAGTTTATTCCTTGCCCTTGTTTGCCCCATGACAAATCTCATCTTCTCATAACTTTATCTATGCAGGTAGATTACTAGTGACAGTTTCAGATAATAATTGGGTAAAAATTTAGTTGATCAGGCTTTCAGGCTAAAACCATAAAATTAGCTGCAGATTTTAGTCTTTCCTCAATTCTGATCAAAACTTAACTCCTTGTTCTTTCCAGTGCTGATCTCAAAACCAGTGGCAGCTCTCTATGAAGCAGGATACCTCTCTGAACCTTGTGTAAGCCCAAACTGAGCCTTCACATTAGTTCTGTAGACTCCTGTCAACTTTAGCTGTGAACATAATATATGCAAGGTCAAGTGCAGCCAGCACAACTTAATTTAATTTCAAATCCTAGGCCTAAATTACCCCCCAAAATTCCTGAGTATAGTGGCCATACTGGCAGGCATTAGTGTGTTTGAGTTAGGTTTGAAGTTGTCAGTATACATTAGTTTAACACTGGTACTGAGTCTGAGCTGGTGGGGTTTATGGACTCACTGAAAATGTACACTAAAATTACTTTTACCATATGGCATACTGTCTTTCATACAATGTATATAACAAGGCTGACAGAACTGAAAGTATGCATAAATCTTTACAGAAATGTCTGGTGTCAGACTCCCCTCCATTGCATTCAATGTCAAAGGGATTTTTGTATTTATGGACAGATCTGAGAACTTGGGGAAACACTTCACTTTTCAAACTCTAAGAGCGATTTAGCTCAATTTTGATTAGAAATATATTCAGATTTTTTTTTTCCATTGCACTTAAAGATATTTTTTGTAAAGCAGAGATGAGTTCTGAAAAATTATATATTCTTTTCTGTGAGAAAATCACTGTAAGCTTATATGGGAGCACAGAGTCCAGCACAGACAAAATTGCTGTTGATTTTTGCTTTGAAGTTTTGATTACTAATATTTGCAAAAGTGCTTTTAGGTCCTTTAAATCAGGAACTCTGAAACCAGAATGTGTCTTCATTACAGCTCACTTCTTACTTAAAATGAAGTCAAAGGAGCCATAACCATGTACTAACTGAGGTCAGTAAGAAGACACTTTGAGCCATGTAAAATTGAATTGCTTGACAGACAAACTCCACTTGTGGGGAAGATGCCTGTTTCCAAGGATGATTCTTAGGCAACCCAATTTCTTGTGTTTCCTCCTCCTGTACTTCATGGCAAATCTTGTAAAGTGTCATTTATCTGTTTCTCTGCTTAAAATATCCTTTGGATATCAGTACTATAAATAAATATGAGACATAAATAATACATACATCAAAATGGTTTGGATTTGCGGCAAAATCTTTTCAAGAGCTGGGATTGCATAGGCAGATGGAATTTCTTTTCACTTTATAAGGCAATGTGTTTTGTTTAGTGATATTGCTAACTTAGCTGCACAAAAACCATGTGGTGTCACACAAGGGTGACATTTGTGATATTTGATGTTATGAAACACAACAAAAAATATTTCCCAATATTTGCTATATCCTGTCAGTAGCTGTCCCTAAACATCTCCTTCTGGGACTGTAGCTGGACTGGCACCAAATCAAGAGTGCAGACTGTACTATATAGCTAAAAATGAGCCTCCAAACTGAGCATTGAAACTGGTTCTTGTGAACACTTGGTTCTCATAACATTTGGCCATAAAAGCTTATTTCTCAGCAAGGAAAAACAAAACAAAACACGCTACAGTTTGGAATTTTCATGTTATTTTATGAAACTGTAATAGCCTTATTTGCTGCTCATTATATACCTGATATATTTTTACTAATAACATCTATTTTGCATCAATAGTTAAGAAAAATAATTTAGTGGCTTAGTGGGAATGAAATGGTAATAAATTAAAAGAAAATGAAGAAACTGCTTGCTGGTGGAACACCCCACTATTATTAATTGTGAACCATGCGATCTGGCAACCTTTGATTTACCAGCACCATCCACTCTCTTGTAAATTCTAGTTGGCTTTCCCATACATTATTATGTGGATTCCTTGCAACCACTTCCCTTTCTGATTTTCCAGAGACAGAGTATAAAGTTTCCCCAAATGCCAATAAAACATGAAATCCTATTCCACTCTTTAGGTTTGCTTTGTGTAGTCATCTTCTAAAATAAGAACAACAAAAGGCTTTAAACATTGTTCTTTCCTATTTTTACCTTCATTCAATAGTTGCTACTCTTCATAAACATTGCAGTTTTTGTTTCAGTGTCTGTATGTTTTGGGGTTTTTAAACTGTTGGCTCTAATACTGAGAAAAATTTTAAGTATTTCTTTGCTTCTAAAAAAACAACTTCCATGAATGAATATGTTCCACTTCATCTTGATTTTGCTTACAGATATACTGTGCCATATAATACAGATGTCTATAGGTGAATAAAGCTTGAATAAATCATGTTAAGTAAACCACATTTAGCATGTCAATTTATAGATAAAAATAACCCAGAAGCAATGTACAAATATCTAGCCTAGCTGTTCTGCTTGCAATGTCCTCTGCTTGTCAAACACATAGTAATAATGCAGACACTGCTGTTGACTGAAGGAATGAAAACATGGGCTACTCTCTGATCAACTTATTTGAAAAATAATTGTGTGTGAGGAGAGAAAGGCTGAGTGTGGGTGGGTGGTTTGCAGCACACTTCATCATCTACAATTTATTCTTTGAGAGGAAAAGCTTTTGCACGACACTGGCATGTAAGAACCTGAACACACTTGTGCAGCATTATGTCATTCCCATTAAGTTATTTCAACTTTGTGGAAGGCTACTCAGGTTAGCACTTGGACTCATGGAGCTGGAAGAACATAAACATTCATTAATTTCTAGAAGCTGCTGCAGCAATAATGGTCTTATGAGGCCTGGCAGAAGGAAACCAGTGAGATAAGTTTAGTTCTAATTAATAGTTGAGAAATTAAAAAGACCTCATCATCCTTTTGGGGACAGTGGTTCCAAACCTACCTAGGGCAAGATTTCTCCTGCTTTCCTGGAGGCATTAGGAACTGAGTTCTTGGGCCTGGGATTGCTCCCATTGTTGCTCTGTCCAAAAAGAATACCTGTGTCCTGAAAGGAATTGCAACAAAGTTATCATAGTCTCTTGGAGCAGGTAGGTATGTAGGTAATCAGTAAACTAAGTTTAATTAAGAGAGGGATATTCTCCAGATATTTATGTATCTTTATATGCTGAAATAGATGTATACATGTATGTGCTTTGCAAACCATGAAATTATTTCTTGAAGATATGCTTATCTGAAGAATGTCAGAGGCTACATTTCAGCCACATTTGAAGAATTACACAACACAGAAGCAGTCTGCTAATGCTCTCAGTACTTCCCGGACCTCTAAAGTCAGTCTAAACTCTTGCAATTGCTACTATCCTCATGGTAAGCAACACTAATTCCCACTTCCTTCCATTACTCTTGCTGCCTGTTACTCTTGTCTCAGACACTAAGCCATTGTACATTATTTCTCTTCCTCTAAAACTGCAACAACAACCAATTGGCAGCTTTTGGGGCCAGAAGTTTTCAGCTGGTGGTTCTGCGCGTCTGGTTACGTGACAGAGCACACAGAGGTTCAGCTGCTTCACGGTTTGCTCCTCAACCATTGATCAGAGCTGGTTTCTTATCTTCTGATTTTGTCCCTTGATAGTTGGGAAATACTAAAAAGCCCTTTCTGAGAACAAACTGTCCAATTTTGAGAAAGGGCTTTGAAGACAAATGGGATAAATGCCCATTCATATGCATCTACTTCCTCTCTTGAATTACAGGGGAGAGCTGACAGATCATGTGATTTGACAGCTTTTAGGTGCTAAAATGAGGCTCTGATGATCAGTTCTGAGCTGGTCCAACAACAAATTAAGAGGTAAAATACTGGCACATGCCATGGGGGAAGAGTTTTTGGGAATGTGCCAGCTGGACAGAAATTAACATCAGCCAGTATAAGGAAAACACAATCAAACTGAGGGGACTTTGTTGGTCTGCAGCCAGCTCCGTTCCCGAATTACATGGGGGAGATCATAAGTATCTGTGACCATTCCCCAGATCTCTGAAATCTCTAGAATATTAGGATTAAGATAGTCAGAGAAGTACTATTATGAGCTCAGAGGGGTTTGGACAGCTTAGAAAGCTTTTTTTCAGCTAGTGCAAGCACTTCAAATTTGGCTGGCCTGCAAGACATGCATACTCATTGCTTTCCAGATGGGAGTACCAGAGAAAAGGCAATTACTGCTGGCTAGACTGGCATTTTAAGTGTGAACTGGGCATAAGGAAATATGGAAGATAGGCTTTCCTTGTTGGCTGGCTGGCTGGTAACTTCACATTTTGCTCTGGGCCTGGAAATAGAGAAGTCAGAGACAAGAATTTCACCGTGGCCCCCAGGGACATTACAAACCCTCTGTTGATTGGGAGCTGCTCTTAAAAAGTGCCCAGTGAGTCATGGCTACACCATGTTAATGGGCAGAACCTGACTCCAGATGAGTGCCTTCTGCTTTTTTTATTCCTTTCAGTTTAGATTAGTTTCTTTTGACCTTTTCCATCACTGTGTTTGCAGAGCTGGATCACTGCCTGGCTGTCTGTGCAAAGATTTTATTAGGTTCTGCAGTATAGGCCTTGGAGTTTAAGTAGTCTCAAAATCAGAGAAAAAAAGCTTAGAACAGGCTGCTTTACCATAGCAGGTGCAACAAGAAGATATCTTCACACTTCATTTCAAACATATCTTGTTCCAAATTCACATTAAGAATGATCCCTTTTTAACCAGGGGTCTACAAAATAATGGAATCAAAAATGAGAAATTTCTAACATAAGTGGTACAACTTTGGCTGCATACACTTGCATGGAAACAATATTTCAGTGTAGCTGTTCACAAACTTAATTTTGGTTATGGTTTGCTATGCTAAAAATCAATCTCAAGATTTCTGTGTAATATAATTTAGTGGTTTAGGAATTACAGTTGTAGTGCTGACTTGAGAGGTGGACTTGATGATCTTATAGATCTCTCAACCTTGGTGATTCTATGATTCTATGAAGATTACATAAAAAAAACTTTTTTTTTTTTTTAATATAGTCACAGATGGCTTTATTTTAATATGCAAAGATTTTCAATTCCTTAGAAGATTTTTTTTTAGTTAAAAATTAGATAGACTTTACAAAAACTGTAAATACCAGGAGGATATCAGAGGCTGAGCAAACTTCTGTTACCAGGGAAGACCCCACTTGCATGTCAGCCATTGTAGGATACCCAGGCATGACAATCAAACACACAATAATCCCTTTAGTGGCGTTGGTCATAAGCAACTCGCCCTAAACAGAGTGAACAACAGCTTAGCTGGTTTATGTCCAAAAAATTTCCTCTCTCCTAAAAAGGAATCCAGGCTGCATGAAGCTGAAATAAAGACTGTTCAATGATTGTATTTTCATGTCATCCAGGATTTCCTAAACAAGTAGCAATAGAAAGAAATCACATGTAATTTCCATACTATTTATCTAATTTTATGAAGTCTTAATCAAATTATTTAAATGTGCCTTCATTTTACATACTCCCTTTAATGTCTGCAATGGGTTCCTGTCAGAAACAGGACCTGGAGCAGACATACCTTGGGGATAAATTAACATATGAATCCTATGCCCTAATATAAGACAACAAAAATACATCAAGCAGGATGACATAGAACAACAGCTCATCTTATGCAAATGAAGAATTGTTCTGTTGCATTTGCTTCCTATGAAGTTTTAAAATCCCAAATATGTGTTTTCTTGAGCTGATTATTCCTTGAAAACCTCTATTTGGCAGTAATTTTTTCCTGATACTTAGCATAAATTAATATTTTAATCCTAAATAATTAGTACTTATTGTGTGTATGTTTGTTTCCTCTCTCATTTTTTTGCATCTTCAGTAATTTTTAAGATCTTCTTGCAAGTGTAGTTCTGTCAAACTCAATGCATTTAGAGCTTAATATTTTCTTAGATTAAGTTTTCCCATATTGAGAAATGATGTAAAAAATGCAGATACTTTACTTTCAAAGGCAAGGAACAAAACTTTCAGACAGAGAGGAGATGAAGATATATGAACCTAAAAAAGCAACACTCTGGATCCTGTTGCTTTCTCTTCCCTTTATTGCTTCAGCTTTTCAATTTATCCAGTGTTCCCACCTTTTCTTCTGAAAAAAGCTAGACATGTACAACCTAACATTTTCCCTAAAAAAAGTAAATGCACATAGGAACTAGGGCATTAAAAGAATATAATTTATTTTTTCTTACAAATTTTCAGAGCTGATTTAAATAAAACTCTTCCTGAGTAACCCTTCCCAAAAGTCTTATCTATACTGGATGTGAAGAGAGTTAATGAGTAAATTCTGAAAAAAAACCATTCATGATGACCACTGACAAAAAACCCAGGGAAAGTTCAGTTTAAGAAAGCACTAACTGCAAAAATTAACTGCAATTTGAGGTCGCTTAACTAAATATTAGTAAACTGTTAAAAAAGAACAAAGAGCTTTGGAAATCAGCCTTTAAATTAGGGCCACACAACTTTGTATAGCCATCTCACTGCTAATTGAAAATTAGGCAGTGTTATGGTTAGTTTAAATGACACAGCTAGAAACTCTGGGCCTATGGTGAAGAGACCCAAACCCAAAGACAGACAAGCTTTGCTTGATTATAGTACTTACATCATGGTCATTAGAATTTAAACCAACTAACCCAAACACAGACATCATATCTTCATTTGATAGCTGCAGTCTAGTAAATAGTGGGAAAGGATGTTATGTAAGGATTAGCCCAGCTGAAATGAAAACAGACATTCTTTTTGAACCTGTCTGGCATTGAAAATGAGAACTTAAAATCAGGCTGTAAATTGGTCTTGTAAAGCCAGAGGTCTTTGATTCTTAAGGATCTGTATAGTGTTTTAGCCAGTCTTTGTTTTGCAGGAAAACCACCTCAGCACCCGGGTATGAGGCATCCTTATGTGCAGTCTATCACTGCAAGATGTTGAGTTTATCTGTGGGAAAACATGAATACTAGCAATGTCCTCCTTTGTGCTCCACTGCTAGAATTCCCTTTGAGTTTGTGAGTCACTGTCAGCTGTTTGCTAAAAATAACTCTTTAGTCCTGCTTGGACTTGTAGTCATTATGGTGACATGTTGAGATTACAGGGCACAGCATAAACACTGCATATTTAAAATGCATTTTGTGCCAGTTAATCTTTAATTTCCAATTTGAAAGTGTGTGTGGCTGGGGAAGGGGTGGGGCATTTCACTGTCTAACATGAGGCATCCTTGTCACAACCTCAAATGAGTTGTGTTCTTGGTCTCCCCATGCACACAATGCAAAAAACCCCCTTAAAACCTCTGAGTTGTTTGGTCTTTCAAACAAGAAGGGAACCATGACACTGAAAGCTTCGCTCCCTTTTTTCTTTTTGCAGTTAAGTTATCATATTCATAGCAATGAACATATTAAACGCTTTTTGCTTTTTTGTATAATAAACCTGTATATAATAAATTGCAAGGATCAAGAGCATTCCCATCCACTCTTAAAATAGCTTTCTTCAGACACTACATATAAATTATAACAGTTGCATTGATTTGCTGGGTTCTGGGACAAAGTAGACAGGCAGGAAGAACTTCAGAGCACTGCCTTTGCCTGTTTTCAGAGTAAGGACGTTTATTACAGTGGAGTTATCATTAATACTTTGAGAAAATCACTCCTGCAATTGGGCACATCCATGCTGTTAAAAAATGCTTGTCTTGCAATGAATTGTGCTATTATGAAATATCTCACACCAGAGACAAACCACAGAGTCAAATTTAACACATACACATTTAACATTTAACAGGAGATGGCATTTCTCAGAAACTCCCAAAGATGCTTCACAGACAGACTCATCTCATCATTGTAAACCAAAATCCATGTGTCAGCTAGCATGGGCCTTACTCATTTCACCAGTGCTACTTCAGCTTTGCTTGAATTCTGCCATCTATATGGCTGTTTGACACATTAAAAGAATTAAAAAAAAGGGAAAGAGGGCTCTGAAGTGGACATCAGAACTAAAGGATACATGGCCATTTCAATTTCCTTCCTGCCTTCCTTCCTGCTTTCCTTCCTGTCTTCCTGCCTTCCTGCCTTACTAGCAACTGTGGTCAAGATTGTCCCGCCTGGTCTTGCCAGAGAATAAGGGAATGGAGAGTAGTAAAAATTATAAAATGTATATCTCTGTATCATTTATCCAGTGCAGCACTGGCTAATAAGTAATGCAGCAGAATGTATAGACTTGTCTGCTTAATTTAGCAATACTGTCACTGTTTAGATCCATGGAATGTTTGTGCATCCAGCAAATATAAAATAAAAATCCATATCATGCCATTTGGGGTGTGCAAATATGCTCATCTACCGTCTGCTTGAGGAGTTGTCCTGTTTTTTAATCAATGGTGCAGTTTTGCTTGATTTGTTCAGCTTTTGGTATTTCATAATTCTTTTACATTTTTGAAATTCAAGAACTTATCTTTCCTATTGCTAAGGCTGTGGAATAAATTTGTAGATTTCATCTTGCCTAATACTACAATAAATGCTTTTCGCCACCAGAATCTTATCCAGGGAATCCTGAATTACAAAAAATTCAAACATGGGTGTTTTAGAAGGTGGCAATGGAAGTTAACAGCATTGAGAGGCAATTTATATAAAGACAGCAGGTTAAAAAAATCAGGTACAGAATGCCCATTCTAGTTCATTAATGGAACTGTTGAAAGTATAATCAAAAAAGAGGAAGCAATAATAAGCAAAAGTATTAATTGCTTCATAATGCCATGCTGCAAAGAGTACTGTAGCAAACATTTTGGCATCTTGCTGAATATATTCACAACACAGCCCAGAAATTGCTGAGAGGTACAAAGCTTTGCACCCAGAGACTCTTCATGTTTATGCTTATTTACTCAAAATAGATTCCCTATTATTAATTGTTTTACTCTATTAATAGGAAAGGCAGACAATGTGGAATATAGTGGTCTATGCAGTTATCAGTTCTGCCAGTATTTTTCTTCTGTGAAAAGCTTCTTCTGCATATTTCAGGTTATATGGCAGAATCTCCTAGCAATGGAAATACTTAGAATATTTAGATATTTAGAAACATATTTTATTGCTCAAAAATAAGTTGAGATTTCTGACATTCAGTGGTAAAGAAAGTTTCAGTCAAAGAATATTTTGTGGTAAGTGTGACACAGACACTACTTGGAGTGAAGGTTTGCAGGGAGGAAGAAGCTGCAGATTTGCAGCTATGAACTATGAAATCCTATACACCAACACTGCAAGATGTAGGCTTTTACCCCATATTTATTACAACTCTAAAATACCATCACCAGCCCTGTGTGAAACTCAACATTCTTGTGTCACACAGGGTTCATTTTGCTGTGTGAGGGTTTGCACCTTCTCATTTCTCTGCTCAGGTTTCAGACCTGAAAGATCTCAAGCTCTCCAGTCACAGCATGTAATGGGTCATGCTTCCTGCTGCCCCATCTGAAGAATTGCCCCCTTTAATGAGAGAAAAAGAACAAACAGTGAATAACAGTGCATTTCTGTCACACGCTCAGAAATCTGCGGTGGTTGGTGGGCACCTTCACGAATACCAGCAGGAAACTGAGTATCTGGTGATAAGCAGGATCATGAATCCATGAATAATGTCAAACTGAATTGGAGTCTTTTATTTGTGCATGTATTTCCAAATCTGATTTTAAGTTATTTGATAAGATGTAGCAAATACCTATTTATGTGTTTGCTAATGGAACAGGTTCTAAAACATAATCTATTAATGAAACCCAGATGGCATAAAACACAGTGCATTACTATTTTATCATTTGCCTAGATTTTTAATGTACTATAATTCCACCTTTCACCAAAGGTCCCTTGGTTACATTTCTGCTCAACATAGGGACTGTTGATGACTTTTCTGTAATGACTGTAGCTCTTGCAGAGGCAAGTGTCCTCCCTGGTGTAGGGCTTCAGCCCAGAGGCACTGTGTTGAGGAACCAAGTGAAACAGAGAGATGTGAAAAAGCAGAGATTATGCACCATTCCCCAAACCAGCATTACCCCAGCTCCCAGTGATTCCTGTGGCCTTAGATTTTAGTACTATTCATCACTATTCCTATATATGACATATGCACTATTCCTATTCCATGACAGAAATCTGGGCCAGACATCTTCCATGAGGATCTTTCTCCCTCCTTTTAAATGCCGTGTTTGCAAGGCAAAGAAAATGTTCTGGGGCTGGGTACAGTGTTGACATTCTCCCATTGAGTATGAACATAATAATTATGCTCTTGCAGTTACGTCTCTGGCTTTCTACATTGATGATGAGGGGGTTTATTTTTGAATTTTGCAAAGAAGGTGTGTCAAAGCAATTGAGAATAATGCAAATCATACCTTACCACCTCTCTCATCTGATTCTGACTTCCATACATGTGAAAAATGTGTATTAAATCTGACTAAAACCTTGAATGGGTGCTGGTGTGCACATCTTGGGTGATTCTTCAAGTGAATATATCCTTGCCAAAGGTGACCCCCAGCTGATGTAGCCCAAGAACGATATGGAGTAGGCACTACTTAAAAGTTATCTTTCTTGTCTATGGAACTGCCCTTTTTTGGCTGATGTATCTGAGATTTCTATTCCAAACTTGCTTTGTCTTTTACCCCTTAACTATCAGTTGGAATGGTGAGTAGAGGGAAAAATAATTTTTCCTCCAATATCTATACACTCTTTCCCTAGATATACTTTCCAAAGCAGAGGGTTACAGCCAGAGTTGAAGGCTGACATTTTTCTTTTAAAATCAAACTGTCTGTTACTCACAAAGGCCCCACAGTCTATTTGTTAGAGTAGCATGGCTGTATTCTGGCATGGATATCTCAGAATAAATGACTTTAAGCAATCCTGCCAGGGAAAAAGGAAAATTGTGTTGAAACCAAAATGATAACTTCATTCTCAGTGTGCCTTAAAAGAGAAAGTTTGTAGCAATAATTTCTGTGAGAGACAGTTCAGGAAATTTGTACTGGTAAAGACTGAAGTCTTTAATTTTTGCATTCTTCAATGTATCCTTAAGTATGAAAATAAGAAACATCAGACAAATAAAAGAAAATGTTTCAAGGAAGACAACTGGGGGAGGAGGAAAGAATTTATTTCTAATATAACTGTTATATGGCTTTTATAGCACCTACACCTTAGAGAAAATGCGTTTGGCAAACTACATTTCGTGGTATCTATATCAGTTAATAAATTTGACATTTATGGTAGAAGCTACATTTTAAAAATGGTACTGTTCTATGAAAGGTGCTAAGTAAACATTGCTGTGTTAAATTCTGATTTTGTACTTCCAGTCTCACTGACTTATTTTGTTTGAGACTCACTGTGCCATTTGGATATATGGGAAAAATTTTTAAAAAATCCCAAAACCCTAAGCTTTTGAAAAGAGGACCTTTTACACCTTTTGAAAAATATCTCATGGCCATTTTGAGCAGTAAAGAAAACAGATTAGAAAGTTTGATAATAGAGGAAGGAAATATTATTATCACAGCTTGAAATCTGTTAACAGAGCTTTCCAAATGGGGCAAACATTAAAGTCAAATAGAAACTCAATTACAGGATGATTTTCAACTTGTCAAAAATAATTGCAATAATGTCAGAAATGCTGAAGGTCTAAAACAAGGAGACTATTGTACAGTGTCTCTAGAAAGAAAGATTAAAGGAATGCATAGCATAGTTTTAGCAAAAGGTCCAAAATGCTCACATTTATTTTGGTTTTGTTCTTAGGCCAAGGACCACAGTACTGAATAAAACTGAAACATCAAACTATAAATTTCTGACAGATGTTACATCACATGGAGACTGTGGAACAGTCAAGAGGAGGAATCATTTATCTGCTTTGCAGTGAACTGAAACTTGTAGTAAATACTTATAAAGGACAGAGAGCTATCAGTTTGAATGAGCTGGACCTTTGAGACATGAACTTATTTGTGCTGGAATGTTTAGCTAATATTGCAGGAGGGACTGCTCTGCTTTTGCAAATAAAGATCCTGCAAACTAAATTTTATTTAAAAAAATCTGTTGAACTACTATAGAAAACTTATACCCATTACTGATTTAAATGGGATTTGTAACAATTTTTTACAAGAAAAGCTCTGTTTCTTTTTTCCCTGATAACCTAGCCAAGTCTGAGATACTATTTATAGTACTACTTTCTTCATAAGCAATTCCTGTGTTTATTCTGAGCAGGAACGGCAAAGATAGACCAGGGCACACCAGAAAAACAAAGTAACAGCATCAGAAGTGCTCTTACTTTCTCTTTATCTCTGTGTTGTATTGTAAAAGTTCATATATAAAGTCCTGAAATGCACAGAATTATTTATCTCCTGATTCTCTTTCTTTTTCTTCTTCCTCCAGGTGTAGTTCCAATAGTCTGTTGTGGCTTAGACCTTTACCTATTCAGTGTCTAAATTCTGCTGAAATGAATGGATATTAGAACTATATAAACAACGACTTGATGAGTTTTTCAGAAGTACTTAGGCAGGTTATTGCTTTTTCAAAAATCTCACTACAGCCCATTTTTTGATGTTAAGCCTCCTGATCTCTTTCAGGACATAAAGGGGGCTTATAAGAAGAGAGGCCATGATTTTTTACACAGGCAGCTAGTCTCAGGACAAGTGGGAATGATTTTAAACTGAGAGAGTTTTACATAATATGTTAGGGAAAAAATCTTTACTCAGTGGACAGTGAGGCACTTCAAAAGGTTGCCCAGAGAAGTTGTGGATGGCCCAACAGTGGCAGTGTTCAAGGCCAGGTTGGGGAGGGGACTCTGAGCAATCTGGTCTAGTGAAAGGTGTCCCTGCCCATGGGGAGAGGTGGAACTACAAGATCTGTAAGGTCCTTTCCAACTGAAACAATTTTATGATTCTGTGTCTGTGATCTTATCCTAAATGCCTAAGTAATTTTCACAAGGCATTAGATGTTATGAAATCAATTGCTTTGAGAGGCTGATGTTTTCTTTACTTAATTAATCTGTTGAAATGCCTCAGTTTTTTCTCTGGTTTTACAAAATCAGGAGCTGATTATGTCATATGACTGGAATGACTCCTCATGAAAGCCTGATCCATGGAAGTGCCACAAATGTTAATTTTTCTTTAATCTTCTCAAACTATTGAAGTTGCACAGCACTAACACTCAATAGCTCATACCAATATTTTAATAGCCAAAGTGACACCCACACTATAAGAGCCAGTATTCTGCTAACAGCCAGGGTCAGTAACACTTTTACAGGGCCAGACCAAATACTTTCCCAATCAGTACATTTCCTAAAATTATTTCAGAGACTAGTGATGAGAAAGAAATGTTTGACCTCTGGTTTTGTTTGTTGAAGAGTTGTAACAGGTCCTCTCCTGGCATCCCTTCACCTTTGGAAATCTGTTCTCATTTCATTATGCCAGAGCTGCTTCCAAACTCTGTGCTTTGTTACAAGAGCACAAGAATTTTTAATAAACAAAGTAAATGTACACACCAGAAACACTCTGAGTTTGTGCTAGCTATTTATTTTATTCACATTACAAAGAGATTTGCAGACCACCTTTTCAAAGCTGTGTGCAGCTGTATTTCTACACCAGGGATGTAGAAACCAGTCTGAGTAAGTGCTGAGCTAGGAGTAGAGAAATCCTGGCTTAGTTTGTACCATAATTCTTTGGGCTCTCCTATTTCAATAACAGTTGCTATGGTAGTTTTGCATCAGAAGCAGCACATGACCCTGATAACACAATCCACTTTGCATTTAAAGTGCAAGGATTGTTCTCCAGCCAGGGTACCAGGGCAGAGTGTCACGGCTCCCCCCACCTCATGTGTGTGATTTTTTTTTCCTTAGAAAGTAGGGCATGGCAGAAAGGGGAAGGGACTGTGCCTCATTTCTCTCTGGCATGAAAACACAGTGAAGTGAGGAGGTGCATCAAGATGAAGGAGGTTAAAAGCAATCACAGTTCCAGGAACTCGGTGCCTCTGGGACAAATAAACTTATTATTCCACTCATTTCACACTCAAGCATTACTTTAACGATGTGGACCCACTGGGTATTGGGCTCTGAAGCCTTGGATAGTTTTTACTTGCAATGGTGGCTAGCCAGTAGGGAGAGAGTAAGGGATGTTCCTCAGGAGACATCCAGGCCACAGTATTTGAAAATCAGCTTAGAAAATATAAACTCCATTCCCTCCTTCCCATCCTGACTAGTTATACTGTTTCACGTGTTTGCTGTTTAGGGGAGCAATGTGGAGATTTGAGCACGGATTTATCCCATCCCATGGAAGACAGTTACCTGAGGCAGCTTCAAGCAGGGAAATTCCTTGCCCAGAGATGTGCTTCCAGCTAGTAGTCAAGGAAATTAAGACTAAAATCTGAGGATAACTGTTTCTCATCAATAACTGAACAGAGCAACCCAGAGAAGTGTGTAACATTGTGTGGGAGGAATCCATCCCACATTCTCTCTCTCATACTCTCAATGAGGTCTCAATGAGGGAAAAACCTCTCTTGCTTGTTGAGTTTGTGTACATCACATGGAAATCTGCATGAACAAAGGTGTGTGTGTGTAAGCGGGATTTTACCTTTTGTTGGGTAATGACACTCTTGAAGATTTCACCTCACACAAATCAGGTGAGATTGTTCTGGCATAAAGAAACCTACTTTTGCAGGCAGCATACACTTTTGTCCTATAAATGTTTACTCTTTCATTTCTTGTCATCCAGCTGTCAGAAATCTCAGATGTGCAAAGGAAGCCTAAGCAAGCGTGAAGTTCACAGAGATCTTCAGACTGAATTTGAAACCCTTTAGGGAAGACTTTGGACACTTACTTGCATTTCTTCAGTCTTGTTACAGATACTTAGCCCTTCTACTCACTGGGATTTGCATTGCTGCTCATTGTTATTAATTGGACAGATCACAGACAGTATAATCAGTGAGTTTTAATTTGCTATTAGTACATGATTATAACATACTAACATAATTGTGAGATATAACTTTGTCTTATTTCAAAATGTTCAAGTGAGCAAGTTACACATAAAACTGTGTGTAAGACATTTTTCTCTCTTTCCTTAGTCTAAGACAGACATTCCAACACATTACCAGAGTGCAATTTAGGAAGGACTCATTCAAAATGTTGATAATGGATTAAATAGTTTCAAGCAGAACAGCATAAAGAATCTCCTCCTGCTGACTAAAATGTATAGCTGTGGCTTACATAGTAGCTTAGCAGTTCACATATGGCTTATGTCAATGGCAGAAACCATGTTATTTTCCAAATCACATTGATTTGTTATGTGGTACTGAAAGATCTAAACCAGAATCATTGGCTATAAATTACAGAATCTAGTCTTCTACATTCTTATCTGTGTTTCAGATCCGTCAAAATGAGCCCAAGAGTCAAATCTTCTATGTACACAATGCTACCAGTCAAAGAGAAAGAACTAAGACCATTCAATTTCCTCCTTTTTTGGAGTCAAGCCAGATTGACATTTTCCTTTCTGTTAGTTTTGGCAAAGAGGAAAGAGAGGGAAAACTTTACTGCTCTGTTACTGATGGTTTTTTTATTTTGTTTTTATTAAAAATGTTGAAACATGGGCTCTCTGTCAAAATTATTTTATTATTGAAAGCTGGGTGGGGTGAATGAACTGGCAACAGTTCAGAAAGCCATTAATGGTACTGATAACGGGGAATCCTATCCAGCCTCCACAGCACTGCAATACTTAATTGCAATGAATTTTACTGAAATCGAGTGACTGATGTGCACAGTTAATGAATCGGTAAAGATTCAAAGGTTAATCTGCTGGGAGGTAACAAGCTCTGCCCATCTGATACTGTAACCAAAATATGATATTTGTTAGTTACATGATGATATTTTTTGGGCATACAACAGAAAAAAAAATGAGTTTTTATTGGCTGCAGCTTTGTTAGGTTTCCAAGACCAAAATGCAGAAAAAGAAACAGCTCTAATGGTGATTCTTGAATCACAGACAAAACTCAAATATATTAGAGGTGAAATGTGACTCCCTGAATAAAATATATTGTCAAACATCAAAGGAATTGCCCAAGAAGCAGAGTGTTCCTTGAAGCAGAGTTGCACGTGTGCCCAGGAGCACCCCTGCCTCAACCCTCAGCCCTTTTCCAGCCAGCACACCCCCTCTCCTAAAAGACCTGAGAGACATGACGGCCCTGTGGAATTTGGGAGGGGTGGGGGAAAGTGTGCAGTCAAACCTCTTAAGAGCTTCTCTAACAACAAGGCAGCTTTCTAGAAACAAAGGAGCGAGGTCCAAGCAGACTCAAAATTTAAGTGAAAACAGGAATGGAAAGGAGGAAAAAGATAATTCAACTAACAGCAAGAGGGGTGGGTGAGGTTAAGAAAGCTGATGATTAACGCTCTTGCTTCGCCCTCAGGAGACTCACATTCAGATTTTGTTCTGCCACACCTATTTTGTGGTGCTGGACATGCAGTTTACACTCTCTGGCCCAAAGCCTCCCTCTTCTCCCCCACCCCTTTATATAAGGATAGTGCTAGCTACCACTAAAATGTTAAACATAAAAATGCTGAAGCCTGTGAAAGGTGCAGATCTTGCAGATATTTGTGAAAGACAGAAACCTTGCCATGAAAGAGCATGCTCCCAGGGTCTTTGACAACGCATGGCTTGAAAGGTACTTCTAGCTTCTAGACTCTCAGTTGTCAGCTCACAGCAGAGAGACACAGTCTAAGTAAGGCTTCTAGGGAGTGAAATGTGATGATTCCTCCAGTATATTCATTCCTCTGTCCAGATGACCATGGGGCAGCAAAGCCTGGGAACTGCCACAGCTGACAGGAACCTGTGCAGCACCGGCTCTGAGCTTGGTCCCTCATCTCTTCACATCTCTTTCACACAGGGGGATGGCCCATTAAGCCAGATCCTGTTGCATATCCACATCAACTCAGCTTTAGGACTTCTGCCTTTTCCTCCTTTCTTTCTGTGCATGGCCCAAAGGTTCAGGTGTTGTATTAAAAATACATTAGTATTTTATTCCCTGCTTGGATAGACCTCTCTAGCACTGGGGACACAATAAAATAGCTATAAATTTAATGTGGTCTAATTTATTCAACAATGAAACAGGGATGATGAATGTCACATTCCTTTTCTGCAGCACTTCTACAAATAAGTCTTAAATCACTTTCTGAGCAGGGTTCTGTAGACATTATTACAAGACTTAGTTGAAAGACAAGAAACTGATGAACATAGCAGCAAAGTACCTTGCCCATGGTCACTCAACAGATCAGAGGCAAAGCTGCTTTGTGTTTCTCCAAGGTCTTCCTAAGGCCAGAAGACCTCCTCTAAAGAATGATGCTATTGATTTGTCAACAGGTTGCACCAGAGCCAAGCTGTACACGCTCTGGCTCAAACTAGCAGGATAAAGCATGATGTCTGTGTGCCAGGTTGAAGTCTTCTACTTTGGGACAATTCAACACTTCTTTTCTCATGCAGGATTTGCCAGGAAACAGAACTAGCATATTTCAATCCAGTTCAGATATGTGTTACCTGAAACCCAGCTTGAACATGTCCTAGGGCTCCAGTCTGGAATTTAATATAGCCCTGGGACAATTCCCAACAGATAGAGCTAACAACCTCCAGACCCTATGTGCTGGAAAAAAGTAGTAACCAAAGAATCATGGAAAGACAATCAATGCATTTGGAACTTCCAGTTTATTTTGAGTTCTGAATTTTCTGTGTCTGGAAACATCCTTCCCTCTGTGACCATCTTGGTGACAAAGAACTGTCAGCTACAGTGCTGATGGAGCATTGAAAGAGGAAGAAAGGAATCCACTACTATGTCAGAAATCTGTGTGCTTCTCAGCCACCCCTCATTCCTTAGCTGGCCTTCAAAGTGGTTTATTATAATGTAGTTATTGGTTATAATGTGATGCTATTTAATAATAGCCTACCTCCAGGTAAATCTCCAGATGAAACGTACCTGGAGCAGGAAAATTCTGGTTCCAATGCAGTTTAATATTAATGGAATCAACTCCCTGTTTCAGAATCTGTACGTGTCAATGAAAGTCCTCCAAGGTTTGAACCGGGATCTAACTAGATCTAACTACAGCTTCAGGTTGTGGGTCACAGCAACATTTTCACTAAGGGTGAGAGTGAAAGCTCAAGGAATTTAGTCATTGGCATAGGATGATGAGAAGAGTATAGTCTCACACTAAAGTACTTATTTGCAGATAGCTGTTTGCAGAGATATTTCAGGACAGGCTTTTAAAATCAATAATGACAGAGATTTGATTATATTTTCAGGTCTTTGTAGGACAATATGAGAAGACATTAATGGCTTTAATAGTATTAAAGAGATTATGTGCTATCTTCCAAGTTCAAGACAGACACATAGAAAAACTTAGAACCATGCCATGTAATGGGACTGTTAGCCAGGATATAAAATTGAGTTGAAAGGAGATTAGATGGCGAAGAAAAATTTTTACTGAAAGACATGCAGGAAGCTGGGATGTTGAATTTTAAAGGTACTTTGTTTCTTTTCATCTTCTATGTTAATATACCTTGGATACACAGGGCCAGAAGGTAGTCAGCAGGAGTTCAGCATAAGGGCTTGAAACAGAAAAAAAATATGGCTTTATAGTTATACTACTTTCTTAGTGCTGAAGAAGGATTTATAATGTGAGAAAGAGAATTAGAAACTTTAGCATGGTGATTCAGAACATTCTGGGGAGAGGTAAAATAATATTTTGTTTAAATTTGATTTCTTATTCTGTGCTCATAATGAGGTTTAATTAGTATAAAAAATTACTAAGAGAATAATGAAATATGATTGTCATGGCTATGTATTTTAGAAGAAAATATTCATTTATTGAAAATAGCATAGCTTTACATATTTGTATAAATACATATGCATATCAGGTAGATCAGTTATTAAATGTAAGGAGACGTCACTGCAGAAGGCTGGGTTAAAGGTTATAAAAATATTAAAATTGTAAAATAGTAAGAGCATGGTGAGAAGAGCAAGTTCCAAAGCATATTAGAATAGCATGAGAAGAACTTAGTATACTGGAGGGTAAGAGGTCAGAATTCAGAATTACAATTCAGCTCAATATTCTTGAATAAAAGGAAGTATTCTTGAAATACCCCCCTAAATTTATTTTTATTATAACCTAGTGATCAAGTTTAGCATACTACCATCTGTTGACTGACTCCATGTACTAACCTCTTGTGGACTACCCCTGAACTATCTCTGAATAATTTAATGCCTGTGGTCTCTCCAGGGAATATCATGGTTGACAGCAGAAATACGTGGCAGACTATGTATGGTCAGAGTCTGTATCCTGAACATGGTCACACAAAGATCAGCTTTGTTCATCTACAGCAAAGTGGCTGAGAAGTGCAATAAACTGATCCCAAGCAGCGTTTGGCTTGTGTGATCTTTGAGGGGTGTGAGGAAAAATAGGGAACTCTGTCTTGAGGGAAAGCACAAAGTTAGTGGGGTGACACAGCAAATGTGCACTGCAGCTCAGGGACTGTCAAGATGCTGAGGGAATAACAAAAGGATGATCACAGGATATCCTTGACAAGAAAGGACAAGAAGAGAAAAGTATTCAAAGACATTCTTGATGTATTTATTTTCTGCTCATCTAAAAGCTTCACAAAACATTAAAAAAAGAATCTATTCTGTAAATGGTAATACACAGAATTTTACAATCAGATGGTTTCTATTGTGAATAAGTTGTCATTGATACATCACACAATTCACAGTTCAAGCATGCACTTTACCATTAGTGAGATATTCTGTGAATACCATTTTCCTAGTTCAATCCATTTGATTGTGATTGTCAGAAGTTACTGGTGCTTCTGAGTACCAAATATGAGGGGCCAGACTTACAGTAAATCATCACTTTCTAGTGTGTCTTATTAAAAAACCCCAAAACTCACTGGTTGATTTTTAAGGGTTGGGCAGGTTTGGTTGCAAACAAATTATCCTTGGTGGTTCTATGGTACCAATGAAAAAGCTGGGCTGTGATATCCCTCTGGTTCAATCCATCCCTGTGACACTTTGTGGTGCCAAAAGCAGAATATTCAAACATCAGGAGCAAAAAGAAAAGATCTGGTAATAAAAACAACATATCTTTTATATAAGAAATATATAAGACATTGTGTTTAGATAGTATGTGAAAGTTTGTCATTGAGCTACCTTTGCTGAAAGACATTTAAATTTTTTCTCAGTTCTTGGGGTTGTTTCCTAAAGAAAATGCCATACTGTCTAGTCCCTCTAAGTTTATCTACCATCAAGATGCAAAACAAAAACAAATTTCAGGCTGTTTCTGTCACATGAAACAGGTGGAACATTTCTTCTTTGTCTTTGTCCAACATGAAAGATTGCTGCATCTCTGAAGTTTAAGGCATGTGTCCTTTGGAGTAATGCCCCTTCCGCTGGATCTCCTCAAATGCTGGCAGCTGGTCAATTTCTTTCCTTGGCTTTGCCAATGACAATATTTTGTGCTTCAGTGTTTCCTTTGCGTGTCTGTGTCTGACATGGTTTTCCTTGCATACAGAAAGAAGCATACAATGCTTTGGTTTGAGTAGTGTAAGTAAAACAAGTTGCCTGCAGACTTTACACAAACGAATTTTGCAATGGGTAATAACAAAATAAGTCCACAAATGAGTTTAAATACAAAATTTGCTCTGAAACAAGCAGATAAAAATATGGGCCTTTTCTTATGCTGTAACTTTCAGTCCTGTGGGAAGAAGTGGGGAAGAAGACTGAAATGCTCCCTTCAGTCAAAACCATACGTGCATCATTAACTATGATATAAATCACTTCAAATGGTGATGAATCCATGTGTGTCCTACTTAATCTGCCTGTGTCTCCTCACCAAGCACCAGTTTCTCCCCAGACAAGGTGAAGTACATAAACATTGAAACGGAATGGACTTTTTTCTTCTTTCTGTTGTGTCTCATGTACAGGTTACTTATGACTAGGAGTAGAATATTTCTGTAAGGAAAAAAAAAGTAACTTTGGGCCTTTAACAGGCAAATGTCCACAGTGACATATTTTTACCACGAGAAATGTACTATTAACAGAGGTAAGCTTTGTAAAAATTATGTGAGTTTAGCTCTGCTGCTATTTTGTCCCTAGTTGTGATGATGCTCTTATTTTCATCCTGCTTGGATCACGTATTAGGTAATGTTTAAGATAAGGGGTCCAGGATAGTTTCATGTTTGCAAGACTCTTTATTGGTTTTGTTTTGTTTTTCCTTTTCTTTTCAATAAACCTGATGTTAAAATACAGTTCAGCCTTTTATTTTCTTTCTTATAACAGTGGTCTACATTGGAATAGATTGAAAAAGATGTTGAAAATGCACCCAGGAACATGCTCTCATTTTTACCTGTGTAAGGAGCGATGACAGTGGGTAGCTCTGTATGCAATTGTAGATTTGTTTTTCATTACATTTAAAATGTTTATAGTGTTGACTCCAAGATTAGAAAAATGTTGCACAGGAAATCAAAGAGTTTAATACATACCCCTCAATTTAACATCAAATGCAAATCCAAAGTTTTCTGATCTCAGTTTACCAGAAATTCAGATGATGATATCAAAACAAGACAAGAAAGGGGAAATAAAGAAAGAAAATTTAGTATTATCAAATTGCAGCTCTGGACCAGGATTTGCCTATCCAGCACAATAAAGTTCTTACTGTCTATGGGACTTCAGAGAAATCAGTCTTTTTACTTGGCCTTTGAAGTCACCAAGACACCAATGCCTGTGATAAAAGAGTTTATTTATAACTTGGTTAGCTTATGTCTTTTCCCACTGAACCAGCAGGCTTTCCAAGGTTTGGGGATACAATTTCAAGGGCTGTTAAACCTCTGTCAAAATTTTTCTGGCCCCCTAAGGAGCCTGACTATCCAGCGTTCTGTTTGCTATGACAGGGCTTCGTGTGGAAGCATTCACAAAACTGACAGCTTCGACTGCTGCAGTTTTTGTAACAGAAAGTGGCATTTAATCTGAAAAATAACATTAGCAAATCAGCATATAATTAGGTTTTTATTTCCTGCCTTTCCCCCTTTTCTTTTTGCTTCCTTAAGAGATAAGACAAAGCCCAATAATGTAAGCTCCTGATCTCTGTGGTAAGATGTTTTTTATATATAACCTGGCAAACTGCAAGAGGCAGGAATCAGGGATTTTTTATGCAGTGAAAAAGTGTGAGAGCAAATCCTTAAAAGAGACTATAGCATACAACGTAGCACTGGTTTAGGATAATATTGTAATCCTTCTGACAATTGCTGTCAACAACAAACATAAAGACAGGCTTAAATATGTAACGCAGTAGTTCTCAATGTACCCAGTTTGTCATGTCACTCTGAACATATCTACTGTCAAGAATTGAATTGAAAACTCTTCATGAAGTGTTACAAAGAGTTAACACCGAGTCACTTACTGTGGTCTCTACATTTTGGGATGCATTGATGAAGAGGTCCGCTCAAAATGAGCAAATACCAACTGGGTGAATGAAAATCTGCCATCTGGATCTTCAGATGGTGTTTTGGACTTTCTCTATTTAAAATCAGTCCAATGAATGGGACTGCCAGAATCATAAGACTGGCTTAAAAAAACAGTGTAATTTGAAAAGTACTGAGAAATGCAGGTTTTTCTTGTGACTTGACTTCCCCTTTTGTTCCCCAGGGATCCCTGCTTTCAAAAATTTCTTCACAGTCCTGTGAGCAAGAAGTTTTTTTATTTTAAATTCAGGCCAAAGCTCTCACATAATCTGACTCAAGATATTGGCCTTAATGTAAGCATCACATTTTATGAGATTGAAGAAAAAGTCATGGAAGTTGTCCACACTTCCCTGAAAATAATTGTACATATGTTTATTTTCAGATAGTAAATAACAGAGTGATAGGCACAGTAATTTAAGAAGACTGCCAGCTTAGTAGTAGAACAATTATTAAAAATGGCTGTTTGGGGACAGAACAGAGGTCCATTCCAACCAATACCCCACTTCTGACAGCACTCAAGGGCAGAAACATTGGGAAGAATGTAAGGGCAGGACAGCTGTATTGTGCTACTTTCCTGGCATACTCCTCCAGCTTTTGGGGACTCCCTGGGCCTAAGCTAGTGAATTCAGTGGATGTTTCAGAAAAGTAAAAATAGAATAAGGAAAGAGAAAGACTGACAATAAGATAATAGGGACTTTTGCATTTATTAGACTGAGTAAGTAATGCTGATGGAAATGTAAGCACTGCTTTAGTCAAAGTATCACAATTCTGATAGAATTGCTGAACATACTTTATCACAACCACAAAAACATTTTATCAATAAATGCATTCAAATTGCATCACATTTGCCCTGACAATCACAGCCTTTGCACATTAGTTACTTAATTACTTCCACTGACTTTAAACAAGGTCCTTGTGAAGGTCATAGTACAAGAAAGTTTTCATCATCATCTCTTGTTGGTATTCTGTACCTGTTCAGCAGGTAGCATCACACTGCTGCTGGAGGAGATAGCATTGTAAAACTGCTCTAGCATGTTTGTCTTTTCCTCCCTTAATATGGAGAAGATCCTAAGACACAGAAAATAAATCAGTGCCCTTCAATATATATAAGACATTCAGTGTTTGTATATATTGTGTGTGTAAAGTGCCTTGTGTTCACTAAACAAGAGATGTCACAAAATGACAAAGTATTTTTATTTTTGTAAAGCAAAAAAAGTTCTACATATGTCTCCAAAAGGTTGAGCTGGTGTAAAGAAATTTTCACTGTGTCGAGGCAACTCAACAAAAGCTGCATTAACACTTCCTCGCTTTGATGTCAGAGATCTTGAAAAATATTATGATGGAAAATAAATACTTTGTCCCTATAGCTGTATCTGTTTCCACTGTGAATCTATTAAAATAAGGAGTTTCTCTTACAGATTAGTGGCACCCGGAGCTGATTTAAGCAATGACAACTTTGGAAGTCAATTTATATTTGAATCAGGAAATGACTCAGTATTTTCTGAAGTGTTACTTCAAAGCTCACTCTTTTATAGTTAGGTAAAAATGATATCACATCTTCAGAATGTTAAATTAAACAATTGCATGGAGGCCAGGACTTATTTCTGATGGAGCTTTAAACTCCCTTTTCATACTATATCTATGTATATGTATATGTATATGTATATGTATATGTATATGTATATGTATATGTATATGTATATGTATATCTATATCTATATCTATATCTATACCTATATCTATATCTATATCTATATCTATATCTATATCTATATCTATATCTATATCTATATCTAATCTATATCTATATCTATATCTATATCTATATATCTATATCTAATCTATACCTATACCTATATCCATATCTATCTATATCTATACCTATATCTATATCTATATCTATACCTATATCTATATCTATCTATATATCTATATATCTATATATCTATATATCTATATATCTATATATCTATATATCTATATATCTCCCAGGAGGTTTTTTGTCATATCTGGACAAATAGTGAATTGTGTCATATACACACCTACCAGTTCCATGAAACCTTTTGTAATACTAAATGTCACTCTGTTTTATGTTGCCATACATGTAACTTGTCCACAATGTGTTAGAATTAGTGGTCTTACGGTTTATGGATCTCCTGACATTATATCCCATTATTATGTTAGCTGAAATGTGACCTTCATGTGAAGGTGATAACAAAAAAAGATGTTAGTCAATAAGAAGTATTTCTACAAATGGTCAAATGACAGTGGAAAAGGAAATATTTCAACAAAGCAATGTTAATACAGCCCAGGATCAACTCAATTGAAATCCCTGAGGAAGACTATCTGAAGAAACATACCATATTTTTGGCACAGTGTACTTTACTGCATGCCCGACACATTTTCCACAAAGCTCTTGTATATTTTCTGTATGAAAATCTAAAACATAAAGTCTTACATTTAGCAGTTGAAAAAATACAGGAGATTTAAACCAGCAGTGGTTCTGCTGTATGCCTACAGATTTTTTTTGGCAATTAGATCTGAAGGAAATGATCTATCTCAAAAAAAAAAAAGAAAGAGAGAGGAGGGGGAAGGCTGATGAATGTGGTCATGTAATATGATTGAGGTCTTTCTTTCTCTAACAAGTAGAATGTTTGTGTGAACTATAGATACAGAAATAAATAACTACTATTGTTATGATTGCTAAGTGTATTTTCAATACAATCAGCTTCAGTCTTGGCACCTTTTGAATTAAGGAAGTTCTGCATTCTGTGACTGAATTTTGCTCACTTATGCCATGGTCCCCTAATAGGAAAGACATTGAAATTTTCTCCAGGTTGGTGCTGCAGTCTACTCTGCAATTATTCTTGAAATATTCTTGCCAGAAAAATTATGAAGGAGCCTTAGAAACATTACTATAATCGAGATAGGTTAACTTGATGTCTTCAGCATTGTAAACAGCCCAGTGAGGAGGACAAAAAACGTGGTTGTTGTAGCAATAATGTAGAGCATCACCCCATATTTTAGTTTGATCAGGCACTCTTATTGAGAAACCAAATAATCAGATGCTTTCACAAGAATCCCAGCAATGACCACTATTCACAGGTGTCATATTTTAGCTCATGTTCCAGTGTAGTTTTCTTAGACATTCTTTTTTTTTTCAATCACAATTATTCCTGAGTTTTGGTAGAGACTCAGATTTATTATTTTTCCAATATGACTTAGAAACCATGCTTATCTGCCATTTCAGTAGATAAACTGAATATTTATGTCTGTATGAGTACTGAATTCCAGATAGTTGTTGTCAGATAGGAGAATAGAATAAAGTACATGACCTTCAAAAGTACCTTTAAACTGTTTTCAGCAGTTGTCTTCACTGGATTTTACCCCAGCAGTATTTCTAAAGGAAAAATTGTCTTAAGATTTCCATTGGAATTCAAAATGTGTTTTACCACTGAACCCACAAACAACTAAGAGCTCAGAGGCCTTTGTAAGGTTTAGATCACTTGGATGCGTGGAGGAGTTGCAAAACAAGAAACTGAATCCTATTCAGAAAATCCCCTAGGCTGAAAGCAGTTTGTGATCTGGAGGAGTTTCTCCTGCCTCTGTCTGTGTATGGTTGCTGGTAGGTACCCACTCCCAATTTCACAGGACACTTTGTTCCTGCCCTGCACTTCTCACTGCAGTACAAGGAGCAGAGCTCCAGGGCAGCAGCCGAGCTCACTCATAGGCACAGCGTGGGTGAGTATCCAGGACTGAGTAGGTGTATGACAAAAAGAGGGAGGAATTAGGCAGACAGAGATGTAGAAATGAAAAAAATTAAAGTAAAATTAAAGTTTTCCCTCTACTAAACATTTTCTACATGTTTTGCTGAAAATAGGGAAACTGCAATTCTACTCTCATTCAAGAACTTGTACTTTGCAGAAGCAAAGCACATGAAAATTTGCACTTTCATTTGTAAAAACCTCTGTGCTATGTATAGATAAATGACAGCAAATGGAATTGCCCATAACATTTTACTTCCTATGATCCTTGGGTCATTTGTAGAGTTCTGACTTTTTAAAGAGGCATGTGAGAGGGTGTCCTAGTTCAGGGCAGGAGAGGGATCATTTTTGCTGTAGCCAGGACATGGAGGTAATTATGTACCACCTCACTCCCTTCTGGGCAGAAGAGATTCCTTCCAGTTGAGCAAATGTGGTGAGGAAGTTGTCTGGTGTTGTCATGGGGTTTCTGTGTGAGTCCTTTCTTTTCTTATACCTTTTGTTATTAATACTGCTATGAGTGTTGGTTTTCTTACCACATTGCTATTTCCATCATATCATTCTTATCTGAACTGATGATCTTGACCTTTTGTGCCTCCAGCTGGAGCAGAGGGGAGTGGCAGTGGCTCCTGGCTGTAGTGGGAGAATTGGAGACCACCATTCCTACACCATGACAGAGGGAGAAAATGCAGAATGAATGAATGCAACTGAGCTGTTGAGCCTCAAATGATGAAGGTGCAACTGGGGAAGGATGGTGCAGCATAACCATTCTGAATGATGCAGAATAAATCAAAATACCACATGTGAAAAAGCAAAATCTTGCTGCAGTGTAGAAAGAACACACATTTTTTCCATCCTTTCTGGAATGAGGATTGCAAACAAAGACTTACACTGCTCCTTGTGTCTGCCCTGGATCAGAGATCCAAAGTATCAGAGATACCTATGGTTGGGCAAGACCAATCAGATTTTTGACCATATTAAAACAGTATTGTATAAATGTCCTAAAATACATCTCAACCCATCAAAAGAGAACTTTTTCTCCCCCCCAAAAAACAGAGCAACAAGCAAAAAGCTAAAACCACAACCTCTACCCCAAAACCAGGTGAGAATTGGGAAAAGGAATGTTAAATATAGGAGTTCACATCTGTAGCTTGGAGCCATCCTTGCTCTCAGGTGAACTGAGAGAGTTGAAAGCCAGTCACCACAGCTTCATCCGGAGCTCAGGCTGGTGTGGTCTGCACCATGTAAGGGCACGGATGCTGAGTTCCAGGAGGAGCTCACTACCCCAAGAACCATTTCACAAGTCTTCTATTTGATGTGAAAAACTGTACCTGCACAGATGCTCTGGATTTGAGTATTAGGCAATTGTTCAGCCTGTGTTTTTTAATAATGAATGACTGTACTAAAAATTAACCACAGGGGAATTGCCTCTTGGCACTCTTGCTACCAGCAATTCCAGGAAAGATTATCCACTTCTGCATCAAGAGAGCATTATACCAAATGAGGAGTCCAGATGTTAAATTTGTACATTATCTTCCTGATTTCTTCCCCAATGCCTAGTTCAACTTCTCAAATATTTTATCCAGATATTTAAAACCTTCTGCTTTATGGGGAAGACCATGAGATCACCCTGTCAGCAGCCTAAAGAACTGAAGAGACTAGTTGCTCTTTCAGTCAGCTCTAAGTCCTTAACTCATGACAACTCATAAGCTATTATCCCCAAACCATTTTGAGCAAAGGACTTCATAAATAGTCTGGCTGACATAAAGATTCTACCATTTAAACAGCAGAGTAAATGCATAAGAAATACTAACTCAAGATGTTAGCTTTGCCTGTGTTCACAGGGTACCTTTTAAAGCTGCCAATTAATTGTAACAGATAGCTTAACACTTTGAATCACAGTGGAAAAGCCAATTAAAAATACCTTGGAGCTGCAATTGGAAATACTGTGAGCCAGTTGGTCAAAACTTGCTTTCAGAAATAATTCAGATCTTACTAATTTTACTGTTAACAGTGAGAAATACAGCAATTAACTGGAGTGTCATCATTTTACTTTGGAATGATGCTAGTGTCATAAGTATAGAGACATTCAAACCGAAGTCATTCCTTTGACATGAATGTCAGCCCAGAACTTTAGTCATCAGAGACAAAGAGGGAGTTAATACTGTAATGTTTTCATAAATGCATTCATTTCCTTTTCTTCATAACAACCCTTTTAAACTATGGATTACAAGCTAGCTGAAGCTTGGAACAGGGAGATCTCCCTTTTAAGTGCACATGTATGGAGCAGTGGCATCCCAGTTTATGACTGGAATTATGCAGTGCTAAAATGATATAAGTGATAATTCATAACATTTGTGTTGTCTTTTGGGAAGCATTTGTTATATTCCAAAATATAACCTTAGCATATTTAGGGTTCTCAAGTGACACATTTTGGCTATCTCACGTTGCTGCCACTTTTTTTACATTCTACTAACTCAGTGAACCATCTTTTAATGCATTTTCCTGGAAGCTGAACCTTAAGGAAGACTCCTTGTTCTCTGTCATAATTTCTCATAGTTCAGAAAATCAACTCTGTTGAAGTTGCAGGTGGTAAAACCAGTAAATATCCAGCAGCACTAGTAGCAGGGTTTTGTGCTAAGCCTGCACAAATATAATTTTTCTGACCAGTCATATCTATGAAGGACTCATCAGTCACCACTCCTTTTATGTTAAATTAGAAGGTCTCACCTCTCCCTCTGTTCACATTTCATCAGTGAAGGTTCTTTGACTTCACGTGCCCCAGTGCAGGGGAATATTTCACCTGCTGTTTTTCTCTGTTTTTTTTCCCCTAAAGGTGTGGATGTGATAAACTGGTAAAGAGGCATGTGCAATAGATCTTTCTCTGTCTTTCACCTCAGTATCTAACAGTGTGCTGCCAAAATGGATTCTGGTCAATCTCTGAGCAGAAGTATTAAACAAACATCTTAAAAGCCCTTCCATTTATATCCTATGTAAAGGCAGAATTTGACATGTATTTTGACGTGCATTACACAGTTAAACTGACATATTTTGAAATTATTTTTTAATATCTTGGAAAAAGATTTATAATATAGTATGGACACAATATAGGGATATACAGGAGAGTCATACAGGCTATTAATGCCTCTAACTTGAAAAATAAGTCAGTCTTAAATAGGACTTGTGGGAATATTAATACAATATATTGTGTTCACTCATACTGTCAGCATATTTTCTGAACAAGTTACTAACTGAAACATCATTTTTTATTATCATCTTCTATTAGCATTCAGACTCACCTGAAAAAATGCTTAGTCATGGTGAAACATCAAAGTAGATAGCAGATTAACAGTGTAAACAAGCATATGGATCTCAGAGAGAACTTCAAGCAATTTGAGTGGTTTGGTTCAGCCAAAATTCCCCAAGGAAAACAATACTTCTTATATGAAACTTGACCCCTGAAAAATGTTAAAATTTTTTAACATGGGCATCACACTCTGTGTTGTTTTATAGCACTTTTAGAGCTCTAACTCATAATTTCTATTAACAAAGTGACTTCCTGTCTTCAGTCAATTGCTTAAGAATGAAGCATACCAGCTGATAGATATGGGTGTAGCAGAGTAGCTAAGGAAGAACATTAAGAATTAGGGGAAAGTCCCTACCAAATGCTACAAAACAGTGAGGAATTTTTGTCTTTAATTTTTAAAAACTACTCTAAAAATCTAGAAAGACAAATCTCTATTTAAAATTCCTTGCCGGTAGGATTTATAGAGCTATAGGTTGATCCAGGCTGGAAAAAGAAAAAAAATTCAATCTTGTCAACTGGCTAAAAATTCTAATTTTTCATATTTTCATTTGAGATAAAACAACAACTCTTTTCTTTATTAGGATCTACAATCTCTATCTACAATTTCAGTTAGTTTTGGTATGGATATTCATGAATGCTCTTTCCTTCACAAGGAAGCTCTCAAAAGAGAACTCTACAAGGCACAATATTACTAATGGCTTTAAAGAAGATCTTTCCACCTAAGTTCTCAGAATCCATATTTGGAACCAAAATGTGTATTTTTTTTTTTGCAAGGAAAGTTCTGATTCCTCAATTTAGAGCTGTTTCCACTAGACATGGACTATGCACTACAAATGACAAGCTAAGTGTTTAGTGCCAAGACTATGAAGTATGTAAATAATTTATTTCCCATGTCATGAGGATATTCAGTGGCTACAAGTAAGACTATAACATCTCTATTGATCACAGTTTAAAACAGAGCTACAGCTGTATTTTCTATGTAATTCTAGCTTCAGAGAAGCCAGTGTCTTCAGTGTCTTTTTGCATTAGCTTTTGACAGACCAAGATTTCACTCCTTGTTTTCTGTCAGAAAAAGAACATATTTATTCTCTGGAAGCTCATTGCCCTGGATATGAGGAGTAAGTTCTGATCCACCAGCTGCAAAATATTTTGTATTCTAAATAGACTTTTTGAACCTCTAGTGGAATAAATGAAGGTAAATGGGGAAAGAACTTAATCCACTTTCATTTGGCCTTTGTTTTTTCAGATTAGCAATAAGTACTGATTTCCATCAGAACTAACATGTCTTTGTCAGGCAGCATTTGGTAACACTTTTCAGAGATGAATGAAACTCACAGTAGTTTAAGCATCATTGTAGACCTGAAGCTGAAATTTCAGCTAATAATTTTGTAGTGGTCTTCCATCCCAATGTTATCATGAAATTGCACCTCATCAGGTGTTTTCATTTTGTTAGTACAGCAGGAAGCTAAGACTTCAGCAAAACATTACACATAACATAAAAGACTAAACGGGAAATTTGCAATATGTCATTAATTTCTTGCCTTGTGTGCTCTGGTGCATTTCTAAAGGAATTAGCAGTACAATATTTACTAATTTTATTGGAGAGTTTCAGCTGTGATTGCCCAGATGCCATCTGCTAAAGTCCAGTCAGGACAGTATATCAGTAAAGCAAAATTCCTTGTACAATTGGGGTCTGAGAGCATTTGGCCCTTCATGATTTCTCACCATGCTACACAAATTTCCATTGCTTGTTCTCTTGGAAAGGACATTCCCTTTCCGGTGGCCAAAAAGAAAAATAGTGAAAAAAACCCTCTTATAAATATTAAAGTATTGCTATCAATAAATTTTTTTTCACTTTATGATCACACAGTGGCTGTTCTAGAGGAAAGCAAACAGGCAATAGAAAGGCCATGCCATAGCTGGTGATGTCTCAGGCTTCCTTAGTCCTGCCAGTCTGGACAGACCCTGCAGCTCATGGCCACTGGTTTGGGGAGCTCCTGCTGGCCCAGGCAAGGAGCAATGCTAGGCAGGGCCTCCTGCAGGGCAGGCAGCTGACTAATGGGGAAGGAAAGAAGTGCAGCAAAGAAATCCTGCCATTGTAGGGAGGAGGAGTGTCCTTATTTTTGTTCCATTTTTCTGCGGAAGCTGTCAGTCATGCTGCAGCACGTCAAGCCCAGGCAAACGCAGTTTGCTGCTCACGGAGTGACAGGCTCACAGCAGGGATAGGGCTGGCTGGCACCTCTGGAGATGGCCTTGTCCACCCCCCTGCACAGAGCAGGGTCAGCCCCAGCAGCCTGCATGGGGCTGTGTCCAGTTGTGTTTTGAATCTTCCCGAGCACAGAATTCCACAGGCTCTCTGAGCAGGCTCTTACGGGTTTGTAAGTTTTACCTGCAAAACTTGAGTCCCTTTGCTTTGCAGAAACACCAAAAGGCATCTTTCTGTGGCTCCTACGGACAGTGCTGCCTTTCAGCTCCAGTGTAACTGCAGATGGTTCCAGAGGACACCAATCCCTGCAGGACTAACACAGGGAACAGGATCTAGCCTTTAGCCAGAGTGCGGTGGCAAGATGACCACAGCCTCACCCCCTACTTTATGTAAGGTACAGTTCAGACAGCTTGTCAGAGTGCTGCTGCAAGCCTTGGCAAGGTCAGATCCCCTCATTTCCCATCTCTTGTCTCTGTCTTCACTCAGTGCCACAGAAAATAGTGCATCTTAAGGGGAGAAAATCTATCTTTTGAGAATCTTTGGGTCTTTTGCTTTAAAGCACAGAGAGAGAAGAACAATCTCTGCATGACCAAAATTCAATGCATACTCTGTATTTATGAATTACTGCACAACAACTAGTTTAACTAGTTTCACCATAAAGAGAAATATCAAATTAAGCCCAGTCATTTCATCAACATTTAACAGCACAAATTATATTCCTTGAGAGAGAGAGAAAAAAAAAAGACAATAAAACCACCCTCCAACACCTGCACAGTTGCCTTACTCCTGCTTTTTTCTTCTACATCTTGATACTGCAGGCTTCCCACAATTGTGATCCTTCCTGGTAATGTGAGTTTAGGGGATGTGGATCTCTGCTCATCTAGCAATGAAATTCAGTTGCAAGCTAAAGTAAGTACAGGTGTAACAATATTTCAACTCTGATTTCCTCTTATACACAGCATAAATATATGGAGCATAAATATATGGATAAATAATTGACAGCCAATTCCAATTACTGAGCTATCACAGCACTGAGGAGGCACAGATTTTGAAAGACACTGGATAAAAACTCTAGCAGGGAATTTTGGACCCATCCCCCAATATTTCCTAGATTTTTTTTTATCCTGCCCAACTGATAAACAAAATTGTGATACTTTACCCCTTCCTTACTCCTAATCTTTTCTTTCTCTCCTACACTTCAAAAATTTTTAAGAAGCCTGGGTGGAAATACTTTTATTTTTCCTAATGCTGTGAGAATAGCTGGTCCTGTAACACTTCCAGAGCAGCTTTACTTCAAATGCTGCAACAGCAGCAAAAGGGTCTGATGAGGATTAACACCTCCCTGTAATTGGTGGATTTTGATCATTTACAGAAGTGACGTTACTCCCACTGCTCTCATTGATTTTGTTTCATAAATCCCAAGTGTGATATTATCCCCCTGTAGTTTAACTGCTTTTTAGGTGGTGGGAAGGATGGTGAAGGGGAAGAAAATGGGGGCAAGTGGCACAGTTCATGCTATGTTTAATAGTCTAATCCATATGTTTTATTTTAACATTCTCTGGTTTAGGATTCCTTATTTTCATCTGTAGCTCTCTTTGTTTCACTTCTCATTACTTTCTTCATCTTCCTTTGGTTTGCAATGTGCTACTTTGCTTTTTGCTGTCTAAACTTGCTACGTATTTAGAGGTGCTTAGATTCAGTCGTAGAGAAGGTCACACAGAGTTCAGAAATGTTTGGAAAGGAGAAAAAAACCTGAGAAAGATCTATTTTTCTTCTGATGGAGGGTGCTGATGGTTTTGTGATTTGCATGGTAAGGGTTACTGGGGACTAGCTCTGGTGCAGCTTGTCCACATGAACTCAGGACAGTGCAGGGCTGCGATGCTGTTTCCTCACGTGAGATCATATCTGCAAATGAGAAGGGGGAGTTCTGCTGGGGGAGACTGGGGGAAGGAAGGGAAGAGACAGACTGCAGTCCAATTTGAAATAATTAATCTAATCTTTCTGTTACTACTCTGACCAATTCATATCATCCTGCTGCTCAAAACAAACTGCTGGATGTCGCATTCTCTTTTTTATAGACTTCCTGTAGCCATTAGCCCAACGTCAGCTTATGTGATATATCATGTATCCTTTAAAATTCTGCATTCATTTGAATGAGTTCTTGAGTTATTAGTTCCTCCATCCACCCACTGATCCCTCCCTTCCCTGCTCTGCTCCAGGTAATCAGCAATTCAGCAGGACACTCAAAGCAACCACTTACAAAATTATCTATCCAGGAGGATGTTAGAGGTTTTATGTATATACAGAGGAGGACCAAAAACAATTGGCTGGGTTAAAACATTTACACATAACTTCTGGCTTTCTCTCAGGCAGAGCTTTTGCAAGGGATTTATAGGTCAGATTGGCTCAGCAGTTTCAGCCAATTGCCCACCCTACCTTAACAAAGCTTGCGTGTGTTTGTACAGCTGTGCTCATAGCTGTGGGAGTCCCAGGGATCCCACAAGCCTTCAGTTCCTCTACCTCCCCTTCATCATTTACCAGCACACAAATGTGCACAGAATGAAACTGTAGAAATCTGTCTGACTAGCAGGTTAAAGGCCCAGGATTCAAACCCTGTTTATTTTCTTTGCTTGATTTCCTGCTGCTACAGTGAGTAAATGGTATTTTTCTCCTTGCCTTTTTACCTGTTTGTCTATCACTGTTTGGCCAAGAATGAAAGAAACCATCCCTTTCAGGCTCCTTTAGAGGACTTCAAGGGACACAGAATGTTTATGTGCTGCTCTGGGTCTTCAGTGTTTTGTTCTTTTTCAGCGGGGGTGTTGGTATAAAATGGGATATAAGTCACACAGAAGTAAACCCACCTGCATCTCCTGAAACCTCATGCTAAGGAAGGGATGTATTTTAATTAATATTAAACCGATTCGCAATTAAGTCCAGTAAATGTTTGGTGCTGGGCAGTTTAGAGGCAGTTAATATACCTTTTTGAACTGGTGCCACAAATTACAAAGTCTGCCATCTGGGGAGGTATTACATTTGAAATTAAGTAAAAAAAAAAAAAAGTCAAGATGTTTTTGAAAATTAGCTAGCAAATTCCAGCCAACCTCACATACATTAGGATTTTTTTTTTTTTTGAACAGCAAAAGAAAACAAGGAAGGAAAAAAGGTTCTTAAATTATATCTATTAACCTAATAAAGTCCAGAAAACAAGAAATTCAATAAAATGTTAGCTTAGCTAGTGATTTCAAAAGAAACTCTATTTGTATTTCAATTATTATTGTCATTCCTAAAGTCTGATGCCAGTTTGATAAAAGCTCTATTTCAGAAAAGTATAAACTCTACTAACAAAAGAAATTAAAAACTGTCACATTTTCAAAGGATCCTATTACTCAGTTCTTGCAGACATTTCTAATTAGAGAACTGTATTCATTAACACTTGATATGTTAGCAATCTGCCAAGATTTCTGCTTTCTCTTTCAGTCATTTGGGCCTCTGTTCTGCAATGAGCTAAGCTAAGACTCATGTCCACATCCAGCCTGACTCTGAGGGTAGAAATTCAAGAGTGAGAGCAAGAGGTAGAAAGGCTCCAATCCAGAGCTTGCAGGGGCAAAGGGAAATTTTTGTTCCTTACTTTTCAGACCCCTCCTTTTTTTTTTTTTTTTCATTTTACAATTATGTAGACATAAAAAGGAACAAATAAAACCTCAGGTGTTGTCTCCATTGGTGTCTGTTTTTGAAAGCAAGGTTACCAAACCGTTTAAAGTGAAGTCAGTCACTCAGGATTAAAGATTGCATCCATGTTTGAAAAATCACAGTGAAGTTTCTGACTCGAAATAAATAAAAAAAAAAGTAAAAAAGTCAGTCTGTAGTTTCTGTTGCAGCACTCAGAATGTATCTGACACATTTGAAAATGTGAAATAAAAATCCCAATTCCTTTAATTTTTCCAGCCTGCTCTAAACTAGTTCTAGTTTATTTTGCTCTTCTCAGATTAACCCCATTTTCCACAACTGGTAAGATGCTTGTTACCTGAAATGAAACAAAAAGAGAAAGAAGAAGTGTATGGATACACAAGTAATATTCACTTACAAAACGACCACATTAAAGCTTTTTGTGCAGAGTCTCAGTGAGGTGACCGAGGGAAGTATTGTAAAGAAACACCAAAGGAAAAGATGTTATTAAGTGCAAGAAATCTCCAAACACAATATTCTTCTGTAAAATTACCCATAGTGTTGCTATATCAAAGTTTTTTAAATATCTGGAGATTGACTTTTTTCTGGGGGGGAGGCAGAAGGAGAGGAGTTGCATTTTGTCTTTTGACACATTTTCAGGTTCATATTTTCATGATTTCTGACCAATTTTAATGGTTGACATTTTTTTTTTTTCCTTTAATTAGAAGCTGAAATTATTTTCTCATCAGACAGAGTCCTCACTTTAGGACAAGGCAGTACTGGAAGGAAGAGCTTCATGCCATTCCAAATCAAAGATCCTACTTAGCACCTGACTGCACACTTTGTTTCTTTCCACAGACATGCACAAGAAACCTGTAAGAGCTCTCTGGTTGTCACAGTACTGCCTCTGGACTCAGGAGAGTTTCCTCTGCATCCTGGAAATAATTTCAGAGGTATTTAATGGATAAGAAAATAAGAATTCCATAGTCAAAACTCAGGATAAAATGAGGAGAATGGTATTCAAATACCAGCGCATATTGTCAAATTCTGTACATTTTCATTGAGGAAGTAAGAAATATTCACTGCTGAAAATATGACTAGCTGAAGAAGCAGCTAATCTTCTTTTCCAGTTTGTGAAGTTAGATTATAAGCAGACAGTACAGGAAGGGGTGAAGGACTGGAAAACTCAAGCCCTTCCCTTGAGATACATTTGGAAAAAATCTGTGGGAGAGCTGAAGGAGTTTTTGTTTGACTTTCCGTTTGTTTGGTTTGTTACAGTCCAAAACAGAAAAAGAGTGTGGATGTAATACAAATCTCTTCAGTGCTACAGAAGATCCACCTCCCATATTAATCAAAACATGCAAAGATAGACATTTAACTGAAAGAATTTGTACAGTATGGCAAGAAGGAGAGATTATTGCAAAAATCAAGAATGCAACGTCTCAGTGGACAGGAATAAAACACAAAGTTATCTGGAAGTAAATGAACATGTTTGAAACTTCCTTTTGGCATGCATGCAAAATTCATGATATGTTTAGCATCCAAGTGAGACAGGGTCTCCTCAAGGCTACTAGCTTAAAATCTACACTTATTTATGAAGACCTCTAGGAGCTTAGTCTATTACTTAGGCCAGGAGATTTTTTTTTTTCTTTTTTAATTTTCAAGTTACCAATGAATTTTAGACTTGTCTCACCCAAATAAAAAAGATAAAATCACATTAAAAAAAGGAATTTAAAAAAAAAAAAAAACAGCCTGACAATTCCTTACCTCTTTTGTCATCACTGAGACTAAAATGAGAAAAATCCAAATGTGCAACATTTTTTCACCACCTTGTGCCAAACATTTATTTTATACTGATAGGGACCACATCTTGTCAAGAAGCAAGTCTTGGCAACGCACAATAAATGCAACTACATACAGCATGTTAATAGCTTTCAGATCACAATGGAAAATCTAAATTACCATCTACATATTTTCCTCACACTTCTGAGATGCTAGAGTTTTAATCCTGACTGCATAGGTCATCTGCATTTGTAGGCTTCTACTATGATTAGAGATGTGCAATTTCCAGAGTGAAAATCTGATGTGACTGAATGACTGTCCTTTAGTCATGCTCTCCTGAGGATAAAGATTCTGAACAGTAGATAACATATCAGGGTAGGTTTTGCTTTTAGATGACCCAAACAAAGGAATTTATCAATTGGTAGAGCTGCACCGTGCCAGGCATTATCAGCCCCCATTTTTGTAAAAGGGACACATTGCGGAGAACACATTGTGGTTGTTATCAATCCTTGCAGAGAAACCAAGGAACAACAATTTTCAGGCTTATACCTGGAATTTCTGAGGTTTTGAGATTTTTACAACATTCTGGAAGAGTTTTATAATTAGCAAGTGATACCATTCTCTTGCTGGTAACATTTAGATTAAGACTGTGCTTAAGCTTTCTTTTTTCTTTTCAAGAAGGGTACTGCTTCTCTGAGGGCTCATTCCTCCTGTGTCCTTCTATGGTTCTCACTGACACTGAGGCATTTAAGCCTATTCCTGCTTATTCATTGCCTTTCAAACCTTGACCTGGAAATGCTGCAGAGCAGACAGCATACTGGGGAGTGATTGGCATCAAGGATTTAGGATAATTGGAAAAGCTAATCAAAGAGAAGCAAGAGAAACAGAGAAAGAAGGACCCAGAACTGAAAAACACTGGGGCAAATTCTTACAGGAGACTTTATAACGTTAGTCCCTCTGGGAGACCAGAGATTCCTCCCTATAGTTCCAGGAAACATTTTTCAGGAACAGCTTTTGGTGTTCAGATGAACAAATGACGAAAAGAGAGGAGGAGAAGAGGGTAAGAATTCAACAGAAAACTGGAATGAAGAAAAGGACAGGAAAGAAATTAAATGCATCAGCTCCAATTGTGGTTTTAATGGCTCAAGGGCTTACCAAATGTTACTTGGCTCTGCAGAGCTGCCACTGCTGGATTGGGCAACTCCATAGCTCCCTGCAAGGAGGTTTGTTTAAGAGAAAGTTTGTCTACTGTATCTAAAAGATAAACAGAATATTTTCCCCCCTGCTCGAGTCTTCTAAGTGACAGCTTTCATGTCTGCCCTGTGCCTGTGAACATTCTTGTAAAACTGTACAAACTTAAAAACAGAAAAAGTGTCAGTTTGGGTACAATAATTTAAAAAGTGTTGAAATTAAGGCTTAGGTGTTTTTGCACAACAATGGAATGTTATAAATTGCTTGAAACAAGGTAAGTTTGTGGGGTTTTTCACTACTTTCTGTAGCACAGAGTACTGCATCTCACACTGGGTAACACCTTGCTGTAACTTTGATTTCTGATATTGAAGAATTAGTCATAAGAGGCAATGTTGGTACCCGAGTCCTGTAAACTTCACTCAGGTTTGGATTTTACCCTCAGCTTTCGTTTTAAAAAATGCAAAGTTAAGTTTTGCAAGTATATAATGAACTGACATGAAACAATGAGAGAGTTCTATAGAATGAGACTGGAAAAGCAAAAGCAAAGCTTTCCTATGTGAAGGCTTATCCAAGTTATTTTCACTTGTGAACATGAAACAGAATACAAGACATTAAACCACAATTGCGCATTTGTAATTGTATTTATTTACATATGAGATATACATATGTATTTATATAAGGTAAGGCAGAATGTTACAATAAAATATACTTTAAAAGCAGCAGAATTATTAGAATTGCAATGTATGGAAATGTTCAAAGACCATTTGTCATTCAGCTCATTTTGTGTGTGCACAGTTGGCTCCCTTCCTCTCCATCCTCCTCATCCCTGAAAGCAGCATGCTGTTATCCTAAGTAGTCTGTTTCCGGTCTAGCCTTCTTTAATCATGATGAAAAGCCTGAAATCCAGAAGAAGATCCAATGTAATGATATTTTTTTAAACAGAGAAACTCTTGGTAAGCATTTATTGTGATTGACCTAATTATAGCAATAGCAGAGATGTGCCAGAATGTCCATTACAGTTTTCTTACTCACTGCAACATTTAATTGGAGAAAGTGAACTTTCAGCTCTAATTAATGGTGGCAAACTTGGTGACTTTTCTTATGGAATATAATATCCAAAGCCCTTGTTTGTTTATTTGGGTCTAGTTCAGACTGGTTCTACAGGTTTAAATTATTCCTGCATTGTTTTTGTTTTGGGGTGGAGAACTGCCTTAACAGTTATGAATTATACAGTGCAATGAACCTCTTCCCACCAGAGCCTTTGCTACATTTACTATATGGAGAAGGTAAGTCCTGAAGTAGCTGTTAAAAATAATTGCTAAAACATAACTGTTCAGGTATTGTAGCAATAGCCTTTGTTCTGAGTTTTACCAAAAGTGAGAGTGGACTCACTGCATTCTCAGGCAAATTTAGCAATTAATGAGGATGCACTGTAGAGGAAAAGTGATGAAGTCTTGCTTACCAGAAAGAACTAGAAGGAGCACATCAATGAAAAGCTTGAACTGAGAGCTCATCATCTTGTTGGCTCTCCACACAAAGATTCTTTCCTTTTCATACAAGACTGCTTTTTAGGGTGGCAACTGTTTATCTGATTGTATTTCATTCATACTATGACACAACAAAGAACAGGGCTCATCAAAACTGAGGATTGGTGCTACATCCTCTAAAAGGGCTGAACATCCTGCAGCATTGTGAAATCTTGTATGATAAGCAGAATATGATGTCATTCTCCAGGTTCAGCAAGATAGCTGTCTTCCTGAACGTCAATTAAACAGAAATTTTCAAGCTAGGAAGAAGCATCTGCTCAGCCAGAGTGAATATCTGCTGCTCAACACAAGGGAGTACCTTTAAACTGGTTATTCAGGTGGTCTTAGCCCTAATTTCTTCTTTTGACACCTTCATACTAAGGAAATAAGCTTGTGGCAATCATGGGTATGATAAATATTATTAATTTCATTTTCTTTTAGCAAATTTCATCCACTTACCCAAGTGTATTTATATGCAAGAGAGTTATAAATTTAACTGGATATTTAAAGACCTGTAAACATATCCACTCTAATTCTTAGATCCCAAGGTAACATTATACTTTTATCTATAGACAGCATGAGAAATGCAATGCTATCTGTCTCCTTTATCTTTCAAAAGCAGAAATAAACAGCAAGACTGAATCTCTTTATGGCTTCAAACTAAGCTCCTTTCATTTTCGTATATCTAATTCATATTCTGCTCTCTCTAGTCAATTTGTGACAAAAGTGTCTTTATCATCCTCATTTATTAGTATGTTTAAGTAATGCAATAGGGAACAGCAGCTTAGCAGCAAGAGACTGCTCCACATTTCCTGTTTTCCAGGAGCAAAAGGGAGATTTCATGTATCCTTGCTATGCTTTATGAACATTAGATTCATTTTCATCATCCCAGAAAAACTTTTCCAATTATGAAAAATGCAGGGCTAATCTTTTGGGCACTGGAAACTTCCTGGGAACTCTCACACAATTTAGTGCTGTTGCCTAATATTTTTAAATAACTGGTGCTGAGATAAACACATTTTATGTAAATTACCATTTCTAACTATGGCTCCCAAAGTTTTAGCTTGTTATACTGGATGATTTAAAACACAAGGAATGCATAGTTATATTTTCTGTGTTTTTCTTCATGATTTTTTTTAAAATTTATTTTAGAAATGCACATATGAGGTTGAGGCAATTATTGTTGTTTGAGTTGCTAAATTACCATTAATTGGTTTTCACCTGAAATCACAGAACTTAATTTATCCAGGATATAATAATTCTGGCCCACATTATGTGATTTTTAATCACTTCATAATTTTTGTAGGAAATAACTGTTAGGATATAGCAGTCACCACATTTTTTCTCACCAGGCATATACATATATTAATATATATGCACAATATGCAACAGGAAAAGAATAATTCCAAAGGGAGAATCCTATATCACTCAAATACGCTATTGCATATTCACTATATGTGAACATTTACATGCCCAGATAAATTGTGGAATCACTATAATTGTAGGTGCATATTATGTAATTGTACATGCTGGTAATTGCCATAACTCTTTGGCTGTGAAGTCACCATATTTGCATGTGTGACATCGACATTTTCAAATTAGGGAATTTACTGTGGGGGAAAACATTTAAGAAAATAGAGTCGTAAAGGGTAAGTCTCGCTTCCATACAAATGTTTCTAACCCTGAAACAAACTGGGAGAGCTATATGGAAACGAAACAAAATTATGCCTCTCAAGAATGTTATTGGAAGATTTTCACATGGTATCACAACATTTTTAAACAGCTCTTGCCAAATGGCAGTGCTGCAGTAACTGGGATGAAAGAGCTCTTGCAGGAAAGTCTATTAAAATAGCATGGATATGAAAGAGTAGTCATGCGAGTGTCAGTTCCATTTTGCAGCTATTAATCTAATGCTTAAATCTAACCAGTAATTCCAGACATTATATTTTTTCACTTGCATCACCTGGCCTTCTTCAAGGGTAAGTCAAACAGCTCCACAGAAAGCTTTGAGAATGAGCCTGCTTAGATGACTGACTGTGCTATCACAATCTCTGGCACAAGTTCCTTTTTCCTCTCACTCTCCCACAAAGCAATATTAAACTTTTATGCTATGGGGAAAGGTCGCTTGTTTCCTTAAATTAGCAACCTACTACTGACTGCTGGAATTTTAGAGAACAAATTCTCCATAAAACACCCGGTTTCACGGTCTGGATAGGCACACACCCAAAATTATGATATAAATTATAATCTTTCACTTGAAAGTGATGCATGATGCTAACCTAGCCTTAGAAAAAGAGCATTAAGAGCTTGGCTTTTCCACCTGGTGCACTCTGAGGGAGAGCTTCCCAAGGTGGGGCCACAAAAATGAGTTAACCTATAGGCACACTGCAGTATAGTCCCAAACAAGTAACACAGCACTGCTGATCCCAAGCTAATTTAGGGATCAATGAGATATTTTTCTGACATGCAATCCTCAGCAGGGTGGATTTCCCCAGAGTACAGCGCTAATAATCTTCCTTGAACTTATCAAGTGAGGTATTTCTCTTTTTCTTAAAGACCCTTAAAGTCTACAATCCTGTCTCTTTAATAAGCACTTTGATCATAAGCACTACTTGGAGAGTTTAATGAATTGGTTCTTCTTGTGACTGTGCAGAATTAATCTTACATATTTCAATAGGTGTGCTAAAACAACTGCCAGTCATGCCCACTAGTTAGCTTGCAAGGTCAGTCTTCTCTCTCCATAAAACCTGTCCAGAAAGACAGGAACAATCCTATCTGTCAACTTGTTTTGGTTTAAAGTCAGGGATGGGAAGTATGACAACTTCACACGGGCTATGTGAACAGCTCTGATTGTCCATTTCTTTCCAAACCAAACTATTTTCTGTTCTCAGACTCTACCTCTCTAGATCTTCTTTTTGGCAACCCAAAGGCTTCAGAAAAATGCTAAAAATTGATACTTGTATACTCACTGCACTTCCAGCTGCCTGTTTTTGACAGCTTCCAAGTCAATCTCAAGTAGAAAATCAAACTTATAGGTTGTGTCACCTTCTTGGAGAGACAAAACCATTGGGAGGGTTCAGAGAAGGAAATGTGTGGAAATTCTTTCACAAAAGACAAATGTTGCCAGAGGCAGCTTACAAAAGCCCATCTGAGCAGATACGTGGGCATGATCCCCTCTCTGTTATTTATGTGGGGCTTATATTTGTAATGTGGAGTGAGAACAATAGCCCTGTTCAACACCAGCTGTATGATTTTAGATAGCACTCACTGGCCAATTGCACAGGACCAATTCCAATCTGTCAGTGTAGTGTGGTCTGTCCTGTCACAGGAAGTGTTGTTTTTGGAACAGTTTGAGCAGCCATTGCCATTTTACTGTCTACTGACAGAAATTAATAGTGAAGGCCTTGTAGAGCAATTTATCAACAGCTGTTTGAATTCACACTTTTTTCACCCCTCCTATCTCCAGACCAGAAGGACTGCCTGCCTATTTATGTCAAAGTGTTGGTGGATGGTAGAAACTGAGCAGGATCCACTCCTGGGAGTAACTGATCTCAGTGACACAGGGTTTCATTAAATTCCACTTGGGCTGGTTTTGAAAGGGGCTAAAAGGCTCCAGCTCAGGCTGGTCACAGGAGAGATGTAAACACAGATGCATCTAGAGAGCCCAGCCCTGCACACGCGGGCCGCAGACAGTGCAATCTGCACTGCGCGAGACAAAACCTCTGAGAGGAGACGTCATTTTTCCTTCAATTCACCAATTTACATAAAGTAAAAAATACACACATGTTAACAGACATAAGAAGGAAGTTTAATTTCAGCCTTTTCAACCTTTTTTTTTTTTAAAAACCCTCCACATTTCCCAGTCTGAGAGAAAATCTGAACTACGGCTGTTTTAAAGACTTAAAAATTCACTTTCCTCTTCTGAAAATGCCAGGCTGAGGTTATTTTTCTTTTATATGCATAGACTTGTGACACAAATTGTTCTGCCATCCCTCTTGAATGACAGTGTAATACTGCTAGAATCCAACAGTACTCATAGATGTACCTTACTAGTAGTGACAGGGTGTACACAAATAGTGCTAGGATGGCAGTGCTTTCCTTCATAAAGAAATTAATTAACATCAGAATGATATTCAAGAACCATACAAAAGATCAAAAACAAAGAAGTGAACAGAATACTGACAATCTTGCGAAACAAATTTTTACAGTTTTTAAGCAAAAAATTATTTGCTAATGAGAAAATTATTTGAAACAGTAGTTGTGTGTGTATATGCATAAATATCAATTGAAATTAAATCTTTATTGAAAAAAACATCACTCTGAGATACACAGTGATTCTAAAAAATTCTACTTTTTAAAGCATGAATGACATTTATATAAAAATAGGTTTGTATGCAATAGCTTTGAAAAAGATTAATCTCTAGACAGGTTTGTCCATGCAATTTTTCTCACAGGCTTGCATCACTAAAGAAATAAACTTTAAAGTCTTGCAGAAACTTTGAAAGCACATTTTCCAGTAGCAGGCTTTATTTTCAGCAATTTATCTTTTGCAGCTTCCTTTCTCTGAATGCTACTTTTGATGCTGTTTTGTGTGAAGGATAACAGCAAAGGGTCTGGAAGAACCTCAAAGGGGTGGGGGACAGGAAAAAAAAAAGGCTGCCTTCCTTGACAAATAAAAATATGCTTTACCATTCTCTCATGCAAAATGCTGATTTTTCCAGTATAGGGAAAAAAAAACCAAAACCATGTTCTTAAATTTCTGGCAGCACCTAACATAACCTTCATTATTTGCTATCCTAACCACATCATCAAAGCCTTAAAAATTCAATGAGGAAAAATTGGGGGTTTTTTTCTTCAAAGGAACTCATTGTGTATTTCACCATGAATACAGAGAGGAGCGATTTTCTTTCCTCTAAAAGGTGTGATTTTTATTGCACATCAGAAAGACTGTGGAAGTCCAGACTGTTTTTTACACCAAAAGGCTGGCACACAAGAAGCCTTCATGACATGTTGCAAGGTCAGGAGCTGTAAAAATTAATGCAGAGAGCATACCCCAGTTAATAAACAGTTTTACAGAATCTGATCAGCCCAGGAATGACTGGAATATACTGTTTTCTTAATACAGTATTTGTTTGTGGTTTGTAACTCCTTGGGAATACTGGCTTGGTTACTTACATATTATTTTTTCAGATTTGAGATTGTGCAAAGGTGGAAGCATGAGAGAAACATGGATAGGAGCCATCAGAGCAGGGTGAAGGGTAAAGAAAGATTGTTCTCACTGAAGGACAAATAGGACTTTGAAGTAGCTTTATATACTAAGTCATCTTAGTAGAAACTGATTTTACTGTGAAATGTAATTAGATCTTATCTTCGTTTCTCCATTTGAAATGCCTGTCCTGAATGTTGCAGGATGTGATTGTTGAACTGCTGTTCTGCAAGGGGTGCAGGAGAATCCTCCCACCAGGACCCCCTTAGCACAGCTAGTGAGTTCCACTTGAGGGTAAGTACAGCCACAGAAGTTACTCAATATTTTAAGACAGTCTGTCATCTATCCATGGCACTGATGTAGCAGAGTCTGGGGCATACTGCTTCACACAGAGGAAATATTTCACTCTTTCTATCAAGCTAGAGGTGTTTTAATAAAGATTACAGGCAGCACCTACTAATTTCAGAGAAGAAATGTAGGTAAAACCAGGATATAAATGCATGGACCTAGCTGAAATGAAATGAAATGAAATTAAATGAAACTGAAAATGTAACTGTGAATTGACCATGGGTGTACTGTCCATGTTATGGATCTGAAGACAGCAAATTCATTAGAAGAAAATACCTGGTACTATCAGCAACAATGTGAGATCACAGTTGAACCTGGGTACTCAGAGTGTCCTGAAAACAGTCAGATCATCCCTGTGTGCTTTGTAATTATCTGTTTATTAACTTAGTTTCACCTCTGTATACTTGCACCTTCCCTTTCAGTACTTCTTGTTTATCATTACATAGAATTTTTTTCCAGTGATACTGAACCCAAGAAAGAACAATCACTTCTCCCAGATTCACAAAACTTGCCAAATCTTTCTGATGAATGTTACTATTCCACTCAAGATATTTCTTCTCTCTTCCACGTACCTTGACCTTGTATGAGAGGTCATCCTGTGGTTGAACAGGACAGCTGCTGGGTAGACACAGACGGATTTCTGTGGATTTTTGTGATTTTCTGTGGATTTTTGTTCCTCTGGTTTGGTGCAGTGTCTGAGAATAACTGTGCTTTCACTGGCACTTAAGATTAAGGAGCTAAGAGCAGCCGAGGCACAGTTATATGTGTGTGCTTTAGAGGTGTTGATTGCTACTGTGTTGGACAGTGGGGAAAAGTGGCTTCTTAAACTGGTATAATTAAACCAGAGCCCTAAATCAGAGAAAGCCTAATGTAAGTTACCTTTTTCTAAAATTATGTTTTTTCTGCTGATAAGGCAACAGAAAAAATGGAACAAGTAAGGTTACTGTTATATTATTCCTTCTCAGCATGACAAAAAATAAGGTAGTAAAAGTAAATAATGATAAATTTAGGTAACCAAAATGTGTTTGTGGGGAAAATTGCAGTTCTGTTCCTGACCTGAGCATGTAATGAGGATGCTGAACCAGCAATGTCACTGAAGGAAAACTGGATCAAAAATGGTCATCATAAAATGAACAAAGTTTCAGGAAAACAGACAAATGCAAAAACAGGTAAAAATATAGTTGTTTACATTTTTCAGTGGTGATTTTTTTCTCCGCATAGTTTTCTTAATCCATGAAAAATCATCATAATTTCACACTATTATTCGGTTTTGATGGTTTAATTTTTCTACTTAGTGTAGAACAAGTGTTCTGTGATTGTGAGACCATTGTGAAAGAACTTGTACTTACACCTGTTTTACTTTCAAGACAGTGCATTCAGCAGACATGGAAATAAGAGGGTCAAATAAATCTTGATCAGAGCTTTGCCCACAACAGATCTCAGTGGTTTAGCCATAAGGCAGTGAGAGATAATGTTTCAAAGGTAAGACTGTGCAAAAACTGCTTTTGTCCTGCAAGAGACTAATCTGATTAGCAGACAATTCTTTCATGTTTTGGGTGTAACATCTTAGAAATGAGGCTTTTGGTCTTTTTTTTTTTTCTCTGAATTCTACCAGTGGGAAGAGTTGAACAGGTTGATTTGTGTGCTCTCCACTGGGATATATAAGCACAAGTAGAGCTGGTTCGTAGGTTATTTCAGCTGGTAGAGCCTCTCTATGCTTTTTGTATAGAAAATAGGTGTTTATTACTTGGAAACCCAGTAGAGAGTTGTCCTTTAATCATCTAACTGTGGGATCTGACATGTTATAAAATGCACCTGTTAGAGGCTGTGCTGGAATTCAATTAGTTCTCATGTGACTTTTGCAGCTGAACTAATGGGCTGAAAGGTTATACTGGGTAAATACAAAATCCCAAATTGATTCACAGGGAAGTCTAGAGAGATGTCATGATTTCACTTTGCAAATTTTGGCCATACCACAATAATCACATTTTTATTTTGCTTTAAAAAGACCCTAGTCAGGGTGATACTGCTTACTTATTTTGAAATTTCAAAACAAAAGTATTCCAGTTAATACTTTTCTGTTAAATGTCAGATCCTTCTGAGTAAGAAAGAAAAATTGCTGTGCAACAGCTACAGTTTGATAAATGGTGACCACTCATTTCCACTCATTGTTTATATTGTCATGTTTGACCACTATAGCAAGTCATTGAGCAAATTCATTAAGAAGATTATTATGACCTGTTACAAGAAAACGGTGATTTTAATTGATCTGCTTAATACCAACCCATAATAACATCGTAAAAATTTAATAACAAGAGACAGCTCTCTTTTAGGCATATCTACTATAGAAAAGAGTTTTTTGGTGCGTGTGTCCACCAAGAATTTGGCAGATTTATTTTCCTTTGTGTTTCCATTTGACATTTCATAGCATGGTCTGGTATCAACTGTGTTATGCATTTCCTACTTTTACATTGAACAAACAGAACTTTTACTGTTTACTAATAAGAATTAGCAAAAAAACCAACTACATCTTGGATCAATTTAATATAATCCTGCAGTGTCTTTCACATTTTGTACATTTTTGATTTTGCATCTTGTAAACATCAAATTAAAAATACTTGGTGCCTACATACATTTACATAACAAATGCATAAAACCAGATTGTGAACAAGATAATATAAAAAAGTTAGAAATTTATGTTAATACCTACAAAATGTTTGTTATCTTGTCAGATTTTTTTCAGTCTTTCATCTGTTGAAAGTTGAAGCTAACAGACTTTGATCTCTTGGTCTAACCCTGCTGCCTCCACATATCTGCACACTTGCCATGAGATATTGCTTTCATAATACAGAAACCTGAGATACATTATGCTCTTCACAAAACCCATTAACAGACCTTATTCTAAAATGCCCATAGCAGTTGATTTTGTTTTCAAGTGTATTTTGTTATAAATTAATATATGGATGCAGAGATGTTTATTTTATGATGCATTATCATGATGGTAACTTTGTTTTCCCCATGTTGAAAAGTGTTCCCAGTGGAGCACCATCCTGGGGAGACTGCAGTACTCTTGAGCTGTGACCAAAGCCCTTCCACCAGCTCCTGCTCCCCTCTCATCAGCCTCTGAGAGCAGGGATGGGAAGAAGTTGGATCATTACTCTGCCTCCTAAGTTATACTTTCAATAAACTTGTTCAAGCAAACCACCGACCCATTTTGGCTGAAGCCTTCAAAATAACATCAACCTGAGGCAGAGTCCTGGCAAAGAATTTAAGCCTTATGCACTGTTTTAAGTGGCATCTGAGAGAAAATTTAGGTGGCCTTCTAAATGGGAACTTAAGCCTAGAGGAATACAAGAAAATCATCAAGTAGTCTGTTTTGTTACTTTAAATATCCAATATTGGCTGAGTAGATAGGTCATCTTGTCCTCCCCATGCTCTCCTGGTTTTAGATGTGAATTTTTTTTTACTCTAGTTTTTTAATGTTTATTTATTAGCACAGTACAAAGCTAAACTGACAGAATAACCTAGCAGCCCTTTGAATGAGTATTTCTTATAATTTATTTCTCTGGTTTTCGCTCATATTTTCTTTTTTTATTTCTTCAAGTGGAAGATGGGACAGATTTTGACGGCCAAATGACTGGCTAACCCTGGTTTTGTAGAATGAATGCATCCTTTATGAAGTTTTCCAGTTTTTGAGCAAATAAGTCTAAGATTGCTTCTGTGTATTTAAGCTGCCTCCAGTCAGTGCTTGGAGAGCTGCCATTCCCTGCTGGTTGCTGCTGTGGTTAGAAGCTTAAGTAGAGCAAAGTTATCAGGCAGCTGGATGTAATGGTAATTAATAGATCTTGAAAATGTCTTAACCTACAGCCTTAGAAGAACCAAACCTACTTTTCTGTTTGCAGTTTTCATAGGAAAATGTGCATTTATAATTTTAAACATTTTTATTTTGGAAAAAATTAAATTTTACAATTAATTGATGATGTTTTCCTAATAGATAATTAATTTTGTTATTTAATCCTTGGTGATCTCTGGGATTTCCTGTCTGGAGCTTTTTATGATACAAATATCTTGTCCATCTTGAGACAGTTATTGCACCATCTCAGGCCATGGAGTACCCTTAAACAATTCAGATTATCAACAGTAAGACTGTTTGACCCCATAATGACTAATCAAAATGCTTTTGCTGAACTTGAAACAAATATCTTTCTATGGCTTGATGTTAATTATTACTTAAATATAGAAGCTGAAAAGAAAACAGAGAATTAAAAAAGAATAGACAAACAGCCTGGAATCACTGTGATTGCTCTTAATATGATAGAAAAATCAGTAGTGCAAGAATTCATTACGGGAGAAAGTTCACAATGTTCACATTCATAATAAAATCAGCGTAATGGTACCACTGCAAGCCAGATATACTCCCTTAAAAATATGAAACAATTCCCTTTTTTTAACAGATGTTGTTGAATAATGACTAATGAACTTCAAAATTAAAATAGGCATTTTTCAGTCTGTAGGAAATATATTGATTTAAACTGAAAAATGTATATCTTGTATTTCTGTTGTGAAAATGTCATCACATCAGCTTCAACATTCAAAATAATCTCCCCTCCATGGTCAGTGAAGATCTGGGAGATTTTTCTCTCCTCATTAACCATTTTTCTTTCTCGATGGCTGTGTTTAATTTGCACTAAGCTTCTATGAAGAGAAAGAAGCAGAAGCAGCTACTCCTATTAACTCCAGTTTTAGCAAAAAGCAATAAGGGCTACAGAGCACCCAAAGGGCCCAAAGCCAGGCTAACCAGAGGTGAGGCACAGCCCAGCCTGGCTGTAAACTGCACCTGATATGTGCACAGCTGCAAGGGTCAGAGAGGAAGACACCAGCAAGGGAAGTGGCAGTGAGCATTTAACTGGAAAAAAGTCAAGAGAAATAACTCATTTGGAGCACTGTGTTTGTTGTCAAGTCAGAGGTAGATTTCGGGGTGAGAAAATTGGTTGCTCCTATTAACTTCTGTGGAGTGCAGAAAAGTAAAGAATTGCCCGTTTTCCATGGCAGAAAAGAGAGGCACCAAATAAATACTTTGCTCACATCATAGGTTTTTTCTCTCAACAAGCACACCAAGACCTTGGTCTGTAGTCACCTGAGCCAGAAAGGCAGCAGCTCCTTCCTGAGTTGCAGGAAGGCTGAAAAACTGGGGAGATGACGCTGAACCTGGTACCCCACTTTGCAGAACAGCCCCGTGTGAGCCTGCTGTGTCCTCATCTCTTGGAAGCACAGCTCCCCAGCTTCCTTCATACCTTTCTGGGCACAGGGGTCTGCTCCCCTAGCCCTGCCTGTGTGCCCCTGGGGCTTTCCTGCTGGTGGGCTCACAGATTTGCTTATCTCTTTCAGTTGGTAGCAGTTACCTCCCTGCAGCCAGCAAGGGGACAGCAATCCCAGCAGCTGAGGCTTTCCAGCATATGTTCTTGGGCCATGCTTTGGAGGCTCCAGGGCAATGCCCATCTGGTGTGCATCGTCAGCCTTGCTGCAGCAGCCAGCTGTCAGATTTGCACTGCCTGAGAAGCTGTTTCTCCAGTGACAGCCCTGCAAGGCTGGGCCTGCTTTGTGTTAGGAGGTGACTGGCTCAACCCCAGAGAGACCTCTGAGCACAGCCCTCTTTAGGTTTGGGAAAGTTTCTTTGAGGTTCCTTTTAATGCTGCAACGAGAAGAAACTCTGTCTGATTTCAGAGTAGGAACACATGCTCACTTTTTAAGTCCTCATCAGGGTTTCTAAGGCAGCAGAAAAGGGGTAGGATCTTTTAATATTCATCAAAGAGGATGGCTTAGCAGCTGCCAAGTAGAAGCAGTTGACATTGCTTGGGAACAGGAGCAAAAGTTACTCTTGCTCACTCCTCCTACCTCCCTCAGCAGACTGAACATAATAAATATAGTGGTAAGAAACAAATGGTCTCTCCCGCTGCTTTACTAGAAACTGGAGTGTCAAGTCTTCCTTTCCTGGATAAAAAATAGAGTGGGCAGGATGTGACAGGATTTCTAAAATAAGCTTTGCAGAAGGTAGACAACACAACCAGGATATGATGTGATCTGAGGGGGCATGACTGTGTGATGGAAAGCCCTGAGGAGGAGTAGGAAGAGAAAAACCATGAGTGCTTGGTACGTAGTAAAGCATTTACAGTGCCACTTTGTGGTTTATGAGGTATGCTGAGGCAGCTGCTGGATGTGTATAATTGTATTATCACAGTAATGGATTATGTTTTAATTCCCTGTAACGTGCCCAATCCCGAGTAAAGCAAAGGAGCAAATTCGGCTTCTGTGCCAAACAGCAAGATGTGTCGTGGATTTAAGACATGCTCAGAGGGCTGTGGTGACTCCTCACCACACACTGTGCTGCACGTGAGTCCCGCATGCAGCTCTGTGCAGCCCCTGTCCTGGGGCTTTCTACAAGAGGGAGGATGTCTCCCAGGAAGGACAAACACCCTGTCACCTGTCCCTAGCAAATCTCTTTTACTGACAGAAGTTTCCTGTTTTAATCCATTGATTTAGAAAAAGTTAGGGAAAGGGTCTGGAGCAGCTTCACGAGCAGGATCAGATCCTCAGCTGGTGGAAGTACTCAGACTCTCACTGATTCCAGATAAGCTGTAGTAATCTAGCCAGCAATAAAAAAAAACAATAAAAAAGAAAATAGAATAATAGATAAAAATAGAGTCGTAACTCACAGACCCAAGAGAAGAATCTCAGTCCTATTTTACACATCTGCATTTCAAAGATCGCCACCATTTTTTGGCAGAAATTATTGTACAGGAGAACTACTCTGCCCTCAGCTTTGGCATTCAGGAGCCAGGAGTGATAGCAGAGGTGATGATAGTCACACCAGAGCAGGCCTAAAGAGATGCAAATGAAGCATTTATTTGCTGTACCAATAGCACTGTGACAGTGTTTGGGTTGGGATTGCAGAGAGCAGTTTCTTGTTACTAACACTGCAGCTCTGCCTGGGACTTTATTGGTTCTAAATGTATGAAAAGACAATCTCAGAGGAAAAAAAGACTGATCCAGAATGCTTAATCAGTGATGTAGTATACACCACTACCAAGTGTTTTCAGTAAAAGCAGAGCTACCTAATGACTGTACAGTTTTGGCTGAGTAGCTGGACTTCAGTGTGTTACCAATAGCACTGAAATCAATAGGCAGAGAGCTCCTATGGCTGCAATATCAAAGGGATTTAGGAAAATACAGTCGAATCTCATAGAGGAAACAGGCTGTTGGGAACCTGCTGTCAACATTTGAATGAATTCAAATGTCTAATACCAGTTAGGTGAGGCAGTGCTAAACAGTTATCCTAATTCAAGCATGAATCTAGCAAAAACAAAATAATAAAAAAAAAGGTTTTCCCTCTGGGTGTGGTCCTAGAAATGATCCTTAGAGCTGTCAGACATACCCCAGGCATGAGTCAAGAAGCATTTATACAAGTGGCTCTGAGCTCTGTGCTCTTCAGTGAAGGACAAGATATTTCATTCAGGGAGCAGGGGCACCTGCCTAACTGGGTGAAAAAGTTATGTCGTCTCTTCAGCAAAACAAAGTACCTGAATAGCTAGTCTGGTGAAAATATTTCCCAAAAATGCTATATTGGTGTCCAATGGACATGTAGAGTAATCAAAAAGAAACACTCTCTCCATGCATTTTCAAGGCTTTCTGTACTGGGTCAGTGAAAGGGAAGGTGTGAGATGATGTGATAGTGTACAGCTAAAATGTTTTCTTTTAACAGCCTCATTGTGTGTTGCTGGGGTGAGCGAGTTGTAAGATGATCCTCTGGACACATATTTTGGAAACTTTTTGGTCAACTGCCATGCAGCCAGCAGATTTAGGGCCAGTGATTAAGTTACTGAGGCTTTTGTTTTTTAAGTATGTTCTCCTCAATATATCTTTCAGGGCTAGCCATGTGCCAAGGGGTTTGTAACCAAGCTGTGATTCTCTTTCATGCTTTCAGAGGTCTCATTACAGGCTGCTGGCATCCACAGCATGCTTCCTGCTTATTTCAGATGACCACAGCAGTCAGCAGAGGCTGAACAGAGCAGAGAAGCCAGTAAACGAGTGGGTCACAAGGAAAGAAAATGTGCATTTCTTCTGGGAAGACAGAGGGTTTTGTTTGTTACAAAATGGTGATTGCTCTGATCCCAGAGCTCAAGAAATTCTTTGCATAGATATTTTTTCACAGAAGCCAAAGCCAGGCTTTTGAAAGCAGCAGGGCATTATGCAGAGTTTTTGTAGGTTTTTCTGAGATACAGGCTTCAGGAAGAGTCTTTCTTCAGATTCTTGGCCAGGGTAATTTGTTTAACTCTCTTGGCTTCCTTACTGTTTAGCCAGTGTATTTTAGGGTTAGGGATTTAATTGTGGAGAACTTTTGCTTTGCATCCATATTGTGGTCTATTATTATTTGGTTGCCATCCTGCTTTGACTATGCTAGGAAAACCATTGTGGGTTTTTGGTTTTTTTTGGGTTTTTTTTTTTGTGAGGGTTTTTTTTTCTTTTTTCTTCTAAACAGCTTCACTAATTTTTTCCTCCTTAAAACATGAATATGTACTTACTAAATGTGATACTCTGTTCCTCAAGTCAAAGGACAAGCTGAGATCAGTAGAGTTTGCACCAAACGAGGATCTGGCCCACGACTTAAAAACAGACAAAAGGAAATACCGTCCAAAGCTGACTTCTCTATTACAGCGTTTCAGCCTAAATGAAATGCTTTGAGGACATGATATTGGGATTTTTTTTTCAAGAGGATCAAATGCAAGAAATAAATAGGCATGGAAAGTCTGCTTCCCAGGTTATTCGGGTTTCGGAGCTCTGTTGTGTCCTGCTGCAGAGTCTTTCCTTTTGCTTTGGTAAAACATCAGAGTGTAGAGAGTGACCCTGTGCACTTGTTTCAGATGAGTGTAAACAGAAGATGATATTACTTGTCTGAATGAAGTGGACTATCCCATGGAGGAGAATAATAGCTGTCTCCCAGGGCTGTTTTTCTCAAAAAGACTAGTGAGAACTTAAAAGTCAAAAGACCCAAGAAGAGGGTGAAAGTTGATTACTTTAAGGATTAAACAGTTACCCTGGTGAAGTCAGCAAATACTGTTTCTAAGCAATGATTTCAGTGTCTCTTGAGCATTGTGAATCTGAACCGTTCAATTGGAATGTATTTCTTAAAGATGTAAATACAATGTTATTAGTTTTTTAAAGTGTTATTTGGTGTTTTGGCTTCAGTAAAATACATTCTGGAGTAGTGCATAAAAATCAGCTTTTGCAGAGAATTTCATTTGGATGCGTGTTTTTAAAAAAACTTTAAAAGCTAGAAGCATGTAATTAAAAAATTATACAGTTCTTTAATTTGCATCAAATTGGGTTCTGTTAAAAATGTACTTGCACTTGGTGTAGATTTTTAGTCACTTTTTCTTCCTTGGAATTCCTTGGAAGAGGAAAACAAAAGTACTGTTGCTCTGGTAGCATCCTGTTAGGTAGGGAGTGATTTTTCACAAAGTCTTGATTATTATTTCATCAAGAAAGTAGGTAGATATTAAAGGTTACCCAGATGGTTTATATATTACTATAATAATCTTGTTCATAGAAACTCTCACAAAGAAAATAATTAATCATAAACATACTGTGATCCCCCTAAAGCAGCGACTGTTTTAAGTTGAAATCCCATAATGGCTATGACCTCTAACCCTGATGTAACTGTTTCTATCCTGGCTACTAAAGTGGCTGCTCATGAAAGGCCATCAAATACAGAAGTAAATGCAAAGGTTAACAAAGTTAGTGGACCAAACAAACTTGATACTGAGAATGAACTTTCACATGTAGCAAGAAAATAAACACCACTCTTCCAGACTGATCTACACAGGAGGTTTGAGATGCCAAAATATTAAATGTTATTAAGCACATAATCTCTATTTTACAGATAAGTGTTTACTCTGTGGGTTACCATCCTTTTATATTGATAAAAAGTCTTCACTCAAATTAAAAAAGAAAAAAAGTTCATGCACTAGTGTGCTTTCAGTGAGACCGTGTTTGCTCTAGACTCCAAGAGAGCATTGGTAATTGGTTTGGGAAAGAGAAGAGATTGCACTGAGATTTGTAAATCTTAAGCACCTTTTGTGTGTGGCCCCGTTATTAACACATCATTTGATTTTTCAACCCCTCCCCAAGTGTATGACATCATGCTTCAGGTTGTTCTTTTCAAAACTGTGTTTTATCCATTCCCCCTCCCCAGTTGCCTCCATAGATGGGGAGAATGCAGTTTGCCTCTAATGCAGCGTCTATTGGGAGGGGGTTTTTGCTTCAGAAGCAGAAGCTGCTAATTGATGCTTTGCTGGTTGAGTTCAGCAGGACAGGACTTAGTAGCTGTTGAGTCACATGCTTGCATGCTTAACATGCTTACAAAGGAGTGGAGTGTGGGCAGGTTTGCATGTGGGATGTACAGGTATGCACTGGTAGCCAGAAAAGGCATCTTTCATATAGAGATGTGGTGATTTCAGCAGTCCTTGAAGAACAGTGTGGGGTTCAGTAGTCTGAAATCTATAGCTGTCCCCCATGCTGACAGATGAGACACCACCATCACCAGGGTGTCAGTGACTACTGCTGCAGATTCCAGGTGCTTCTGTGTCCTTCTGTGTCCTTCTGCAGCATCTCTGCTGACCTCAGCTGCACCTCATGCCCTGAAAAGCACGAATTCTGCCTCCTTTCTCAGAAGTGAGCCATGGCACTAGGAAGAAAGTTTCTTTTTCACCATCACGATTCTGTGAAAATGCATAGGACTGCCAGGAAGCTAGTCCCAAATGGGAGAATTAAAAGGCAAGGTCTCTTTGTGAGTTTTGAGAAGAAAAACAAAAGCTTCCTTATTAATTTAATCAACTAGGTATCCTAAGCCCCAGTCAGAAATTTTTAGGTTGCTATGGAATAAGCAATTCAGTGATGGAAGGAGAAAGAAACTTTGGTTATATATAAAACTTGACAGTTCAAGAAACTATTTCCCTGGCCTACAAAGTAGTTTTTCTGGTAGATCAAAAAGAGTTGTTTAGCTCTACACAATTTCCAGTTTTAACAACATTAAATACCTTTTCTCCAGTTAGATATCAGTCTTTGAAGATTTTGAAATTGTTATTCCTATGGGGAGGAGGATATTGAATAATTCCTACCAGTTATGAAACTCAATATTCTCCAGATGGTTATTGAGACAAGCTTTTACACACCATTGTAAAATGGGTTTAAAATATCCTGTGCTGTGATTGACTAAATAAGTCACATGGCTACTGCATACAAGTTTGAACTCCTTTTTCAACTAAATGACCTTATTAAAACCATAAACAAAATGGTACTTAAAGGCTGGCTTTAAAGGAGCAGCTATAAATCCTAGATTTATTGTAGTACTGTTCTGTTATTTGTGCTAAAAAAGACAAAAAACTAGGAAGGCCATTCTGAACATTAAATTATGCCTTTAGTGATCAATTGGTTTAAAAATATATGGTTCCATGTGCTTTAGGAGTCCTTTAACATTTTCTTCAAATGACTTAACAAAATGACGTGTTCACAACCTAAATAATGTCAAATGGTGCAAGGAAGGAGCAAAATCCTATGGTAAGGAGTGTTCCTTGAGCAACACTCTGCTTTACCTTTCAGGGGTAAATTTGTGCCTAAAGAGACCCTAAGCACTGTTCTTCATAAAACCTTCACTCTCACTTGTGGTCTCGTGCCATGTTGTGCTGCAGTGGTAAACAGCTCAAGCAAAGACTCTGCAAATCATGCAATATAAACAAATAACTCCAAGAAGGGGTTACTGGCTGGGGTAAGTGGACAAGGAGGTGGGAATCTGGCTGGTGTGGGTGGCAGTGGTTGCTTGGCAGGGCTGGACTGGTGCAGAATTGGAAGCAGGATTTCTCATCTCCACCTGCTTCTGCTGCCACTTAGGGTAGTTGTCCCTTGTGTGGCCAGGTGTAGCCACCTGCCCTGTCACCACTTCTCCAACTGCCCAGACAGCCAGAGCAAACAGAGCAGAGACAAGGGAGTCCCATGGGAGGAGAAAAATTATACTTGAGACCTTTTCTCCCTGAGCAGTGCTTGCATTGCAGAGTTTGCTGCACCTCAGGGGAATAACAGCAGGCACTTTTCACCCTTTATCTTCCCCACCATAAAACCATGCCTACCAAGGCGGACTTCATTAGGATCCTGGTCCTGTAAGCTTTCTACCAGAAATGGTTACATTTGAAAGTTACTAAACTATCCCCTTAGAGTTTTCAGGTTGTTTAGGAGTCCTAGTTTTCAAAATTAATTATCCCTATTCAAAGAAATACATCCTTCAGTTTAGGGATTCTTTGTTGCTGTTCACGGATCTCCACTTTTTAGGGTGAGAATCCACAAAGGTAAATTATAAGGGAAAAGACTATGCAAGTGGAGTAGTTTTAACTTTGAGAGTTACTCCATGGCCTATTCCTAAAGTGAATGAAAACTTGGCATTTCTCTTCCAGGAACCAGCATTTTTCCCTCTTATTTTTGCATTGCATATGGCTTGTGACAATGAAAATATTAGATAATATAATTAACAAAATGGACTTTAATAAAAAAATTAGTGATGAGAAAAATGCTTAGAGATTTATGTTTCTTTAGGAAATGTGTTTACATGAACGGGAAACAGGAAAATCCATAAAGTGGTTGAATCTGGTATTAAACTTAAAATCATACTGCTGAAATTTTTTTAAGCAATTTTATTTTTACCTCTTCTGTAAATATTCCAGTTGTAACATAACTCACTTATCGACACTTATTTTTTTTAGCTTATTTAGTGTGCCTTGGTTTCAGAGTTTCAGTTTAATATTGCTAACAGTCTTAGTAAAAACCCCAGGATTAGCAGTGTATTTGAACACCTGCAAAGTTCATTTAACAACTAGAATGGCAAATGTTGCAAAATTCAAAATATATTTAACATATTTGTAGCTTGAATGTTAACCACAGCTGCTTAGTACTGTTCAAGAGGCTTGGAATGTACATATTTTATTCATCTCAAGGAATAGCTGTGATTGATTGCCTTTCATGTCAACTGTTTGATTTGCTGAAAGACAGAACCAAAAACAGCGGAAGGGGGAAAGTCTGGGAAGAGCTGCCAGACCAGAAAAATTGTTTATTAAAAAAAAACCAAACCTATCCAAGTTTGGCATGCTTCTGAATATTAGCTGAGTTCAGTAGATAAAGGGGGCAAAGAGTAAAAGAAGATTAAAAAAAAGAAAAATAAAACCAGACAAAGCAGAGAAAACATGGTTTATTGTTTTACTGATTGCATTCACATAGAGGAGTTGTCCTATCATTCAGACAGATGGAAGTCCAACAAATACTTCATAGAGAGCTATGAATATCTGAGGTACAGGTATTTTACAACCCTTAACAGAGCCAGATTTTTCAATGGATCATTCACAACTTTTCTATGATCCTTGGCACTGATAGTATCATTTTCCATACCAGACTCAATGATTAAGCCAGATGCACTACATTCATTTTCCCTTTTTCGTTCTCATATTTATACTAGCTGTGACTACCACAGCTCAGGAGATTTTACTTGAGTAACTCTTGATTTATTTGAGGGCAAGAAATAAAGCCTTTTAACCATTTCTGTTTAGTATTGATACATGTAATGTATTTTTTGTAATACTTTTGTAAAGTATTTACATTGATAGATGTAAAGTCCAGATTTAAGCTGGTTCCAGTTTTAACCAAAACCACCACTATGCACAAATTTAACATTTGATTTTCTAGGAAACTTTGGCCTTCACCTCTTAACACACTGGAGTAAACAGGCAGAGATGGAAAGTCTGTAAAGTAAACACATGCTGCATCCTCTTCTTTTTAGTTTTACAGAAGCTATTTCCTAAATTATTTTTTAACAAATGCCATAGATATTCAGCTGACTTTGCTGGCAACCAGGGTATATATCTTGCACTCCTAGATTTCAAGCATCCATCTAGAGTTTAAAAAAAACCCAACTACAGTAGCTATTTGTGCACAGCTTTTAGGCCATACCTATTTAGGGCAAACTGTTGAACACACAAAGCTGAAGTGACAGTAGTGTTCACATACCTTAGTCTAGACTTCCTTTGTGTTCTGTCTGAATCATCAACTCATCACGTAGAAGAATCATGAATGGGCAAAGATGAATGTGGACAGCAGAAGGATTGGAATACTTTGTGGTGCGTTCTTCATCACCCAACATATTTCTGCTGTGGGGGACATTTTAATTGGAACTGTAACTCTGGTGTCTCTTCAGCCTAAGCAACACTTGGGATAAAAATCTTAATTTCTTTCTGTGATGAATCAGAATACTTTGTTCCTCTTTAATGGACATGGATCTGATCAGAGCACCTTTATACACTCCTCAGTACCTTTTTTTTTTTTACTGCAGCTGCTCCATTTATTGAGAAATTCAGTGACACTGAAAAAGCTTTAGGCATTTCAAAATTCAGTACGCCAATAGTAACACGGGTGGCTTACCCCCACACTCTATTCTCTCGATTCCCTGTGGAATACAATGTCCAGATCAGTGTTACTATTCTGATATTCAATGCCCAGTATGAATTTGGCTGCAGCTAGATGACAACTAAACACTTCCCTTGAGAACAGGGCTTCCCACCAACAGCTATGTTTTTTCTGGGAGAATTAAACTGTGCGCATTCCAGAGAGGTGTTTGAATGCAGATGCTGGGGGAAAAAAAGCAACAATTCAGAATAAAATCCAAAAAAGAACTGTGTGATGTAGTTTTGTTCAGTAAAACCTGGATCGAACAAAGTGTTGAATAATTTGGCTTGAACTATTGGAAAATGTAGCCAAAACTGTTTAAAAGTAAGTCTCCAGGTTTACTTCAAACATGTCACTCAAGTATGTGCTTAATTACTTCTTCCAGGATCTTTTTCTTTGCCAGTATCTTGAATAAGCAAGCTTTATATTCTTATTTTATGTACCTAAATACACAGTTGCCAAACATGTAAAACACAGAACAGTCAAGCCTTTTGGGCAGGACAAAAGATTTACCTTATGTCTTTTATTTTTTTAATTTCTATTATACTTCTATTATATTTCTATTATACTTTTTTCCTATTACTTTGGGTGTGGTTAGGTAATGATAGATACATTTTATTTGTTCTCTTTCATATAAAAGTTTTCTGATGTGTAATAAGGTAATTTAATAGCATATTTCCTATATTCCTAATGTTTCACAACAGAAACTCATTGAAAATTGGTACTTGTCATAGGCTGATACAAGGTTCTGTATGTGTAAAAGTGACAATTTCAACTATATTAGTAAAGTATATTCTGAGCAAAAAATTGAAGCTTAAATACAGCTCAATTAGAGCTTAAATAGTACATTAACAATTATTGAATAAAACCTGTTTAAATTCTTTTCTAAACCAATGCATTTTCAATGTTTCTCCTTTCTCTGTCTTAGCTAGAGCATGCTGCCCAAGCAGAGGGTTTCTTGCCTCTACTCATATCAAAGACACTTATGGAACCTGTCTCTTTTGGCCCTAAATATGATACATGTGTCTAAAAGACTCAGGATATAATTTCTAGCAGCAAGTTACTCTTGCAATTTAGCTCACAATCAGGTATATGACTATTAAATTATGTTAACTGTAATCAGGTTATTCCCTCACTTTTGAGGGCTTGAGTCCATTAGTGAACATTTTTGCATGTAATTGTCTTATTTCATTTCGAAGCTCAGTCTTTGAAGCTCTTTTGGACTGAAACAGCCCACTGACCCTCTTCCAGATATAAACGTGAGCGTCCTGCAATCTGGAATTAATTGCCCAGACGTCATCTGGAGGTCCTGCTCCTTGGTACAGGCTGCTGCAATCCCCAGGCTTTCACAGCAGAAGTAGCATTTTACAGGATCCTTAAGATCTCAAAATATTTCAGAAATGTTTCAAAATATTTCCAAAGACTTCTGCCAGCTGGGGACACTGGGAAGGTTGCCATGCCCATAAACACTTGCATGCCCTATGCAATACAGTTTACTTCATGTAAATACTGTCCAAAATGAGAAGCTGAGCAGGGCATTGGGGTGACATACTGAGGTGGGAGCAGTGTAGGGGAAATCTCCTGAGTCTGGGTGCATAGTTGTTCCAGGCAGTTGATTCTTTAAACCTATTTTTAGTACATCTTTTTCTCAGGCAAAATGTGGGGGTTCTGTGGATGGCTGATCCTCCCAGAAGAATGCAGCCCGAATTATGTCCTGTCTTCCAGTATGTGAGGAACTCCCCAAAACTGGGCTCCTCTTTTAATTCTGAACTTCCCATTCACTCAACAGGCCATTAATTTTACTGTAAGAAACCCCTTTTTGGGAATGGGTTTGACCATTAACAAATAACTTGTATTATAATTTTCCAACTTCAACCATTTCAGTAGCTTAAGCACTATGATGAGAAAGCAGCTAAGGACAATCAGTGGAAAAATATGTTGAAAAATGAGGACCTCAAGACTTCTTGCATTATGTTTTTGACTCAGGAATTTGTAGCTTTGGAGAGAGAAATATTTGAGCCAGGAAAGGAGGATCTTTTCTTCCCAGCACCTCAGTGACATATAAGAAGTTGGAGTTTTTGTAAAGATTACCTTAGTCTTTGTTAAACTCACAATGACTTATTATTTATGAGTGGAACATTTAAGCCTCTAGCCAGTGTTCACCAAAACCAGCTAAAGGCTTTGCATTTTCTGTAATCGGTTTTTAACTTGCCACTTAATAGTCACCAGGAAATGTCTTTTCTTTCATACCATCTATTGAAATTTCAAATATTTGAATACTTAAAACTTGCTCAACCTCGAAGCCTCTTTATCTGGAACAAAGCTGTACAGTGACAATCAGTGAGAAGTAATTCCAATTTGAAACACAATCTACAGACATTCAATGTCTGGTCAGCCTGGAGGCGGAAAACACTGCACAAGTGCTTTTCTGGTACAGAAACATCCAAATATTTTGCATCCAGTCTTTCAGAAAGCCATAGGTGAACACTATGTTTCTTTTGAGTTAAAAAAAAAAGAATTTCTAGCAAATTTTCATGGGAAAATTAGGGTTTATAATGGAAATAATTTTGTAAGTAACAATAGCAGCAGCTGTTACTTATGTTGCTCCCCTAATAATAAAATCCTGTGGGAGTAGTTGACCACATTCAAACATGAAAATGTTTCAGCCAAGAAAAAATGTCTTGTTTTAAAGAGATTCCTTTTACCCCCAGCTGGTTTCGTATAATTAAATCTATCCACAAGGAAATGTCTTAGAAGTGTTTTTGGTTGTTTATTTAAACATTTCACTTTTTCATGTGTTCCCTATACATGCTATCAGTCCAAGTGCTGCTCTCCATCACGAAGGTTTGAATCCAGAATTACTGTGCTTATATCAGCTGCATCAAAGTCAGCTCCAGAAGCTAGACATATCTCTTCAAGAGTACTAGGGGAAGGCTGTTTTGGAATTTAAGACTATTCTCCAAGAAGAGTTGTCTTCCTTGTTAGTACTTAATCATTTATGAACACATTTACTACCATTATTACACTGACAATAGACTGTTTCTTTACCCAAAATGCAGTGTTTTCATACTGGTTAAATTTCTGCTTGCTACCTGAAGAACTTTCAAGTTCTTGTGGCAGACAACTTTCATATCCTACTTTGTCACAGGAATTCATCCCATTCAACAGAAGCCACAGCCCTACCTGTATGTTCATCCGAAGAGATCTAAAAACTCCAAACAGAAAAAAGTGAATTTAAGTTCTCCAGGGATTTTGATATGATTCTTGAGAAAAATGACATTCAAAAGAAGCCCTGAAAGTTAACTAACCAGCTAAATTTTCCTAAATGAAGTTAGAAGAATTTGTAACTGCCCAAGATGAATCATTTAATCAATTTCTATGCTGTTCAGTAGCTCTCTAATGCTCCTGCAATGTCAGCTTCTCTGACCAGTTAGTATCATAATGCTACAAACATTAATATTAATATTTTAGAGCAATATTATTAACTACTCTGGAATACTCACTCTTTATCATATGAATGAAATTATTAAGATTTAACTTTTTTTTAGGATCTAAGTGAATACAATACATGAAAAGGAAATGGTAATCTTTCACTCATTAGACTCCCAGAGGTAAAAATATGTATCCAACTCTCATTTGTAGTTTGTTATAGCGTAGAAAAAACCTAATTAACATAAGGCTTACCGGAGAAATACAGGTAATTAGTTTCCTCCCTTCCTCTCTTCCTCTTTTCTTTCCTTCTCCCTTCTTTTTTAATCCTTTCCTTCCCTCTGCCCCCTTCCCCTTCTAAGGGGAATGACTGATTTTTTTCTTCTAATTATATATTCAAGGGGAAACACAGGTTAACTTTTTACCACTTTTCCTGTGAGCAATAAAAAGTTTACATATATGTGGCCTGAAGGTCTGGAACAGTTTGTATTTACTTATTTAATTTCTACATTCAGCCTTACTTTTTCATTAAATATTTTCAGCTTACTTTTTCATCCATGCTGTCTTGCTACTCTTTCCTTGGGAATATTAAAGGACTTGTGTAATAGCTAAGAACTGCAAGATTTCCCATTTTTTTCTACAGGGGACTGGGATGTATTAAAACATTCAGAAATATGTTATCTTTGCTCGTTTGGATTTAAATTAAGAATTTGCTTAAGAAAGAAACCCTTGTTGCCACCATGTTCTTGAGATGCACTAATCCTACCGGCTCCCCAGCTCTATGGATATAACCAACATAAAAAAAGGCACTTCAGAAGCAACTGTTTTATACAAAAAGCAGAGACATTACTGAGACCTTGAAGATGATTGTTTACAACAGAAGAACTATTTCAGTGGAGCAGTAAATTTAACTGGATGTTTTTGGGCAAAGCTGGGATTGTTTTTTTTTTTTATTGAAACTTTTTCCAACATGAGCTGGACCACAAGACTATCAAAATGCAGACTGTCTTTTATGATTTTCACTCTAACTATTCTTCCTAAGTGCATGGCATGTTCTTCCACCTTACTGAGCAAGGTGCAAAGCTTCAGGGACCATGCAGGCCATGCTCTTTGGGGCTTCACATCTCGGTGCTGGGCTCCCAGATCTCATCCATGTTGTCCATGCGTACTCTGCAGCATAGACAATAGTTTTGTTTGAGCTTACATTCATTATCTGTACCATTAACTGGGACTCTATATGGTAATTTGAGGTAGTGGACCACTGAGTTTACTTTACCAGCACATTTTTTCAGAGACTAGATATGGTTCAGACCAGGATATGGGAGACACTTAAAAGTCTCTTGCAGGATTAATTTCTAAGAGGATTTAGGCAAGTTAAGCCTAATTGTCTGATAAACAAGAAACCATTAGCACACTTTCAAGTTCAAATTCCAGAAACATACATCAAAAGTTGTTGAAATCCTGAAGAAGTAAAACAAATTTAAAATTGCAGTACTGTTGTGCTTCGTTACTTACAAAATCACCGGTGGCTTTGTTCATTATGCCACAAAGGTTCATTATTTTTGCAGTGCAGTGGGCATGCATTCTCTTACCAAAGAACTTATTTTTTAGTCTCAGCATTTCCATTTTGACATTAGAAAAATATACAACCAAAATCTATAAGACTTTGATTAAATGTTGATACAGCTGATTCCAACACAGCCAAAGCCAGTGACCATACATGGAATCTAAACAACAGCTAGTAATTACAGTGTCAAAGGCATGTATACACTGTGTGTTATGTTTCATTGTCTGGCATGCAAATATAGACTTGGTTTCCTTTGCACTATTTCCAAAGTATAAAGAAAGCTAACCAGAGAGTTCTGTTTCGTTTACACAAAAGAACAAGGTTCAATCATGTTTGATAAGTTGCAAATTACTGGTAATACCACAAGTGTTGTTACAGCTGCTAAGAGTGGTCAGAAGGATGTACAAAATACAGCAACGGCATGAATCAAAAGAAAAAGTCTAAACAATTTGAATGATAGTGTATAATACTTCTAACTTTAACTTGGTGCAAGCGCTTGTCAGCAGCATCTCTGGTGGTGGTGAGATATGTGGAGCGATTTGCCACGTATGTACTTGATATTCTGTGCTTTGGCAGACTCCCCACTGACTTTGCTCCTAAGTAGACCAGAAGGTGTAAAGGAAAAAGGAAAAAGGAAAAAGGAAAAAAGAAAAAAGAAAAAAAAAAAAAGGAAAAAAGAAAAAAAAGAAAAAAGAAAAAAGGAAAAAAGGAAGGGAGGAAGGAAAGGAGGAAGGAAGGGAGGGAGGAAAGCAGGAAGGCAGGCAGGAAGTGTGGAAGTGCGAAAGTGCGGAAGGAAGTGAGGGAGGGAGTGAGGGAGTGAGGGAGGGAGTGAGGGAGGGAGTGAGGGAAGGAGGGAAGGAAGGAGGGAAGGAAGGAGGGAAGGAAGGAAGGAGGGAAGGAGGGAAGGAAGGAAGGAAGGAAGGAAGGAAGGAAGGAAGGAAGGAAGGAAGGAAGGAAGGAAGGAAGGAAGGAAGGAAGGAAGGAAGGAAGGAAGGAAGGAAGGAAGGAAGGAAGGAAGGAAGGAAGGAAGGAAGGAAGGAAGGAAGGAAGGAAGGAAGGAAGGAAGGAAGGAATTCTGAAAATTAGCACTGTGAAAACTGTGCCTTAAAATGAGCATAGAGTTCCTTTGGGCCTTGCTAATTAGGACCAAGAGGATATAAGAAAATAATTGGTTTTTACAAGGAAAAGAATGAAAAGCTTCCCTTATTACAGGAATAAAATTGGAAGACTTAAATATGCAACTAGAGAATGGAGAACAATGTAACTAGAGAATGAATGAAAAGAGCTACTGAAAAGCAACTTAAATCCGCTTATATTTGCATTATCTCATGATTTGTAAAGCTATATGAATACTGGGGAACAGGGAGAGGATAATGCTTGTTTCCAAATCTGTGAGGTTGGCAACCTTGCAAATGCATCCCAGGAGTACTGATTATTATTTGTACATCAGTTGACTGTGATACTCCTAAACCTTTAAATAGTTACATTACCCAGGGTCCTGCATTTTTAAGCAAACTAGTTCTTCTGTAGTCCTGCCTCTTCAGTCAGGATATGTTCCACAAATGGAACAGCTTGCGCTGAGTTAGCCCCCTGGGAAAGTTCTAATTTACAAAACCCTGTTTAGAAAAATCAAATCTATTTAAAGGCATTACATTATAAACATAAACTCCCTAATGAGCTGTAGTGAAATGGCTCTAGGCAATAACTTGCGAAGTTCAAATGATTTAGCCATTTTCTGCCATGTATTATTTTCATTTAATCTGCATCACAAGGACTGTAAAGAGTCCAGCTGTTCAAAGTGAGTCTTAAAGAGTCCTGCCAAATACAAAAGCTTGTCCAATTGTTTCCTTTTTTTTTTACTGTGTTTGGTTAAAGACTTATTAATTGATAGATCAAATGGTTCCTAAGTTTAAAAAATAATAAAAAAAGGAATGCAAGAGGAATCAACAATTCTATGTAGAAATTATTGCACTTTAAAAATAGGGAATTGGAGAAGGAAGGCAGGCAGGAAGGCAGGAAGGCAGGAAGGAAGGAGTGGAATATCAGTACAGTTGCTTCTATGGCAATTTATACTGTGTTGAGATATTACTATGATTTTTTTTTCAGAAATCCCATCATTTTTGCTTAGAAGCAGGACTAGAAGGGATGGAGGACATACAGGTTCTGCTAGAAGAAATGCAATGTCAGATGCAGAATGAACTGGTGACTAGTAAGTATTTTTTACCTTTCTTTTAAACCTTTCCATTGTCCTGTTAAATGCAGGACATGCAGGTTATATTTAAGTAATGGAAATACACATTTTTGAGAGATTTCTTACATAATTCTAATAAAAAGTTGGAATATAACATCAGCAATCTGTACCACTGAGTACTTGCTCTTTTCAAGACTTATTTTCAACATCCAGAAAATGCAAATCTGCACCTTTTACAGGATTTGGTATTTCGGCCTGGTCAAAATCACTTGACAAATTTAAACATTAAAAAGTAATATTTTGAAACATGCAAATGTTAAAGCCAGAATTTCCATGTAGTAATGATGAATAAATATTGAATACCTGGTCTATTTAATAAATGAAATGGTGTAATGTTAACTGGAAGTGCTGGATTTCATTCTTTAGCTGCTTCCTATTTTAAGTGATTATTGCAAAAGCATTATATGCTGGTGAGAATGCCTATATCAAAGGCAAGTATGAGGAAACAATTTTGACTTTTTATTTTAACTTCCTACTAAAAGGAAAAATATCCCCTATTTTTACAGTAGGATATTGTACTGGAACTGTAACACAAATTCGGAATAACATAGGTCAATTCAAATTAAAATTTTTTGTTCAGTTTTTCAGCACACTTGAAAATGTTGTAACAGAGACAAAGACAAATGCAACTGTACTGGCATTTAAACTGCATAAGGGTTGTAAGGGTTGTTTTATCTTGCTAGACTGCTGTAAAAGGATGAGCCATGCATGAGGATCCAGTCCAAGATATGCAAAATGTATTAATTACAAAAGAAATTAACACATTTTCTTTATCTTCACCTATTTTCTTTGGTTATTTACCCACAATTTAATAATGTAGAAAGCATATGTAAGAGCTATTTGATGACACAAAACACAGTCCTGAGGAGACTACAAACATAAATAAGTTTGGTAGCCCCCATCACAATCCTGGAAGGGTAAAAAAAGGGGGGAATTCACCAAAGAGGTAATACACAGCTCAAGATCAATGTTGAGGTCTGTTTTTGAGACTATTAGGCATATTATATATCAGTGCTGATTTGAGGGCCAGATCACTCCAACTCCATTGCAGCTGCAGGGCACAAAGGCAGCTTTGAGCCATTTGCACTCTCCCTTCAGTAGTGCTAAGAAAACCACCCTCCAGGTGTCCCTCTTGGCATAATTTCAAATACCCTGTGGGATTGACATCTGTAGGAAGACAAGCCAGAACCCTATGATAAACTGTGCATGAGAAAACCCAAGCCACATTCTGTCCTTCTGTTTAAGGAGACAGCTTTAAACCCACTCCATTACATCATGAAAACAGTAGCACTGTAGCATTTGGAATAACTTCTTCTGTAATGATTAGAAATGTAAGAATTCCTCTACCTGCTTCTCTAGTGATTTTCCAAGCAGAAATTAGCATAGGTCTGCAAGGATGGAGAAGCACAAAGGTACCTCAGTGTACCTGAGATTCAGACTGGAGGAGCAGAGAGGCTGGATATTGCATGGTTCTCTTGTCAGTGAGATTAACGTCATGACTTCAAGAGACTGTATTCTCATAACGTCATGACTTCAAGAGACTGTATTCTCAAAGAAAAATTGGGCTGAATACTTCACTGTATTGTACCAAAAACCAGAAGCTCAGTTTTAATGACCTTGCTACAGTACACAAACAGAACTTCTTGTAACTTAGTTATCAGACCTGGCTATTCCTTGTAAAAAATTAGCCCATGCAATGTTCCACCACTATTAGTGCTTGAGCCAGCTCTGATGTAATGGAATATAAACCTTAAGTTGCAAGAGCTTCTCTGACCTGCTTCTAGCTGATGTGTATCAGTACAGTTCCACTAAGGTAAATTACTAATTGAAACCTTTAGCTCATGGGTTGAGATGCAGTGCTTTGACCAGGCAATCAGTTTTAACTTCTATTTATTTGTTTAGGATTGTGCAGTGCTAATGAGATTATAGCTTGGGGATTAGGAAATGCCTTTCCAGAAAGGTAGGCTGAGCTGCAGAGAGATGGCTGACATGCTAACCATACACAATGTCCATGGAACATGCTGACTAATCTCATCAGATTACTCAATGTGTGGTCCAGATAACACTGTACCATAGCAGAGGCCATAGAGAACACAGTACATCAAACCCAACAAAATAAGGAGTTGGTGTGTAATTTGTTGTGGTGTGCAGTTACAGACATGTTCATACTTCACTCAAATGCACACACACAAATGAAAGTTAATCAAGATTTTTTTGTTATGTCTTCTTATAAATACATTCTCTGTTGTTTCTTTTCCTGCAACTGGAGAAATTAAGCTTCATTCTCCTGGGAAAAAGATGTCTGTTATTCTGTTTTTAATTTCCCATCTGGTCTGGTTTTTTGAATACAACTGCCTGGACTTTGGAAGAGTGTTTCTTGCTCATCACTGGACACAAGATGCAGTTATAGAATACATCTTCTGGTTATTTATTCAGTTACACAAATTAAACGTGGCTAATAATTATAAGATAAGAAAATTCAAGTTTCATGTCCTCTTATCTAGTACTAATGATTTAGGACCTAATGAGGATGAAGATTCTGATAATTTAATTAAAAATTGGAGGTAGAAAATAAGTATCAAAGGCAAAGGATCTCTTGGTGAGTTATATCAGCTTATAGATATTGAGAATTTTGTTTCTGAGTTCCTGTTGTCCCACAGTCTTAGGTAGAAATAGGTATGTATTTCCAATACTTCATGGAAAGGATAGCAAATGCAGTAGTTCTTAGTCTAAAAAAGGTGTGAAAAAAATTTCTACCAAGCAACGCACCAGGATAATGAAGATTGATGCAATGTTTCTCTTGGGGAAAATGTGCAGTTCAAACAAGATGATATTACATGATGTAGCCAAGCAAAGATAAAGACAAACAAATTTCTTCCTCACCCCAGCAGCTCTTACTGAGGTGAAACCTATTTGAATTATTGCAATGACTCATTATGATTGTCACCCTCTTGATAGCATGATGGGAGAAGACAATTAACTGCAGATCCATTTGGCCATGACAAAGGGGCACTGTGGCTGACAGAGTTACTTCTCTGATCATTTTTTAACTGCAGAGGTGGCTCAGTTAAATAATCTACTGGGTCTGTCCTGCTGGCCTCTTCAGTTTAGTTTATCATTGCATCCAGCTGTTCCCACACAACCTGTGCTTGCCCATCATCCACAGTGATGTTCCAAGGTGCTTCCTGTAGGTATTAACATACAGCAAGGCATTCTGGCACCTGCCCTTGCTATTTGTTCACTCAGTTATCACCACCAGCACAGCCTAAGGCTGTGTGACAGAGTTCATGCAATTGCACTTAGCTACAACCTAGTTGTAATTCACTTAGTAAACTCAACAAGTATGTGGGAAAAAAGGCATGTGTTAACCTCACAAGTCTCTTCAGGGGTTCTAGCCCTGTTTAGGACTGATAAACACTGCCATTCACCCTGTCAAAACTCTTGTGTCTTGAACTTGTTTAATCTTGTGACCATAGTTTCATTCTTACTGTTAACCCTGAAATACAAATACCAAACTAACAGATGCCGAGTTAAGACGGGGCTAATTTTCTAGTGAGGCAGAGTAAGGACTATAAACTGTAAGAGAAAACACATTCACTGTTAAACAAAACATTTTGTTTTTGAAGGGCTGGGTTTAGGAGGGATTTCTGAAATGTGACCATGAAGCTCAACTATATCCATACAGTAGATGATGTGCATCAGGGTTGTCTGGCATGGAGGACTAAGCTGGAACACCCTTAAAACAGCTCTACAGATCATGCTCACTGGCAGAGTAGAAGGCTTCAAGTGTCCATCCATCCCAGCTATTCCTGAGGTGCCAATACTGCGGCAAGTACAACTTCAGGCTTCCTTCTGCTCAGAGTTGCTCAGGACAACAATCTGTATTTCCTCCTCCACACACACAGAGCAAAGACTGCTAGCTATGTGTGTCTGCCCCAGTGAAAAGCCAGAGCTTTATGGCAAGCACTGTCTGGTACAAGGGAGTTGCAACTTTCTCCATCAAGGTTTCTTCACAATAACATTGCCAGGACAGGACAGCCTCCAAGAGCTGGCACTGTCTTTATACCAGTTCTGAAATTCTTTGCATTCTACCAGGCAGTGCAAAGAGGCCACAGCTCAAATTTATGAGAAACCACTTAGTTTTGCATGTGTTCTGAAAACTTGGTGTTCTCTGTGTTCATCTAAAGCCAATTGAGCACCTAAAATGAACAAAATGGAAGCCAGTGGTATTACATCCTTCCATATCTAACCCATATGAGGTACACCTTTGCAGGCTTTGTCCCTGGAAGGTATATGCTGTGGGAAAGGGACGGAAAGAAGCAGAGAGCAGAGCTGATGAAAGCTGAATCAAGGTTTTGGGTGGGCTTACTCCAGGAAAGGGGATTTAGTGCTGTGGGCCAGCATCCTTGTAGCAGGGAACTGATTCCAAAGAAGACTGCTTCTATTCTTCAAAAAGACCTACTCAAAGGACTTTTGAAAATAAATTAGAAACATGATATGGCAGTATGCAGAACTGGTGTAAAATTCCAGTGTCAGCTGATTTTGTTGAATGCACAGTGAAAGAAAAAAAGAAAAAAAGGAATTTATTGTTAACATCTACAGAAAAATAAAACTTTGACAAGTAATTTGAGCCAGTGTAACTTTATTCAGCAGGAAAACAGGAAAAGTTATCATTTGCCAAAACAAATCTTTCAAAATCTGATAATATTTAGGAAATAAACAGCTCAATCAACAGACTCAAAAATGTTCAGGCAATTTCCTTTCCTAAGATGATGTTGGGCAATATCAAGCAGAACCACACAAGGTGCTGTGGTTGTGAAAAGAGATCTCCTACAACACTGCCATGCTCTGCTCATAGAGAAACAGCAACCATGAAGGGGTCTGTGCAGTGCACGTTTCCTCCACACACCGTTGGCTCTTTGGCATCAGCATCATTGAAGCAAAGGCTTTGACTTCACCTCTGCATTTTTACATGAGTTATTTCTCCTGTTGTGAAGTTCATGCTGTAATTCATTACTTTTAGTGAGTTAAGTCAATTGCAAATTGCATGATATAAATGATGACTGAAGTTAATTGAAGGCAGTATCCTTTACTACTGTATGAATCAGCAGTGGAGGACTCAGAAGGAATTCTGGTTCTGATTAAGCTCTGATTTTGGTCAAAGGCTTTCAGTAATTTTTGCCTTTTTTAAAAATTTGAATTCTAGCCAGCACCTGTTAGATAATAGAAGAGACTAAAACCACATTCAAAAAGTCTTTAATCAGTGGATAAACTAGAAAAAAAGACACGAAGACCTGAAATCACTCTCCAATCAGAATATAGGTTACTAGCAGAGCAGAAATATTTACTCTTGCCTTGGGCTCAAGAGGAAGAACAAACCTTCTGGTCTTGTCTTTTTCCTGGGCATGGCTGTGATCAAAGGAAGAAGATATTAGTCAGATTTTCCAAGTCCTTCTGAAAGAATAAAGAAGCCTGGTTTTAAAAATATGGTATGAAGTTCTTACCTATCAGCCACAGTAGATCATAATTAAGGACTGCAAATTTTCAGGAAAGGAAATGGCATGAAGCAGAAAAAGGAGAGCATGGTAAAGGACCACTGTTCTCTTCTCCTGTGCCATTTAATATTTTGAGTTTTTTCACATCCTCATTTTGTCTCGATTATTTTTTTGTCTGGAGTGAAAAACATTCAAAATGCTAAATTTAATAACCCTTTTTTTCCCCCCTAAGTTTTATTTGGCAAATCCTGGCCCCATCATTACAGAAATTCAAAGGTTACTGAAAGTTAAAATTCTAAGTCTTATTTGTCCTGTTTGATGAAGGTTGGCTATTGGGAAAATAACCTCCGTGTTAAGCTGCAGCAAATAACTGCTAAAACACAATGTACCTTTCATGCACAGGAAAAATAAAGGCTTTGAGGTTGCATTTCTTTAAGTAGAATTATGTTTATGACTTAAAAATCCTTATATACAAATTTTGAGGCTTATCAGATGAAAAGAATAATACAATCTCTATTACTCTATGCTCCATGTCTGAAGGAGGAATTTCAAAGCCAGAACAATAAAAGATTATATATGGCAAGCTATTAAACAGGGTCTTTTGGCATGCCATTTTGGATGAACTAATTGCACCCAACAGCCAGAGAAGGAAAATGGATACCAAAGGATTCATGCCTGTAGAACATGCTACAGAGACATTTGTTACTCCACTGGGTCTAGCGAAAGCTTACAATATATCACTGCACAATTGTTCTCAGGACCTTTAGCTATTTTGTTTTATAAACCCTGGGTGTTGTTCAGATGCAGAGGATTTGGAGAAGGGAGCCTGCAAGCAGATAGATAATCACAAGACAAATTCAGCTTTTTTTTTTTTTACGTATGTTGTGCTCCATGGTATTTACAATAGCAGCAATCTGTTTTCATGACAGCATGTTTTTGTAAATCCAAAGAGATAAACTTTCTCAGCTATTTATAAATCAGATGCTTACATTATGATCTCCTGCCAGTAACTCTGGTCACTCTTGAACTTTGCTGTGTTCAGTTTAACAAATCTGTTTGTTACTGTAGTGCCAAAGGTGAGAAAAATATACTGGAATCCTGTAGAGAAGATGCAATAGCTCTTTGTGGCTGGAACAGTGATGTCCTGCCACTGTTAGGGTGAAGGGAAGTCACACACCTTAGTCCCAACACTGATAGGAGCCAACAATCACAAATTCTGTGTCAGATCTGCCATTAACTTGTTGTGTGGTCTTGGAAGAGGGTTTTGTCTTGATAAAATTAAATCAATATTATCTCTCCATTCTTCAGGGTCCCGGTGATCTTCTATTAGATAATATATGCAATTAAGCAGATTATAACCAGTATTTTTCCCTCTGTCCTTAATTTAATTTTGGTATTCATTCTACAATTATTCGTGTTATTACCAAGCAAGATGGATTTCATAGCCTCCACAACAAAAGAGAAACAATGTGGGTCTTTAGTGTATCCTTTGTTTTGAGGAAGCTCAGCAATTTGCTGTACTCTCCTCAAGGTAGAAAATACAAACTCAGCATAATTTATAATGAATCACTTCTACGATTAATAACAATTTATTTTAATTTCCACAACTTGTCCTTGTGAACAGATCACAGATATCCTAATGTGACTGTTGGGAGATTTTTGTTGAGCAATTTACAAAATTCTTGGACTTTTTCAAACCCTTTAAACAGCAACTTCAAGCTCTTTTAACACGTAAATATAAGACCAACAATATTTGATCAGGTCCATTTAGTTTAATTCTGTTTAGTTCAGTTTAGTTCAGTTTAGTTTAGTATAATTGCAGCTAAAAGTAATTAGTAAATCATGTAGGAGGAAAGAAAACATATGCATCAGGATCTGCTCACAGTTTCTAACAGCTTGGGGCTCAGGTATATATGGATAACATTTACTTTAGGAATCATAAAAAGCATACTTAGCATTTTTGTCCAGACCATCCAGCAGTTATCACATATAGAATTGCAAAGCATGAGAAGGATAAATGCAGTGTTAAGCCATAAGTAGAGTGCAGAGCCACAGCTTAGTACAAATTGTTCCATTAACCCTTTTCCTTGTTAACTAACTGCAAACTTTAACTCATCTTCTCTGCCCAAATATACTCTCATGCACATAAATAGCAGTCTTTAAATCTCTCTTTTCCCCACATTAATAGAAAAATATGATGTAGTCTGAAAGCCTAAGAGAAATAAATGTAGAGAAACCCTACAGAAATATGGTAGCCACAGCAAAGGGAGTAGTTCTGCATCTTCTATAACATAGGCAGGGATAGTGGAAACACATGAACTAACTACTCTTCATAAGTCAATACCTCAGACTGCACACTAAGGTTGCTTTAAAAGCAGGAAAGTCATAGCTGCATCAGTAGAAAATGGACATAGGAAGGATATGGCCAAATTTTTAATTATTCCCATGTTTCAGTAACTTTTAACTTTGAAACTTGGTAGCTGAGCATGGGGCTGGGGCCTGCCTTTTGCTAGTGCTCAAATTGCCACAAGATGCTGTGAGCACTGGGAATCTCCAGTGTCTTTGTGTTACCTCAACATTTCCTGCACACCCGGCAGTCTTCTCAAAATCTTCTATCAACAACCCACACAAATCATCCCTTCACTTCAAAAGCAGGAAAAGAGGATCCTTCCTTCACTCCAAAATACCCTTACAGCTTCTAAAAGACACATTGAACTGCTGTAGTTATGCACTTACCTTCAACTGGCTGCTCCACTTCCCACTTAAACGATGAAAGGAAGTTCTTGCATGTATCTGTACTAATCATAAACCCAGGGTTTGTTTCCTGCATGCTTTTCGTCTTCTGAAGCCCAAAAAGCATGACGGCAAAGAAAAGGGAATAATTTTGCTTTAGAAGAAAATTTCCAGACGCATATCGAAAGGTGCAGAGAAGGAGAGACCAAAAGGTAAAGAATGGAAGTACTGACAGCCCTCTCTTTCTGAGTGCCACACCATTGATACCTGTATTGATCAAGTAGCCCCTGGTGTAACCACAGAATTGTGTAGGCAAACTGACTCCCTTAACTCTGGTACAGGACTGAGTTTATACCCTGTCTTTGGGCACGTATAGCCTGAGTCCTCACAGCCCAGGGCAGAACAAGGAGCTTTATCTGACAAATGGGAGGGAGGATTTGGTGACAAAATCCTGTTTGTGTTTGGGTCTCCCTTTAGCCTTGTGCTGCACAGGAATGCTTATGGAAAGACAAAGCTTTGACACCGGTGTAATGAAAAGAAGGATGCCTGGTTTTTCTGCTCACAGTTCTGCTCACAGCCTGATTGGTGTCCCTAAAAAAGTATTTTCATTTCTCATTGACTCAGTTTTCCCATTCCTAACACGAGGAGAGTAATGTCAGTTCAAATGTTCCTTACACATAGCCATAAGAGAAGAAGATGCTCTGAAAGCCACATACTTTTATTTTGTTTTAATGAGCTAAATATTGCAAGAAAGGATGGAATTATGTGTCTTTACATAAAAAAAACCTACTAATTGATGGACTGCTTAAACGCATAACAAAGATGCAAACACACTCTATGCTTAAACAGAAAACTCTGTGTAATTTAAACAATGATTTCTCTAATTTTAGTTTTCTACTGCTGTGTTCCATTAGCATTGACATAATGAATGTTACCCAAATATTCTGATTGGCACACTTAATAAATTATGAACTATGTAGCAGGAATCATATTTTGGGGACAATCCATATATTAACACGTCTAATTATGATACCAGATCATGCCAGAAACAATTGGAAAATTATTGTAATAATAACCTCCAAAATTATGTTAGACTTTGTAAAGCATGGTTTAATGTGATGCAAAATTACCTAAAGTCTGAAAAGTGTTGAGAGGCAAATGGAAAGCACAGGATTATTTTAGCTCAATTAAACACTGATGAGACATTTTAAAGACTTTTCCTCTTAACTGAAATACCATGACTATGAACATGTAATTATGAAATCTTAAACAATTATTCTGAGTCATAATACTTATACTTTTATTGAAAATAGCATTTGATTGCTCATATATTGAAAAATCATAAGCAGTTAGTAAAAGTTGACCTTTGTCCAATATAATTTTTCTACAGTTGTCAAACTCATGCTGCAAGCTTGTCTTTGCCTCACCCAAAATCTTGTAAATGTTCTTCAAATTACAAGATTTAGTCTTATTCAGAGTGCCCAGGTTACCAGACCTTGCAGCTGTGGTAGTGCCTGAGAAGGACACATGGCAAAGTCTTTTAGTTACTGCTTTCTACTCAGGGAACATACTGCATTTCTCATTATCTAGGAGATCAGGAGAACAACTCTGATAAAGAAGTTTATCCTTCCAGTATGAAGTGGGTAGGCATGTGTGTGTATTGTCATGAGACTGTCAAAGATTTAATTTTATTTTACTACATTCTATTTTCCAAAAGTGAAGAGAGCGTATTGGCTACCATCAACTGCTCTGGATGTTATCTAAGGAAAAATGAAATACTTCAAAACAGAAACATCAAAAGACTTTGAAACAAAAACAGTTTCTCCTAATCTTGCATCCAGGGTATGTACTGACTTTGCAGAATCACTACAATTAATTCTAAATGATGTATGAAATGAGTAATTCCTGCCTAGAGACTACAACTCGTGCATGCATTCACTGGCTGGCTTTGAAAAGTGCTGTAATATTATGCTCAGACATGTCCAGAAAAAGAGTTCATACCATTCCCAGTATTTCTAGATATTTTTATTCCCTCTTTTTTTTTTTTTTTTTTTTTTTTTTTCACTTCTTTAGCTACTGCTCCACCCCTGTGTCCTTCCTTGCACTACAGGGGTGATCAGTTCTGCCATTTCCCCCTTTCCTCAAGACACAGCCAAGATGGTCAGCTACAACACATAGGTGTTCTGAATGGGCTGCCTGTGCAAAGGTCTGTTGAACTCCTGTTAACCTCAGTGGGATTATTCACACACATAAGCTTTTGAAGAACTGGACTTGAGGGACTTGAAGGATTTGAAATGTTTATTCCAAGACAGATGAAGGGACATGGGGCTACATAAATGACTGTAAAACTCAACTCATATTAAAATCTTAATAGTTGGCTGACCCTGGGCATGGGACAAAATGAATTCTATAAAATAAATCTATAAAATCAATTTTGAGAAAAAATATGGAGTAAGTTTTTACATCATATCAGAAAATAGATATTACTGTAGTTTTATTCTCTAAACACAGAATTAAGCATTAGTATCCATTCATAAAATCCTTTCTGTTAATTATTCTGCTCAAAACCTGACATAAGTGTTGTGCAGTAAAATATTGAACCATGCTTTTCACACACCAAATTAGCAAAATTTGGACTCATGTACTTTATATTTGAAATCAGAGATTCCAAAGAAACATTTGCCCAGTCCTTACAAGGACTCCCCACATACTGTCTAATCAGAGAAAGTCTGGAGCAGACCCTATCTGCTCCATCAGGAGCATCACTGGTCATCACTTCTCTAGAATGCTAAGTAAGATCAATCAGGCTAGATTTGATGGAATCTAGCTTTGACAAAATATGTTTAGTAGAAATCAACTTTTTTTACAAAATATTTTGTGTTCTAAGTGTCAGACTGAAGTGATGGCTGGTTGTCAGGCAGGAGATAGAGGAACACACACACTTGCTACACACACACTGAATTACTCAAGAGCTATGCAGAGTTGCTCTGTGCAGTGTACTCAACAAAAAAAGAAGGAAAAAGAGCACCTTCAATTTCCTGAATAAAGAGGATGGAAGCCAAAAAACTCTACCTTCAATGAGGTAGGACAAATACTTAAATTTCTTGCCTCCTCAGATACAGCATAAGAATGCACAAATTTGATTGTGTAAAAAAGTTCAAAAGTTGTTCTTTCTGCCTCAGTGGTAAGACAAAACCAATCCAAACTAAACAAAATTAAATAGCAATTAAGCCACCATAATTTATAGAAATTAATTGTTCGTCCATGCCACCCAGATGTTGTCCTATACCACTACCAATATTCAGTAATACTCAAAGGTTGCTGGTATAGATTGCACCTACATATAGTTATTAGATTTTGAGGTGCTTTGCTGGTGAGGTGCAGATTGTGGAGTTTGTAAAGGCATGTGCCAATAGACCATGTGGTTTTGTACTGGAGCTCCAGATCCCTGAATAGGGTCTTAAAATAACAACTTGACAGTGTAATAACTGTTAACCAACAGTGTAGAAAGGGAGACTGCTTCATGACAAGATTAATATATCCACAGAGATATATATATCCATATATCTCTTTAAGTCTGCCTCGAAAATTAATTTTAAATGATCTTCCAAGAAATTGATAATGTTCTTGAATTTCGCTCCAGTGACTCTTTAGTTCCTAAAAAAAATGGCTTCAGTTCTAGTCATGTGGAAAATAGTTTTGTGACGATTATGGGAAAAATTGACAACAGTTTCACAAATAAATTAATCCTTAATCAGTTTTTGTAAAAAAAAAGAAAAAAAAAAAAAGAAGAACAGAAAATAGCAGAAAGTCCATCAAGTGCACGACTACTTGCCAAGCATGTTTGCTGCCCTAATAACTTTGTTGCCTGTTATTTCTGCTGTAGTGACAATACTGCTTAGAGATGGATGGAACTAAAAATGCAAATGACTATCACATGTTAGTGCATGGCATGGGGAATGATAACTTGTATGGAACAGAGGAACATGGTCAAGGCACAGCAAAGCCATAGTGCAGACTAGAGATTATTTTGTAGTTACAGAAACATATTCCCTTTCTGTCATGTACACAAATCATCCCCAAAGATATTTTTCCTCTTGCTCAGCGTCAGAAAGCTGAAAGCCTATAGCAGGGCTGGTCTATGAATAACACATCAGATACATCACAAGCCAAGAAAAAAATAAACAAAATTCAGATTTGCCAAAACCGAATCCACCTTCCACCTAATCAACTCACAATTGTTTTGCTTCTTTTCATTCACACCTAATGAATCAAACAATCATCTAGAAATGGTTAATTAGGAGGTCACAGAGCAAAAGTACCTGCATGGTGAAGAAAGTGGAGATTTTCCAGGCCCATGAACAATGAGGAAAAATTGGTTTATCTGCTACATGCTTGTAGTATGGGCATTCTAGTGACACTTTCTGAGATTCAAAGGTGAAGAGCAGTAGGCTGCAGTGCAACAACAAAACACCTACAGGAACATCTTCACTATGCTAAAATCAGATGATGCACACCTACAAGGCAGTACTGCTCAGAGCAGTAGCAAATGAATTATCTCACATCTTCAGTACAATTGCAGAACACACAGCTCAGCCGGAATGGTGTGTTAGGAAGGATGGTTCCTAGGAAAGATGGAACAATACACTAAGTATATTCAATGCCAAGAGCAAAGATCAAGTGTAGGCTGACATGTGTGATCATAACTATCTATGCAAGAATGAGGAGTGGTGCCACAGAAAAAAAGAGCACCGCATGTTTAGAGCGCTCTGTAGAGAAAAAATGCTCTTGGAAAGTCCCAGAGAGGTGAGCCTAGGTGACCTAAATCTCTTCCTGGATGAGCCCCTCTTCCTCAATGATGACCATGATATTCTCAAGAACTATAAAGGCCTCTGAATCTATGATAACTTGGATAATTTAATTTATTTTTGTAAATAAAATTAAAAAAAAATATACTGAGAAAAATTGTTTAAGGATTTCAATATAGAACCATTTTCTTAAGAAAAATAAAAGCAACTCATCAACTATCTTTTGCTTTCTGTTTTATTTTCTGTGTCTTGTGCCTATTTCTGCTGTTGCTTTACATTAAATGTCTCTTTACACCCCTGTTCTCCCCTTTTTTGGCAGCCATCCCAGTCTAGGGCCGCTCCTGTGGCATGTGCAGAGGTTGCTGTGTGTGTCCATTTGTGCTGACAGTGAAGTCACACAGAAACACTTAGATAGCACTGCTTGTGGGACAGCTGTAGCTTCTTATCAGCAAGCACTTGATAAAATACTTCACTTAAAAGGAAAAAAAACGCCATGGACAATAATTTTTTTTGTGCTTGGTATACCTGCAAACCTGAAAAAAATTTTCCCAGGGGCATCTAAGGAAACTGAAGTGGAAACTGGGAGATGGCATCTTAGCTTAAGTTGTGGAAGGATGTGCTGCTGCAGGCCAGAAGTGTTCTTTGAGCCCACTGTATGCAAAATGGAGCTTTTAACTAAACCTCTGGCATTTTCTAATGAAAAATTTCTAAAAGTTGCTTTAGAATGACAGCACCCTGTGTGATTTAGAACTATCAGATAGTAATGGATTAATTTAGGCAATAATTAGTTAGCTTTAGTCTCACTAAAAAAAATCTATGTCTCAGTCCACCACCTTATTTTGGACCTAGTTGCTCTATGGTAAGGAAAGAAATCTTGTCCTGGAAATTACATTTCTACCAGGGTGTAAATATTACCTGTCTTAGCCCTGTGCCTTTATCCTGTGGTTTGCAGACAGCCGATGGTCAGAGAGCTACACCTGAGGGCATAAAGTAACAGAGAAAAGAAAGACTTGTCATTAAGCTTGAAGTCTCTATACTGGCATCTGTACCTCTACTGGAATATTGCTGAGTGCAGACCTGTATCAAGAAAGATTGGAAGACACAGGCCTCTGTCTTTCTGCTCTAATGAGTATTGAATCCTTGAAATCTAAGTACTATATTTTACATTCGACATGTAGATAGTGGCAGGAGTTTAAACCAAATGTAAAGGGGCCACTGGATTCCAATGAAAACATACTTCTCTTTTTCAAGAGCAGACAAGCAAAGACTTCCCATATCTAGCCTTTCTGACTAGAAACAGGACCCTGCTTTCACATTTTTGTGATCTTATGTCTGGCATGTACTTCCAAAGTCTGTAACATTTTTATCCCTGGGATTGAAATGTATCAGTCCCCAGAGGTGATTCAAACCAGGACTCTCTTGGTAAGGAACCACAGGCTATTCCACAATTTGACAGAGACATACTTTAGCCACAATATTCAAAATAATAATCAGTTTCACAAAACATATTTTTCTCTTTTGAAGGCTGAATTGTCTTGGCCAGAATTATATGCTAAAACAAGGGTTTAAGGTGCCTTTCTTGGCTCAGTCATTGACTCAATCTTTGCCTTTTAGCAAGCCATTTAATTTTTCTGTACTTTCATCTTCTCCATCTGTGAATTCCAAATATTAACTATTTCTGTTATCTTCTCAGTGAGTCACAAGAAAAACTGGCCTAAAGATTTTGGTCTAAACTTCCTCTTGTCAAAAAAATAGGGGCTGGCATTCAAAGTAGTTACAATGAGACAGCAAGGATAGTAACAGCAACAGCTTGGATGAGATCCTCATATTCACAAAAATATTTAAGTTCAAAACTGAAATTTCACAGAGAAAGGTAGTGTGGTGCCTCTCCTGACAGTGTCTTGTGAGAAGAACACTTAGATGCAGAAAGTCCAAGTACCTGTTTTATTTGATTCCAACTTCATTGACGGGTATTGTAAATCATTGTTACTTATGGGGTAATTTTCTCCACTGAAAATCTTTTTGTTCTCCACATTATAGAATGAAATCAAAAGATCTTTCTGCTTTTTGTGCATATGCATGCTTTTATCACATACTCTGTGTTTTATTTTTTTAGCTTCTAGCTTGGCATAACTCCCAACCACAGGTACAGAATGGCACGTATCCCTTTCAAAGGGTTTCTAATGCACCAGGTTTTCAGCCAGAGAATATGGAGAGCAATAAAAAGAAAAACACAAATATTATAAAAGAAATCAGAAGTCAAAGTCAAAAAACATGGAAACCAAGGCATAAACAAAAAAAGAGCCAGATACCACAAAGCCAAAAGGAATCCAAACAACATCCTTCAAAACGCTAGCATGTTTATGAATTTGAAAGGTGTGAAATAGCTGGAAAGGAAATCTGAATAACATTAAACAGATCTAGCTCTAAAAGCAACATCTTAATTTACCTTTGAGAGAAATATAAATGCTGAAAGACACGATAAGGGGTATTTTTCTTTGTACAAATACTAGGAGGGCTGCTTTAGAGTGTGCTGGGTGATGAAGGGGCTGTTGCTGTATCCCAAATCCAGCCATGGCCCTGGCTCCTCTGAGCACTGACCAGTTTAAACTGGAGCATTTCCATGTTATCAGCCATAACTTGGGAATGTTTATTTTAGCAGCTATTAAGAGAGAAAAGGTGAATTGTAGTTTTGTGGCTACTCTATTTTGCAGACAAGAAGTAGGTCGTTTTATACCATTCAAAGCCTAGTTCATTCCTTTATAGTCAGTGGAAGGAGGAGGTGATCTCCTCAGAAACCTTTTTTCATTGTTCCCACAACTGATTGCATAGTGGGGCCTGTTTCCCCTCCACAGTGTTGAGGAGAGGCTGGGCTGGCCCCTTTTTTTTTCAAGAAAACTATTTTTTTGGCAAAGAAAATTGGTTCCAGGTTGATCAAAACAATTCACTTCTTTTTTTCTTTTTCGCAAAGTTTTGTGAATAGCTTTGGCCAAAAAAGGTGCAGGCTTTTCCTTTTTATATTACAATACTTCATTTCAGTTTATGTCAAAACAGAATGTTTTGTTTCAAAACAGTGATTTGAGATCAAAGTTGCCTAAACTGAATACAAAAATAAAATAAAAAAAAATTAAATGAACAAACCCTAAACTGAAGCATTTTTGGAGACTGAATGGAAAGGTTCATTTGACTTCAGATAAAGTTCTGAGGGGATTTTGGTTTTTCAGATCAAAAAAGAAAAGAAATATCAATTAACTAGTTACTCAGCCTTAGTCTGGAGTTTTGGTTCAGCTGGTTTTTGAGAAAGTAGCCAGCTACAAAGTTCAAATCAAAACTGGAAATTCTCCATGCTTTGGGGAGTAGGAGGAGAGAAAACAGCATGAAGAAAAGGAGAGAGAGGGTATTGGAAAAAAATGCTAAAAATGACAGAAAGTAAAAGCCAAAAATAACCAGTCTGTTTTAAAGGAGAAACATGTCATAACAGAATTTCCTTAGCATTACTGTACGAATATAGTAGAAACCACTGATAAAAACTTACACTGTGAAACACAGAATTTCAAACACAAAAGCATCATGCAGGGCCTTAAAAACTGCATAGGAGGGCATGATTTTTAATTAAAGATAAAATAAATGAATTCAGTATAATTACAGCATAAAAAGGTTTGGAAAAAATGTGTTTCAAAGACGTAGATATAATTAATATAGTACTTAAGAACACTTTAATATTTTTATTTTTTATAAAGTAATACACACACAATGAAATATATCTCCAGGCTTTTTGAAGGGATTTTTAATTAACATAATAATAATAATAATAAAAATTAATTATTGACTTTTAAATACATTTCTGTATTCTATCTCTAGTTTTTGGGACCTCTTTATTTCTGCTCCAGCAGCTGCATTCCCTATCACACTTTGTCACATCATCAGTCATACAGCTACTGAAGTCAACTCCCCCTCTGCAGAAAGGGACACTTGTGAGTTTATATTGCTGCCATAAATTTTTTGGCAGTAAATTTCTTAACAAATAATCCCATATTCTCCTGTATACAGTGCACAAACTGGCTAATAAAATGATTTCTACTTGGGGATTTGTGGAATGCCTCCATCTTCAGTCAAACGTGTAGACAGAAGTATCTTGTGAAGTGTACTGGAAAGTTCATAAGTTTTGGGGTTTTCAGGAACACTCCACCTGGTGAGAAAAGCAGATTTGAAAAAAAACAAACTTTAAAGTTCTCCAAGTTCACCACAATCATGAGCCAAGGAAAACCTTAATTGGAGTCAATGGCGAAAGTTGAGCAGTTAAGAGCTGGCCTTTTGGGGCTAGCAGCACTTGAAGAAATCCAATTATTAAATAATAAGTTATTTGTGGTTCTGAGGTTTGCATTGTGAATATATTAGCCCATGTTTTATGCCAGCCTCCTCTCCCTGAATGTTTTATCTGGAGATGCTTGAAATAAAGTACAGCACAAAGCTGCAGAACTACTTGCAGGTCTTGACATAAATTGGGATCACTTCTCATCTGCACTTCTGACTCTTAATAATCATTTGGCAGTGCAAACAGAATTTCAGTGGGGATAATGAGCTTTCTAAGAATGAAAGTGAGCATCACATCTTGCCCATATGATAAATAACCCTTCATTTTTTATCTCCCTTTATGCATAAACTCAGTATCCCTCAGACTTTCTCATCATCCATGGCTATTTTCATAATTTTTTAGGACAGAATGAATAGTGAGATAAAAATATTTTTTGTGACTTTTAAACTTAATTTGTGCATGTGTTCCAGTTTAATTCTGTTTTCTCATAAATACATGCAATAGCAAACTTTGGATCTCACAGAGGAGAGTAATTTAAGTGCTGAAAGAAATGCAGTTTATAAGTACATAACTTAGTTCATAGCACATAAAATCCCAAGTAAGCCAAAGGAGAAGCAAAACCAGTATATGGCTTAGGAGGCCATCTTATCAAATTAGATTAATGAAATTCCTAGAGAAGTAATCACAGTAATTAGTGATGGAAGGACAAGAAGGGTGTGAATTCCCCTCACCAAACCTCATATGTCTAAAAGCTTCCAAATTGGGTACCATCACCCCAGTATGTGAGTCTGCTGCAAAGCCCTGGTGATTTTGCCCACAAATCATTAGCAGCAACAATGAAGAATTGAGACCAAAGTGCTATCAGGAGCACCAGAGAGCCCTGAAGACCAGAAAGGTTTAAACCTGAAATAAGGACAAGAAGGAAACAGTTAATGAGACTTAGAAAGTGGCATTATACAAAGAGCCAAGTTTCAACAAATGTAGGAACATTTCATATCTACTGAAAGGGACAGTTACAACATGTGAAGAATATAAGAGGTTCATACATTTAAAAATGGAAGGGTTCCTAAGTGGCTCACAAAACCAGGATGTTAATAAAAGCAAACATTTCTGCAGAAAAGTAAAAGTTCCTGCATCAGAAATGGAAAGAAAAGCCGTGGAAGCACCTGTCCTTCAGTGCAGCAAAATTTATTGCAGAGGCCAAGCAAAGGCTGAGGAGTTCATGGTCTCCCTGGCCAAATCTTCCTGAGCTGAAAGTTATGGTGTTATTTTTTCACTCTATCAACATCATGATGACAAAAAATATCATGGATACCAAGTGTATATCAGAAGAAACCTTCTTCAGCTATCAGCATCCTGAGAACAAAAGGGAGTTTCCTTATCTCTCCATCAGCAGCTCTGGTGAGAAGTTTGCCTCAGGTCTATGTTCCAGTACTTGCCCATGTCTCAGATCTGTAGGCTTGCTGCTGTCTGGTGGTGGCCACTTCCTGAGCATTCCTTGATGCATCCCTGGAGTTTGTTGTGTTTCCTTGGGGAACTCAGCTGTGCCGGTAAATTACAGTTTAAGGATGCCTGCTGTTTAATTTAAAAAGAAGTTGCTCATGCAACATAAAACTTTCTGCAATGAGGTTTATTTTCTAAATAATTCTTTTTTTCAACCCTGGTCATTAGGAATGTATATTTGTGGATTGAGTCCTAATCTTTTTAGTTTTTGGAATCTGTGGGTTTTCGCTCTTTGTCTACATTCAAGATCAGTTCACACATTTATCAGCTGACACACACCATGTAAACAGCATACAGACTATCCACCTACATGAACGTAAAGAGGTTTCCCAAGGTTTAATTTTTCACATCTTTAATTAAGTGATGAAATTTACCCCCCCCATATTAATAAAGTAGTGTTCTTCTTTTTCTGATTTTATTTTTCTCTTTTTTGTGTCCAAAAGCAAATGCTAATATCAATCAGAATAGAGGATCTTTTACCTTTGATTTTTCTTCAAGATGTGCAGATGTCCAGTGTAACTCTTAAGAGAAATTCAAAGGAAGTAAAAGTCTACCAAAAGGGTATGGACATCAATAATTTTTTGTTTCTCAGAATGTGATCTGCGAGCCTCTTGTGGTCCAAACTACATCAGATGTTTTTCTGCAAAATGACTGCAAACAAATTAGAACAGAATGAAAATAAAAATTAGGTGCATTAAAGCAAACAAACAAAAAGTGGTGGGAAAAATGGTACTAAACAAACATTGAAAGGTTTGGCATCATTTCTACTTCATTGTAAATAGAAAAACATTCCAGCACAGCATGAGTAAATACAATGACCACTTTATTGCAGAGGGAAAGGGGAACGGCTTGGAAAAATAAGAAAGCTCTGAAACTAGAAAAAAAACACACTACAGCTGCTGATTTCTAGCAAAGAAATGTCGCTCCCACTCTGGAAAGGGAAGAGTGGTTATCCTTTAGGAAAGAGACTAGGGTCAGCTTGGAACCCTTCCGTGGGTGCCCTCTGTGAACTTGAGGCACGGTTCTGCTGGGAACAGCAGTCTCATATCCTCCTTCCCACCAAGCTGGTGTGTGGCTCTGGCTGCCCCTGCCCCAGGGAAGGCATTTGGGGTGGCAGTGACCTGCTGTGTTCTGACCAGGGCATGGTGAGGGCCTTGGAATCATCCCAGGGCTGTGGCTACACCAAGCCATGCCACACAGTCTGCAGGAGTTTGCCCCTCCTCGCTTTCCTCTGCACTCCTCAGATGGACAGCATGTAAGGAAGAGAGCTCCTTCTCACTAATAATAGCTTAAATTGTCCTTGTGGGAGTAGAGCAGGCCCATTAACTCCAGTGTAATGGGATAAGGGAATGAAGGGTCAAGCTCAAAACAAAAGACATTTTAATATCTCATTTATTTTTTTTCTCTAATGTTGTTCTTGTGCTCTCTGGACTGTGGAAAATTGATTTGATTTTTGTTTCTAATCTGTTTCTATCCAGTTTAACTCAGCTTTCACAAGTGAGCCCAGTGGTCACAAAAGCAGAAATGGAGTATTTCAATCCCATGTCAGCAAGTGTAACTATAATCCTTTTATCTGTAAGACTTTTCCTTCAGAATAATCTCGTTCTTCTATAGTCTGTAATCAATCACAGCCACAAATCTTTTACTTAATGTAGCTTTTTCTTCCTGAGAAAAAAAATGCCAGGGTTTTATTGTTTTGAATAATTGCAGGTGATGAGAATACTAAGAGGTGAGAAAAACTGGGAAATTCTTGTTTTCTGAGATACACTAAATTCCTGCCATAGTTTGGAACAGGAAAAAAGTGAGTACAAAGGAAAAGCAAGTAGAGAAAAAGCAGATTCAATAAGAGGTCTTTCTAAATTTTTTACTGTCAGCAGCCATATGTTTAGCAAAAGCATCTGGATCAGGAAAGTGGTGTGTGTGTTTGTGCATGGCATTTTGTCCTGTGAATGAAGTAAAGCATGAGTGTAACAGTTGAAATTTGGGTTAAAAGAAGTGAATATCTTTATTTATAAGTAGTTTCTCCTCTTTGTACAGACATTTTTGGCAATACACCTTCTGAAAAACTTGGCAGGAAATATTTCAATCCCCTCCCAAAATCCTGAGACTAAAAATATTTAAGAGAAGTTTCTGGACTATGAAAATGCCCAAAAATCACTCTTTGGAAGGCAAGAAATTGCAAATGTCCCTTGATTCCTGGAGATAGGCACTGCTCCATGCATGCAGCTACACTTGATGGTTTTCTTATTGTCTGAGGACATATTTTAAGCGAATGTCTGGACATCTTTAGGTAGCCACACTGCAGAGTAAAAGAATGGTGCATAGTAAATGAAAATGGCTATTTACCATTGAGAAGTAAAGATCTGTTTTGCTGTTTATCTCAAGATGGGTTGTTTTATACCAATAAGCATGGGCTGTTAAAGCTGGTGGTAGAACTTGTCCCAGTGAATCAGCACTTTGGTAACTCAGCTTTTGTAATCCATGGGTTCTAACAGCAGCTATGGGATTTAGGTGCAGAGCATGCAAATAGTGAGGTATGTGCTTAACTCAAAGCCTTGTAAGACAGAGGTCTCAAATGTGTCAGATTTTATGGCCTTGGCCTCTGCTGTGTGATGACCAGCTCTGTTCCACTGAATGCTCCAAATTACCATTGCTCTATTTATGAACTAAACAGAGACTCGTGCCTGTGTGCTCTAGGGTAGGATTCAGATTATTATGAAATCTGTCTTCAACTCTCCTGTTTATAAATCTGGGAGCTTCAAAGCCCTCAGCAAAAACAGCCTCTTTGCTGACGCCAGGAGGCACTTCTGCATACCCACAGTTTAAAAACACCTTAATGAAGAGATTCTGCAAGCTCAGTGTTAAAATGGACAGAAAATGCCTTTCTACTCAGAGCATTCATGCCAATATTTGGCACAAATCCTTCCTTAGCTGCAAGGGTCACTCCAGTGCTACTCTACCCCTCTCTCTGGTATGCAAAAGGCAAAGGGATTGCCACCACCCTGTGTTTCCCCACTCTGAGATGTTCTTAAGGCATCAATGGAAACACATGTGTCACTTTGCCCTGTCTTACAGCTGTAAGCGCTGAGTTTTCACTCAGCAAAATGGTCAAACCAAGAGAGAAAATAAAACCAGAGCAAAAAGTTAGCGTGCTTAACTGAGTGGTAACATCTTTAAAATGTGTTTTGTAATGAAAAAGTATAAGCAAAATGTCCACTGTGGCAAAAACAGTTAACATTTCCATCATTTGACTTACACTTTGGTGAAAGACAACTTGAACTAGGGCTTGCAAAAGAATTTACACAATAAACACTATCTCAGCTGCAATAAGAAAGATAGAGGGATGCACTCAAGAAAGAGGAATATTAAAAATATTCTAGAGATGCTCTCAAATTCAATTAATTATTTGGGATTGAGAATGGAAGGCAGAAGAGTTGAAGAGAATTGTGGGAATATAAATAGAAATGATGACAGCCAAGTGAAGCTAACAAGTAATAGGACATTTGATAGAGGCAGTTAGGTGCTCACATTCTCTTCTTTGGCCAGGAAAGAAGAAAGAGGAAAATCTGGCTAGCACTATGAGCTGGAATTTAAGAGGATTGGGGAACTGTAGAACAAAGTTTAAGGGATGAAATGATTAAACACAATGCGATACATTTGGATAAATTACCTGACTACATCAGGACCATGGCAATTACCAACATAAAAAGGCAGATGTTGTGTTAGGTTTAACCAAATGCGGTTTTTCCAGAAGCATTCAGTTGCCAAGGCACTGAGGAGTCCTCATCCAGAAGACTGTCTACAGCTTTGGCCAGGAGTATCCAGAAAATCTGATGTCCAACTAGGGCAGATGTAGGTGAAAGCTAGAAGAAAGTAGTAGAAACTCTGTCATGCAAGAGTGTAGAGGGACATAGTTTGAATTATCTCACATGATTATCCTGAGTCTGTTTGTGGCCCATAATTGTATGAAGGAAATAAATATTAATGATATGATGAATTAAAATTAACTTTTATAAAGCATCCATGAAGAAAGGTAGAGTGGAAAGATTTCTATCGCTGTGATATCCTATAACAGCCTTTTGGTAGGAGTAGTGGGGGCAAAACCACTTGCTTATTTTCAAATGGGACTTGATCAGTTTGTGAGTGAGATTATACGGTAAGAATGTCTGAGTTTGAAGAGGACCAAATGTAGTGATCTTTCCATCAGTGTGTTTCTAGATGCACTTCTCTGTTTTTCACATTGGCAAGCTGGGAGGTTGGGAGGTTTGCCTTAATCATAGAAGTAACTCTACTGAAGGGAGAGAGAGGAAGAAAACTGAACTGTTCTGAACCTTTGCCAAAGCTTTGGAGACATTAAAATAGAAACCCAGGATTTTGTCCAAGATTTTATGTGACCTAGTTCAGCAGTTATGGTTCCCTCCCCCGGCACACACATCTTAAAAAAGACATAGTGGAACTGCAAAAAATAGAGAGGCGAGTGACAGAGCTGATCAAAGGTATGGAACAGCTTCCAGGTGAAGAATAAGTAACTGCACTATGACTCTTTAGTCTCCAGAGATTTGTCTGAGGACAGACACCTAACAGAGATGTACAAAATCAGGCACAGGGCAGGGTTGTTGCACAGGCAGTGTGTGGTCTCTGTGAGTGCAACTGGGGGACGTCAAAAGGAAGCATCCAGTGGCAGTTTTGAAAAGCAGGAGACTGGTGTGGTGGAGCTCCCTTCTGCAGGGGGATGTGGATATGACAGGATAAATCCTTTCAATGAAATGATATCGCATCTGGCTAAGTTGCTGAAGCATGAATTACTGCAGGATGTGAAAGTATTTCTGGGAAGAAGTTATGCTCTTCACTATCAACCTCTATTTGCCTCTGCCAATGGCAAGATGCCAGGGTTAGATAGAGTTTTGGCCTGATTTGACACAATTGAACAGTTCAGAACTGCTCAGTACTTGAATAGCATGCCATGGGCAGAGCAGAGATCACGTTTGGGATCGGCCCTGTGTGCCGTGCAGTGAGCAAACACAGTCCTGGCATGGTCACACAGGACAGACCTCTCGGGCCACACCTGCCTGACTACACTCCACTGTCTCAAGGCCAAGCTTGCCCAGGCCAACTGGCAGTGTAGACGGAGGGCAGGCAGAGCTGTCAAACTCAGTGCTTTTTAGCAATATAGCCACAGCTGCTGAATGCAAGATACATTCAACAGCTCCTGGCAAAATGTGCTGTTGGAGCACAGCTGAGAACATTTGGAGCGCATCTGCAGGAACATTTGCTGAAACACTTACACCTGGGTCCTACTGTGTTTGTAATAGTGACCCCATAAAAGGGCTGTGGGCCTTAGCTTTTAGTAGCTAGTCAATGTAAGGATGTTTGAGGCTTGTGAGGTATTCATTGCTTCAAAGTTACTCCATTAACAAGGAGGAGTATTGTAAGATTTATATTACTTTCCTGCCATTTTCAGTGGAGTTAAGTATTACTGGAGTAAGGTAGTGTTAAACCAGACATTAAGGTTATTCTAATTGTCAACATTGTAATCTCCTCCTTACTCTGCTCCCCCTCACCTGATTTGCTCTACTACATTATCTTTCAGGGCATTATCCAACAAGAATAACTGGCAAGAAAAAAAATAGGTGTCTAGGACCACACTATAGTACCCGGAGTGCTTCCAAATTCCTGTATAAGGTCCACAAGCTGGCCACAGCCCAGTTTCAGATGAGAGTGAGACTGTGCACATGTCAGGCTTCCCTGCACCTCAGCTTTTGCCAAGCACTACCCCAACACATTCTCCGAATAAAAGCTCTCCCCACCGACCCTGTGTCCACCACCCCAGCAATACCCAGGGGTGTAGATTGGGCCAAAACACCAAAGCTTAAGCAACCTGCTGCCTGTAGGTTTTTAAAGCTGTTAAACTTTTAACATTTGAATAGCTCAGCTAAAGCTCTGAGCTACTCAATGTTTAAACATGCTTAATTAATTTGCTGGCTTGGGGCCTAAAAGTGCAGTAGCTGTTACCTAAATGCAACACCGACTGCTGCTCTGTGAACTCCCTGCTCATTTTTGTGGTCTGGGTCTTCTCTTCCCACATGCACAAAACCAAAACATCTACCCCTGCAGCCAGAGTAACCCAGTCTGCCATAACTCTTCTAACAGCTTCCAAGGAGCTGGCTGCTGGGAGTGCGTTTAGCCATGCGTGACCTTACAACTGTCCCTGGACATTGAAAGGCTCTCCTTTTCTTAGCTGGAGAAATGATAAATTTCATTGACACTTCTCCTCATTCCTACGCCCAACTGGGAGCACTTCAGAATTCAAGCTAATGTTTTTGTTTCAAGGATTTTCCCTTCTTCTGTCTTTAATGGACTGCTTTGCTTCACTAGAAGTTCCTTTACTTTTAGATCCACCATCTCCAAAAAGGAAAAAGAGTTCCCTCTAGCCACCAGCTTTTGTAACAACATCCAGCTGCCTCCATCCACACTTTAAATGTGGGTTTCTGTTTGCCTAGCAGTAAAACTGTAATCTGAACATCAGTGACAAGTCTACTGAAAAGTTATTTAGCTCCTAAATTATTATACTGTTTTTTCAGAGGGAAGGAAAACCAAATTTATCTAGGGGCAGACAGAATGCCAAACTGAGACAAAAAATATTGGCCATAACAATAGACTGAAAATGCTTGGAATAATTTAGAATAAAATGCTCATTCAAAAATGTTTTCCAGTTTTTGGAGAAAAGCCAGCATAGTCAAATAAGTCTGGGAAAAAATATCCTGAGATTAGAACAAGAAATAATTAGCTTGTAATAGAATTCAAAGAATCCTCCTTTTAGTTCTTCAAACAGAGTCAGGAACCGAAAATATTTTTATTTCATTTCTACTTATTTTATATGAATCCAAATGTACTAACTTCTGGTGTTAAATCTTGCTTAAAATCAACCTTCTTAGACTTATTCAGTGATCAATGTACTCTTTAATCCACACTGAGTGCTAGGAACAAGCTAGAAAGGCCAGATCCACATTCCATGTAAAAATGATGTTGAAATATTTACAGGTTCTGCCAAACCAATATGGCTATAAAAAATCTCTATCAAGTGGTTGAAGCAGACATGGTGTAGACATCTCACAAACAAACCAATGTTTCAACCATGTTCAAACACCACTCAGCTGAAGACTCTATCCATAAGCAATCCAAGAATATTGAGGAAATGAGGGTGGAAGAAGTGATATCAATATGGGAGTGTGGGAGATAGAACAGAGAAGAAAAATCAATTTAATATAATATTGGAACGATCATTTCAAAGTGAAGTGAAAACTAGAATAATATACAGAGTAAGTGATCACAAAAGCCATCACTTTGAGAGCCTGAGAAAAGACTAGAGAGAGGCAAACCAGAAATGATTGCTATAATAAGGATAGAAAAGCACAAGAGAAATAAAATCTGACATTAATTGTATGATTGCATAGGGCTTATTGTAACTATGGAAAGATATACTGCACTGTGGGTTGCATACTGCTTTCAATATTTACATTATGTTTTTGAAAATTAACTACTCTCTTATTTTATCATATGAATAAACCAAAGAAGAAAATGTGAGAAAGGAGAATTAATTCTCAGGACAGTGGAAAATGTGCATCAGTATTCGTTGTCATATTGGTCATACACATTTTCCATAGCAACTAGATTGTCATTAAAGAATAACAAAAATTCCATGAGATATTTTAATCTCTGCTAGAAACTTTATGCTGCTCAAAGATGCATCAGAGCTCTCTATCAGCCGTCCTGTTGGAGTTCAGTGCTCTCCCTAGCCTTTGATGCCCAGCTTACGAGGCCCTGGCAACTCTAATAGAGAACATAGAGTTGATGTTTTCTCATTAACTTAAATTTTTTAGACATTTAGGTTATATGTAACAGTGATTTTGTTAGTTTTACATCCCCCATCTTTAGTGCTGAGCACACTGCCCTCACTGGTTACTCCGCTGCCAGGTCCCTCAAGGAATATAGGGCAGAAATCCATTCTTCTGATGGTGAGACGAAGCCAATTTTTCAATTTTGGGGTGTGACACAACTGTGTGTGTTAAACAGTGCAGAACAGGTCCTCACAGCCACCACACATTACTGTGTCTGCTGGCAAAGAGGCCAAGAATGATAAGTGCAGCAACTACGGCTTCAATTCTTTTTAAAAGTGCCTTTGTCAGTGCTCACAAAAACTGTTTCCTTGCTGAAGAAAACTCTAAACTGATGGATGCTGGGTGCTAGGCTGATACACCCACTCCATGTTGTATTTGATTTTTCTCAACCTATGGGGCTATCTCATTCTTCAGTCTGACCTAATAAGGCAGGTTTTTTATTCTTATGCATTTTGAAGATATTTGTTCAACCAGCACAAGTATTTTCCACAGGGTATTAAACAAACTGCCTTAAAATGGATTTTTATGTTTCAGTCATGGCTGTCCTTCAGAAACAACCAGATAACAATTCACTGGCAATGGATTTCACTTGAATATATATTTCCCATGGCCTATGACCAGGTGATAATTTTTTATCTATTTATAAAAATGTGTTTTTAAAAAGCTTATAAATATTTGCATATTGTGAGGAAAAAAAAATGCTCATGAAAAGAAGCCATTAGTTTAATGCAAACTATTTAATGCAACTATTTGTGTATCATGAATTGTTACTAAAATGTGTATCAAGCAGTGGAGTTAATACTACTGTCTTCTCAAAAATGCATTTGGTAGATGTAAACTAAATGTTCGCTAAATCTTCTTGTGATCCAGGCTTGCTATAAATGAAAGGCCAGCTTCACTTCCTTCATGGATGTGGATTTCTTTTTGGAGGACTTTCCTTCTTTGAAATACATAGCAGATCATTCATTTTGTGAGACTTGGCAAGATCAGGGCAGAAATCTGAAAGACTGACAGCAAAAATAAATAAGAAAGTGGTTCATGGGAAAAAATACTTGGCTTGTGTTTGAACCAACAATCGATCTAAAAATGCTATTTGATTTGCATATAGACCAATTCTGTAACATTTATTTTAAAACTTTTTATAAAATGCATTTAAAACAGATTGTATAGGTTGCAAATGAAGACAGATCAATGTTTCATTACAAGAAAGGGAAAACTGCAAAAATCAATAATGCAGGAAGTTAAATTCTTAACATTTAAAAAACCTCTAAATCTTTTTGGGAAACTATTTTCATTTCTGCTATTCCTAGCAAAATAGTGTTACTCAAGCCTCATAAATGCTGGATAAAGGTTCAGTTGATATCTGTTATAGAAAAATCTTAGGTATTAATTCTTTGATACTCTTATATGCTAGGTTTTGGCCAAGACAGAAGCATGTCCTTTGAAGATTGCTATAGAGTTGGTCTCACTGCAGGAACACCTAACTTTTATGACCTTTACTACCAAAATTGGACAAGACTGCTGGACTAGTTCACAAGTGACAGCTCCAGTGTTCATTATTTTATGAAGTGAAATACAAACGATACCTTCAGATGAGCAGCAAAGTTTCAGTCGTAGCAGATTCCAAAAAATACTTCCCCCTTTCATGTGCAAGGTTCAAAGCTTTGCAAGTCTGGAAAGCTCGATAGAGGACGGAGAGTTGGCCAGATTCAATTCATTAGAGCACGTCTTAACTGTCAGCTTGTAAAATAAACCTTCTCCCCCACCTCTTCCACCTCCTTCAAAAAACATAATGCAACCCTTACAGAAAGCTGATAACTTCACCATGCTAAAGGAAACCTGAAATCTGCAGACAAGGATTTTACTATGTGCTGAGCCTGGAAAGTGGAAGAAAAAATAATGTAGCATTGTCCCCTACACATAGAATTTCAGGTAGAAATCCTCCAACACCGTAGGAAATAAGTCGATGATGTACCGATTCCTGCTTAGCAGGGACAGACAGTGGCTTATCCATCATGGAATGGCTTGTAGAGAACTATACTGTATAGGAAGGAAGGATTCCTTATTCTATATAGCTGTCTACATCTCTATCTCCCCAAACATGCACAAGAGTATGAACACACACATACTTCTGAGATATTTTTCTTTCATGCATCTCAGACTATTTAGAAGCAAATCCCTATTTTTTTGCCTGAGGACTTCTCCTGCCTAGAGTTAGTGGTGCTCTTCCAGAATGAATGGAGAGTTAAACTATATAAAACACTGTGTCCTTAAATAAATGTTGTCTTAGGCAAACCTACCCTCTTAACATGCAGCAGGGCAATTCTCAGAAGAGATCCCTGCAGGATATTGGTGTTCCTTCAATCATTTTTGTGCTCAAATCCAATCCAAAATAAGGTGTAAGCACTGTGCCGGTGCAATATTTCTCATTAACTGTCACACACTCGTATACATATGGTATTTAGTGTGTAACATGTATTTATGAATGAGCACAAATAAACATATATTAGAAACACAAAACAAAATTCTCTATTGGTGAATATGATGCTGCTAGTTTTAGCACAATGTTTACAGTTGCAGATTTTCCAGATTCCATGATGATTAGAACAGTTTATTCAATGTACAAGCAATTGTTACAATCATTGATTAGTTCCCTTTGTCAGTAGTTTCCCTATCATGATTGCTACAGTCACAGGAATAAATCTTCTGGTTCTTTTCACTATTATGCTACAGGAATAATGGGCAGAAGACAGAAGTAGTTTTATTGTTTCTCTAACCATACAGAGACTTCCAAATGTCTCAAAGAAACTTCTGCCACCCAAAATCCTGGCCTTCTGGCTTATGTGAGAATTTGCTTTAATTTTATAAAACTTTTCTGTTGTTTTGGTTTTTTCAACATTCTATAACTTTGAAATGGTCTCTCTAGAAGTGATTTACCCCTGCAGTATCTATATCTATCTCTGGAATAATGACTTGGTTCTTAAACTTCAGGATTGGACCTGCCTTGATAATATTGTGCCTTATGAGAGATTAGCATTTTGTTTCTTCATAATATCAAACCACATTTTCATGCCAGTCCCCTAATTCTGCAGAACTTGAAACATGGGAGATGCAGTGGCAGTGAGCAAAGCAGTACTCAAAGACTGAGGACAGGGAAGGAAGAGTAGTCCATTTGACTAAAACAGGTCTTGTACATTTAAACAGTGCTATCTCCTCAAAAACAGGTACAGGTTAGCCTGAGGGAAGGAGCAAATGAAGAGAGGAAGCATTAGATTCTCTGTTTTCCTCCAGATATGTTCACTTTGCAGCTGAAGGAAAATTGTTCCTTGCCCCTTCTATACTACAAGGAATAGAGTAGAGAAAATAGTACAGAAAATATCAATTCCCCCTAATGATATTAATTCCCTGTTTCTAAAATTCTTGTTTGGGTCAAGACCTTGTTAACAAAATCTGCCTGAATAAGAAGGGAGTAACTCAGCTGCTTACAGGAGCTGGTTCACTATGATAGTGTTCCCATCGCACCATTTTCCATGTGTAACAGTCCTGCCTGCCTTTGTCAGAACCTGAAACTAGAACTGCTAAAAAAAAAAAAAAAAAAAAAAAAAAAGAGAGAGAGAGAGAGAAAAGGGTGTTTTATTCTATGAAATGGCCCAGAATGACTCTCAAAAGACATGTTTCTTGGCTGTTAGGGTGGCTGCCCATCTGGTTATACTTTTCAAGAAAAATTATGATTGAATATTCCTTCTTATGTGAAACAGAATTGCTAATTCAGAAATATCAGAGTGATCTGGTTTTTGTTCTGTCACAGCCTGGTGTTCAGGTTAGTCTATTAAACTACTTCAGCACTTTATTTCACCTACTCCAAATCTGCTGTTCTTTAGCCAGGCTTTGAATACAGAAGTCCTGACTCACACTCAGATATCTGTAGTTCTGCCATTCCCTCAGATATCTGTAATTCAACAATCCACTTAGCATTAAACATTAAACTTTAGGAATAAACATTAAGGTCTTGTCCTGCAGAAAATGTACTTACTGAATTTGGAAACAGACAGGACCAAAACTGGCCAAAGCCTCTCCAGTCTATGTATCCAAGACTATGAATTCAGACTTTTCCTCTGACTACTTTGTGGTTGTGGCACAGCTTCATTGACAGTTTCATCTTTTCCTCTTCTCATTTCTCAGGTTGAGAGTTGCCTGAAGTGTTCATTTTCCTGTTTAATTATACATGTTCCAATTCTTCCTATTTTTTAAGAGTTTTTCTTGCTTTCTTGTGAGAATTTTGGCTCTTGTTGTTTTATATATATGAGATTTTATATACCATGTTCGAAGACCAAAAAGAAGGAGATTGTGCTACATTTACTAAGTAACACTTTGCTTTGTCAGGGATGCTGCTTTGAGAAAGATTTCTGGATAAAATTACTGTTAAAAGTGACTGGGCAGCCAGACTTCACCTGTATTTTTTGTAACAGTGGCAGCCTTCTGTTTGCCGCCCAAAGTCTGGAAAATTCACATTAACTCACCATTTAGCATTATCTATCTGCTTTTGGCTGATCACTGATTTACCTTTGAGTTTTATAAGTAATCTTGCATCAAGTGCTGATTTAGTGCTGAGTGTGGTTTGGATTAAAGGTGCCTGTTCATCATCATTACAGCCTGTGAACCATCTACTCTGATAGAACTCTTTCTGTATATTCATTAATTCATGCTTGGGAAATGCTTTACAATTGTTAAGCACTACATAAATGCTGATTTATTGTTTTTCTGAAATGTGCTGTTACTGATCATCCTGTTGAGATTTGTTGCAGAGCTTTCTGAAGACTGTACTGACCATACTGTGTTCTTGGCAAATCCATGGGCAGGGACTTCATAGCCCAAAGGAAGCAGAAGAGAGCTGAGTAATGATGGCAAAAACCTTTTGCTGCTTGGACAGAGATCTCAGCAATCTCTGTGGCCCTTGTCACTCAGAGGATCAGAAGATGAAGAAAGCAGTGTGTTACTGCAGAAGACAGACAGACTTTCCCTCCTCCCACACTCCTTAGGGAGACACTGGTACACCTTCAGCCCACCCTGACTGTACTTGGCAATCCAGGATCTCAGCAAATGCTTTGCCATCACGTTTTCTCTCCTCCTGAGTGCAACAGCAAAGCAGGTTTGGCATCTCCTCCTTACAAGCCTCACTGCTCTCACACATACACCACACAGAGCCTCAGATCACTATTAAGCAGGATTTCTTGGCATCACATACTGCATGACTCAGTTCTGGGTGGTCAATGTCCATTTGCATCTTTAAAGGAAAGACAAAAATCCAAGTACATTTTTAAACTGAACAGGGTTCACCAGATAAAGGAAATGTCTTTTTCTTGTATAACATGGAGTTTTACCAGGCTGTTAAATTGAGTTACCCAGTCAAACCCCAAAAGAGGTCCTGAATGGTGGTATGTCTGAGGGATGTCAGTTTGTACCTGTATGGAGCAATTTTCTGACTTTTGGAAGAGCCTATCCATAATCTATCATAACACCTTAAAACCAGGCTACTAGAACTGGACAAACTTTGGAGACACTGGCATCAAATGGTTAAGTGATCTATTATAACCCCAGAACCAAAAATAGAAGCATAAAATGGAACATCAAACCTCATCTAAAATTTTAGTTTGATTCTTAGCTGCTCACACTGATCTTTCCCCAGGGTGTCCCTCTCTATCTCAGGCAGAAACCAAGCTCACACTGTCAGTGTGCTGCTGTGGAGAGCTGCCATGTAGAACATCTGATCCAGCAAAGCTGAGGGACCAATTTGAGAAGCAGTACCAGCGTGGAACAGACCTGTGGCTATGGTTTGTCTTTTTCTGTTTGTTCATTGAAAGCAAATTTAGAGGAAGGCCATTTCCATTGTATTCCTCTCTGTTCCTATAATCACAATTTCATGTAAAACAACAATACTTTAAATACACTTAAGTCGAGGGGTAAAAGAGATACTAATCTAATTGGCAGGAATAAAAGCTGTATTCCACCTACCAACAGGGGCTCTTCCTGTAGCAAAAATGAAGAATGATGCCTGAAAAGCATTTTAACTTCACATGGCTGTTGCTCTGCTTTTTGGAAAATACAGTTTCATCAGTGGTCTGTGATACATGACTTTCTCAGCCTAATTGTGGCATATAGAAAAGGGGTCCTTTTGCCACACAGACTACTTCAAAATAGGTTATTCAAAGAGTTGTTGATAGAAAAATGCAGAATTATTAATGAAAAGTTTGTCCTGCCTAACATAACCATGCTGAGCTCATTCAAACTTAGCCCAGCTATGAATGAGACCCATTCAGTTTAACATAGGAAGGGTTTGCAGAATTCAGATTCCAAGTTTGACACAATTAATAGTGTTTATAAGTTGAAGAATGTTGCTGCTAGGACGGAGTGTATTCAAGACAAGTGATCATATTTCATAGCACACTTAGAGGGTGAAGAGGCACTTGACATAAAACACTCTCGTTTCCATAATTCAAATCATTTGGTTGTTTAAGAAGATTTATATTTTCTTCAGCCTCTTTCCCTCCCTTTTTCTACTAGTTTCATATGTAAAGTACATTTTATTTTTCTCCTATTCCAGTTCCTTGCCTTTGAGAGGATCTAAACAAACAAAAAATTCTCCCCAAACTGTTGTGATCTGAGTTCCAACAAGACTGAATAGCAGCAAAACTAAAGCATGCTTCTGCATTAAGTGGTTCTGCAGCTGTATGAAACAAACTGAAGCATTGTCATGAAATTCATATAATGGAAATGAATAGCAATGATTCTGCCTGTTACAGGCATAAATAGAAAGAGAACATTTTGAGAAAGGCACGTAAAACTAGCATATCTTGAAACAAATCAGAAGAAAAGAAGGAGGCACTTGAAAAAATGTGTATTTGGGGAATATAAATTTTTTTAAATGCAAATTCTGCAGTCAAAATAACTGTGATATTGACTTTTTTTTTTTTGCACTTGCAGAATCTGTTTTTACCAACCTGGCTATGCAACTATAGTTGGACCACTAATGAAATATTATATTGACTTCAGTTCCTTCAGATCCACAACATACTGACAAAAAAGCAGGCTCTGCTTCAGGAGAGCATCCATACTTAGGTGCCCAAGTTCCACTGAAATCCACACGCTTTAGCTCATATGGCTGCTAGCTCATGTTGAGGACAAAAAAAATCAAAAAGTTCTATGTGAAGGAGATACTTTTTAACAAAGTGTACCTATAAAGCAGAGAAGTAGGCATGTAGAAAGTGATATTTTATTTTTTTTTAGGCTGTAAAAAGGACAGAAAAAGTTATCTCAGTTACAGAGAGGCATATAAATGTGATTGATGGGCTGGGATAAAAGCAAGAGAAAAGCAGAATCAAGACAGCTTCAGCGTACAGGAAACAGTCTGTCCATGTTATGTTTACATGCCACCCTGGTGCTGCTGCAAAGCTGCTAGAACAAGAAAAACTCCATGAAAGACCAATCAGTTAGATATTTAACATGTATGCCAGAAGGGAAACTTGGCCTTGATCAGTTAACCTGGAAAGCATGTTTACCCTGCAGCATTTATTGTATTGTAGTTCCTCAGCCCCTCAAAGATGTTCCAGCACTGGCAACACCTTCTGCCAGAGGCCCTCAGCCTCAGGGGCTGTTTATGGGTCTTCTTGAGAAAAAAGCCTAGCCTCAAATTGATGTGGATTAGAGATTAGACCTGCAAGTAGTTCTTAGCAGATACAAAAATGACATTGATGGAGCTGAGGCAGTTGCAGAGCCCTAGACCTGAAGTGGACAGGAAGTGGCCTGCGTTGGGCACCTAACGCACACTGCACACTCCCATTCCACGTGGTGAGGCCTGGCTGCTGCTTCTGCTCTTTATCAGCCCTGAAAACTGAAGAACAAAAAACCAAAACCAAAGTAAAAGTAAAACACAACCAAAACCTAAACTAACCAACTAGCAACAAAAACCCCACCAAGTCTTCCTGAACAAGGAGCTCCTTTCAGCTGGATATTAATTAGAGGCAAACGCTGAATCTCCCGGCCCTCTGCTGAGCTCCTCGCAGTGAAAAGTACAAAGTGAGGGCCTGCTGTGTGGGTAAACTGATGACTCACTTTTAATATCAGGTTGAGCCAGGACCTTGAAGGCTGCCAAGTTAACTCTACAGGGATCCCCACTTCAGCCCACTCACATTTCCTAATAACAGCACAGCATTTCAGCAGGCTGCGCTTAAGCGAGGCACTTTGATTTGTAAACAGAGGCGGTCTCGGAAATAACGTACCAGTGTGGTTAGCTGGATAATGTCGTAAGACAACAAGGTATAATGGCAGCTCTGGTATTAAATGGCCAGAGGATATTGCTCAAATTTGAATGTGACAGCGATTAATAAGAGATAATTTTTAATGGTATTTTAAAATTCTACCCGTGCTTTCTGTAGTCCCAGGAGAGGTATTACTGACCCTCTTTGAATCATATAGAGAGGAAAAGGCTGCTGGTAAATGCATGACTACATAAGTACACGTTTTAAAGAATTTTAATTTATCGTTAGATGACCAAAAAATATTTTATACAAAATAAACTGCTTGTTCCTGTGTTTTGACATAAGGGCTTAAGCCATCATGCTTGCTGGAATAGTTTTATGGGTTCTTGAGACATTTTACTTCAGGTCCCCAAGTCTCAACTTGGTAAAATTTAGGATGTGCAGAAACATCTCAGAGTACTGACTCACTCCTGGCAGATTTGCATCTCATTCTATTCCGGCATAAGCTACGACTCATGCACTGTTGCCACACAGATCAAAAGATGCATGTTTATTGTCTTGGCCACATGACTGCAAATATATCGCTGTGTAAGGTCTGCATTAGGCTTCCTTCTTGAGGACAAACCTCTTTCTGTTCAGACATGAAAAGGTTTCTTAAAAGAGATGTCTGATTTTAAGACTCCGCTGCCAAACTGATTGCAAATCCAGTAGTGTATTCTGAAATGTTAAACAACTCTGTGAAAGAGGTTTAACTCCCTACCCACACATCTTACCTTCTTCACCCAGTTGGCTAAAGCTTCAGCTTTCTTTGTGGCAAGCAGTATTCCACATGCCTAACACTTGGCACTCTTTCAGGATTATGGTCTTGTGCCTGCCCCCTATGCACAGCATAATGTACAGGGGGTTTAAGTCCAGTGGTAGGAAATGAATGCTTTTTCCCTCTCACTAAATCACTTTTACTTCCACTGGGCAGTCACAGAAAGTGAGAAGAAAATCCTAACCAAGGATTATTTAAAAATCTGAACCCAGGCAAATGAAAGGAAATGTTCTTAGCTGGCTGGTGCCATTGCACCCACCTAATCTCCCCAGCCAAGGCCCTGGGGCAGGAAGAATCTACCACACTCTCAATCCACTTCTGGTTCATCTGCATGCAGTAGGTTGTCAGCCCTTAGCTTCCTGCTAGAGTTGGGCTCCACAGACCTCAGGAGGTAACTTCTCTCCATACTAAGATCCTGGATGTGTCTTGTGTCATTCATAAACCATGACTTTTCTTCTGATGTCTGTAATGGTACTATATGATATAAGGCTTTTTCAAACTTTATTCAGAGTTCAAGCAGAGAACTGATTTTAAATTACCTTAAAGATGGCAACAGTAAATAAACTGTGGCTATTCCTAACTGTACCAGGTGTAGCAGCTCTTAGAGATATTGATGATGACATACATCTGCATGTGTGTGAGGAAGTTATTTTGGCATGTAACCATTGCCTAGAAGCCTGTTGGGAAGTGAGGGGAAGAAGCCACCCATTGTTTCAAAGGAAATCATATTAAAACAGGATATAAGTCACAGAAGCACAGAATCAACTAGGTTGGAAAAGACCTCTGAGGTCATCAAGTCCAACCTGTGACCTAATACTACCTTCTCAACTAGACTATAGCACTGAGTGCCACATCCTGTCTTTCCTCAACACCTCCAGGGACAGTGACTCCACCATCTCCCTGGGCAGTCCATTCCAATGTTTTGTTACCCTTTCTGCAAGGAAATTCTTCCTAATATTCATCATCAAGCCCTCCTCTGGTGCAGCTCTCCAGTCCTGTTGCTGGTTGCCTAGGAGAAGAGGCCCCCACCTGTCTCCAGCCTCCTTTCAGGCACTTGTACAGAATGATAAGGTCTCCCCTCAGCCTCCTCTTCTCCAGGCAGAACACCTGCAGCTCACTCAGCTGCTCCTCGTAAGACTTGTGTTCCAGACCTTTCACCAGCCTTTTTGCCCTTCTCTGGACAAGTCACTGTGGCATTTGCAGTTCCTGAGTTCCTGGTTGGCTGCCTATTCATGTTCTAGGTTGTGTTTCTAAATGGAGCATCTTCTAAATTTTAAATTTTGTGTGAACAATCTCTACAAATCTTTCTCCCTCCAATATAGCCCAAAACTGCAAGAACTTCAATAGAACTTTGGTGCAGGAAGTGCAGAATTTGTCCCAAAACTTATGAATGCTCTAGCAAAAAATGCCCTTCCCTATGCATGTACATTTGGCATAATGTCCACTGCACCAAAGGCTGTGCAGAAATAGTGGTTTAATTATAATAGGTCACCACACCTTTTGGCAGCACTAACTGTAAATGACCTTTGTGTTTTCAGTGCACTGAAATGAGTTCCCTGATATGCGTTTATTTTTTATTGCAATGATATTTTCCCACTGATAGAAACAGACTGAGACAACATGGATATAGCCTGCTCTATTCTGGTTGGATGAGAAAATGCCAAAGCTAAGTCATCCCCAGTCTTCATAGCAATTAAGCCTGGCACAGATGCAGTAACATTATTTTCTTGCTGTTGGGACTAATCCTGGTGGTATTGATGTGAATGTTTCTCATTTCAGTATTTTGTACTTGATAATCTTCTCAGAAGATAACATACAGGCATTGATATATATTTTTTTTTCAGCAGTTTCCTAAACCAGGCACATGTTAAAAAATATCAATAGATATAGAAGTCTCAGGACATTCAGGATAGTACTGAGAGTCAGAGATGAGCATGAAAGAGCCTGTGGATGAGAAGTGGGAATGACGTGTACTGTATCATTTTCATCTGTTTGACGGAAGTCACAGGGATAAAATCACAAACTTTTGTAATGCCCTTGAGAACACAGGGGCTCCATAGTGCATTGTGAGCACCTGGGAGCACAAAAATGCAGCAAGAAAATTTCTTGTCCCATTTTATTTGAAGAAGTTTTTAACAGTTGCGGGTTTTTTGGGTTTTTTTTTGTTCCCACTCCACAAAAAAACTAACCCAAAACATCTTTTCCCTCCAAAATAACCATGAGTCTGAAAGGCAGAGAACTCACCTGGGATACATAAGTAAGAAATGCCAGTGCTGGAATAGCTTATTATCAAGGCTCTTGCCTTGGCAAGAAACAGATAATTTTCTGGAACTAGAATCTCTCTCCAAGAGCTGAGGCAATTTATCATATCATCTCCCTTTCTGCAGATTTTGTGTGTTTTAGTATCAACAAAGTTTCTACCTTGGCTTGTTTGGCTGTAATGAAAAGACACTGGAGCACTGACATCAGGGAGTTTGCATTGCTTGTGTCTGCTGTGAACTCAGCACTAGCTGGGAGATTTCTGTAAGGTCCTTCACAATTTAGAATTCCATTTACTTTTCATCCACAAAAATTAGCAAGTTTGAAGTTCTAGCTGCTGGATGGGTTTACGGATTTGACTTTATTTGACAGCCTGTTTTATAAATGTTGTAGTGACATTTAGGAGACTTATTTTGGCCTCTGAGGGATTAAACAAGATCAGGCCTGCCAGGCCTCTAGAGAAACCCATGTGGCAATAAGAAGTGCAGATTCAGCAAACCTCTGTCCTTTCTGTAGCCCTAGTTCTGCAAAATAAGTGTATATACGAGCACTTCAAACTAATTGTGGCTACTGAATGACAAAGATTATAGATATATTTGAGAGTTTAGGATCATAATTGCTGTGGATTTGAGAAAAAAAGTATAAGTGACTTCGAGGAAAAAGCTTAATACCTTGCCATTATACTATTAAAGCAGACAATTGCAGTATTTTGCAAAAGAACAAGAAAGCTGTATTTTCACAGGATTACAAAACCCCAACTTCTGAAAGGAATTTTTGTGCTTATTTTCTTGCTTTTAATCCTAGACTATGGCAGAGTGGCAAGGACTCCTTGTCTACAGATGTTACTAATTATCATAATTTACATGAAAGATGTACAGACAAATTGGTAATGAGCAGTAGGTAGGTTAAAAGTGTAATGACAGCTCCATTTTTCTAATAAACATTTCTGATTTGACACTACTCCATCAATAAAAAAATTATTAGCACCTGATAAGAGACCTGATATTGCAATATACCAGTATGAATGACATTCATTCTCTGCTTGTTGTGCCTGTTCATGGACTGAGCGGTCCATGAATGCTGGTGCCTGTTACTGCCAAAGCCAAATAAGATAACTACTTTGCAATTTCATAAGCTGTTCTGATGAGGATTCTGGGATTCAGGAGCACCTCACCTATTCCTCCAGTGTAGGGTTTAAACTCTAGTGAATTTTAAGGCCAGAAGAATGAGTTTCAAAGAGCACACCTACTTCTCCCTTCAGGTCTCAACATCATTTTGCTAATCTAATTAATATCCATGATAATTTAAACAATACATTGACTCAACTGCTCTTGAGGCCCCATGGCACCTAGTTAAGTTACTTTCAAACACTGCTGTAAATCAAAAGAGAAAGTCTAAGGTTGCTGTGTTTGCTATATGTTTCAGTTTGGGACCCTGATTGCTTTACCAACTGCTCATTGATGTTGTTTTCATAACTTGCTAAGGAATACTTCATTTCTTGCTCCAAGAATTTAATTTGTATCCCCACCTGACATGCAAGGTAGCCTTTAGTTTGAAAATAATATGCTTAAATTTTAAAAACAAAAAACAATTCAGGAAAAATAATTGCAAAGGACAAAGTGTACAGCAAAGATTTAACATAAGCAGTGGAAAACCATGTATTTCTTTGGTGTTTTGCTTTTAAGGTTTCCTTTCCATCTGGGCACAATTCCCATTCTTACAGGGAGAAATACAGACATATTGTTTGAGAGGAAAGTAAAAACTTGGACAAAATCTTCAAGAATGGTTTCTGCGGAGAGAACAGCCCAGCAAAACAAAGCGATGGATAAATAGTGGAACAAAATGTTACTGGCTTCAACTGGTAGATAGTAACAGAAAAACAGAAGAAGAGAGAGCAGACAGGCCCAGGGCAGGATCAGTCGTCAGGACAGACGTCCGTCACTGACCCAGCTGGGACAGCTCCTCTGCTCTGGGCTGGGGTGGTTCCCTCTGGGAATCAGAGACAGAGCAGCATGTGGATCACTAACATGGAGTTTCAGGCAGGTCGGGGTTGTGATGCAGACTGTATTCAAATAAATAATACCTTTTCTTGTGTCTGGGAAGAATCAGCTCCCAGCTGTGCAAATTTTGTCACAATGCAATTCCTAAACCAATGTTAAAAATGCCAGTGAAAAACAACTGTCATGCACAGTAGAAATTTCAATTTCCCAGCTAGAAGACCCTTAATATCTTATACCACTGTTTAAATAGTTCTTGCTGTCTTATGTTTGTTCTGCCTTTCATATAATACTGTGTATATAATTCTGTTATATATGAAGAAAACCCAATAGTATAACTAGGGGTCAATGCAAGGTGAAAATATTGATAAGATTTGCTTAAGTCTTCTATTCAAAGAGTGTCTTTTTCTTGGATAGTTTTCACTTATTTATAGACAAGACTGTTAGAGCTGACAAAATTTAAGGAGATTATGAAACCAAGGGATTTGATATGAACCAGTGAGTTTAGACACAAAGAAGCTAAATTTTCTTGCACTAAAAAAATGCTGCATAAGAAGAACTAAGTCTGGCAGTGAAATTGAATATATTTATATTTAATATTTGGTCACCCCCTTGTTTTTTTTCCACAATATTTTTCAAATGTCAATACCTATAAAATACAGCCTCTGTATCTGATATCCTTTGTGCAAATATCTTATTTTAAAATACCTTTCTGAGACCCTTTCACTTCAGGCAAGTAATCTTAAGCTCTGTCACTTTTCTGTGTGCTTGTTTGCATTTATAAAATTTCCCTAAATGCTCCTATAGTCTTCGGTGATTTTTTTTTTTTCACTACTTCTGGTTTTGTAGTATATATTTGGCAATAACCCCTATATATGTGCTTTCATGCTTGCACATACTGTCCCATCATCCCTACTGGGAGTTGTATACAGGTTTTGCAGGGTGAACACATTATTTATGTCTATATTAATTAATAATCTTTTTCATGAATGGATCACATACTACAGTTATTATTTGTGACCTAAATTGAGGTTTTAGCCAATATTTTATATGGTCAGATATTTCAGACATGAAATAGATTTTACTTTAAAGATCCACAAATCATTCTTGAATTTAGAATCTTGAGGACAACATAGGACTCAGAAATAACGTGAATCTGAGTTTGAGATGACTCAGAGAAGGTTCTGCTGCTGTAGAATCATAGAATCATGAAAGCTGAAAAAGCCTCAAAGATTTTTGAATCCAAGCATTATGTTCTGAATTTGAAAAGCATCTGACACCATGTGAGTGTAATTCTGATCTTGATTGGAGGATGTACTGTAACACATTTTTATTTTTGTCCTCAGTGTGTAAATGGATTTTCCTAAGTGTAAAATAAGTATATATATATTATATATATATGTGTGTGTGTGTGTGTGTGTGTGTGTGTCAATTATTGAACTAGTCAAGTTTAACTTGACTGCCTTGAGTTTCTTTGTTATTTAAGCATACATATTTTATAATTTTTGGGCATATGTGTTCTATATGTCTAGTTACTAATTTCTAATTTTCATGGAGTCTTATCGAATTTTAAATATACATCAGATGTAATTTTTTTAACCTTCTATGTCCAAAAAAATTATAATCTATTGGATAACATGTGGGTTTTAACAGGACCAAGAAGAACTAAGAATGGGGTGTTAGAACTGCAGTGAGGATGGCCCAGTGCCACCCAGGGGGATTGTCAAAAAGATGACATTTCAGCATATCCTCCATTTCCAAAAATCTCCATAAAACTTTCCATGGCCAGCTGTAACTGTAAGCCTATCATAGATACAGCTGTGGAATGAGTGAGATTTACCACTGCCTCCTTCTCTTAACCTGCAGGAGATTTCTACTCGCAGTCTAACTAGCTCACCCTGTTTTGCTACAAAGCAGCTCTCAGTTACTGGTAGGACTGTGGGATGAGAGGGTTGCACTGGCTGCTCTTCCCAAAAAGCCTCTGGGAGCTGGAGGGGCTGTGGCAGAGCTCTGGCAGAGTGACCTGCAGGCTGCTGGACTCCCACAAGCTGCCCTCCTCCAAGAGCTCCGATGGAAAACCACAGCTCAGTCCTTTGGGCTCATAACTAGATACAGCCAGCCTGAGAGAGTTAAAGACAGGATGGAAAAGTGTCGCTCTATTGGGAATGGCGAGAAGAACGACAGACTCTCTTGTGAGTTGAACAGGAGAGTTCTTTCCCTCTTTTTTGGTTTATTATTATTTTGGTTTATTACGTGAAAGTACAGAAAAGTAAAACTCTTATTGGTTAGTAAACTAACATCATTAGTTAGTAAACTATCACCATCATTGGTCAGTGGGGTTCACCACCCCCCGACCTTCTCTTACAAGAAAACAAGGAACAGACAAACAGCACCTGCAAGGCTGTCTTCTATCTCTGAGGATTGTTTTAATCCCTCTTTATGATTTCCCAGGCCACTTTCTCAGGCGAGACTGAGAAAGTTATGTGGCCTGCTATTCCACAGGCACTGTGCTCCCTGCTTCATAGTTAGCATCCATAGAAAAGGGCAGCCAAACCGTCAGGATAAGCACATCAAACCTCTGTCCTGACTACTGGCTCTGGAATAATACCTCACCTGAAATACATACTCCCAAGTCTCTCCTCCGGTTTCTGGAAGTGATGGTTATTTCAGAAGAACTTGGTAAATGTCAATGTGCATAAAATATGGGGCAGATCAAATAAAGGTATTTCAGTATTAAAAGCCATTAATTTTGCGCAACATACATTTGAATTATAATATTATTAAATTCCATTAAGCTAAAATGATATATTTAACTCAGACTTCAGAGTGCTAATTTCACAGTTCCCTCCAAGCTGTTCCTGCAAAGGTGTTAGGGGTAATTAACTGCCATTTTCTCAGTAATTCAGAATCTGCAATCAATCAAAATGCAAGGCCTGTGTGATTGTAGAAAACAGTAACACTTACTTTATTATGTAGTACATTCTCATTCTGGTTGTTTTATGATGGGATCAGCTACACTTTTCCCCCAGAATTTATTATGCTTACCCTTCAGCCAATTAGTTTTCCTCACTTTACTTTAACCTAAAGCCTGGTGAGTTTGTTATATATATATATATGTAAGTTTACCTGTCAGTTATATTGGTCATAGACCAGCAGGACTGCATGTGTTTAAACAATTAGAAACCCAGTATTGTCCAGAAAAATGGCAACTTTGCTTTCTTAAAATGTATGAAAGGGAAAAGGAGAGCAATGAGAGGGCAATTTCCCTGTAGCTACAAGTGCCTGGAGTGGAGGGGTGCTCAGAGCCACCAGGCACAGCAAGCTGTGGAGCCCTGGTCTCCAGTTGCTGGCTGTGGGACCTGGAGAGGCCGTGCTCCCAGACCTCGCATGCGCTGCAAAATCAGTTGCAAAATCATCGTTATCACCAAGGCATTGTGATAATGACGAAGCAGAGATATTTGATCTCCGTATTCAAAATCAAGCACAGAGGTAGGATTTCCACTGAAGGTCTCATTTACTTTTGGAACTCAGTCCTGGTGCTTTGGCACATGTTGACTTTACAGCTAGTCTCACAGGGAAGGATATTTTAAAATTATAGCCAGTTAAGTGGGTAGCTTGCTGAATGTTACTGGTGTGGATAACAGTAGCAGGCCTCCATGATGCCCTGATGGGAAAGTTTAATTGACTTTGTCCATTTTTGTTTCCTAGCCATTTAAACTTGCATCTGGAAATCCTTCTCTAATTTCACAGCTGCGGTGTTGAAACATATGGGGTTGCAGTGGAGTTTGATCAGTATTTTAAAAAAAATATAGAAACTCTGAAGCAAGCCAAATTTTACAAGAAATTTACCAATGTAAATTTACATAAGAGGGACAATACTGAAAGACTCCTGCTGTTCCTGAGAGTGTGGGTAGAAATTAATGTCCCAGAGTGATAATGCTGACTGCACATTGTGAGTATTGTTCAACCACAGCATTACAAACACCTTGACTAGGGCATTATTTAACATAAATACAATTTTTAAATCTTGCTACCGTATTTTACTAACTCCTGGGTGACTATGAGCCCAGCACTTAAAAGCAGCTCTCAGGTGGAGCCTGTGCTCTTATTCTGTCATTGCAACAGGGTGTTCCCTGTGTGAATGAATTCAGAAGTCCTTATCTAGGCAGGACTGGCCATTGTGTCTGGTTTCTCAAGGGCAGGTCAGCACATTTGGCAGATCTACAGAGAGGTCCTTTATGGTTTATCTCTACTATACTGGTGCTGGTGCTGCCCTCTACTGAGGGCAGAGACCACTCGGCTAAAGGATGGGCTTTGTCTGACTCTCACCACTATTATTTTCCCTTATTGATCTTAGTGGACAAAAAGACATTTTTTGATGGGGTCACAGTCTAGATCAAGAGCATGACACAGTGTACTGACAGGTGAGAGACCCAATATGTCTACAATATGTCTGCAGGTTCTGCATACAAAGGAGTTGTCCCAAAAGCTAATGCCAAAGAACATGGAGACAGAAGATACTCTGTTTGTAGGTTGCATCACTAAATGTGGTCCCATTGGGATACACAAAAAACCCTGAGAGGATCAAAACAAACCCCCTGACTTGAAACAACTGTTGTTTTAAATGTGCACTATATTATTTTTTGACTTAGGTACTCTATTTGGATCTGAATAATCCTAATGACCTCACAAAGTATCTGAGAGCACAGAATTTGGAAAGATAAATTGAATATTTATTTCCTAGAAAGCTTAAAGAGACATATTGAAAGAAGTGACACAAAATTGAGATTTTACAGTGTTCTAGTAACATGTTAATCAAATATGGGAAATACCAGTATTATCCTTGTGATGGTTGCAGTGATATAGTCAAAAAATGACAAGTGGTATTTCAGTCTATCTGACATAGCACCCCAGAGCCTCTTCTCGTTGCTTTTTTCCCTTGAAAAAACTGTGCCAACATATATTTCTTTTCCTTGGTTCCAGAAATATAAAATTATATAGAAAGAGGTGAATAGAGGTCTAATATATCCTTTAGGATGAAAGAGAAACACATAGGGAAGAGGAGTAATAAGGAAATTTTGAGACAATGATGTTAGGAACAGATGTTGCTGTTTATTTTTATTTCTCTCTCCTCCTCCCTATGATTACAATAAATTGTCTCTTTTGCAGTGATTAAGGAAGACGGGGATTATACCAAGGTTAGACAGAAGCATCAGATAAAACTGACTATAACCCCACTTAAATCCTCTATTCAACATTACTCCAAGGTGGAATTAAAGCTACTATGTAATCTGGTACTTAAGTGAGTGAAGATATCAGAGCAGTGTACTGTCTTTAGACACACATCAGGAAAAAATGAAGAGTTTTCTATCTGGTGTTTGAATTCTGGTATGAATGAACTGTATCATCCCATAACTGCCTATTCCATGTTGGTTAAAACGTGAGAAATAGGAAAGGCAAGTAAGAATTCAGAGATGTCAAAAGCAGAGGTCATGACAAAAAACATGGCATTTATATTGTTGAAGAGAAGGTTAGTTTGTCTGAACCATTCATAACTCTTTAAGAGTAATACCAAAGAAACAATTTAGTTAGCTATATTTTTCACTGCTCATCCTGTTTGCCTGTTTTTTTTCATATTTGAACTTTGAAAATCAAACCAGACATTTTTACAGCACACTTTTAGCCCTTTGCTCCAAGTGTGTTTGCAATGTTCCAGAGTTTAGAAAAAGACCCCAACACACTGCTCCTTGCAACAAACCCCTTAAGAATTCTAGGCTAAATAGAAGTATTGCTAATCATATTCATGTTATCTTCTAATATAAACATAGAGATGAAGTAGATAGCAAAAAGTAAAAAATACTAGGAACAAACCTCTGTGTTAACATGAATATGACAAATGGTTTTCAATCTTCAGTAACATTAACTTCTATGATAAATACATGGGCTCATTTAGAGTTTCTACTTTGAAAACCTGCTGTGTTAGAATCCAAATATATTTTGGTTTTGTTTGGGGGGATTTATCTTCTTTTTAATTTTCTTTTTCTTTATTGTCAGACAAGTCTTGTTATTTATCTGTCCTCCAGAGGAAAAAAACATGAAGATTCAGCAAGGTGTAACTGAGAGGAGACATTCAGATTTTGGAAAGCCAACAAGGTCTTAAAAAAATTTAACTTAACCCAAAATTATTGGAGCATCTCCACCTAGCCTGAATCACTTGGAAAAACTTAAACAGGGCCAAAATGTGTGTGAATTGTCATGAACCATGCAAATACATATTTTAACAGGGATTGCTAAGTTTCCTTTTAATTTATGAACTATTACTTCTCACAAAACCATAAGACAAATGGCTTTTTACTTTCTCCTCCCATAAAACCATACAAAGCTTTTTGCCAGGCTAGTAACCATTAGCAAAAATGTTAATGTTAACTTTGTATTGTAGGAATCTATCTCCTGGGATGTAGATACAGTAGCATGATTTAAAGCTTCACCATAGTAAGAGTCTTTAAGTTTCTGCACATGCTGCAATTTTAATAGAATGTGTACATTCTTTCTGCACTCAAATGTTTTTTTGTATTATACTTTGTTCTATTAAAAAATGACACATATGAAACTGTACTTAGAATCCTAAATAAGATATGAGCACTTCATTAAATAATTCTCATACTCTAAGGAATGATTTCCTTTAAAATGGTTCAAGCTGAAACTTGGCACACAAAGTTCTAATTGGGGAAAGGCTGGGATGCAGAATGATTTTACGAAGTTTCATATAAATCAGTCCTGTCATTTTTAAATTATTTTTACAGAAGAGCACGGCACCCGTTTTAGTACCATTTCTTGTTCTTGTAATATTTGCCAAGTCTTAAATAGAAATATGTTATTTTTCTGGGTTGTTTTCACAGTATTTTCTTGTCAGTTTAAATCATTTCACCTTAAATAGAAAGTTTACCAAGTCAAAAATCCTGCTTAGACTTGCTTTTCTTCTCTCAGAGCATGTGTAGTGATGAATGTTTCAAACTAATTTAGTGATGTCAAAAGTGCCAAGCTGTCTGACGTAGAAGCTAAAATAGTGTGTTTGTGCTGAGAATATTTTATTTTATTTTATTTTATTTTATTTTATTTTATTTTATTTTATTTTATTTTATTTTATTTTATTTTATTTTATTTTATTTTATTTTATTTTATTTTATTTTATTTTATTTTATTTTAATTTTATTTTATTTTATTTTTAATTTATTTTATTTTCTTTTTAAAATTGCAGTTGGAGGCCTCTCCAGTGTTGTGCACCACAAAGGCCTGTAACTTTGCCAGATGTGGGAGCTGGTGACAGGGATGAGGCTGGTAATGGAAACATGCTGGCTTATCTGTGCAGCATAAAAGATGACCTGGCACACAGCACTGTATTTTAAGTACATCTAGGATACTACTCTACCTCTCATCAGATTATCCAAAATTTTGCTGAAAGCAAAGGGAAACACACCGGAGTAAAAGAATGTTTAATAGAGCCTCATTGCCAATTTACAGCAAAAATATCAACTTAATTCCCCATGATTAAACACAGGGAGAGCTACTGTTGAGACCTCTTAGCTAGAAACTGTCCCCTGTTGCTACTCTGCAAATCCATTTATTCAGTTATTTTCACAAAGGCAAAATAGTAGGATATGAATTTTCTTCAGGTAAGGATAGCAACTTTTGTTGGTTTCTTGCCAGTTCAGTAAAGACAATAAACCTTACTTCACTTATCTCCTCATGATTTATTTTTCCTTCTTTAGGTTAAGAAGGCATTAATCCATGTGTTCTAAATATCTACATCCAAAAGGACTAGCAATAGACAGATTTCCACAGGTATGTTTAAGACAAAGGATGGACCTAATTCTTCGACTGGGCTTTTATTAATTTTAACTGTAGCTTGTTATTGTTTTTCATTATAAACAGCACAGTACAGAAAGAGTGGGCTGTTCCATTCCTGGGGTAAGTACCTACATTCTCAGTAACAACCACTACAATTATGTGAATTAGAAAATACGTGCCAATATACCTTAAGACTGCTGTTTTTATTTTTCATTAAATGTATATTCTCTTGCCAGGAGCATTTTCTTGGTAAAAATAATTCAAATCCTTTTGGTTTGGTTGGGTTTTTTTTATTATTTTTGTAGATTTAATATCTGCTACACTCTGTACAATGTCACTGTGTTAGTACAGGAATATGGCTATAACATTCTTGCATGTGAAACTGTACATCAAGCACATTTTAACAGATTTATGTCATCAACCCCTACACAGTATTAATCATTCCTGAAGGTAATTTTTAGCTACCAAAGTAAGAGCCTTCGTAAAATTTCCAAGGCAGCTTTCAAGCCAGGCCAGTTGCAAGTTTTCACGTGCTGGGGAACTAAAAAAAAAAAAAAAAAAAGAGGAATTCACAGTTTCTTGGCAAAGTGTCCATAAAGATCTGTGATGGGAGACTAACCATTCATTAGCATCCATGCAAGCTGTCTCTGTTATGAAAACCAGGGCACATTTAAAGGAAAAATAAACAGATTTATCAGTCTGATTGCAATTTTATGAAATAAAATATTAAAAGGCTTCCCCTGTCTGTTTCAGACACTGACAAGATAAACTAGACATGGCTAGGGTGGAATGTGTCACTTCTGTCAGGTGCTATGGTAAGTATGAAAAGCCAGGTATGCTTCACACATGGATTCCAAATAAATTTCAGACAAGGTTTATGTTTCTTTATTTTGTTTTCCATGTTTCATCATTGCTGAAGCCAATCAAAGACACAAGATTTGGGGATGTTTATTACCACACCAAATGGCTGATGCCTGTAAGTATGGAAAACCACATCAAACTGTTGGGTTTATGTAAGACCATGCTGATATTTAGCAAAAAAAAAAAAATATTTCAATTATAATTGCTTGAGAGTTACTCTGTTTGCTCTACATTTTGGAGAATTTGCTATCAGGGCAATGCTGGTTTTCAGGGTCAAATTCTATTACAAAGGCTGTGCAGGGATGAGAGGCAGCCTAGAGAACAATCATACACTAGCATTTTACTAGCATGTGGGTACCAAATATCTGCTGTGGAGTAAATTCAAGAGCTGATTAAAGCTCACAATGTCATTACATTAGGTTTAGGATGATTTTTATCATAGTGAAACCTTGCAGATATTGTTATTTATATGTTCTTTAGAAATGGAAATGTTACATGTAAGGATGTGTGTAATGGAATCCTTTTTCTCCTACTTCCTCTCCTACATTTTGCTTCCAGAAGCCCTTTTGATTGAAAGAGACAAAAAAAATCACATTAAATAGAACTTCTGATACTGGAGTGCCTTCCTAAATGGTACACATGGGCAAACCAGAGGCTGATGTAAGAGATAGATCACATATGATCCCCTATTTGCAACAACGGTTTGCATCCCACAAATGTTAAGCTTCCTTTATTAACTCATTACTAATTTAAGTCCTTGTCATACCTAGAAGGTATGCAGATAATCATAACTTATGTTTTTTAGTTCTGAAGAAAGACAGAAAATGAGAATTTAAAAAAAAAAAAATAAAAAAAGTAAAGCGTGATAGAAATCCAGGAACAAACCTCAAAATATTTAGGGGGGAGTGCAGTTAAAATTGAAAGCTGATACAAGAAAGATGTAGGTGATCAAGCTGTAAGGCAAAAATATTAAAGGTGAAAAAGTTTGCTGTGATTTGTTTTCTGCCTCCATCTCTTTGTACTCTGTTTACTTGTCCCATGCTCCTCTGAGGTAATTCATGCAACTGAGCTCTTGAGTTTTTGCCTCACTTTAAAAAAAGCCCAGAATCAATATTTTTGCTTTGATGTGCTGGCTATCCTGACTCCAGGAGTGGCAGGAGTCCCAGTAAGCTTGTCCTGGTGCTCAGGCTGCCTTAGAGACAGGACATGAGCTGCACAGGAGCTTGCTGCAGGCTCTAGATTCAGTCACCATCACTGACACCCACTCTGTTTGATCTATGCTGACATCAAATACGGATTATTTCCATTGTTTAATCCTTCCTTCATAGCAGCCAGGGTTAAATGAAGATGCAGTGCTCAGTAGGTTTTATGGCATGAGGCAAAAATGACTGGCTTGATCCTGGAGAGTCAAAATAACACCCAATGAAATATGAATGAAAAACTAAGACCAGAACACAGCAGGGCGGGGAAAGGAGGAATGATGTTCTGGTTCAGGACAGATCCCTGGGGATGGGAAAGCTGTGTGATACATGATGTTGAGAAATCAAACAAAAATCAAACAAAAATAGCTTCCTTTGCATTCAGTACATCCATGCATTTAGAAAGTTATTCTGAGATAAAGCTGAGCATCAGAAATGCTCAGAGTAGCACTTGGTGGCACAGATAGAAAAAATTTTGCATCTTTTTTCTAATGCAAACCTGAAGTGTACATTGTTTTGTGGGAAAAAGAGTTCCCTTTACAAAGTCCAGCTTGCTTCAAAATTAAGCACTTCAGCAAAAGAAAAGTAATATGCCATCTGTTACTATGTAGGAATAAAGAATGTCATGTTTCACCAGAACAGCAATAGCCACTGCAGAGATTTTTGTGCTGAGCTTATTATTAACAGATTGCTAATGCTGTTAAAAATTAATAAAGGGGAATAGAGATATTTTCTAGTACTCAGGAGAAAGAAAAGACTTGATTTCATCCTGCTACCCAGCCAACATCTTCAAATAGAGAACCATAACAGAGTGAACTTCTAATGTCTCCTCTGCCCACAATAAAACATACCTTCCCTGTCATGGAGCAGTTGACTGTGTTGGTACTTTATAATGAAGATCATGGCCATTTCTCCCTATTTGCTGGATCCTCAGGTACAAAATCTTAGTTTTGACGTCAGGACTTGCTATTTATCTTCTTGTGTTGTTAGACAGCATCATTGTTATTCGTATATAACCAGTTAAATGGATTGGAGAATGAAAAAAAAAGGTTTATTTCTGTAAGTAATGTTATTAGTTATGAAAAGAAAAAGGAAAAGCAAAATATTGGTAGATTTAAACTATAAACAGAGAAAATTAAAATGGTTTATCTTAAGAAAAAGTTGGCACTTAGAACTAGGGAAAAAACTGGAATATTTAAGAGACCTTTTCTCAGTTATGCACACTGATAAAAAACCCTTTAAGCCTATAAAGAAGAAATTAAAATAAGATGGATTCCATGAGCTTTATTTCCAGCTCTGGTCACTGACTGAACACCTTATGCCTATTTTCTATTATTAAAAGGTCTGTTAAGGAGACAGTAACAATGAGATTAAAGATTAGAGGCAATCTGATGCCCATAGATAAAAATAAATAATAAAAATGTACCTTCTGGGATCATGCAGTTGATTTCAGCAACTCCACTACTCTGTGGCAAAAATCCTATTGACTTGATCAAGGCTAGACTTTCAACCTTGGCTTTTCAAAGAGAGAAATTATTTTAAACATAGGCATTGTGCCAAGTGCACATTAAATATAGATGGGGATTGCCATTTAACTTCTGCTTCAGCTGCAGAAACCAGGCATTTGTGATTCAAAAAGTAAAGGAAATTTGAAACTGTTTGAAGATTGGAAGGAGTAGGATTTATTTGCTGGGGTAATATTGAGAAAAATGGTGACAAAAAGAGCACGTAGTTTATGGGACCCAAGCTGAGATTTGGGGATTCTGTTTACTCCTGAAGCGCAGACAATCCAATAAACAGAAAGCTGAGAAACTATTCTAGGAGAAAACCATTATCCTAATACAATGATCAGTTAAAATATACTGTGCTCTAGGCAGCAAATTTAAAATTGGATAATAGGAAAAAAAACCCAAAACCAAAACATTATCAAATCCATCTTAAGGAAGGTCATTCACTGACCCAAACCTGCATGAAACTCACAAAGGTGGCACAGGGCCCAAGGTATTGTCTCCTTGCTCCCAGGATGCCTGTGCATATGCCTCCCTCTGGCTTGCCCTGAAAATCTGCTTTTGGCTTGGTCTAGGTAAGAACTGTCCTTAAAATTCTCAAAATTCCAAACAGTCATTTTTGCCTTAAGCAACAGTCCATTCCTGTCTCAGGGGTACCTACTATGATTGGAAGATGACGAAATTTCATTTATGTTCTTGAGATGCACATGTTTTGGCTGATATAAAGAAGGCCATCAAAGGGCCAGTTCTTCTCTCTGTTCATGACAGTTTTTTCTTTAAAATTATTCCAGAATTTTAATTAAAGAGGAATGTACTCAGTTGCTGGGTAGCAGCTTCTGACAGCTCCAATCACACTTTGAATGGAGACAGTGCATATGTGTACACCTCCAGCCCTTGCAAAGGAAAGCAGGGGGCTGAGGCTGGGTGGGGGAAGCAGCTCACCCTGACAGTCCTCTGATCCTCCACAGCAGGATCCAGCTGGTGGAGCATGTGGCAGAGCCCCTGGCATAGCCATAAATTACTTCCAGTGTGTATGACTATGATTAGCTGTTTGACTTCTTGTTAAGCAACACTTACAATATCTGTAGGCACACAGTAAGCAGTTTGGAACTGCTGATTGCTCTCTGATTTACGAGGGGTGGTGGAGAAGGATGAAGAGAGACACTCATTTCACTGCAGCTTGGAAATCGGAAGCAAAACGTAACTGAAAAGGAAACTAGACAGGAATTTAGTTGTCACCCCACAATACACACTTCACTCTTTTGGGGCTTGCCTTTTACTTTTTTTTTTTTTTTTTTTTTTCCTTTTTCTTTTTCTAAAGTAATTAATGCACTATCTATCTTACAAGTTTCAGCTAAAAATTAGAGTATCAATGTAGGGAAAGAAACTCTCCAGAGAGCATTTAAATAATATCACATTGTTGACAAAGCAACACCAATACTAGTAAGTGTAAATTCAAAACACAGTTCAGATTCATGAGATTTCCAGACCAAGCTAGGTTAAATGTCTTTGGAAGAAGTTCAGCTCCAGATCTGCATTTTGGACACATGTCCCTTCATAATTTCTCAACTTCTGGACACTTGCTCATCATTTCTTGCTCAAATGATGTTTCCAGATCAACAAACTTATCCTTCCCTGGGATCAGTCATTTCCTTAGTCTTGCCTTTTAGAAAGCAACCCTTTTACTGTCTGTTTTATGACACTAGTAACACTCTGTGCTCCAGCTATGTATTAATCTTCTGAGAATGTTATTTATTTTACAGTATTGGCACAGCAGGAGACTTTCCTCTGCTTTTGACAAGGGCCCCTGGAGACACACCACTAGCACAGTGCCAAAATAATACTGCAGCACATTCAGCCTAAATTAGCATAAAATACTAAGATAACACTATTTCTTTTTCTTCTGATACTGCCAATATTCATACATTTTGTAACAAAGAGCAGACTAAGATGGTAGTTTTACTCTTCTGTATGCCATTAACCATACCCTCCTAACTGTCCTATCTTCAGGCCTTCAACAGAAGTCCTGCTATTCCCCATTTTGGCTTTGCTGCACAGTGCTATGAATCATCCTACATAAACTGCACAGACACACAAAACTAAGAATTTACTCGATTTGTCACTTACATAATGTTTTAGTACTGATCTCACAAGGAGTCTGTAATTTTATATTGAACTAGTGAGAATACTACTCCCCATATATTTGTGTGAGAAATTTTTCTGATTAGAAAACCTGCCAACTTAAGAGGAGAAAGTCTTAGGTTAAAGTTTGTACCTGAGAACAGAAACATTGTCAATTTATCACCACTGGGACTTTTTATGAGAAAACATTTTGAAAACTGTTTTTCAAAATATATTGTTGGTGTTTCAAGACTAAGAGTAAATTAAATAGGTCAGTGGTGAAAGGCACTTCTTGATAAGACCAACAGAGTGAAAGTTTTTAACCATGTGTGGCATCTATCAAAGAGAAGTTCCTGTTTCCTATAGCTTTAATAAGCAGACCTGCACAGACACTGGTCCCATGTTTTCCTTGATAGGCACCTAAACTAATTTTCATATCAGATCCCTGCAGAAAGCAGTATGAATGAAAATATTCCATAGTTTAGGGAACATTTCCATTATATCCCATTAGCTAAATTTATAGTGAATTTAGCTAATGAGATATAACGGAAATGTGCCCTAAACCTAAGTGCCACCTTTAGAGTAATGAATTAGTACTTTTCTTTTTCAGAAAAACTCCTAAATTCTACTCCCCAGTTAAAAAAACAAAAAACAAAAAACAACCAAACTTAAAAAATCACACAATTACTAAAATAAGTCAGTGGATAATTTCACAGCCAGGTCTGTAGCAACCTGAGCAACACCCACATCCACTCTGGAGCTCAGACATAATACAAATTTTATCATATTCTATCACCAATTTTCACACACACTTGGCAAAGTCTTACTAATATTTTTGAGTCCCCACTCACACAAGCCTGACACCCCCTCAAAGACGAATCTCCACAACCATTTCATGAGCAGGGCTCAGTTTTCTTTAAAAATGTCATTCATTACTAGGGGTAAAGAATTTGTGATCCACCTTTTCTGCAAGATTCTAATGGTTACATTACTTATATGTAAAACATATGGATTTATGTTGGGGTGGGAACATCACTCACCACACTGAGGAGGATTAAGACACCTTTTAACCCTCCCAGTGAAGCTCTACAAGAGTACCTTATTAAGAACAAGGCTAAGTGTAATTGAGCACATTACTGTATTTCAGTGCAGTCAGGTGGGTTATGGTGTCAGCCACCAAGACAGTTTCTGCATTTTACTTTGTGACTGACATAGTGCAGAGGGCTTAAAGTGCAGTCTGATGTCACCCTTTTTACAGTAATATATTTCAAATGTGTCTACTAGTGATACTGTCACAGCACAGCAGCCTACTCAAGTTGGTGGTATGCAGAGAAATTACCCCACCTCCAATTTTGCTCTTTAAAAATCTTAATTCCAGGTCTTGATATTTGATACTTGATTAATTCCAGCTATTGATATTTAACATGACTGACACTGAGGTTTTGATGGTTAACAGTGGGTTTATGGGAAAACTAAAATGCTTTGATGAACTCAACACTAACATGGACTTTTCAGCCTCTTTTTCTCTTGTTCTCAAGGGGAATGAACTATTCTGCAACAAACCCAGAAAAAAAGAACATTCATGTGAATGAACACAAAATAATTCCATGTTAAAAAAAACCCCACGCCCCTAAGTGCAGTAAAGACAAGCCCAAGTTGTTTCCTCAGCACCAGAGCTAAAGATTCCTTCCTCCCTTTTCCCTCATGCATAATAAGGTGCAAAGATCTTCCAAGAGCTTTTCCCAGTGCCATGGAGTCCAGAGAGGGGTTTCTAGTCACCACAGCTGAACTTGGGTCATTTTGCTTCAAACAGGGGAAATAACATAATTACTCTCCTCTGCCCCAAAACTAGTGTCCATAAAACTTACAGAAAATAATTATTTAATTTAAATAGACAGGAATCTGCCAACTGGCCATTAACTAAAAATTTACTGAAGACCAAACAAATGCACCTACACATCACAGCATTTGTGTGAGCTTTTATTCACAGCATGGCTGCTTAATTTCTTTTCCTATACAAACAAATTTTGAATGATATATATGAAATGAAAAACTAGTGAAAAACTAGATGAATACCACTATCAAGAGCACTACGAAATATATGAAAATTAGAATATGAACTAAAGCAACATGGTCACAGCAGCTAGGGTAGACACCAAGGTTTTGATGCTGATGTACAGAGCAGGTACAAATACTATTTCTCTTATAGTCTTATTTCAGTTAGCTGAAATACTTCTCATCAAATATCAGTTCACAGAAGTTTTGAGCTCTTTAGGTGACAGATGTGGAGAAAAAGCCCAAAAGAAAAAGCAATACTCCACCATGTGGCACTGCATGAGAAAAGGCAGAACACTTCATCAAGGCAGATTTTTCCATCTTACATTGATTTGTAATACAAAGAGTAAAATCATAGTGGAGCAGAGCAGTTTTTGTGGAATCATATTCTGACAAATTTTAAAAAACAAACAAACAAACAAAAAGTCACCTACCAAATTCAGTCAATTTCATCAGAATATGAATTTGAGAGGAAAGAACCCTTTTGGTTCACTCCCTAACAGTGCAGTTCAGGTATCTAGAATGAAATAGTCCTCTATTTGAAATAACTGTTTGCACATTTAAAATATTTTACATCACACTCCAAAAAATTAGATAAGCAGTTTTATTGGACTGGATATTCAGTGGAGAGGTGAGAAAGGCCTTTAAAGAAAGCATTTCAAATTTCCTTTCATTTTCAGGAAAAATTTTGGGATTTCAAAAACCTCCTTAAACTGATTATTTTTTTCTTTGCACTCTTTATGAAAAAAAATCTAGCTTTTTCTCTTTTTTTTTGTTTGTTTTTGTTTTAAATCCTAGCCAATTTTCTATATATTAATTGAATTTTTTAGAACACTTTCCAAAGTGCTTCAGTGAAAAAACAAAACAAGTCTAAACATAAGTAATTGCAGTAATATTTTTTGCCTGGGAAAAGACATTTGCTAAACTGAATTAATGGTAAGATATAAAGTTATTTGCAACAGCTTGTCCTCACATTCCTCATCATAATATGGCACAACCACAGATTTACAGGATAAATATAAAACAGTAATGAATATGATGATGCTGGGTTCTATTTGGGGATCATTTATGACAATGGTTTTGCAAACCAGACATTGAAATGAGATAGAAATAACCAGAACACAGATGACTCCCAAGCTAATCTGTGAGCATCTGCATATCTTGGTAAGTACTTCAGAAATAATACATGGGTAGAGAAATGGATGTGCAGATGCACTTAAATCTGTAACACATGTCGATTTTTCTCTGCCTCAGAAACGTTAGAACTGTCCATAATACCATTCCTTTGGCCCAGAAAACTTAAGAGTTCAAATTTAACTAATGTCTAGTCATAATGAAAAGATGAATTTTCAAATTATAGCTATGAAACAGGAATTATCCTCTCAGAGAAAACTAGAAAAATATGGGATTTAGTAATAACTAATTTAGACATAAAGCAGGTCATGATCAATTCAGTTTAATGTCAAGAAAATAATATCAAAAGTAGTTATCAACACGTCCCATACATCATCAGTGCAGACTTATTTTTAGTCACAATGTATAAAATTTCTTTGAAAGGCAGAGGTCCTGAACTGCTTTTCTGGGGAGAATGTAGATACACCAGAGGTATGGCAAGCCCATCTTCACAAATCCACAAGCTAACACTGAGAGGCTCCATGAGGAAACCAAGAATACCTATACCATCTGTGCACTTTTCGTTTTGGGGTTTTTCTGGGGGGTTTGTGGCTTTTTTTCCCAGCTGAGAGACAAATGGCTGTCCTTCTAGGAAAATGCTTCATAAAAACTGCTCATCTTTCAGCCTATGTGGAGATGACCAAATCTCTGGAGAAAAAAAATGAACCCTCAAACATATATATATAATAAAATAGCATTATCCTGAAAGAGGGACAGATGTCACTGGTTTGTTATCTATAACAAAAAAGGAGCTGATCCAAAAATTTTATAGTGCTCCAAAACGTCTCATTTTTCCTGATATTAGTGTTCATGTTTACTGACACAGGATAAATTTGCCTTCTCTTAAAAGCTGTCCAGCTTTAAATGTTGATTTGACTGATCCATACAGAACTTTAAAGTCATCCATGTGCTAACACATTTATTGTAATAAAAGCACAGGCTGTGACTTATCACTGGGAACAGTAGCCTGCTCCTTGGAAACAATATTACTCTGGCTTCAGCCAGTTCCCTGAATGACTGGGAGACATTCCATACTAATTTTGACAAAATGCTTTCAATGAAATCTGGCACCATACTTGCACAGCCTGCAATTCCACTGACTGCTGCACTCCAAGTCTCCATCAGAAGCTGCATGTGCTGGGCATGGATGTATCACAATGAGGTCATGCCCACTGATTATGGCTTTGCAGGTAGAACTGAAATATTATTTCTGAATGTGACCTTACCTGCAACTCAAGTCAAAGCATTTTTGAAAAAAATCTGCTTCCTCAGTGTCCAGATTTCACAGACCTAATGTGATCTTCGAAGCAACATGGTACTGACAGACTGGCTCTTACCAGAGCCCCTTAAGCACACATCTCTCCTCACTCAATTTGTGCAGCACAACGAAATCCTGCTCTTGAATGGGACATCATATTTCCAGCATATTAAGAATATTCTTAAAGAAGTTTCCATACACCAAAGGCACCAGTGAAAGAAAATATAAAGGAAAGAGGATCAGGGGAAATAAGGAGCAAGAGAGCGTTGAAGGGCAATATTTATTCCTATCTCTTTAACTGTATTCTTACTAAGTATCATACAGATTTAGAGACCACAGCTTAACCTTCTAACCATATGAAGTACACTAAAATAATCCATAAAATATTAAAAATAATTATCAATTATTATTGATAATTAATATAAATATCAATAAATATTGTATTGATAATGAATCTTGTAGCAAAATTCTTTTCTCTGTTTGTAAGGTTTCTTTGCTACATACAAAAAACTGCTGCAGTATCACTCTCCTTCTGCACAGAAAGTTCATTTCATCTGTTTTTATAAACAGACTTCTCAAATAAATTCTTTTCCAAGTTCAACTGCCTGGTTGTTCTAGCAGCAATGATAGTCGACAGGCGTATCAGTTTGGGAAATGGGAGATCATCTTGTATTCAATCTTATGGAGCAGGGGTCCTTAAAATGGGAAAATTAAAGCTTCTTCCTTCTTTGCCTAGCACAGTTGGCTTCAGGGGAACTTGAAATCATGGCCAGGCTTCAATAGCTTTTACTTGCTTAACATAAGATCAGCTGAGTGGCTTGGGACAATATTTACAACTAAATTTAACCCAATTTAATTATGTGTAAAGTCATGTAGAGAAAAAAACATCAAAAGATGTTTCTGTAAAAAACTAATTTACTGACAGTATTGGAGAAGTGCAAATCTTGATTTTGTCTTATTTTTGTTCACATGAATCCAGACGATACCTTTCCCTTATAAACAAAGCCTACTAGATACTGAAGGCTCTCAGATTTTATTAAATATACAGAATTTCTAAAAGCTAAATAGCAGAATAGAATCAACATTTTGGTAAGAAAAATATAGGCCTTACTAGAATGAAACTATTTCAGTCCTTCCATAGCCAACAGTAATAATCCTGAGAGCATCAGATCACATAACCTCTCCACAGAAAAGGTCTGTACTGTCTGAGGGCTATCTAAGGTTGGGATGCTTCCAGAGGCAAACCGTTTACTCAGAGGCAGATTTGGTTACAGCTCATGTTTTTCCAAAAGGCAGCTAGCTTGCTTAAGGCCTTTAAAAAAAATCCTTTCCCTAGAGCTCATCCGCCGGGCTGTTTGGGCTGAGTATTTAAAGCAGTAGCAAAGTGCCAAGTCAAAAGCAAAGAATTTGTTTCTAAGAGAAGCAAGGAAAAGACAAAGAGCAAAAGTTAACGCTGCAGATTATTGCAAGCTTCAGAGAATACAAAACAATTGCCTTAGAGACAGCTAAAAATACCTTCTTGTAAGACTGCTTGCTCTTCTGCCAAAGGCATGCAAAACACCGAGAAACATTTGCAGAATCAAAATATTTATACTACAAAGTAGCAGTTTGTACTTTAGAAACTCATAGCTAATTAAGTTGGAACTACATTTTTCATAATACAGACAAAAGAATATCAACCACAGCCATAAGTAAAATACTGGTTTCGTTGCAAGCTTAATGTTAAAACAAAACAACAAAAAAAAGTCTAGCATTTTTTTCTTCTCTAGATCACAGTTACCTTGGTATAACTATCAATAGTTACAAGATAAAATATAATTTTACTTTCTAACCTTCTCTTTGCTACAACATGAGTTGTACTAGAATGCACCCTGAAAAAAATAAAAGAACTGTACAAAAAAAAAATGAAGTCACCTGGCCTCACAGGAAGCTTTATAAATGATTGTTCTATATACTCAAAAAACTTGTCTCAACTTAAAATTCAGTATAACTGTTCATTTGTAGTCCAGGGGAACACAGAAAGTTAAAGGTTTATAGAGCTCAAACTTCAGAGAAGCTTTAATGGGAAGTGTCAAGTTCAGCTCTTTTGTTAATTATGAGCATCAGAAAATCTTGCCTTTTTATGGGGAAAAAAACAAAGACAAGTGATTTAAATCATGATCAGAGTGAAAATTCACTTTTGAAAATCCAAGTTTTCTTGCCATATTCAGCAAATGCCAAAACGGTATTTACAGCAACATCAACAGTGCAGCTGTGAGGCTGCCAATATTGCCTCCAACTGTGTAAAACACGTTTTTCTTCCTTCTTTTTTGAAGGCTTTTCTTCACTTTTCCCCTTCCAAAGACACAACATTTAGCAAGAATTCAACATTTGTATCACTGGCGAAACAACTTGTTCAGCAATCATTAATTGCCAGCTCCTACATTTATTTTTAATTGCTCTCTTTTGTTGTAACCCAAGACAGAAAACCAAAAATTGATACAAGTGGGTGCCAGCCAAAATTGTGTGCCAAAAATAAACCTGCTTCTAAGTAAGGCCTAAAACTGAGATTATTGTAGGCTTTCAGAAAAAAACTAATCATCAACAAAACAGTTTGCTGAACTACAGTAAGCAATTCCCAGTAAGAGAATGGTAAAGCAGCAGAAGTGGAAAAAGAGCAAAGTGCTGAAAGCATTTATATTGTCTGTGCTACTTGATTCATTAGCTGCAATTTCAATACTTCCCCAGAATGTCTTCTTCCTTTGCATGCTAATGAAAAGGCAGAACTGTGCAAGACAAACTTTTGGTGCTACAAACTGGTTCTATCAAATGGTGAGGTTTGACTCTGGAGATGTGTATCCCTTCCCTAAAAGGCAAAGTGAGGTACAATGAATATTAAGGAGTAAAAGATGAAATCTTGTGACTCAGTCTTCTGTTCATCTGCAACAGCAACTGCCTCCATCATTCTCTTCACGTTGGCATCATCAAAAAATAAAAAAAACACATCTATTGAAGTGAGCTAATAGCATCAGCATTAATCACTAGAGCAAAATGTTTTATCACCTAGGAATAGAGATGAACAGCAAGTTTCCACATTCATGTTGTTTACTTACAAGGCCTTCAAAGAGATGGTTATGTTCTTCTTTTAACAGGTAAATCAATACCAAACGTCTTCTACCTTGGTGAAAGACTAGACATGTCGCACTACACTTCTCCCCAGAGCTCCTCACAATAGAAGAGTTGTAACCAAAAGCACTGATACTCAAAAAAATTCACCTCTTTTAAGCCTCCAAGGAATTTACATGAACGTCCCAGAAACCCAAAGATAATCCGAATCTATTCTTGTAAAATCAAGACACCGACTGGCAGATGCACTTAGAGTAGCAAACATCACAACTTCCAACTGGCTAACGTGTGGAACTGGAAATCAGACACAGAGGTCATGCATGTGTTCCTGTAATTACATTCCAGTTTTGTGACTTGTTTTCTAGTAAAGAAGCCAGGCAGATATAGCTTCTATTGCATTTCTTGTGTTACTACCTTAAAAGATCCTGCCTTTCAAACTGCTGGTGAACATACGCACACAAACACCATCTGACCTGGCAAAGCAGACTGTGTAGTGAAGAAAAAGAAATACACATTTTGGAAACAGGGTTTTATTGAAACTTATCAAAAACGTCTGAAATCTAATGCAAGAAAAGCATTTCAGACTTTAGTCCCTTTTCCTTTTTGCTTTGGGTTTTTCTGACAGCTGAGATAATTCACTTTCTTCAATTTCATCACAATGCTTTCTTTTCTTTTTCTTTGATTTTTTATGGTCACTTTGGTAACCGCTGGAATCACTGGTAGGCAATACAAGTTCCTGTTCTCCTTGCTTGTCCTTTTTCTTTTTCTTCTTCTTTTTATCATCACATGATCCATTCACAACAACAACACTTTGCTCTTCTTCATTTTCCCTCCCAGGGTTACCCGCCTCATTTAAAGGCTCTTCATTGACATTATCTTCCCCACAGTTATTCAAGCCATTTTCCTGGTGGTCAAACTTTTGAATTTCGTCCCCGTTTGTACTTTCAGTGGCTGTGTTGGATTTTTTGGGCCGCATGCTGTAAAGAAATATACAAAATAAACTGGATTAGAGACATGTTAGGGCACCTCACATAGTGAAATGTCAAAAATTGCTAAAACATGTATTTATACCAAGCAGGTAAACATTTGCTAAAAACAACAACAAATGGAGAACATGATACTCTGTTACAGAGCATCATAATGTTTAATACTCTCAGGATAATTTCTGTTACCTTACTAGCTTCCTTCTTACCACATAATAAATGTTCTCTTTCAAATCTTAGCCTAAATTTCTTCTCTACAGTGCCATACAGACCATTTGGTATTTCCTCTTTTCTTGTGCTTCTTCGTCCTCTAATTCATAATTACACATTGAGTAGTAAAGCTTTTTTGGGTTTTTTTTAAGTCATTCACAAAACCACAGAGCTAGTGACCTGTTCGGTTATATATGAGGCACGCTGCTGATTTTACCAAGCAATTACCCTGCTCTAATTAAAACAAAGGTGATGCCAGAAAAGTTAAAAAAAAAAAAAGAAGAAAAAACCTCTACCAAAAAAACCCCACCAAATCCCTCCCCACCCACCAGCAGGTACCTTGCAACCAAGAGCACTGGGAAAAAATGTCTAAGGAGACAAATATGGAAAGAATGCATTTAAAAACCATGGAGGTTTTTATGTCCCCAGTGGCACTGAAGACAAAATTGCTAACCTGAATTGTAAATTCACGGAAGTCATTCAGAGCATCCTTCCAGATTAAAAAAAAAAAAGAAACAAACAAAAAATGCTATGAATTTGCCAGTAGGACTCATACATTTAATCAAAACCAAAACCATGTTGAAAGAAAATCCTTGCTCAGTAAACGACTGTTTTAAAAGAAAAATGTGAATGAACTCCTCTGAAGACAAGATTTCCTGCAAGGTGCCCTATAAATTTAGAGAGGCCTAAGGAGGAAGTTGACACATTTTCTCATCTTTGAAATTCTCATGTTTCAGCAAGTATTTAAGTCATGTATTTGTATTTATACAATGCACATGCAGGTGTTTGTGTGTAACTGTCAATGTAACCACTTTGTTCAGGAGCCCTGGACTGTTTGCACTTGAAAAGCCTATGCACAAAGCTACTCTTAGAGACATGGATGGGTTATATATGTATTATATGTATTATATATATATAATACATGTATTACATGTATTATATATATATATAGTTACATAGGGATTTGTGTAAAAATAAGAAAGCTGAAAGATTAAGATGTAATTAAAATCACTTAGCTCATAAAAAATATATTAAATCAATTAAAAATGTTCTCTATTAAGGCACCGTACCTGCTTTTAGTGAGTCCTCCTCGAATGAAGAACACCCCAGCTGCATCAGAATCCAAGTGCAACACTTGAAATTTCAGCTCATCCCCTATTTTTAACCCCAGCTCTTGCCACTGTACAATGGACATTTGTTCAGGCTTAGGGATAGATGCATTGAAGCATCCATGTATCAGGCAGCCAATATGACTAGGGGCCACTTTATTAATTACACCCTAAAAAAGAAAAAGAATGTCATGCAAATCTAAAGCAAAAATCAGCCCTTTCAATGCACATCCTTTAAATATTTTGTTTCCTATATGGAACATATTCAGTAAGAGTTTATGTACAAGTTATGAAGTCAGTTTATCTAGCAATCAGTAAATGCTCCTTCACTAAAATCAAAGCTATTCCTGTAAACTCTTCACACAATTCCTCTGAAAATAGAACTGAACTGCAAGAGAAGTCAAAACATGGCCTTTAGCTACAGTGAATACCTAAAGAGAGTAGATAACTCTTTCCTTACACTACAATGATCAACTTTTCTTTGAAGCCATTTTAAGTCTGACTTACTTGCCTAAAATGCTCTTCAAGCTGGCACAGCAGTTTTTAGCAGCTGAAGATAGGGAAGACATATAAAAAGCTTCTAAATACTCTATTCAGTGGGTTTCTGACACACCTGAATATGAAACCATATCCACCTTTGTTTTACCCATAGAGTTAATGACGGACACTGAAAATTTTTCTATTCTCTTCCTAGGAAGATGGCACATTCATCCTCAAACACAACTATCAAGACACCAGCTGTGCTGCAAAAGGTATGGCACAGCAATGAATGTAAGCCAGCTCCCAACCTACTTTACCCACAAGTGCTAAGCAAGGGTTTTGACAAACTTAAAGCTGTTCTGTGGGCCATACGCCTCCTTTAAGGAAAGGCAGGCTCCAACTCCATGTACTGCTCTTGTGCTTGAAGGAACCAAACACTAGAGAGCATCCTCATCATACTTGTCACTATAACAAGTGCACCTGTTTGACAATCATCTGCTCTTCAGAAAGAAGCACGGGTATGATATATGTGGTTGTGATACACTATTAAATACGCAATCCTTGTGATACGATGGTTCAGTAATATAGAATTATATGTAAATTCAGGAAACCTAGGGACGGACAAAACAGCCAGATTACAGTAAAAAGTACCAGTACAAGATACCAATAAATTTCTATTAACTACTCACAAATGAATAAGCTGACATAAACTATGTCTCCAGCTAACCACCTGATGTTGGAGATAAGCCAAGCTTTGACCACTTAATAAAAAAAGCCCGTCCCGTGAGACGCCAAGGCGTTCGCATACCACCAGCTTCTTCCCTTTCTTGGGGCTGAAGATGATGAAGTCCGCCTCGATGTTCAGGTGGATGAATCCCTGGTCGTCGTAGATGTCGCCGAGCTCCCCCACCACTTTGATGTTGTCGTAAGCAACCGGCACACCCTGCAGGCTGGAAGGACAAGGAGGGGGGCACGGTTAGCTGCCAGGCCGAGCCGGCCCCCTCAGCCCGCGGCGGCCCCGCGGCCGCACCTCTCGGAGTAGCGCAGGAGCTCCGCGTCCAGCTGCGCACGGATGCCGGAGCGCTTGCGGCCCAGGAAGCGCGGGGGCAGCGCCACGTGCCGCCGGTGCGGCGCCGCCACCAGGCACGAGTAGCGCCGCGCCACCAGCGCCCGGGCCGCGCCGAAGGACGGGGCGGCGGCGGCGGCGGGCGGCAGCGGCTCCCGCGGCACGGCCATGCAGCCACGGGCCCGCGGCGCGCAGTGATGCCGTCAGCGCCTCCTCACCGCCGGGGCGGGCCCGGCCGCGGCCGTGACGGAGTTCCGTGCGGGGGGAGGGAGGCGGGCGATGTTCGCGCTCCGGAGGTGGGCCGTGCCGCCGAGAGCCGCGTGAGAAATCTTAAACTGTTTCCGAGCGATTTTACGTGTCGGAGTGACAGGGTATTCTGAGCTGGGAGGACCATCGAGTCCGGCTCTTAGGTGAATGGCCTAGGGGCATCGGACCCGCGCCGCGCTCGGAGCAGCCTGGCGGAGCCGCCCCGGGAACCCACACCCAACTCGGGACACGAGATGTGTCACGGAGGCCTTGGAGGTTTAAATGCGGCGTTTGGGGATTCAGGCAAAAGACGCAATGACAAATTACCTTAGCGGTCTTCTCCATATACAGCAATTTTAAGGATATAGAATTGTCTTCGGTTGCTAGACCCCAGTTCCAGTTTGTGCATATGGTGAGAAATAGTTAAATGCATTTAATAACCACAGACTGAGGAGAACAAAAATACATACGAGTCCTCAAAAGGGTTGCTGGTGCACTCAACAGTGCAATTATTTACAAAGTGAGCTGCAGTACTACAAATACAAAGCTTGTCTAGTTCTGAATGATGGAATTTGTGGCTGGTTAGTGAAGACTGTCCAGAAAAGTTACTCGGATTTTTTATCCACACAAAGCAGCGCAGTATGATTTTTCTTTAAACTGATTATACTGAATTCATGCAAAACGTTCAAAAGGTGTTCTCTCATTGATTTAAATCGAATTTATATCAACTAACTTGCTATAGTAAATGTACACGTACAAACTGATTGAATCCACATGGGGAGTTACAAAAAAAAAGAAAAAAGAATTGATGTGTCCGTTTCATTAAAGGTATTAAAATTCTTACTATGCTGTGGAGGGCTCAGAAACACTGTAGTTTTGTGAAAACAAGCCTTATGTCAGATAGCAAAAGTCCTTGAACTTCTTATACATTTAGTGATGCAAAAGCCTTTGAAGCTACTCAAATACTACATCACCAGAAAGTTTTCTCTGACTGAACATACTGTGAAGACAGGACATTGTTAGCTTTCACAAGTAAAACAAATGGTAAAATTTGCAGTACTTTACTGCAAGTAAAGTTGGATTAGTGTGAAAGAACTGACATAAAAATGGCTTTCAGATGTCATACCAAACTCCAAAATTGAAAGAGAAAATGTCTTGAACTACTGTAATCTGTATTCCTATGTGGCTTTAGTCCTCCAAGGTATTTAATGTCTGTTGAAATTAATTTTATGTTATATGGTCTCAGCTTTCTGGAAAAAATATTGTATTTTTTATTTCAACTATTTGGATCATATTTAAACCTTGCAATGTGCTTTCAATCTTGGTTAAAGACCTTAAACAATAACTCCATGCACTTCTATTCCTAAAAGAAATATATGTTTTATTACTCTTATTTATGAGTGGATTTAGTTTGCAGTGAGAACATATAATATACTAAGGGCTGTACTCAGTTTTATCCAGGATAATAAAAACCTACCTTTGCTCCTAAAATAAAAACTAAGAATGAGATGGAAAGGCAATATGAACAAAAATATGGACCTTTTTCTTTCACCCTGTAGTCAGGTTGGCCAAGATAGTGTCAGAAGAACTCTGTCTCTCTGTACCTGCAGCTATCCAAGGTTATCCCCATGGACTCCTGTCACCAGAAAATTCCCTACAGAGACTGAGTCTGTACTTTCTAATTGAATCTCCATTTATCCCTGCTACTGTGCCTGGTTTTCATTGCACAGTGCTCTTGGGACTTCCAGGATTCTGTTCAGGCTAAAGTAATCGGGAGAATGAACTTTAAATGCTAATGGTCATTAAGTCTGTGTGGTAGGCCAGAGATAGGCCAGACATAATTCAAAATAGCCTGTTTGAAATCCTTTAACTGTAAATACCTGGCCTCAGCACCATCTGTTTTTCTCTGCAAGTCCACACCTGTCAGGTCTCGCTGCTTGCTGATGCAGCATGGTCTGTCTGTACCAAAAGCAGTGTTGTCTTGCAGTCTTGAGACTTCAGACCCATGGTATGACTTGGACTCACTACTTCTCTGTAAAAGATGCTCTGATGAAAGAAGGAATCTCAATCCAAATGCCACCTCCTCCAGCCACAGACCAGTTTTTAAAACCATCTAGTCCGTAAGACTTAAACCCTGATATCCCCACATTAATTTCTTAGCTTTTTCTTCCTTAGTTGTATATCTTTTCACTTCTTTGTGTTAGCATTCAGCTTAAAGAGTCTTGTCTCAGCTGACCTTTCAGCAGCACTGCAGTGAGCCTGCGTCCAAAAAGGCATCTAAAATCAATGTTTAGAATCGCACAGCTATTGGTATGTTTGCCAAGTCCCACAGTGGCTGATAAGACTCTTCTGAGCCTGTTTTTCTCTAGAAATCAGGTTGCAAGTAACAATGAGGACCAAACCCAAAAACTGCATTTGCAGTCACTGCTGTTCCTTTTCTTCCTCTTTAATCTGGGTTAGTCTTGTTTTCTCTGTGAAAGGAAAGCCAGATTCCAAAAAGGAGATTCCTTGACAACCACAATTTCAGCAGCTCTCAGCTGTGACTGTATGACCATATGGTCTTTTCTACCCTTTTCTACCCATACAGTCACTGCCATCTTATATCCAGTTTTCTGAATTGACAATGTATTTTGGGTAGAAAGTTCATCCAATTGTTTATTGATGCTCTTTTGTGGCCGGTACAACTTCTTCATTCTGAGGGTGGCAGCCTTAAAATCCTGTAAGTCTTAGCTGTGATGAAATACAGTGCATCTGTATTTCAATTTTAAATCCACTCATGCAGAGTGGACGAATACTGGGAGCAGTGTGCTGGAGTAGGAAATACACTCCCCCTTAGGACTGTGTGCCCAAAGGAATTTGTGCATTTTGAAATTTATTCCATCGCAGGTTCCTTATCCCACCTGTTGTACTCTATAATAAACACAAAAATGAAGAAATGCCTCAGTTGCATAGATTGTAAAAAAATAAAGGTACAAAACTTCTGCTCTGATTTTTTTTCAAATATTTTAGCTGGCTTCTCCTTTTTTCATTTTTAACCCTACAGTATTTCTAATAACATTTCTTCCTGTCATACTTAGAAGGAAGTATCAGTACTCAAACTCTCAGTTTTGTTTTTGAAGTTGGGTGGTAATAGGTCTGCTTCAGTATCTTTGACCCTCATGTCAAATAGAGACTAATCCTAGCATGTTTGGTCATTGAGAACTAAGCGTCCAAATGCCACAGAGAATTGTCAGCTTGTGGTCCTATATATGGATTTCTGTTAGGCTAGTTTTGTGGAATTTATTTTTGGGAGGGTGACCATTCAATTATGTGTAAAATCTGTCAGTGCAAAGGGTTAGCTAAAGTTAGCAACAGTTACAATAGTAAAGGCTAATTTGACTGCAAGTGTGAGAGGAATTAAGTTGTTACTGTCAGGCAAACATTAATTTGAGCAAATACAGGATGAAAATATGAAACTGTCAATGGCCAAAGATGGTAGATACTCCTGACAGTGTATCAGAACTCTCTTTATTTGTACTTACACAAAATGTACCAAATGCTGAAAGTCCACCAGATGGCACACGAAAGCCTTGGTATGGAAAAGTGTCATTGTCCAAGAGACTGAGAGGAACTGCAGGCCTGGCTGAAAATTTAATCTGTGTTACACTATGCAGACTGCTTTGTTTTGTCAGCAATTAGTAGGTCAATCTCTAATAGCTAGGAAATGACTTAGAAAAACATTAAGGAAAAAAATATGCGATAAGACAGCAATTATGTTAATTTCTTTCAGCTAATAATTTGTCTTGATTTGTAGTGACATACATGATGTAAGTGGTTGGAGTGAGTCCAGAGGAGGGTTACAAGGATGATCAGAGGGCTGGAGCATCTCTCTGTGAAGACAGCCTGAGAGAGTTGGGGTTGTTCAGGCTGTAAAAGACTCCAAGGAGACCTTACAGCACCTTCCAGTACCTAAAGGGGACCTACAAGAGAGCTAAAGAGGGAGTTTTAACAAGGGCCTGCAGTGGTGGGGCAAAGGAGGAATGGCTTCAAACCAAAAAGAGGTGATCTTAGATTAGATATGAGGAAGAAGTTATTCCTTGTTAGGATGATGAGGAACTGAAACATGGTGCCCACAAAAGTTGTGAATGTCCCTTCCCTGGAAGTGTTCAAGGCCAGATTGGATGGGACTTGGAGCCAATGGAAGGAATCCCTCCCCACAGCAGGAGGAGTTGGAACTAGATAGTGTTTCAGGTCTCTTCCATCCAAACAATTCTATGACGCTGTTCTTGGGATGGACGTCTTTGAGCAGTTGGGGATTGACTAGATTTGTCATTGGTCCTTGATTCTCTAAGTAGGTTTTTGTCCACTGGAAAATTGCTGACGATCACTCTTGTGGAGATAAAATACTTTGTCTAAAAATATATTACTGAAAGACCTGTGTTCAAGTAGCTCCCTGGCCTTATATCTGTAGAAATAAGGAACCTGATGTAGGATGCCTGGTGCTGACTGTGGTGCCCCTCTCCAGCTCTACTGGTGCTTGAAGGCATGGTTTCAATAGCAGAGACATTGTGACCTGTGGAAGTCTGGCTGCTGGTCTAATGCTGAAACTCTCCTGTGTATTTCCAGCCAGTGAGAGAGGTGTGTTCAGATAGTGGGTTAAATATTATGATAACGTGACTTTTCTCATAGAAACAAGAGGTGATGTTGCCACAGAAACAAGGGAGAAGAGCAGCCTGTGCCACTGTAAGAACAGTAAGGCTTTTCTACAGCACTCTGAATGCTTCTGATGAGTGATGCTAATGAATGAGATGGATGCTCAGGTTGTAAATGGGGTAAATGAGGTGTCTTTTGACAATCTGTCTGTGCTGTTTTGCAGTTTATGCTCTTAGAAACTTCTAGCAACCTTTTACTCTGGTGTTTTTAAAATTGTCAAGAAAGATGAGAATTAAGGATCCACAGGGGATTGCCTCCAGAAAAGTCTGCTGCTATTCATTCTAAGAGTAGAAAATGTCTTTTTGTCATCCTGTTTTATGACTCCTATACTTCTTCCAGATACTGCAAAAGACAAAATATTCTTCTGGTTCTACTAGTAGTAGCCTGCTCTGTCTTTTCAGTGCTCCTCATATCCTGAGCCCTGTTACAAAAAGAATAGTGAAGACATTTATAAGTCTTCACAATTATACTTTATATCACAATTTCTGCTTTAATCCTTTCTTGCAGTGTTATTCCTTTTTTTTCTTTTTTTTCTGCTGGAAAACTGTTAATCCCTCTGGCCTGGAAAACAGCTCCCAGATCTGAGGAGTTTGCCATTCAGGAGAGGTCCAAAGTAATCATCCATTTGAAAGAAAGATAGCTGATTATATCTCCTAGGCTACTTGCAAGCCCCTGTTCTGCGATCTGATTTTTTACAAGTGAATTTCACGAGGATTGACCTTTGAGAAGTATTAAAAATAAGGATAAAGAATTCAGTTATGTGGATATTTTTTTCATTTTATCTACAGACTTTAGCAGGTAGATTATTATCAACTATGTTCAGGGTAACACATTAATCTTGGTGGTTTTTGTCTGTATTCTCTTCTGCAGTTTAATGTGCTTTTGTATTGATAGACTGGAAACATTGAAGCCTTTGCCCCAAAGGAGAGACAATCCTTTTTGAAGTTTGATTAGTTTTAGTCTCCTAAGTGTATGGTTTTGTTTTGGATCAAATATGGACTTGCTTGGATAATATAAAAAAAAAATTGTTCTCATTGTATTTCCATCCTATGAGAATGAAAAAAAAAAAAATCTCAAATCTGATGGGGATTCTGTTTTCACATCGCAAGCCAAAGAGGCTGAGTAACCATTATAGCATTTTCCTCTATCCTGTATATTTTCAGGAATACCTTTTGATAACTCAAAGATAAGCTTTTAATTAATCAGTGTTTTGTACATGAAAATATGCTTAAATGATGAAGAAATTCTTCCTAAATCTCTGCTTAAAGATGACCGTAAAAAAATTACATCAGTGTTAAACAATTCTAGATTTATTATTTTTCTGCTGCCCTTCTCAGGTAGTGTCTACTACTTCAGAAATACTGTAATATAATTTATTTCTTAGAGGAGCTGAGCCTCTATCAATAGCAGCACTATCTACTTTTGGGAAAATAAAGGGTAGTAGTCATTATTTTGAGTGGATACTCTAGAGTTTGACTGTCAATTTTTGCATTTGAGCACAGAAGCTCTAGGTGCTCAAGCAAATGTGCTTTCAGTAGATTAGTCAATCTCCAATGTGATGTGCCTTATCTTGAAAACTGTTAGAGTGTCATTCACCTCAGAATGAATCAGTGCTTGGTATCACTCGATGCCTGAAGGGTCACTGAATGTCAAGGATAAAGATAAGGTAGCATAATTTGTAGGAAATTGTCAAGTTGTTTTAATTTAAAGAGAAAATTTTCTGTTCTGGTTCTTTCTTCAGTCCCTGGTTTAGTTTAGTACATCACATTCTCATTTACCTGGTTCAACTGCTTACCATCACATCCACCCCCCTCCATGTAAAAACACCAAGATTTCAGAAATCAGGTAATAGTAAAAATACTGAAACCAAGTAACCACCCAAAAAACACCACCACATCCCTGCCTCCTCCAAAAAATCTCCTACCCCCAAACCAAAACCAACCAATAACAAAAGAAAACCTCAAAACAATCAATCACCCAACAACTGAAGCAAAACAAATAACAAGGGCATGAGAAATTCCTCTGCTTAGGCAGTGATGAAGGAAGGAAGCCCAAAACCTGCAGAGAAACTGCAACAAGCTGACAGCAAAATTCAAGGCCTGCAGCTGGCTGTCCTAGTTCGCAGAGCAGCGCTTCTTTTCATGCTCCTCTCTGCAGTAAATCATTCTTGCTCAATTCTTACAGAAGAGGGCCTCCCAGTGTAACGTTAAGCAAGACAGTGTATGCTGCTGAAAAAATCAGAATGGGAGTTTGGATGCTCTCAGGATGAACAAAATAGGCTCTTGCAGTCCAGGAGTGTTCAGGTGGTAGGATCCTGAAGTCCTCTTGAGGCAGCCTTAGTTTTTAAGTGCCCAGTTCTTTAACAAGTTACTGATTTACAGTAAAAATTCTGAGCTCTGGATTAAGAGAAATGTTTCCTCTGGAGAGCCAAAGCTCATCCCTTTCTCTACAACTAGCCAAATATCTAAATAAACTTTGAATTCTACTCTGAGAGCAAGGCATGTAAGTTATCAGGCTTGCAAGGCCTTTTTTGCAGCTCCCCAAAGCTGATAAATCAGACTCAAATGCCTTTTAATGCTGGACTCACCAGTAGGATTTAACATTGCACAGTCCTAAATTGTGCTTACTCTCAGTTTGAATCCATGTTCACCATCTCCATTGGAGGATTTCTAAGAAAATGCAGAAGAATTGCCAAACTGGAGTTCACTTGAGCCAGGCTCAGTTGGAACTCCAGAGAAGTGGTGTGAGAACCTTGTGTGCCTTGGAATGCTCCCAGCTTCTTCTTGGCCAGATGAGCCAGATGTGGTGCCCCTCCAGGGCAGCACGGTGGTGGCAGCCAGGCTGGCCAGCTGGAGGTAGCTATGAACTGTGGAGGCCACCCGCACACTTAAACCCATGCTGAGGCCTGTTCCTAATCTCTTGCTGATGAGCTATCCAAAAAGTTAAGTAATCTGGCTAAACCGGTACTGATCTCTTTCTGCATAAATAGTGTTGCTTCTGCAGTAACCCCCAGTGCAATCAGTGGGGCAGCAGATGTGGCACTTGAGGTTGTCATTTGGAAAAATTCACTGGTTTTTGGGTTTTTTTGGTTTGGTTTGGTTTGGTTTTTTGTTTGTTGGTTAGTTGGTTTTGTTTTGTTTTCATTTTTATTCTGTTTTCATTCTGTGTCTCAGAACAGAAGGCAAGATGCCCACATCAGTGTTGCAAGCCTTTGGGCCATCTCTACAGATACTTGCAGACGGGAGAAACTGAACAGATCTCCCTGGCAGCCCCCTCACTGCTGGGCTGGGTGCATCCCAGCAAAAAGGCCAACTTGGGGTGTCTTTGTCTTCTTCACTTTTTGCAAGTTTTCAGCTCAGCAGAATGATGAAAAAAGGTCTCCTGTAATTTTCTACCACAACTACATTCCAATGAACCTATGGGTTATTCTAACATACAGTATAATTTTCCTGGCAAGTCACTGCTATTTCATACTTTTTATTTATTTATTTACCTTTACTGGACGTGTATATTTTTAATTATGCCTGTGCAAACTCATTATGTTGAATGAGCTGGCTCATGCAGGTTTATAGTTTGAGAATAATTAAACTTTGTGGTTGTCACACACTTTCGGTAGGAAATAATACATATGTTTATATGGAAAATGATTTATAGTTCTTAGATTTATAAAGAGAACCCGAGTCTGCCAAGTTATGAAATTTTATTTGCAAATAAATGTTCTACTTAAGTGTTCTTAAGACCTCAGTATAAACATTGGAAATGTAAATGCCAAAGATATGAGTGCCATCAAAGAAGGAGATCTTAAATTAAATTCTTAGTTCCCAAAAAAAAAAGTGTTGTTTTGACAGAACATCCTCTCTTTGCCAGTAAGCTGGGGGGCATCTGTAATGTTTCCATTCCTTGACAGAACCAATAAATATCGTGGAAGTTCCCAGAATGTACATTTACTTGAAATCAAAAGTAAATACTTCCAAACAAACCTTCAGTGTTCAAATGTGAACCTTTTTGGGGGGTTAAGAGCAGTGTATTTGAGGAAACTATTAAAAGGAGTCATCTTAAAGGCTTGCAGGTGTTGCAGACTATAAATGTAGGTGTCGTGATGGGGAAGGATGATGCAGTCTGTCTTGTAGGAGTGTGCAGGCAAGGCAGCTGTGATTACACTGACTGATGGAAATTGGCATTTTTCACTATTGGGTGCTAAAGAAAAGGTGGGGAGAAAGCAGCAAAAATCCCTGTGTTTGTCCTTTTCCTTTTTTTATCCTTTAGTAGATCTGTACTTACAAAATTCATTTATTCTGATTGATCACTTCTGTGCCTGCACATCCACTTGCTATTTTTGCAGTGTTCAGGGCAGTGCAGGTTAAAGCCCTGATTCTCATACTGACACCACTACAAAAATAGGTACTAATCATAGGACTTTTCTGAGTGTTAATCTGCCATAACTGAAGAATCCTTGTTTGAGACAGTTGTCCAGGTTTAACTTTAAACATAAATCTTGGTCCAATTACTCTCAGTTCCTTAAGCATATCTTTACATATAGGCCTCAAAAGAGACATTAACTTAGCATTCGAGAAGCTGAACTTCAAGGTACATGAACATACTACCTTTTGTTCATAAATCATGAACATTTACTTTGAAATATTCTTCAATATTTTTTCTGTTTGTGGGATTTTCACCACCAAATATTGACTGTAATACTGTAGGGCATTGGGGAGTCACAAGTGTATGACATAAAAGAATAAATTGCACAAAAAAATTGTTACAATGAAAGCGAAGAACTTAAAAGATATATCGAACAAAACTAGATTAGTGGGATTTTTTTTTTGTTTTGTTTTGGTTTTGGATTTGGATTTGTTTTTGTTTTTTTATTTTGGGTGCTGTGTTTTGGTTGTTTTTCTTCTGCCATTAAAGGTATGATGTGTCAGTACATCATTAAACCCTTAAGCCCTTTTTCTCAGAGGTTTTTTCCCAAATTTCCAGTCTTGCAACAGAGATGCAACTGGTTCCTTCGTGCCAACACAATGTCATCATTGCAGCTGTAGAATTACCACAGAGTTAAGACTCTTGCAACATTTTCTTGAAAGACAAATTGCAACAAATTAATATTTATAAATCCTCAAAGCTGTTTTGCTGGATGCTCACTCTGGCTCCATTACTTGCCAAGAGACTGTTGTGACTCAAGTACTCATAGAGTCTGAAAAAGCTAACGTGTATCCTAAGAGGGGGAAGAAAGGTCATTCCCTCTTGAGCAAGCCATTTAGCATAAGGGAAACATCTTTCTTTTGACAGATGGGAACACAATCCCTGCACAGTCTTTCAGCTATGTTTGACAGCTGGCTTTGACAGCTAGCGAGAGCAGCTCTGTCTGTGCTGAGCTAGGCAAGGGTTTGAGGCAGTGTAGGTGTGCCTGTGCCACACCGTGCATTGCTGTACGTGAGCTGCAGCGGGCAGGAGCAGTGCTCTCGTGGGTGTTTGCTTCTGTCTTCGTGTGTGTCAGCCCCACCTCCCTGCATGGCTGAGAAGCTCAGGTCAGGGGTGCCTCAGTAACTCAACTTCACCATGACACACTCTGCATCGGGGTTCTGCAGAACTCCTTATGGCACAGTGTAAACACTTCAAGATCCTAGGTATGTGTGCATCAGTGTTAAACTTGCTAGCCTGCAACAAATTCACACAAGAGATCTGTCTGTCCATTGATGGGAATCAGGAAAGGAGACAGATTCTAAAATACAGAATAATTCCTTATTTTATTCATTACTCCTACAGATAAAATATGCTGTTTGTCTGACAAGAAACTGGGGAGAGAAAGTTAAGACAGTATGAAATTTTATTCAATTTTAATAACTTTGTAGGATCAAGATTATTTTGAAGCAGTCAAGGAGAGATGATAATTCTTAGCCTGCTAGCTGTTGGTCCAATGTAACTTTGGTAAGGCAGGGATGAATGGGATAAAAAATTAAAGATACTGACATAATTCCTGTGCATGAGACAGAATGAATAAGTTTACATGGGAACATTTTAAAGGGTTTAGGAAAGAAGTTACGTATACATATATATAGTATGGAAATCTGCCCCACATTGGAAATGGAAATGTGAAGGAATTTAAGAAGCTAACCCAAAAGAAGTTTGTGGTCCTGGTAACATAATTTGATTTGTCTCACACTAGCTACTAGCCATGGGATGCAGGAAAGAGGATAAGAAATCGTAATGGTTCTTAGATCTTTTTAAATATATGTATGATTTTTTAAGGGTGCAGAATGAAGTTGTGTTGACTCCTATACCTGGTTTTGTATCAGCAGAATTATATGCAGCTTTTCAGTTGTGTTTATGGTGTCTCTTCGTCCCTGCCTTCCTAGCATGTTCCCATTGCACATTATGCCAGTTCATGTGAACAGCTATTTTCAATATGCAGATGAAGTTATTTTTAATTAATGTACATGGTCAACCTGTTCAAAATGCCGTAACTGCATATTTTTTTTGAAAGACACATTTTGCAATTTATGGCAGGATTTTAAATGAATTTCAGAGTGATGTCTGGGAAAAAAAAAATAAAACAAAATAAACCTTCTACTGGTTATGAACCAAAATTGCAATGATGTGGAAGTCACTAAAGCAGCCTGCTATTACTTATGGTTAAAGAACATAAAAGATGCCTTGCAGCAAATCAAATGTAATGTAAGGGGAAAAAGCAAAAAACCTGCATTTGAGAGAACCACAGATCAATTGTGAGGGTGCTCTGCACAGCTTTTTTGTTGGTTCCCTGGCAGAAGTAGGTGTGTCTATGCTGGGTCTTCAGTGTTTCTCAGACTGCTTTGATAGAGGTAGCAAGAGAGACCCTGGTGCAGCCTTCTGGACTTTTTGCTCCAAATCAAAGCTGCTTCTTTCTGTAGCAGAACAACACTTCCATTGCTAGGCAAGTCTTTCCAGGCACAGGCACACACCTTCTGCTGAAATTCCAGCGACTGATTAATCTCATCTAGTTCCCTTTTTTCCCTTCAGAGCACCAAGTTGCATTCTCATAATTTTATACTTAGGAGTAAAAGGCCTTTCTGAGCAAGCTTCCCAAGGTCATTCAGAGCTCCTCAGGCTGATGATACTAAACTAATGGGGGGGTTTAGCATCTTTACTCCAATCAAATTATGTTTTACCAAAAATATTCTGCTATTTTCTTATTTTTTTTTCCTTTTTCTGCCCCCTGGCAACTCAGTCTGTCTGGTTAGCTCTTGTACAAGTTCTAAATATATTTCTCAAAATCTGTCTCCAGATGCATGTACAACAGCTTTGGTTGTACAGGTTGGTTGTTTATGATGGAGGTTTATAGTGAAGCTAAAGATGTCACTTTGATACAGAAAAAGAAAGCTAGATAAAATCATTTTAGGCAGGAAGATTATGCAATAATATCTGCAATGATATGTTAGTCTAATAGCAGTCTGCTTTTAGATATTTCTAAGCATTTAATTATAAAAGGTTCCTTTTAACTCCTTAACCTGCCTGAGACAGGGATCTGGAAGGATTAAAAATGGCTTAAACCATGAGACTCTCTTTTCACTGTATCTTTAAAATCACACTGTCAAGGAAAGTTTTGATACAAGCATGGCTATTTGTGATTATGGCTCAATGTATATCAATTTCCTATTGATTGTGGCCTGCTTCACTGTTGTTCATACCTCTCTAGACCATCTGAAGGGAAATTCATATGTCCTAATACAACAAATATATATTGAAGATTGTGCAAGACAGAGATTTAAAACATATTCTACACAATTTTCTTCATGGTTTGCAGTAAGCACTGCTGATTATTGTAAATTCAAAATGTGTGTCTTTCTCATCAGCTGAGGTTCAATGAAATGCAAAATATGGCATAAAATATAGCCTAAGGTGTTATAAAATACATCAAGCTGAGTCCTCTGCACAAAGTTCAATAAGTAAGTTCCTTCAGGAATAGTGTTGCTTGACCTAGTAAATGACAGCTGAATATCTCAGAGAGAATCTAAGCCAGCATCTGATTTTACAGCAGCATGAATCAGACAACTGTGTCAACAGCGATACATGTTTCATCCTATTTAGATTGAAAAGGACTTTGGTGCCCAGCCTTCAAGCTATTGGGTAGTTACACTGGCTGGTCACATTCCGAAAAGTGAAAATTTTGTTTTTCGTGCAGTTGGGTAAGTGGAATGAATGTCCTTTCATCTGTACCAGTAATGAAAACATGCAGAGAATGTTTCCATTACAGTTGAATTCTGTATGCAATTATGGAATAAAACCATTAAACAAAGTGAAACTTTTCCCAGAATTCCCCTACCACATTCAAATATTGTGGTAACTGACTCTGAGTTTAAGAATTCTGATCTTCTTTTTATGTCTCAAGTAGGAACACTATTTGTCACATTTGTTCCCATGTCTTTTAAATTCCAGATTTGCATTTTCAAGGCTTTTATTTATAAAGAGATCAGCCAGTTTTTCTACATTCTACAGGCTTGGCGCCAAAAGAAGGAAAAGACCCCTACCAATAGAATTTGGATCCCAGATCTCTTCTCTGTCCTTCTAGCATCTTTGTGAATGTGAAAATGTGAAATGGTGTGGTGGTATTTCATAATTTACAGCAGGGCTTCAAACATTATGAGCTTAGAGAATATATTCTCCTTTCCTTTCCAAAGTGGTAGTTGTACTGCACTACTGTGTTGGATATAGAAGAATCACCTCTTTCCCTGCACTACCCCATACTCTCACTAACATGCCAGGAAATTAGGTGTTTGTTATAAATATCTGGGTGGTGTTATGGTCAGTACTCTCATGTCATCCTTGAGCAGGTTCTGATCTGCAACTCCAAACTGCTCCAGGATCTACAGCTACCATTCCTAGAGATGTCCTACCATCCTGAGATGTCACAAGAGACTCTGGTGAACTGTGGTATTATAGTTGTGCTATGGAGCTAGTGATGAACCTCAGCCAAGTAGTTCCAAGGTGGATTTTTGAGTATTTTTTTAAATTTACTCTTGATTTTATTAAGGCACTTTTACATGTTTTTTTGCTGAGGCAATGAGGAAAGGAAAGTTACCGAACCACCTGCATGTTCAATGTGCATTTTTCAACATATGTGATTCTCTGCACCCTTTTATACCATGGTTGTGCCTTGGCAGGTTGTGTTCAGAGCTGCTGCAAAACTACTCTCATAAGGGGCACGTATGTGGGAAAAATTTATCCCATGCTTCCTGATGCAAAGAAAGAGGAGTATCAAACAGAAGGGACAATGGCACCTATAAAGAGCACAAACAGTCTGTAATGTAGTGAAGGAGACAGTTTAAAGAGAGGTAGTACCTGGAAAGGGAAGCACTTCCTTGAGCGTAGTTATTTTGCTATGACAGTATCTGTATTCTTCATGAACCTGAACAGTCTTGGTAGCAATTTCTAAGGTATGTAATAAATACTAGTGTATCAGGGCCTCTGAGAAAATTCAAAAGTTCTTTGGGACAGTAAGTAAGTGAAGTGAAACCTTATAAGGTGTTTTTTTTTCTTAAAAGCTTAGCCATCCAACTAATTAGCACAGAGTTTAAGTGATGGACTTAAATTGCAGCGAAGATGTTCCCCGTGTTGTAATTAGATGGGAAAATCCCTTGCAGACTTCAAAAATTCTAAGATAGTTGATTTAAAGAGTATTTTATGCCATATAGATTCACGAAACAATTTAATGTAATTTATAGAGGTTTTTATGGTGTGGTTTGAACATTAATAGGGTTCTATTCATACCTGTCTGGGAATATGGGTATGAATCACCAAATGTTGCCAGTCATCAGTGATGCTCACATCAGAAATTCATGTAGCTGTGCTGTGGGCAATGCTGCAATACTGAAAAGTCATAGACTCGCTGTGTAACATATGAGTGATTTGATATGAATATTTTATATTAATATTATGCTGTAAATGTTCTGTAACAGATGATCTCTTCCATTTTTCATGGCTGTACAAACCACTAGGTACGGCAATAAATTTTGGGGTCAGTTAAAGCTGCATACCTGCTGCTTTAACATACCCCCAAACGTTATTGTTGGTGTGGAGAATTGCCAGTAACTTCTGACCTTGACCATGACTGTTCAGCCTTCATTTTTCTCTTTTCTGAGCTTGCTTCACTCTTCTAGAAACGTTTCAATATGTTGTACTAAGCTGCAAGCATGACAGTTCAGCTTTGCAAGATCTTTCTAACAAGAAAAAAACCCAAAAAATCTCTCTAAAATCTCTGGTTTAGATTGCATTTTATTTGTCATCTTTTATGAACAAATTACGAAATATACTTCATTCACAAATTGGAAATATTTACAATTTCTTTACAACAAGGCATTATTGAGGTTTTGATTTATGGCATTCTTAGAGCATTCTGTCTTTCAAAACAAAGACATCGGTGTTGTTTTCAGCAAACTGTTCATTTACACTCTGGATGTGAAATGGGAGTTTTTTGGAAGATTTGGAGATTTTGCACTCTCTTTTGATATGATCTACTGGGAAAACTGAGGCAGGATACATTCAAAATGTGAGGAGGGGGACTGTGCAGATGTGTTGCTGTACCATGCCATGATCTGAAGCCATCATATTACACCAGATGCTGCTAAGTGGAGAGGAGAAAAATATTCTCCTGAGCCATTCTTCCTCTGCCTTCTCCTTTGAGTGGGCTAAATGCAGTTCAGTTTATTTTCTTTTCTGATTTTTGAGTCTTCATGAGAATAAGAGTCTTGCAAAGTCTATTTCAAATACTATCACAATTCAGAAAGATTATTCAGACAAAAAACTGAAAGAGAGTAGCCAGGAAGTGAATAAATATTGTATATCCGCAAAATGTTTAGGAGACAAATTTTGAACATGGTTCTAAAAGGGAATCGCAACTGTGCTGGTCTGCAGTTGTGACATTTGAGCCATAAAAAGCTAAGATAGTTTCATTTTCTTAATTTCTTGGAGTCTGTTTTTTTTCCTGAAGAAAATTCTAAAACCACTTCCTTCCATGGAACTTTTAAAAATTTCTTAATATACACTTCCATTATAAATCAGATGTGGGCCACCATTGCTTAGGTTGTCTGTCATTTCCTAGAAAAAGAATAGAAAACATTGCTTAAAATTAGAATTATTGTAAGGTTTTCAAAATTCAGTTATCTAAGGTTGTGATGAAATTTGAACGAAGTCTTAATTTCAAACATTTAGAAACACTTTAAATTTTTATTTAGCTTGATAAACCTCATTATAAAAAAAACAAAAACAAAAACAAAAACCAACATTTTTTTCCTATAGAAATTAGGTACATTTGAAAACTGATAGACTCATTGATAGTGATTGAGGTGGACATTACACTTAGACCACATATACAGCATTGATGGCATCTGTACAAGTCTGTTGTCCTTTGCAATTGCACCAACTCAAGCTTGTGTGCTGATCTACAAAAGAACGAAATGGCACTTAAGTCTCTGTTTCCATTCAAATCTCTATCTGTGCTGACATGCTACAAACAGATGCCATTCAATGCTTGCTGAAATAGACATTTGGGAAGTAGATCTAGATCCAAACAGGATCTAAGGGTTTTAACTGCTCGTTTTCCCTTGGGATGGGACTGATTTAGTTTTCCCTTCATATACCAGTTTACAACTTTTAGCAGTTTGGGGATTGCTTCTCCAGTGGCAGGTGAGTCATCCCAGAGCAAGCTGACCGTCTCATGAGTCAGAATCCTAAAGCACCTAAACCAAAATTTGTTCGGAGATAGATTTTCTAATTCTCAAATTGAAATCCAAACAATACCCCCTTAGCAGCTGTCTAAGCATAGAGATGGCGACATTAATTAAACAGTTCCCTGATCTTCAAGGCTGCAAAACCACATTGAGTTTATGGTTGGAATTACCTTATTCTGAGCAATCCCAGGCCTATTTAATACCAATTTGAAACTGGATGAAGAAATAAGTGATCTGCTACTTATGTCCAATGACAGAGAACATTCAGCTATGGCAAGAGGAATGGGTACAGGTAAATATGCAGCTTGGAGTATTTCTAAAATTCAGGTAGATGAAGTGGAGGTGCCAGTGTCAGAATCATTCTAAAATAGCTGCATGATGACCAGAGGCTCTTCTCTGCATGGAAAGATTAAATTCACCTCTTCTTCCTCCTAGCTACACTTGGAGAAAATGTGGAATAAGGGATTTGTTTGTCCCCCTCTCTGTGGAAGCTTCTGTAAAAAAAGTGAAGCAACATTCATTGGGCTAGACAGAGAGAGAGAGAGAAAAAGAGAGAAAGAGCCCAACTCTATGGCATAGTAGCTGAGATTTGTGGTAAAGAGAAGAAAATTATATGACCTTGTCCTTATTACTATCTTACTCTGTCTCTCTCTTCTTTGAATCCACAGCATTTGGCAAGAAGAGACCAGAACTCAGAGTAACATAAAGCTAAAAAGCACTGATGCCTCCTTTCTTAGGTTTTACCAGCTACATTTTAAAGCAAATCACAGGACTTAATTGTTCCCTTCACAGTTTTTGAAAAAAGGGGTGTTCTAGTCTTCCCTACAATGTAAGCTTAAGCTCATCAAACCAAGTAGCATTACCAATTAATACTCCTGAATCATGCATAAGCTTCAGAGAAAATCAGGTGTGAAACTAATTTTGAGTATTTTCTACCACTCAGGTCTCCATTTGCAGATGATGGTGTTGGATATTTTGGTATTGTATTTGATATTTGGTATTTGGCCTTATTCTCCTCATATATTGAAGAGGAATGTGCATGCCTAACACTAGACTACGGATCCCAGTTTGGGAGTTGTCTGGCACTATCATTTGCTTATTTGTGGGTGCCCAAAGCCTTTGTTGGATCTACACAGAAGATATCTGTCAGCTGGGGAAGAGACCAAGAATACCAAAGCCATTTAATAGTAACTATCAGTCACCCATATTTTGATAGTAATGATCTGTCAGAAGGCTATTCATGAGCTTCCTTTTGTCAGCTTCACCACTTGAATTGTCTGCAGACATCAGCTATTGGAATATCACCATAAATTCAGAAAATATCAAACCCCATTTATTTTCCCCAATATTTCTACTTAAAAATAAAAGTTAATTTTTAAAAAAAGTTGTTGAATTCAGGGAATGAAGGAGCACACAGATTAGAAGCAGAGTGAATCAATGGTGGCTACATCCAAATAAGAGTATTTGGATGCCTGTAACTAGGGTGAACATTTTAAATACTCAACTTACTTCCAGATTGCAGCGTTCACCACGTAGAGTTATGTCACTACCTGGAAGCACCATTCCTGCCTCAGAGTGACATCACAGCATCAGCCAACTTTGATTAGCTGAAACTATGACTTCCTCGTAGAGGTGGCCCTTCCTGAAGTGACATAACAACATGGTCGCTCCCTAGTGTTCAGCGTACCTTGGAGGTAACTCTGGTGTCGGGGGAATCACCGGACAGCTGGGCAGGTCGGTTATTTCAATACCCCTCAATCTCTAATATAAATATAACAATTATACAATAAATATAGCACAAACAAATGCACATGCAGTACATGTCTACATTACTGTATATCAGTATAAATATACAATATAGTCTTATATATAAAACACTTAGCTATTTTCTATATTAGGGTCTAATTTAATGTAAGTTTTTAGCTATATTTTGTTGTCTTTTAGGGGCATGCCATGAGCTAGTGTACTCAAGCCTGCCATCAGCAGGCAGTGTATGGGTCTAAGAAGTCGCAAGCCAGGCCATGTGTACATGCATACTTGGCTCCACAGCAGACATGCCAAAGTCTGCCATCAGTGGGGCACAACCCAGATCTGCTGAGTGTGTGCAATAGGGTTGCTTTGCACGTACACCGTGGCCCTTCACCCAAGATAAGTGGACACCTGGCAAGGCCTTGCTGCTACGTGGCAAAAACCTCAGTAGCTCAACAGGCCAGGAAGGTAGGCAGTGAACAACTGTTACACATGGTCATCCTCACCCCAAATTGATAGGGTTGGCAGCTTTTTTTTTTATTTTGAAAGGTTTTTTTCTTTCCAAGCTGTATCTTCTTCCTTTCCCTCTCCTTTTCTCCCATCTTTGTCCTTGTTGAGGCAAGAGTTTCTCTGAAAGTCAATATCTAGCCTTTCATCAGCAAGACCATCATACTTGCCTAATAGCTCATAAGAATTCTTCATTTTAAAATGAGATGGAGAAATGTATCTCATCTGTTGATTTTATCACCCTGCTTTATGCTGTAACTGCTACTATTTAACTTTTTAAAACCTGTTTAAAACATCATCTTTTTAATATGTTTCAAACATCCTCTTTTCAGAACACATTTCAAACATCATCTAAGATTAATTCAGTTTATAATTCTACTTGGAGTCTCATCTCAGTTAAGAAACCAAAGAATAGTGATGAGTTGTTTTTAACTGCTATATCATGTTTTTTCAGGGAATCTGAAAACAATTCTACAGTCTGAGCGAACTAATCCTTACTCTGCTCTTCAGAGGTTTCAGTAGACAACAGACTCTTGAACTTAACAGTAATGCAAACTTGCATGTGGAGGTTTAGGTGGGCAGTCCACTTGACTTCTGTTCTTTTTTCTGCTAATTTCTCAAATGAAAGGCATTGGATAGATACTGAGTCCAAATGCAAAACACAGGGTTACAGTGAACATTTAACTACTCAAATATTATTCATATCTGTTAAGTCTAGGAGGTAATTTTAAGAATTCCATTCCATTAATTGTTTTGGTCCTATGGGCTCAGCTTTGGGAGCTTCAGTTTCAGCACCTAATTATGTTCCTATGCACCTTCTTTTAACAGGCTTCCTGTTAATACAGAAAGGAAATAAATTCCCAGTGCTGCAAATGAGACCGGTTTCATTTGGGCATCTAAATATGCCCTTAAATACTTAGGTTAAGTCACCTACATTTGTGAACTGTGGCTTTTATGTTTAAATAACCTAATTTATAAGCTGAGTACTTGGGAGAGGAAGAAATTGATTGAATCCTGGAAGCATGCAATGATGTGGTTACAGAAAGCTTTCTGTGCTTTTTTCACAGTACAATACATGACAATTCATATTAATAAGGCTTCCAATTATTTAGGAAGTGCTATATTTAGCAGCTAAGCCCCTGAATAGCTATACAATGGAATTATGTTGAAAATGGATGTACTTCATTGAAATGGATGTACTGCAAATATACAGTACCTAAAAATAGCTCCATATAATGCAACATAATAAAGCTTACACAGAATGGCAGCATTTCATTTTCCAGAAGCTCTTTCTCATATAAAACTGAAAACTGAATGCATGTCTTGCCAATTATAAACATTAACACATACAGTAACATTTCAGGAGAAGCAGAACAAATAAGGGAGGACACACAACTCACTTTTTCTGCCATTTCATGGGAGTGATGCAATGAATGTTCTCTTTCTGAGAACATTCGCCTTTGTTCATAGCTGGCTAGCCGACAAGTGAGCCATGAAGAAAGGGTGCAACCACCAATTCCAATGCATGCAAGAGACATGGAGGCAAGATGCAAAGAATAGAGAGCAGATGACTTCTTTGTCAGGGCACGAAGAAATTGAAAATTTAAGATTCCTCCTATTAGTCCACAGATGCAACAGGCAGAAAAAAGTATCATCTGTCAGGAGAGACAAGAGAGGTTATGTCACAGTAACATTTTTCAGAGATGGATTAATGCATATAAAATGTGAGATAACAATAGTTAAATTCTTTGATAGCATCATTGGCTGCAAAACACTGCACAGACACTCGCTCTTAACTCTTAGCTCCCACATTGCTCCAAGGGAATATATTACTTTCTGGTATACAAGAGTTAAGATTGATGTTGCATGTATAAAAAAGTTGGATAAAATGAGATAAAGATAAAAACTATTCAGTGGAAGGACTGCTAGAACACAAAACTGATTTCCACCTGTTCATGCAAAGCAGTAACATGACAGAATGTGTTGTAATTTTCTATTGTGCAGTTTATCACCCTGCCTCAGGAGTGAATGACTCATGTATTTGTAGTGAATCTCTCTTGCTTTGTGTGCATTCTGCCTTTGCCTCCTCCTCAATTATAATTTATTCAGTCAGTTAGCAGATTGGAGGATTTCTGAAGCTTTTTTGGGGTCTTTGAAAGTGTTCAAGGTGAATGTGCAGGTCAAAGAAGCAAAAGAAACAACAAAGAAATCTGTGATGCTGCTTTACAGAAGGTCAGTTTGGTAACTGTATGGTTGATTGGTTGGTTTGGTTGATTTTAACTTGACTAAAATGTTCCTGGGAATTTCAGAAAGCTGTGAAACAGGCTGCAATCAATGAGACATTTTAAAAGACCTCCTATTGCTTTTAATTGCAAAGATGTTACTGTTTCAGGATGTGCATTAATCTCCAATGATTCAGGAGCAAAAGACCTTATTATGGAGACAAATGATTGTATTATTCACTTCCCTTGACACTGCTGACCTGTTGGATGATGATCTAGATGGGCCTTTAATGTTTCTCGATATGGCTTTGTATATGTACTTATCTACTGTGGTAGCAAAAACTTAAGGAGCCTTACAGACTACTTCTATACACAATTGGGATGAGGATTTCATCAGTAATGTGACATTGAGGATGTATATTGCAGTCCACTGGAAAGTGACTATTCCATGAGACCTCTGGAACAGATGGCTTTTAGAAACTGGCTATGGTACACATGTTTTAAGAAATGTGACTGCCATTTTAACAGAGTTTAGGGTAAGTCATTGATATTAAAAAATAATTGGAGAGAACTTTTGATTCTCATCACACTTATGCTTGTTTTATGTGACTTCCATGTGCATGTGGCAGAATAATCAAGCTGACAGAAAATTAGGACTGGCATTATCACTTACAATAAGATCATGTCTTTAACATAGTTCTGCTGTGACTTGTTGAGTAACAACACCATTTTGCTGCAATGAGAAAATGACTGTACCTGAAGAGACATCCCTTTAAAACCTACATACACGTGTTTCAGATTGCTAAACAAACTAAACACTTAACAGCTATGATATCTAGAAACTAACTTGGTCAGCAGCCTTACTGAGATGGCAACCCAGTGTTGGTTTTTGAAGGAGAGAAGATACAGTCCAGTGATATTACTGAGAAACATTTATTGACTTAACATAAATCTATGTCAAGTGATTTCCAATCAAAGTTTATCCAGATACGGGTAAATAGGGATGTGTGGCTTAAATAGCATGACCTTGTTTGTTATGACTATTCCAAAATGTTGATTGCTTTTTTTAGATTGCAGACTTGTAATTTTTCTAATCATTTATCAAAAACCCTCGGATGCAGGAAACCCCCAGTAAAGAGTTCAAATTAGATAAGGAAGCTTTTCAAATACATATGTGTTATGGATGCAGAAGAAAAACTTACAACAAGTCCAGATTTTTTTTTGGCGCACAGTATTCCACATACGCCGCAAAGCAGGAACTGCAAAAAAACAAGAAACCAAACAATTATTTCATCATTTGAGGTATGAAGTTCAAATCCCTCTGTGTTGCTGTGGTGGTGACCACAGTTTTGGCATTGGTTACAGTTGGCAGTATTTTTGTCACAAACCTTATGTTTCAGGAGGTTGTAACTCAACCATAAACACTCTTATTAGATAAAAAACTGGAATGAGAAGTTCGAGTGACCATGATAACTCATGAGAAAAGAAAGCAAATCTGAATTTTAAGCTGCTTAGATAAACAAGTTGGAAAAAAAATCCCCAGTGTTGCAAGCATAAAAATGCCTTTTTACTGTTTTTCTCTCAGAAAGGTTTAGCAAGGTACAAGTCAGTGATCCAAATAATTTTCTTCTAAGCATAGCATAGGGACTTAATGCCCTGATCCTACCATCTGAACCACTGAAGGATCACATATGGACCGTTGTCTTCAAGACAGTGGAACTCTGGGCAAGAATATAATTCAGTCATGTCCGTGGGTGCAGGTGTAAATATGAGTACATCTGTTGGTGTCACTACTCTGGGCATGCAGAAAGATCTGTTTCAGACTCTTGATAGCCCAGTTCGCAAGAGAGAGCGTGAAAGTATCTGTACTTTTTTTTTTATGTCATTCTCTCACACAAACTGATCTGCTAATTGTAGCATCAAGCATCAGGAAAAAAAAAAAATACCAAAACTAGAAAAGTGCCTACCAGCTGATAAAAATACATGATAATGCTTAAAAGTGACCTCTGACAAAGACCAGTGATGTCCTCTGATGTCTTTTTCCTCCTACAGAAAAGTTTAACAAGGAAAATAATGAATAGTCCCCAGGGGAGTAGGAGCTGCAGTAGTGTATGAAAGCAATAACGCCTTCTCCAGGTGTTAGCAATACTGTCAAAAGATTTTGTTGATACCTCATAAACTCCTTTATTAAGAAATCTATGCTACTTATTTTCAATAAAGCTAACCCTACTCCCCCATTGGGAAGTAATTTTACAGTTTGAAAACACTATTTTTCCACACCATTTTTGCATTGAGATAGTATTTCTAGCAAAAGGCTCTGCTTGACTCTGATTTAGAACTAAATCACATAAAAGATCTGGCTGTTACATAAGAAATTAAAAAAACCCAAACAAACCAAAAACCTAAGAGTTTCTATACAGCATTCAGGGTCTGTGTAATAGATTGCAGGTACTTCTTATGCACTCTAAAATATTGCAGCTTCACTATTTCAGTTGAGGAGTTGCTTTAACTCATCGTTTATATCCCTCTAACTAAAGTAGTTCGTGTGTATAGCTAAGTATAAACCCTGAGGTATCTATTTACTCTTAGACTCATGAAAACAGTTCCCCATAAAGAATGTAGATATTTACCTTTACACTAAGCATGGGATGTGAATTTAGTACCAATCTGATGATGGAGAGGGCTGGGTCATGTGGACCATGGTACTGAATGGCTCAGGACATACCAGAACACACAACTGGGAACTGCTGCTAGAACCCACTGACTGGAATAACAAAAAACCAAAACAAATCACCAGGGGAAATGCCCCCTCTGCAACCTTCCCACAGGCAAAGAAGATTTCAGCTCATCACATCTGCTTCGTAAGTGTTCACTCGGGCTTTCTGTGAAGTTTTTGGGGTTTCACTTCCAGTCTTGCCATTGCAGATTGCTTTCAACTGAAGGCATGCTTCAGATTTTCACGTCGTGTTTTGTATTTCTCAAAATGCAGAAACCTCAAATTAAATTTGTTGAAGACATCTTTGTAATTAAGTTCTATTCAGTCAGACTTGATAAAGTGGATTAATAATATATTTCCTCTCTGTGGTGATTGAATAGGATTGAAAGGAAATTTTTGTGTATAGGAAAATTATTTAGTGTTGGAAGAGATCATCATAGATAGTTTTAACTTTTTAACTAGTTTGAAAAATTGTGGGTTTGATAATTTACCTTCAAAGCTGAAAGAAAACGTCACCCATTTTTTCAGGAATGCTTTAATTCTGCTCCACTTTGAGTCAATGAAGCTAATCTATGAGCCCTAAAGTACCAGTTTCTCAAAACAAGGGGTGACTGTTCCATTTAAAGTATCTGACTACCTGGAGTAAAGATCTGAATGCAGCCGTTAAATGTACATTAAGTTGGTAATGATACTAAACTAGGAGATACCATGGACTCAGTTAAGTGCAGAGAGGCCTTACAGAGAAATGTGAATAGACCTGAGAGCTGAGCAATCACCAACCACATGAAATTTAACAAGAGCAAGTGCCAGATTCTGCACCTAGGAGAGTGTAATCCTGATCATACATAAATATTGGGGGTCAAGAGTTTGGAAAGCAGCCTCAGGAAAGAGATCTGGGTGTCTGGCTTGATGACAAATTGAATGTGAGTCAGCAGTGCCCTGGCAGCAAAAAAGGCCAACCATGCCCTGGGGTACATCAAGAACAGCATCACCAGCTGGTTGAGGGAAGTGATTGTCCTGCTCTATTCTGCTCTGGTGCAGCTCCCTCTTGAGCACTGTGTGCTTAGTTGGAAGCCACAGTATCAGGAAAGCATCAAACTATTAGTGTGCCCAGAGGAGGATGACCAAGATAGTGAAAGGCCTCAAGGGCAAGACTTATGAGGAGCAGCTGAGGTCACTTGGTTTGATCAGATTGAAGAAGAGAAGGCTGGAGGGTTCTACATAGACTCTACGTAGACTTTACATAGTCTACACCTTTCTCAAGGCAGGCAGCAGAGGAAGAGGTGCTGATCTCTGATGATCAATGATAGGGTACAAGAAATGGAGTGAAGTTTAATCAGAGGAAGGTTCTTAACTGAGAGGGTGCTCAGTCACTGGAATGGGCTCCCCAGGAAAGGGGTCACATAGCACCAAGTCTGTCAGAGGTCTAGGAGCACTCTGGGTGCTACTATTAGTTATATGATTGATTTAGTGTTAGGTAGTCCTGAAAGGAGCATGGGGTTGATAATCTTTATGGTCCCTTACTACATGAGAAATTCTACAATTTAATGATAATATTGTGTTGTATCATGTATTTTCTCTCTCTACATCTACAGTATTTGTACATACAGGCAAGGAATAACATGTTCCATAGTTAAAGAACTAAAAGAGTTCTGTGTATTCTAACTCAGAGGAATTGGATATTCACGCTTCCTCCACACTCTTCTGTTTAATCTTGAGGTCATGCCAAAGTTTTATAATCCGTATGGCTATGAGATAAACAAGTTGTGAAACTGAATGCACTCAAGTGCCTGAATATGTTAAAAACCTTGGAAGAAAAGCATTCGGGCAGTAGCAAAGCATTATTGTTATTTAGGCTGAGGGGTTTTTTAAGATGACAGTGTATTGCATTCATAGAGAAAAGATTTGCCCAAACCCCAGTATGGATACTTATTTATGTCAGCTAGCATTTTGCAATTAAAACCAGTGGATGACTTTGAGCCACAGGGTCAGGCAATTATACCTCATGCAAAGCTTTGAAACTTATGAGCCAAGTTTACCACTCTCTTCTAAGGCTGATTCACTGGAAACAGTGGGAACCTGCTGTATGAATAGAGTTTTAGTAATACCCATGTCTCAGGAACACTGCCTATGTAGAGTTTCTTTAGCTAAGCTTTTCAATGTGGCGACATCTAGAAAGGTTAGAATTTCAGTGGGATATGATGTGATTCACTCTGTTCTCTGCTTTTTGATGGCATAGAGACTTAAGACTTTTTTTTATTATTTATTTTCTTTTTTTTTAAGTGGTGGTGCTATAGGAATTTCCTGTAAACTTTTTGATGTCTCAGTGTTGTGATCAGCATAAGTGAAAAGTGGATGGGAGAAACTACACTAGCTCTTTGTGCCAGAAAAAGGATGCAGTAAAAATCAGATTGAAAGTGTCGTTTACTTAGAATCTTCTATTTTATAATATCGCCAACTGGAATACAGCCATCAGGAGCTCTCAATTCTTGGCTATCCTGAAAGACTTCATGTCAATATGTCATAACAATAAAACTTGTTTTGTAACTGCTGAGCTACTCTGGACTATAGTTTACCCTTGACTAATACTGTCATGGTGAGGACTTGCACTTTTCTACTTGATCACTGATTATCCTTAATCAATTTTTACCAACCAATCTGATGGACTCTTTAAATGTAGTTATATTTTTTCTAACCATGTATTTCCTAACCATGTAACCTAACTCACCTGAGGTAAGTTAGGCAAACAGACTTATACTGAAAATACAACAAATCAGGAGTGGAAAAGGAACATATCACTGAAGATAAATTTCTTGTAAAGAATGCTCAGTTGTTGAAGTGTTCACAGCTCATGCAGAGAATAAGGCTAAAACATTTCATTAAGGATAAACTAAGTTAGTAAGCTCTACAAAATGCCCTGGAAGCCAGAGAGGGATGTCTCAATGTTGGACTTACATTTTAATTATTAATCATAATAAAAAAAAATAAAAATAAAATGTTAAAAGACTGAAAGGCTCACTTAAAAACCTACATAGATCACAAATTACACTCATACCCTATTGATTATAGGGTTACTTTTGGTTCCAGACTTATTCATACCTGCTATACATACATGATTTGTGTCAAGACTAGAAGAGAAGTCATGTATTGAAAGTCTTGACTCAAGTCCAGAGAAGGGCCAGGAAATTGGTAAGAGGGCATGAGCACCTCCTCTAAGAAGGTAGGTGGAGAAAGTCTGGGCTGTTCAGCCTGGAAGAAGAGAAGGTTCAGAGATTCACAGATTGACAGAATATTCTGAGACTGAAGGGAGATCATTGGGTTTGCAAGGAGACCTTGTAGCAACCTTCCAATATCTAGGAAGCTGGAAAGGGACGCTTCATCAGGAACTGTAGTTACAGGACAAGGAATAAAGAGGTGTCTGGAAGAGGGGAAATTTAGACTAGATCTCAGGAAGAGATTCCTTACTGGGAGGATGATGAGGCATTGGAACAGCTTGCCCAGAGAGGCTGTGGATGAACAAACCCTGGCAATGTTCAAGGCTAGGTTATAAAAGGTCTTAAGCAACCTGGTCTAGTAAAAGGTGTTCCTGCCTATGGCAGGGACAGTTTGGACTAGATAGATGATCTTTAAGGTCCCTTCTAATCCTTATAGTATGATTCTGTGATTCTTTGAGTTTATGAGAATGTATCATCAAGCAATACACAGGGGCACAACCCTTCTTGAGTGAATGAAAAAATCCAAAGAAAGATACTACAAAGCAAAAAAGCTACTTAGAGACTGAGTGCCTCAATCGCAGTTTCAGTGATGATTCACCATGGACACACCAAAGTCAGAATCACTATAAAAGCACCAGTGTGATTGCAAAGTGATGCAATAGTGTCTGTTTGTCTGTGGAGCTTTTGGCATTTCCACTGCAGCTGTACCTGATAATGTTCCATATGCATATTGGAAAACATCTCTTTTTGTCTGTTAAACTTTGGAAAAGAACCTCAAAGACCTCCCAGAAAAGGGAAATGTTTATTTTGAGAGTACTTTAATTTACTTTATATTGAATATTGCCTTGAAACAAAACCTCAGATCCAAAACCCCATAGATTTTGGTAAGAAGGCTAAAATCTCAAATTATATTCAATTTCTGTGGTTTGGATCCATCCCTATTTCATATTTTCTGGAACAAAAGGCTTGGTTTCTCTCATTTCATTCTGGAAAATGTGTACTTTGTCCCTGGTATTCTGAAAAAAAATCCAGTTTTAGTTAATCTGCAGGAAGCCAAAGATTTGTTTCTTTCCACCATGCAGAAGAAAAGGAGCTATTTTTATTTTGCATCTTGAAGCTAAGAAACTGTTCTGTCTTATGTTTTGAAAAGGCAAAAGCAATGGTGAGTGTAATTCCCTTGAAAAAAATGAAAACTGCACATAGAAAAATTTCCTGGACACAGGCTGAACAAAATAGTAGAGCAAACCTGTTGAATATAAGGACAGCTTGATCCCTAGTCATTGTTCATGACAAAAAAGACAGCTGAATTGTATACACTGCATGGAAAGTCCTCTATGGGTCACCCATATGTACCTGATGAAACAGAGAAACAGAAATTATTCCAAAATGGAATATAACACCATGAAAACACAAGTGTATCATACCTATTCAAATGACACTCTACTTGGAAGACTAAGCCATCAAGACAGAACTAACAGCTTCACTTTATCTACCCTTGTCAGGTAATGAAGCTGCATAAGCATGTGACTTCCAGGACAATAACCAGGAATTTGAAATTAGTAATGTAAAGGAAGAAAGATTCTATTTAAAAATGTTGTTTCAACTCCATCCAAATGAGAAAAAAGCTGTAATCCCTAATGGATGAACTACGCAGAAATCTGTAATTGTAACTCTTATTCAAAGCAGTATTTCAGAACAAAGATTCAATTTTCTTAGCACAGACATAAAGGGCACAGATTCTACTCATGAACACAAAGACATCAAACTAAATAAAAATTACAGTAAGCAAGAAGATCAAGCCTAGGTATGAGGTTTGCCTGTTACCTCCACAGAGAAACACAATAATCTCTTGAAAAAGGGAGATGGAAACATCTAATGATGTTGCTGTCCCATGCACGTGATCGTGGGGACAGGAATGTCTAGCTGGCTGAAAGGCATCCAGAAACAGAACCAGAAGCAACAGCAGTGCCAAAACCCAACCCTGTGTCCCATCAAATGCTGAGAGGGGAGGCTCTGTTATAACTGAGGCGTAGTGTTAAATCGTGTCTAATCTGAGCCAATACCTCATCTGGCAGTGTGCTATTGCCTCTTATCAGATCAGGTTCTGCTACACTTCTCACTGATTCAAGCCATATGCAAGCAGTTTAAATTCCATCCCAGTCCCTATGATTAGTGTTTCCACTCATCTGGTTATAGACCTACAGAGATGCTTTAAAAATGGGAAATGGTTTTTATAAACAATCAAGGAAATTAAGAAGTGTGTTTCTGAATCTGAAAGTTTACCTGATGTCAGTGATTCAAAAAACCTCCATCTCTAAAAAACACAATTCTCAGTGCAAAAGAATAATGTTTACTTTTTGTTTGTTTAGTGCCTATCAGAATAACAAATAAATATAAAGTTTTTTGTTTGTTTTGTATCAAGTATTTGGTTTAGAGTGTGCTTACTTAACTCAAAAAATTAAAAAATGAAAGATTATTCCTTGCAGGTGAATTAAAGTCTCATTGTAGTAAAACATTTAAGCATATGCTTAAGTCAGTCTATATTCAACAGATCCTCTAAATACAACCCAGGAACTAGATGGACTATCTTCCAGCTTGGTTTGTGCCTCTGGAGTCTCCAAATAATAAACAAAACCTACTGAAAGACCTCAGCTGAATACAGTGAATTGTCCTGGCTCCATGCAAGGCAAGAAGCTTCCACCCTTGATATGTCCTTCCCCTCTCTAGGTACAGAACTCTTTCCAGCTTCTACTGAGCTCACTGAAAGTCCTGTGATTCATTTCATCACGAGCGGGAGCCAGACAGAAATATGGTCAGTTTGATGAAAATGCAATGCATATGTTAAAATAAAGTAGGATCACATCTTCATTTTGTTGCATGCTAAACAATAATGTAATTTTTTTAGTGCTGTTTTTGAAAAAAAAAAAATAGTTTGACTGTTCTTTCCAAACTAAACTTGGCAACAGTTAAATCTAGATGTAAAATTTAGTGGTTTAAAATTTTAGGCCACCAACAGTCGAATTTAACAGTCTAAAAAGTTTTTCTTGCTCTGGGAAAGTCCATCCAGCCTGATGCTTTATCTTTTCCTTCAAATATTGGTTAAAAAAAAAATAAAGTAATTTAAATCTAATATTTCAAGTGCCAACTTGGAACGAATTTCTGTAGCCAAATGCAGATTTTTAATGGGCAGGCAGACTTCCATTGTGATAAAATCACAGATCATGGAGACAATAATTCTGCCTCTATCTACAGACAGGCAAACAGACCACTACAGAAAGTGCATATCTCTCAAATACATTCAGATATTTGCTTTATAAGGGAGGAAATTATTACTCTTGGGGGCATAGCCATAAGTGAATCATCGGGTAACTCTCTCGCATATGAAGATAGATGGCATATTTGTCTAAAGATGTGGCTTTCGTCTCCCCTTCTCTCTCTGTGAGGGAGACTCATTTACAGCAAGGATTTATTCACCACTGCAGAATAAATGAGGATTAGAGCCATACACATGTATGTGTGTGTGTGTGACTATCTATTCACTACTCATAGTGATAGTGATGAAACCACTATGTTCTAAATATAGATAGAGAAGTATGTCACCATAAAAAAAAAAAATAAAATAAAATAAAATAAAAAAATCTGTGAATACTTTTTGGTTGATTGTCTTCTGACTTTTGTTGTTTGTGCAAAAGCCTTTGCTATGGATGCTGTCATTCTTACTGTGATGATTGTGTCACTTGCTATAATTAATAAAAACTTTTATCTGATTAAACCATATCACTCTCTTGAGTGCATTCATAACAATTACTACGTTATTGTTAGTGGTTCAGCATTCTCATTGGTTGAATTATTCTATAGTATGTCATATAACTGAATTGGAATGGTGGATTTCAGAAATATCTCTCAGTTTCTGAGAAACAAAGAAATCTGGGAGACACTGATTACAGCCTGTAGAATAGTTTATCCCAGTACAAACATAAAAAACAGAAATAAAATTCAGAAATCAACAACATGTGCACTTTAGGGTATTTGGAACTGTTTTTGTGGGTTTGGTTTTGTTTTTAGCATTTTTTTTGCAAGTTAACAGCCATGGCTTATTTTAAAAAGAACAGATTGGTGATGATGTAAACTGGATAGTTGTCTCCACATGCTCCAGACAATTTGAGAAGATAGTCACACCTTCAGTTGTTTTCTTATGGCTACTTTTTAAACAACTGGTACTATTTTAATCCAATTCAACTCCAATGAGAACAACAGATTTGAGACTTATTTTTTTCCCATTTTTATGTATTTTTTTGATGCAGGCATTACCTATGCTTTCAATTTCTTCATTCTGGTGTCCTCTACTTTCCCTGGCTTGCTTGTACATAGTGCAGGGCATGCAATGATCAGGGTACTTCAGCCCGTGCTTTACTTTACTTGTATCCATAGTGCTATGGATGGAATTCACATGGTTAAAATGAAGTGTGTTAGTAAATCATCTGTCTGAATGAAGGCAGTGAACAATAAGAACTACTCTTTTAATAGAAAAGCTAACGTTTGTCAAGTGCAAAGTATCATAGGGAGGCAAGTATAGAAGATAGAATGTGCATGATTTTTAAGATGCCCAAATTTTAGGAATTCAGGTTAAGGTTTCCATGGTGATGCTATCTTCATCTACTTCCTTATGAACTTGGGTCTCTGCTGAGTTCCACCCACATAAAGGGATAGAACAGGGTCAAAGGTTTTCTGTGCATTTCCAAGTAAATTGCAACAGGAGGAATGACACTGTTCAACTTAAGTGTTTTGTATTTTAACATGTCAAAGAATTAATTTTTCTTTAATGTCCCCTTCTTTTCCTTAGTGTTCACTTCTCAAAGGAAAACCCTTATTCAAGAATGTGAATTGGAAAAAAATAACATATTTTACGCATGACATCCTTTAAGACAGGCAACACAAGATCAGTGTAAGCTACAGTGAGCAGAAAGGAGGCTTATGCCACTTCTGCAGCAGGACAGTCCTGAAGGTTGTCTAAACAATCCTTTGTCCAATTGTTTAAATTTGAAACTAGTTACTCATGGCCCTAAGCCATGGAGAGAACAGTAAATCTCCCTGGAAAACAGTAAATCTCTGCCCCCTTTCTTCACCTGCTAGTCCCTTAGTTAGAAGAATGCAACCTAACAGTTTGAACTGCTGGAGCAGTAGAGAGAGGTATAATGGTGACAATTTAGACCACAGATCTTTAATTCAAGGAAAAGTAAGTCAGCCTTTAGAAACATGTCACCCCACGCTGCACATCACTTTGATTTTCTCATTTCCTCTTCTACATGAAGCTTAAGCTTCTTGCTTCCACTTTGCATTTTCTTTGAGGCCTCTCTCTGCCTCTCCAAGCTGCAGTTTTTGCTCAGTTCCCAGCACTGGATGTCAGCCTCTGCTGGCTCTGGCTGTCAGCATCTTTTGCCCACTTGTTACATTTGCAAACAAGTCCCTTTGGTTTACCTTCCATGCCTCTGCAGTCACACATGAGAATAATTTCCTATAAACATCTGCAAAGCCCCTTCACTCTCCTCTGTCTTATTCCTCTCTAAAACTCCACCTATGAACAGTTCTAAATCAGCCAGACTGCTGATGCAACCACCTGTTATACCACTCAGTTTCCGTTTGTTTTTTCTTCATACTCACACTCTTTTACATTTTATCTGTCTTTTACTACGATTATAATGTCCTTGGAAGCCAACATCCAATCTAATAGAATCTTAATCTATGCCTAGTACAAACTCTGCAGTAGCAGCATAAAATGAATGAGGCAGTTATGCAGGAAATGTGCATCGTCATGAAATGATATCAGCTGTGATAGCATTGTCACAAAATGCAATCACTGCATAAAGTACTGATCTCACTGACTGATCAAAGCTCTTTGACCTCACTGAAACCCAGGAAACTGACCTTTGCCATTAAATCATCAGATAGACACATAGTTTTCAGCAATTTTTTTCTTCATTTACAATGATTGGAAACCTCCCTTTTTTAAGTGATTTTGATATCATCATTACCTGTTGGCCTGGTAATATCATTTCCTGTCTGATCTAGTCTTCATTTCCATTTCTCACCTACCTGTTCTGCAGTGCAGAATTAAATATGTGTTTATATACTGCCAAAAATATTTATCACTTTTGTCAAGAATTAGTAATTATTGACAGTGGGAATATAACATGCAGCACTTTGTCTGAATGAATATATAAATTAGAGGAGGTTACGCTGGTGAATAATCAAGAGTGTTTTACATTTATCATGTTATCTGAAGCAAAGCAAATAATCCTTTTAGAAATACTGCTGTACAATACAAGCTGGCCAAAACCAGCTTTGGACGTCAAAAATGCCCACTCATGTTTAGACTGAACATTCAACATTTTCCGTTCTTTGTTTCATAAATATAAATAACCATTTGGAGGAAAATTCTTCCTAGAAACATGCATATCTCAAATGAGAAAAATAAACATTTTTGAGAAGTGAGAAATGCTCTGTGATATGAACATGCTACTTCTATTAACCCATTACTGGGTTTTTTGGGGTTTTTTTTGGTACATTTTACAGGAAGCTCAGGGCACCCCATACACAAGAACATCTTTCTCCTTTTCCTTCCCAATGCCTCTTCCTATTTTTCCTCCAAAAGCTCAGGACTTAGCTAGCATACCCTTGACATTTTTTAAAGCACCTTTTGACAGTCTCCTCATCATGGACAGGGCTGTTCTTTTTAAAAAGAAAAACTCACAGTCAATTTAAAAACCCTAAGCTACGCCCCGGGTTTCACGCGAAACATCGAAACATCAGGCTTTCCCAGGTGTGAGAGGGGGTTCAGAGAAAGTTCAATTGCTCGCAGCAGGACTGAAAAATGGAAAGGAGCGCGAAAGAAGAGGTCTCCCCCCGCCCGACACACACACACATCTGTCCCCGCCGTGCCTCCCCCTCGCCCACCACTCTGCACACCGTACCCCAAGCACATCGGAAATGGACCCGGCGCCGTCGGGCAGCATGCACTCGCGGGAGGGAAGGGAAGGGAAGGGAAGGGAAGGGAAGGGAAAAGGGGATGCCTTCGCACGGTCTGATCATCACCATAAAGAGTTAAAGAGAGAGTGAAATGGCTAACGTACACACACCCCGCTCCATACCGGAGAAGAGTCTCCCAGCTGAGGTTTATGCTCTGTGAGGACCAGGCTGAAACTGACCGCCCCCACGGCCACGCTGGACACCCCTAACCCTATCTCCAGCACGGAGAGCACCAGGAGGCTCCCGATGATCTGGCTGCTGGTGCACATCCTCCCTCGGTCATCCTTCCTTCCCGATCAGCCGGGGAAACCGCGCATCCTCCTCCTCCTCCTCGGGCGCTCCCGCGGCCCTAAGTCGCCCCCAAACTTTTCTTCCTTCGCCGGCAGCCGGGGCGGAGCGGCGCATCCGCGGCCGGCGGGCGCTACCGAGGCACGGCGGGGCGGCCCCGAGCGCGGCCCCGAGCGCGGCCCCGAGCGCGGCCCCGGGCGCGGCCCCGAGCGCGGCCCCGGGCGCGGCCCCGGCTCGGCGGAGCTCTCCAAGGTGCCGGGCCGGCGGTGGGTGCGCGGCTCCGCGCTCCTAAGGGCTGCGCCTCCGCCGGGAAAGTCGACCTTGTCCGCTCGCCTCCTGCGCTCTCATTGCAATGACCTCACCGGGATTTTTCCCCCGCTTCTTGTTTCTCTCCCCCTTCTCTTCCAGGGCTGGGGGGCGGGGGGTAGAGGAGCGTGGCGAGCCCAGCCCGGCTATACTTATGTATGAATGCAGACCCAATGCTCGGGCAAGGCGCACGGCAGCCCCGCCCCAGGGCCACAAGCACGGCACCTTGCCGGTCCTCCCCCGGCGCTCGCCCGCTCGCACACCTCCGCCGTCCCGCCGCGCTGCCGGACGCGGGAGCCGTGCCAGCCGCAGGCGCACCCCTGAGAGGTCACCCTTCTCCGAGTGGGGGGTCCGCAGGCCTCCCTCCTCTCTCCTCCCAGATGCTGCTGTCAAAATTCAGGAGGAAGCCCGTCTTCCTCTTGTATTAGTTAAAGGGCTGGAGTATGCCGTGTCTCACCGCCGCAAAACTCTGGTCTTCCGCAAAACCCTAGTGCCAAAACAGGCGATTTCTGTAGCTGTTCCTGTCACTCACAATGGCCTGAACCGTATCCGTCCCAAAACAAACAAGCAATACATCAAAATAGAACAAGAGATTCCGGGCTACTTGAGCCATGCTGGATTGCTTAGTAACAATCTTTATTACTGTGCCTGAGAATCAGAGAACGCTTTGCCACTCTGACTACAGTTCTTCAATCCAGATGTGTTGCACAACACAGACACTCAATCTAGCACCTTGGCTTTCCTAAATATGGATCACTGACATTTGGATATTTACCTTAAGAGGATGGCAAAAGAACTACATAGACAATTACATCTCCCAAATCTATACCAGGATTCAAAAATATTGGCATCCTGCAGGATTTAATCATTTCCCCAATATACATGCTAATTTTTTATTCTTATATGGAATCTTTCTGCAAAAAAATCTGCAATTCTTAACCTGTATATAAATCCTACACTCAGATGTCAGAATCCAGAATGGCAGTCTAGACTTGTCCAGTATTTCATGGTGCAATTTGGTAGCAAGAGCATAAGATTAGCAAGGTCCTGGCTGAGTATTTTTCTTTGGACATCACAACCTGTCCTGTGTTTTGAGAACAGGTATTATATACACTTGAGAAGACTGGATACACCATTGCAGGCCAGATTTTACTTCTCATTTGTAAAGAACTTCAGTACTTATTTGTGGTGAGTGGAGATAGTCTGGCATCAAAGTCTGTCACCTTATGGTGTTTATGCTTTTTAGGTATCCAAGAGTAAGATCCTAAGACAAGATCTTAATGCTTTCTAGTTTAAAACTTTATCTGTTTCCTATTTTTTCACACTTTTCTCACTTCACAGAACAGTTGACTGTCTACATCTAAAGGAAAGGTCTGTTATAGTTAAAGCTGAATTGCCCCTTTTCATCTGTTATGTTTTAAATGGTACCTGACATCTCTTATCATTAAAAATCAAGGCACAGCATAAAAGTTCCTAAGCTACTATATTTATGTAGGAGGATGGAGAAAGCACAGATTTTCAAGTACCCACATGGGTGTAGGAAGGTGTTTCTGCAATGACAGTATCCTTATTATGTCAGATTGTTATAAACGCTGAAGTGTGGTAAGGTGCAATGATTTTACTGCTCAGAGTATATTTTACCAGGTCTATGAAATCCAGTTGTGATAAGAGAGGAATTGCATAATGGCAGATATAATTAATACATTTAATGCTTGCAGCCAGATAGAGAGCCTGTCACATCAGAATAGAGCTCATGTGACAGAAATAAGATTTCCATAAACAGCTTGTTTTATGTAACATTTCCACTTCAGTCATAATAAGCTGCCAGAAAGATGGAGGGAAAAAGACCTTGTGAAATGTGTGCCCTAGATGGAGATCACTTCATGCAATAGTTAATAAAACAGACACATAACGCTAGAGTCCAACAGCAGGAGAGGAAGTGCCCTGGGTGCTGCTTTCTAATCAGCAGGCTACAGAGAGGTGAGGAGCTAAGCAAGACCTCAGTCAGAGTTAATCACTGCTCAGGAGGAGCACCCCTTCAAATAAAGACAAGGAGGAAATATAAAGTTCTAATCACTACTTTTTAAAATTAAAAGATTCAGTCTTTGTCCATGTAATTTGTGTTTATTTGTACTATGGTGCTGCATCATCTTTATGTGCTAATCTGGGCAATTAACTTTACACATGGGACTATTCATGCATACATTTCAGCATAAGCTTACATCTTTGCAACATTAAGTTATTTTACTGCTTGCTGTCTCAGCTGGCTGAGAAGTGTTTTTCTGTATTTGTGATTCCAATAACAAAAATATTATGATGAAAGAGGAAAAAAAGGAAAAAAGAAAAAAGAGAAGGAATCATTCAATATGCAGGCAAGTTTTCATTATAACTGCAGAAAGTTAAATACTGAAATCCCATCTCCAAAATGAAATTAGAGTCATGAGGACTTTGGATCTTTTAATTTAAACTGTTTGATTCATGAATAAAAGACATCAATCTTATTCTTCTTGACTTTGAAGGAAACTTTTCTTTCTCTCTTTTTTGTCATTGGAGACTTTAAAAACGGTTCATGACAAAAAAATTCTAGTCACACAGCAGGATGAAGGGTAATTGGATGACATAGTACTGGCAATGAAGAAGTAGAGATCAGAGCACAAAGATTCATTTTATACTTAGTTCCTTTTACATGTCTCTGATGACCAAGAGACCCTAAGAAGGTTATAGCCTCTCCATTGGAAATGACCAGCGTTATGTAACACTTTTGAGCATGTATTCATAGCTGAATACACTCTGCTCAAGTGGTTCAGTTTATTGATTTTCTAATTCCATGTGTCTCTAAAACAATACTGTAAAGATTTTTATTATTAATAAGAACTGGGCCTATAGCATTAAATCAGAGCTCAGGCCACTGAATCCAATTCAGCCTAGGAAACTGTGAATAAAATTGAAGCTGTACACCATCCTGTGGCTGCTTAGAGGATGAGAAACAAGTTGGTGCAGTCCAAGAGGGCAGATACTCTCTAAAAATTGGTGCTACTAATATGCAGGTATAAGGTAGCAGTTTTGGACAAATAAACATAATTTTGAGTGATCTTAGAAGGTGGATTACTCTTTTACCTTAGAGATTTTTTTTCTAGTCAGTACCAAGGCATATCAGTTGTGCTATCTTGGAATATTTGACATAGACCAAATGACTTCTACCAGGATGTTCTCTGGGAAATGGAAAAATTCAGCCTCAAGGTCAGCTTGCAAATCCTCTTCTTTTCACAAGTACCTTGTGCTTTCAACTTTGCAGATTCCATTTCTTTACACTATTTTGTTACCTGGATCCCTTCAATTCAGTTTGACAGAAGCAAAACCAAGGAAAACAAGTACTCTGACAAACAGCTTTTAAGTATTTGGGGTGACACACTGCCTTAGGTTCTATGGAGAGTTTCCTATTGATTTCATTCTAAAACCAGCTGTATCAATTGCATCCTATCTATAGAAATGTGTGCAAAACAGCCTTTAGAGCATCTCTTCTTTATTTTTTCCTTTTTTTTTCCTTTTTTTGGTGCTTTTTTTTTAACTTTTTTTACTCTTAGTGAATTTGACTCCTTAGTTTGTTCATACTCTAAATTAGTGTGTGCTAAATTTCTAAATGGGAAGAAAACCCCATGTAAAACTTGTACAGGAGAAGATAAGGGAGTGTCATTGATTTTGTCTGTTCAAAGTTCAATACACAGGCAAACTTTCTGCTGAATGGGTAGTCCAGGCGCAGTAAAGCTAGGATCTGTGTCACTGAAGTGACTGTTAAGCTTGTTAGGTCACGACTGTTTTTATTCCATCAAGCATTAAGGCATTGGCTTATAACACACACAAAAGAATATGATGACATCATCTAAAAGTACTTGGCACAAAATTTCATCCTCACTCTTACTTTGTACAGTTGCAGGAAGTAATTCCATAGCTCTGTAGGACATCTCATAGCTCCACTCCTGAAGTTGTGGAGCCATGGAGAGTTGTTAGGGAGGATCAGCGTGATCAGTCATAGAGGATCAGCATATAGCAGCTTGACAAAGAGAAAAGCCATTGACAAGGACTGCCTTCTTGTACTGTACTCAGGAGTTACTAAATCTAACAAGACAGTGAGAATTTTGTTCAGACCATTTCTGAAACCTGCCTACAACCATGAAGAAATTGCACTTTTCAGTAATGTTCTACCATACTAGGTGTGGGCATACAAAAGTTCCACATACAGTTCCTAGCTATGCTGTGGGTATCTCACTGACATCAGCTGAACACATCTCACTGTCATCTCGTTCTCTGCAACAAACTGAGTAGTTTTCAAGTGACATTCGTGTTGTGCTGACCAAGAGTCTCCTCGAATTTATACTGCTGTTTGAGAATACTGATCCAAAATAAAAAATGAACATAAATCTTTAATCCAAATAATTTATTCAGTGAAATGACCAGGAAAAATCCTGACTTAGTTACCTTCTTTTTGTTTTATTAGTGGGTTAGAGCATGGTGCTAATAACACCAAGGTTGCAGCTTAGATCCCAGTATGGGCCATTCACTTTAGGTTGGACTTGTGGGTCTCTTCCAACTGAAGACTACTCTGCAATTTTGTGATTAAACTTGGATGTTCAAAACAAAGCAAAAGTGAGATAACATCATTTTCTTGCTATATAAACAGAATGTGTTAACCGGTCTCTTCAGAGTAGTAAATTAACATGTGCTTTGAAATTCATGGCTTACATAACACGTGACATTCTGCCACCTTTCAATCTCTGGCCTTCCCTTTTTGGGGTAAGTTTCATATTCCAGAGAAGCCCATTAAATTAAGATTTAATTAAACTCTTCTGATCTGAATGCAGTCAAAATATTTTCTTACAATGAAGACTGTAATAAAACATTCTCAAACCTAAAATGCTGTGAAATTGGTGTCTAACTAATACCTCAGTATATTGTAGATCTGCCATTGCATTTTAGAATCCTGCAGTACTTTCAAGCAGTAAGGTTAGAAGGTGTCTTAGGAATATCAGCCTTTGTACAGTAGAGCACTCAAATGAGTTCAGATTTCACCTTATGAATAACACTTTTCCTAATGAAGGTGAATCTTACACATGTACAGCTAAATATGCACTGAATATGCTTTGCTGCATCAGAGTCACTACAACTTCCATCATGTAAATTCCCAAAGCTCACATTTGCCTAAATGTGCCTGAGTGAGGGCTAGAACAGAGCTGCACAGGTTAAGTGGCCTGACAGACTACATAACTCATGCATGACAAGAATCTGTGCTACTACAGCAATCAGGAATAGTGCCAGCTCAGAAACTAGCACTCAAGAACCTCAGGACCAGTATCTGCTCCCATTTTTGGCATCCAATACACTATAGAAAAAGGCAGAGTCCAAGCTACAGCTGTTGCCTGCTCATACTTTTTGGATGAGTTGTGTAAGAGGTAACAGCTGTCAGGGACCCTGTTAAGAGCCCTAATCTGAAGCCTCTCAGGATAGTTTTCTATTGAATAAGGAGTGTGGTTTTGTTTTTTTTACTTCACCAGCTCTTTTAATTAGATCAGAATTTGTCTCCCACTGAGTAATTTTTTTTTCTAGTGATGAGACACATTGTGTTGAAAAAGTCCTTGATCATGGGGCATCTGAGCTCTTACTTGAGAAGATTTGAAACAAGGTTTTCTTTGTGGCACTGTTCTTTGCAAAACAATTGTTAAAATGTTTGTGTTCAAGGTAGAATACAGAAAAAAAATCATTCGTAGTCTAAAATCAAAAATAAAGAATTTAGGGACTAAAGTTTTGTTATACACATTCTTTCAATGTTAGGCAAAAATAGGAATTGATGGTTAGCAAAAAGACTTTCCTTGAACTGTACATGCCTCCATCATCCACTTTTCTCTGCCAAACTGTAATAATATTTTTTATTAGAAACACACTTTATGAAGAAAGTGAAGAAAGAGTCCAAAATAGTAAGCTCAGAGGGCACAGAGTTGAAAGAGTGATTTGTCAACATGCCTGGAATTCATGGTTTTTCTTGGAGTATACACAGCAAATCAGTAACAGTTAGTTACTGTAACACATGATTTTATGGAAGATTTGTAGTCTGACCCAGTTCCTTGTCTAGTTAATAAAAATCTTACAACTGAATGAAATGTAAGTTGAATTTGGTATCACTGTGCTACAGCTATTCATTGATCAACATTTACAAATAGTTTTTACAGCTGAAAAAACACAAAAGGGTAGAATGCTAAAGTCCTGTTACATCCATCTATAAAGTTCAGATTATTTTTCACCAGTAATATCTGAAGATTTCTGTCAGTTTAGGAGCAGCAGACCCAGTCTGGCTGGGAAAGTTGTCCAGTAACATCAGTGTCAGGGAATTAAGGGCTTATGAAGAAATGGCCAATGCTAACAGCAGGAAGAGGCCATAGTTACCCTGTCTCTTTCTTTCACTTGGTAAAGTCACATCTGGACTTTATAAGAATATATGCTACAGATATAATATTATAAATTAGAATTCTGGCCTTATAGCTCTGAAAAACAGGCATATCTGAAGCAAACATCCTTAGAGACTTATGTCTGGCTGCTTGGTGCATTTGCCTTCCACATGTTTTTGTCAGATCACACACATATCTGACAATACCAGGTCTCATAGACAAAATCTCCTTTCACCTAAATGCTGACATACTTCACGCCGGGAGAGCTCTGCTTACTCAGGTAAGAATTCTGCACATGGTGAGACAAGACAGTGTGCTTTGGTTTGCATCTGACTCTTAATGATCCGTGCTACCATACTGAGTACAGTATCAGCTAATCAGCTCTCTGACTCCTTCTAATTAAATGTTAAAAACAACAGCACATCAACAAAGCTGTGTTCCTTAGCTAAACTGTTCGATGATTAATTTAGTAGTGTTTTGTCCTGGGTGAGCAGAAAAAGAATGTATCTCAGCAAAAAACTGCTGAGGAACATATTAATTGCAATTGTTTCAAGATAAAGTACTGAGGACACAGGAAGGATTGCAAATAATGGTCTTAAAATTGCATCTATCTGGCAGCAATTACTGTAGCTGAGCAATCAAAAAGATCTGATACCTTCCCAACCAGCAGAACAGTGAGTTCTAGCTAATAGTAAAGACTGATTTTGTAATAATTTCTAACAGTCATATTACAGTAGTATTTTCACCTCTGCTTGGTGTTTTCTAGCTTGAAAAAGTGAGCACAGAACCGTTTAGGGTTATGATTCAAAGCTCATTCCCCAATATGTGTTCCAAATACTTTTTTTGGTATTGTTTATTATAATTAAACTAAGCTACTTTGGAATTGCTGATTACTGCATAATAATATTTGAGGGTTGGTTTGTGTGTGTGTAGAGAAATCCAAAACATCTTAAAATAAGACAGTGATACCTAAGAAATGTGTATTTAAAAGATCTTCACCAATTGCCTCATGTCTCTGCTGGAAGGGAGCAGGTTATTTTCATGGGGCTGACATTTCAGAGCTGGCACTGTGCTACTGAGAGAGAGAGAGGGAGAGGATCCACCAGACCTTCAGAAGGGGAGGAAGAGCACTGCCTTAGGTCATCTCAGCCATCTCTAGGAGACCATTCCCATTTGATTTTTGCATTTCTTGTTCCACTGGGACTGAACAGACTGCTTCTTGTGAAAGCGTGATTTCCCTCAGGTTTGTTCCAAACTTTCTCAGTTTAAACCATACTTATAGACATCACTGGTCATGCTTTACATATTTTGACTCTTTTAACTATCACAAAAATAAGTGGAAACTATTTTTATGACCTGCCAACCATTTGAGGATGTTTCCCTTTTAGTGCATTCAGCATGAGACTTTTCTCCCAAGCGTATCAAGAAAAATTTTTTTGAGCTGTATATTTTTTCTCAAAGATTACATGTCAATCTAAATTAAATGCCTCTTAAATAGTATTTTCCTTTGGAAAGCTAAATGTTAAATGTATGTACAATTAATAAAAAATCTTCAAGTTATTTTTCAGTTTAAAGTTAAAAAATGTAGATTTTACCATGTCTGTAAGATGCCTACATAAAAATGGTGACAATTCAGAAACAGACGCTTTTGTGAAAAAAATATTTTGAAGAAAGAGAGGCCACTTCAGTCTAATAAACAGAAAACATGTGTTTCCTCTCGCTATGCTACCTTATCTCCTTCCAACAGCTCTCTATAAATAACAGCACAGATTTCTGCTTACTACATGGTAGTTTTGAACTGGAAGGAAAACACAAAATATTGTTGAAATAATCATGTTTTATTTTGTTCCTAGCTATTGTAGTCAAATGCAACTCAACATACATCAAAAAGATAAATTTCTGACATTTACAGACTTAAATAGGCTTCATATTAATCACTGAGTGCATTATTTTATTTTAAATGTGGAGGAGCTGAACCAGTGAATTATCACCTAAAAATCTACCCTGCAGGAATAGACATTAATAAAAACATCCTCACCCATATTTAACACCAGAGTAACTAAGGTTTCTAAATTTACCAACACCAGATACAACTTTTTATTTGTTAGCTGTTTCTCAGAGCTATATTGCCTTGGGGAAAATTGTCACCCCTGGAAGATTGTCCTGTCATTCATAATTTATTTATGATTCTATGCACTGTAGATACAGATTATAAACCAAGACAGGGAATTTGGAAGATGTAGGAAAAAAAATCAGATTTTTAGAGGCGACATTCTTTTTATATTATACTTATTTTATCATTGCTTCAAATTATGTTATGTTCCTCTTTCTGGTTACTGATTTAGAAGGAAAATTTTAATGGGGAAAAATATGATTGCCCTGGTTAAGCATTCAAATAATTTAAATATATCAACCAAATGATGTTGCTTGTACACAATCTAAACAATTTATTGATATCTTCCTTAGCATGCAAACAGAGGTTAATTATTTCTATATGGCCCTATCTATTTAATATTCATTAAGAAAGGGGGGGAAAAATCCCAGCAAAACAAAACTAAACAAAACACAAAACACAAAACAAACAAACAAACAAACATACCAACCAGGGCATCACAACTTGGAAAGAAACCCCCCAAACTATAAAACAGTCACCAGATTAAAATCTGCAAGGCTAGTGATATACCAAGCCAAATTCATAGTAATATTTAAAGTTAAATAAGAAAAAAACCTCATCCAGATATACTTCCTATTCCCTTATATCACTATAAATCAGGCACATGCAGCTGAAACTAGTGGGCCATCAGCAGATGTGAAAATGAGGTGAAGAGCTTCTGTGCTGAGGTAACCTCTACACCACATGCTCACGTATAACATCTACATTTCCAGACCAATAAGGAGATTTAAGTGTATATTAGAACCAGAATATTTGCTTCCCATTGAGTCTATTAAATAAGAATTTGTTCTTCCCTGAAAATAACATTTCCCATTTGTAAGACAGAAATAAGCCTTTTGCTTTTCTTATTGTCTGATTTGATTTAGAGCATGGCCTTTCTCAGAGGCTGGTTCTTGTTAGGTGTCAGCCCCGTGCCTCACTGCGGTGCCGTTTGTTGTCAGGGAAGAGAGCTGTAGGAGTTGTCACTGCAGGGCTCAAACAGGATCTGGCTGTCATGCCAGCCTAAGGCACAGTGTTGTGTGGTCATGGACAGACGTGGTGATGCTTCAGCCTCCAGCCTGCCAGTAGCAGAGTACACTCATTAAAAGGAAGGTCCCCAACTGTTTAGGCTTTAAGGTTTCCTTGTGAGATGCTTCATGATAACCACCTGGGCTCTTGAGGACAGGCCATGGCCCTGACTTCCCTTCTTGTTTCAAGAAGATAAAGGTCTTCAGCTAACTGGAGAAACACTAAATTTGATTTTCCTTATTTGGAAATAAGTTAGTGCCCTTTGGTTTATATTTCTTTGCTCTCCAATTGCAAGAGTCTGTGAAAATAAACTAATTACGGGTTATATTTTATTAATCTTTGCTGCTAGGCAGAGAAAATGCTGCATGGTCCTGAGAATTCGTAACATATCCATAGGCATACGGTTTTCTTATTTTAAATAAAAAAAAAAACAATTAGTATATTAAAAAAAAAGGACTGAAATTATTTCTTGTTTTTCAGTTTCCAAAAACAATGACTATTATTCATTGTACTTTAACTCCAGAACAACATTTTTCAAATTAAATTAATTCAAAATGATCACAGGAAAATGCCTCCGGATGAGGGAAATATAGCATAATCTATGACACAGGCTATTTTAATAGATGTCACTGGCTTCAACCCTTTGTGTTGCCATACAAGCATAAACCACAATTTGAAATTATTTGAAAAGAAATGCAAAAATAAACAGGAGGAGAACAAACAATGTCTATGAATAGTTAGAGTCACATAATTTTAAGAGAAACATTCCTTTGACAAAATATACACTACATAGGAAGTACTTTCTTTTGGTAAAATTTTAAATTAAAAAATATTACATATTTGCTTTATTTCCTATTAGTCATTTTGTTTTCCATTTTTTTTTGGATCAGTGTGAAATTACTTTCTATATAATAATAACTATTAACTTGATATTGCTGTTCTGTGACAAAAGAAAATGACAAAATATTTTAACTTGACTGTGTTCCAACAGGACAGAAATCAAGTTAGAAAAAAGAAATGTCTCTCATAAAAAGAAGGGGTTTCTTACGTCCTCCAGAAGTTATCATACTGGTTTTGTTCCACAGATATAAAGGTTTAGGCCAACCAGTCTGTCTACTCTTCGTACAACTTGAAAACTAGTTTTCCGCACAAAAAGAAATTGCCTTACATAAAATCCCAAGTCAAGTACAAGACATTTCCTGCTCCACTAGTCAGTCTGCAAAAAAGAAAATAGTTCTTCATACTTAGAACATCATATCTTGTTCCCTTCTCATTCCTACTCATTCTCTCTCATCTTCTATTTCTCTCTTCACTGTAGGTACAAGTCTTTGAACAGATTCAACTGTGGCATTTTAGAAATACCAATACTGTGGTATTGACTACTGCTCTTTCATTTGTGTTCTTTAAAGTCACATTTGTTTGAAAGAATACTTTAATTTATCAGCTTCTTCCTGTGTGTGTCTGCAGGAACTGGTGTCAGCTCTCCAAGATTTGATCCTGCTGTCCCTGAATTAATTAAAGAATGTCTGCCAAGATCTGGTACACTGGAATAGCTGCTGTGGTAAACCAAATGGAAGAATTTAAAAATGCAGTGACAGGAACATTGTGGAGTTTATTATTTTTCTACTGTGTGGGAGTCCATCCCACCTATTTCATTGGGCTTCTTACCTGGCAGCGTAGAGGAAGGTAAATATTTGCTTACTGTTTCACCACCACAAGGTATTGTATCAGTAACATAGAGCTAAAACAGGTTTGGAAGAACAATCTGGATTTTTATCTGCCTTGTGTATCAGCAGCAAAATTGCCAGCTAAACCCTAATTGTAGATTCTTTATGACAGGTAATAATAGGAGATGCAGAGAAGAGCACAGCTTGTATTTCATCTACCATGCTGAGCTGAAAGAGCTAACAGCTTATAAAAAAAAATTTTTGATTTGTAAGCAAAGCACATTTTATTTGGGTGTCACCAAGCAAGAATATACAAGGGACTGTACTGTAGAGTGAAGCTGACCCTGGGGAAGTCAATAGGAATTTTCCCAATGACTTTAGTGAAACCAGGACTTCATTCAATATCTCTTTTCTCAACATTCTGCAGTTTTTCAGGTTTATTTAAAAAAAAAACAAAAACAAAACAACAACAACAATTATCTCAAAACAATATGAAGCCACAGTGCCAAACAATACTTGTAAATAACACAAGAAAGATTTCTTTGCAGAAATATCTTTGTCAAGCACTCTGCTGTGCAGTGTAGACATGCTGCTCCCAGCTTTGCCAGGAGCAGGGCGTACTCACAATGTGAAGAATTTGGCCCCTGAACTCGGTGCCCATTTAGTGGTTTGGCACACAACCACCAGACCCTTTGGATATTGTGGTTGTGTTTCATCTGTCTATGTATCGACTGTAATTTAACATCACATCCTCAGTTAATCTCACTCTTGGTTGATTTCTGAGCAAATCACAGCCTCAAATCAAAATGACACTACTTCCTTTTAATGTGTAAGTCCAGCTAGAAGTTTTGTGTGACTGCAAATGGTTTCTAAATCAGCTTTGCCATAATGTGACATAGGATACTGTGTTTTCATTAGTACAGTGTAGCTTTCCATATAGCCAGTTTTGTGCAATAACTGGCTCAGTAAATCTCTCATTTAAAGTTGTTCCACAGCCAATGACTGAACTTGAAAACACACAGCAGGGTTTTTAAGATGAATCTCAGACATGTTCCCTAGACTATGAATCCTTCTCAGATTAGCAGTTTTAAATATAGTCTGGTTGGGAATGACTTTTGCCCTCACTTCATTGTAGTTGTCAATTATTTAGACAGGCATCTGACATTCCTAAGTCTGGTGTCTCTTGTAAAGTCTCATGCCTGGTAGCAGAGAATAGGTCTTTGAGCTCATTCTTTTCTACTTTGCTCCTGCCAAGCTCATGCTTGTAGGAAGTAAGAAGTGATTTTAAAATGTCCCAAAATCGGAATAAAGTCATCTCACCTCAAGAATATATGTCATGGACAAAAAAGCTAACAGGCAGTGGAACTGCGGACCAAATTCTGCTTTCTGAGCCACAGTATTGATATTCTTATTTTGTGTTTATTTTTTTCATTGGCACAGTAAAGGTGGATTCAATCCTCTAAATCTTAAGCTAGATTTCCCCTCCATGTAATAAATTATTTAAACCAATGCTGTTAATTTTTATTCCATGGTCCTCCTGGTTAATCTTTGTCTAAACATAATTTTCATTCTATGGAAAAGTGCTTATTAAGAAAAACTTCAGTGAAGTATGTAAAGGATTCAAATCACATGCATTTATCAACATGCCATTTCCTTTTAAAAAACATTTTATATTGATTCTGCAAAGTACAGGATACTCTTTATTTATTTGAAGGACAAAGCTTTAGGTGGAGAATAACTTGAGCTAAAGCTTCACAGAAAATTAATAAAGTTCCCATACATAGTTTCAGTATCAACTACTTAAAATATGTATTTTGATGGAATTCAGTTTTTAAATTCTTGGTTTTAATAAGCCTTTGTAAGGAAGAATCTTTAATAAGGAAGTTTGCTTCTCATCACTTTTATGAAATCAATTACTCTAAAATTAGCTACTCTGAAGCTGATTTTCTAAGGACTTTTCCTCCACTAACCTGTGGGACAAAACAACAAAGCCATCTGTCAATGGCACATACTGATCTGAACTTATACCAAAAGACTGCATCCCATTGCTCCTCCTGATCCTCTAGGGCCCAGCTGGGTGATCCAACTGCCCGTGCAGCACTCTCTGCAGTCTGTTCTGCCCTAACTGCACCAACCCAGTGGATCCTTGTGGCTTCAGTGAATGCTTGATTGTGGTCCTAAAGAGCTACCTCTGTTAATTATTGCAGCTGCTAATCATTTTTGATCTCTCAGCTGTTTGGAAAAATGGGTCCTGTATTACACTTTTGTGCTGCAACTCATTTTGGCCAATGGAATGTGCTTTGTGTCTGCAGAGCATTAATGGGTGCCTGTTCATGGGTTGGCATGGAGCAATTCTGATAGCATAACTGATACAAAACCAAAACATCTATTCACCCTAATGACACTGGCTACACCAGGTTTTCCTGTCAGTAACAGATTTCAATCTCCACCAACAGCTTTGCATTGAACTTCATAACCTTCATGTTGAACATAGTTGTAGGTTGTTTTAAAGGAGACAATGGAGGGGAACAAAGGCCACCCCACAGCTGGTGCCAGCCAGGCTAACCAGGCTGTCTGGCTGCCAGGCCAGCTCTTGAGCTCTGCGGAGTACATTGTGTCTCCAGTTCCATTAACACTCAACTCCTCTGCTTAGGTTCAGTTCCTCATGGACTACAGGACCATTGCTGAGGAGCAGCTGCCTGTATGAGGCTTTGTTCAAGACCAAATGAGCTGAGATTCATGTTCTGGCAGGCTGTACCCTGTGGTTCAGCTTTATTCTTGAGAAGAGCATTGGTCTCTTAAGAGATGCCATGCCCTTTTCACAAGCCAATGAGCTGGTTTCCAAAAGCATGGCTTTACAGAACCTTGTGTTCTGCAATTATGCTGCTAAATGACATGTTTGTGGAACATCCTGATGACTGACCTCTGAGGGAGGAAGCCAGGGACTGCCGTGGTCCAGACTTTGCCACTTCCAGCCACCTAAATGTACCCATTGAAGGACACAGCTCAGTCCAACAGTGGAGCTGATATTGCCTCTGAAGCAAGCAGAGATGTTTGCAGTGACACAGTGAAATCATAGTTCAGAAACTGCAGAAAGGCCAGAGGGAGCAGGATAAGCTTTGTGCTGAAGCAGGGACACCCCCAAGGCAACTGAAGCTCATGGGCAAGCCTGCACCTGAGTAGATGTGCCCATTGCAGCCCTTGGTATTTAAATGTTTATCATTTTTGTTTCCCAGTACGTGAAACGGCAATTGCATATTGTAAATAAAATTAAAGTCCCCAAGCCAAGTCGGCTTTGCTTATGATAGTAACTGCTGAGTGGTTTATTTTGAATCACAATCTTTCTCGTTCTTCCTATTTCCTCCCTGGTTCTGCTGGGAGGTGGGGAGTCAGTGAGTGAGCGAATGGCTCTGTGTGCTTGGCTGCTAATCAGGCCCAGCCCACCATGCAATGCTCATTTTTTCTAAGGACTATTTTTTTCCTGGCTATTTTTTGTACTTCTTGTATATTTCAACTCCTTTCAAAGTGCAAGAAAGTAGATTTGACAGTAATTAATGATGGAGCCAGGGAAAGGGTAGATAGTTTATTAGTTCCATGTACCACCAGATGTATGGGTGAACTTAATGACAGGCATCATGCCTGTATGGAATGAACATATATTTGTGTTTCTTAAGCTCTGAGAGAAAATTTAAGCACTTAAAGATGTGTCCATATGAATGAGACTTACTGACAGAAAGATGAGTATTATTTCCTTAATAACAATCTTCAAATGTTTCTTCTTTTGTTTTCAGTTACATTTATATATTTTTCATTTCAATTCAAAGTTACCTATGGGGGGTTATTTTCTTCTAAGTGTACAGATTTTAACTCTTGGAAGAAGGTGACATAAAAACATGAAAGACAACTATCAATATCAGGGTAAGATATTAATGCTTCAATTCTATGTTAAAATTTGGCCAGCCCTTTTTCTTCTCTATACAACAATAACTGTTGAATTCTTCCAGCCACAAGTTGTGAGACCTTTCTCATTTTTTATTTGAACAATGCACATGCCCAGGATTATGCCATATAGTAGCGTCTTTCCTTTTGTGCTCAGAAGAAAATCAGTATAAACAAAAAGTGCTGCAGCAAATCTGTTCAATGATACAGAATAACTTTGTATATTCTCTCTTTGTTCCTTTCCATTTATAATTAGAAAAGTTTTTCCTTTCTCTTTGATGTGCCCTCTGACTCTGTTTATCCTTGCCTTTTAGTTATTTCATTCTGTAATTGCACTTTGCTTATTCTGAGGATCGTCTTCTCATGGCATCTTTATTATTTAAGGAGAGGTGCTCTGAAAGCAATAATGTCAACTTTGTGAAAGTCATGAGCTGCACAATTTATTTAAGAATACTCAATTTCTTTTTTTTTTAAGTTAGTTTTTTAAGACTGAACTCTAGAATAGTAGTGATTGTCCAGCTGGAGACATTGCTGTGCAGTTACTTTGAAATACAAAGAAATACTTTTTTTTAAAAAGGCCATGTATTTCAGAGAACATTCCACATCACTAAGATCCCATACAGTTGAACTGGTAGGTTAGAAATCTAAAGAAAGAGGGAAGAAAGAGCTACTATAAAAATCTCTTCTGAAAAGAGTGGCAAAGTTACAAAGAACATGAAAAAAAAACGTGAAGGTTTGGAGACAGTAAGGACTTTGCCTTACCTTTGTAAAAAAGGGAGAAGTACTGGAAGGGTTTAATGGTGTTATTTTGGTTTCTGTTATAAGTAGCTCTTCCTTTCCATAATTAAATCTCAGTACACATGGGCTTCAGGCACCTGACGATGATGATGATGGTGGTAATGATAATGTTGTTTGCTACATGTGTAATGAAACATCCTACACTGGTATTTTTCAATGTTATTTCTAGAAAGCCTTAAATAAGCTCCAGGCAAATTAGAAGCTATACATACTTCATCAGATTAAAAAAAGTTTTAAGTACTGATTACTCCAGTAGCTTTTCTGAGTGTCTTCAGGCAAGGTGTTCACCTCAAAGCATCCAATATGTGCACAGGTATAGATTATGGGATATTTATTGATGTTTCATATAGGGTGCAACATGCTCAGTCTTGATCAGGCCAAATAATAGAATGATTGCTTGGTACTGTGCTGAAATACAAGAATTTCATACTCTGCTCCAGTAAACCTCATCCTCTATTCTCTGGCTATTTGCTGGGCCTTGCAAATCATTTGACTATGTGCTCAGTTTTGGTGAAATTGCTAAACATCAAGTTACCATTGCCTGCTTTTTTACCTAAGTTAGTGAACCGTATCAATGGTGCAATTCATTTTCTACCAGAAGCTGAAAGAACAGAAATAAACTGTATTTTCTCATGGTCAATTTTTAATTTAATGCATGTCCACTTAACTAATCACATTTATTTGTATTCTTGGAGAGTAGGTTTCTAGTTTGGTAGAGATAATGGAGTATTTTCTACAAAATGCACATTAAAAATTAATGAAATCAGCATGAAAGACAAAATAAATAATTTTATTTGCCTGGCTGTATTATTTTGAGATTATATGAAACACTTTTCTTCTGTTTACTTAAATGCAAGAAGTAAAACATTCACAGTATTAGTCCTGTGTGGTTGTAGGAGTAAATGGTTTCTCCACTTTAAAATGTTGATGGAGGAATAGTGCCAGCCTTCATGCATTGCAATGCACAAGCAACAGAGCTTTGACAATGTTTTCAGAAAATAAAATAATTATTTAAAAAAATTAATTGAGAGGAATTCTAAATATGATACATCAACACAAGATAAGCTATTTATATATATTGAGCACAGACAAATCTGCTTTTATGGCGTAAGTAAATTCTTTGAGTCAAGGACTCAGTGGTAAATTCTGATGGTGCTAAAGCAATGCCAAAATGCGAAAAAAGTCCTTCTGGCCTGACTTTATGGGGGTGTGGACACACAGTAGGACATGTTTTGGATGCTTTTAGAGTGAAAGTCATAAACATAGATAGCTGCCTACAGTACCTGCTGTTATAGCTAAGAGCATTCAGATGGCTAACAGGATATGTGATTTTTCAGGACCTCTTTTTAATAGGCTCACTGTGGTTCTGCTGGCCTTGGTGGGAGGACTGTTTCATCAATGGTGAGTGTTTTGGAAATCCAGCTGGAGAAGACATAAAAATTCTTAGACAGACTCTTAACAGTACTCCCAAGAAAAGTTGCCTCTGCATAAAAGAATTTAGGCTGAATAAAGGAGAGAGGTTGTTCTTTGTGTTACTCAGGAGATCAAAGATCTGTCTGGATAGCCAGATTGGACTGTAAATTACACTGGGAAGTCTTGCCTGAAGAAGAAGTCTTTCTAAATAGTATCGGGGATAATCCAGAGGGATCAGTAATTGTAGGCTGGCCTGAAAAACAATCAGTTCTCTCTGACGGCTCACAGCAAGCTAACAAAATGTTCTCTGTAAACTTCTGCTTATTCTGAAGCAGATAAATTTTTTGAATGCTGTAGAAATAGAGGAATTTGTTATAACTTTCCTACTAGCTCCTTCTTCCTTTATGGATCTTCATCTTTCTTTTTTTTTTCATTTTCTGAGAGTGACTATGTAATGCAGCGGTGCAGCTTAAGCAAAACACGATGAGAATCAGCTGTGAGATCTGCTACAAATTTTAGTGAGGTCATAATAAATGATGATCAAAACAACAGGCAACTATTATTATGGACCCAAGTTAACACTGCAAATTGTCTCAATCACTGTCTCTAGAGAAGAAATAGCTCTAATTGTCACACCAGCTCCTAAACATTAAGTTTAGATTTCTGCCAAAACCCAATCCTCAAGAAAATATTTGAACTTTCCTTCTTCATATCCTTAAACACCAATGCATTTGGAAATTTTAACCATCAGAACACACTTGCAAAAGGATGGATTTTGAATGATTAAACCAACATATTTTGTTGCACATGAAGGTACAATAAAATGCTGGTTGGTGACACTTTCCTCAATTCCTCTCCCTTAAATGTGTCTTGGGTAGGAAAATTCTGCACATAGTGTGTACAAGGCAATACTGACCATTTTATGCAACACACCAGCATCAGTTTTTAAAGTTCCTATCTTGAGAAGTCCTAATCAAGTTCAAAAAGTGGGGAAAAAATATTTGTTAGTGGAACAATCTCCCAAAGATAGGGAAGAATATATAAAAGAAGAAAAAAACCTAAAGAACACACAAAGATGAATAAAAAAACTTCAGCCTAGAGCAGTCAAAATCTCCCTTCATTTTTATTTTGTTCTGTACCACAAAAAAAAATTTATAGAACCCTGGGAGAAGGATCCTGAGTGCACTGTAAGAGCTGTGATATACTTTCCTAAGCTATAAAGTAATTGTTAAAATGAAAAACTTGCAGCATTACTTCAATCACCAAGGTCATCCTACAGCTCAGTAAATCTGCCAACAAAGCTACAAACTACAGGATTTTACATTTTGTGGAAGCAAAATAAAATAAAAGGCTTCTAATTTTAAGCAGGTGGGAGAAAAGAAAAGAAGGAGGTTGTAGTCTCTAGCAGGCAAATTCCAGGTAGCATCATTTACAGAGGAATGCAAAATTCTGGACAGGAGTGTATCAGAACAAAATTATATCTAATAAAATCATACCTAAATGCATCAATCCTCTGCAACAGCAGAGCACACTTCAGAAAGCATTTCTGGTATCACCTCTCCAAAGGTCACAATGCAAAATTATGACATATATTTTTATGCAGATTTTTTAGTATGAAATAGCTTCATCTGAGACAATGCAAAACTCCAGATGGAGCTGTAGAATATAGCTTGACTCTTGACAGGTGTACCTCCTATATATGTGCACATACATATGTTTGTGCATAGTAAGTCTTTTCTTAGTCTAGCACACATAAAAATATTGAAAAAGAATTATATCTAACAGTAAAATGAAGTGAGGGGAAAACATCAAATTTAATATAACTGCATTATTGTCTAGGAAGTCATACCACTTTGTGATATTTACCTGGATTCAATTACAGCAGAAATTAATATAACACAAGGTCTAATTCACTGAGAGCTTAAGAACCAAGTGTGCACTTATGTTAAATGTGCATGTATCTAATTAAAACAGATAAATAGAGAAGGAGGTGAAGATGCATCCATTATCCCATTATTGTCTATAGCTAACAATGGGATGCTAAATGTCTTGAACCTATGCTTAGCTGCCATAAGTATCAATTTACATCATAAAGGGACCTGTGTTTTTCTTTATCACGAATCCCAACAACATTTTAAGCGATTTATTTCCAGTTTAAGTGTATAAGCTGACTTCTGCTCTGATCTTTATTAAAGCATTTCATAGAACTGAAGTAAAATGTATAGCTTTGAATAGATATGGCTGGGTTTGTGGAGGAACAGTGGCTGGGGACTTCCAGGCTGCAGAGTAATTTTGGGGGTATTGGAGTCTGTGAACATGAGACAGGAGTGCTCCCTTGGCAGCAAGGAAGGTCAGCAATATCTAAGAGTGTATAAACAGCAGTAGAGTCAGTGGATGGAGGGAATATTCCCCTTTACTTAGCATTTATTAGACCACAAATCATTAGATGTAGATATTGCATTAAGTGTTGGGATCCTCACAACCAGAAAGATTCTGGTGAGTTGGAATGAGGTCAGTGGAGGGCCACCAAGATTTTTGCAGGCCACAGGATTTTGCCTTATGAGGGGAGGCTGACAGAGCTGACCTTGTCCAACTTGGAGAAGAGTTAGCCCCTAGAAGCCCCCAGCTAGGCCTGGGGGAAGTTATTGAGAAGTCAGGCTCTTTAAAGCTGTATGTACAGCTGCCTAGAAAGTTTGTACTGTCTATATCCCTGGAAGTTTTCAGTATCAGGCTGAACAGAAACCTGGAACAATATGGTCTGATCTCAGCTGGTCCAGCTCTGAGCAGGAGTTTGGATAAGAGGCTTCCTGAAGTCTCTCCCTGATTTCTAATGCCCTGTGATTTTAGGATAGCTTTAAATATGCATTCATGAGAATATGAGTAAGGAAATATTTCCTACTGCAGATTCCTGCTTATCAGCACTAAGGGCTCTGGTCTGTCTTGTTGTGTGGTTTATTTTTTGATATTTTTTTTCCCCCTGAGGAAAGTTCTGCCATTCAGGAAGCAAATGAAACTGACAAACTTAAGCATGAGTTCCTCAAACTGCATTAGAAATTATTCATTCATTAGTTTAAACAGACTCAAGTCAGTATTTTATATAATTATACAAATATTCAGCAAGAAAGAGTGAATCTGAGATGATTCAGCACATAGATCACCTAGTGGGATTCTGCCCTATTCCTGGATGAGTACATTAATCTTAGTCAGGCATGAGTCTTTACAGTCACAAAGCATAAACTTTCATTTTTAAAATATTTTGTAATTCTCTCTTAGAAGTCACTGTTCTGGTATTTTTTTTTTCTGAAACTGGATTCATTTATCATAACATTTGCAAAGAAGCAACACAAATGTAAACACTGAAAAATGAAACAGTTAAAAAATTTCTTAAAGTCCCTCAGACTATTCACATTTAAGAAGCCAGATTTTCTGATTTCAAAAGTTTCATCTGGTTTTCAATGATTGTTAACTTGTGCACATGGCAGGAAGATCAAGGCTCATGGCTCTTCTGGCTCAGAATGTCATGAGACAGGCAAGGTAGGAGCTATACAGAAAAATATTTTAGCAGTCTGCTTTAACTGGCCTTATTACTCCTTCTATAAATTATATATATTCACTGAACATATTATATATAATGTATATCACTGGAAGAAAAAGAAATGAAAAATCTGATGATAGGTGGCTTAGTCTTTTAAATATATCTACTGTTAAAGAAATCTCTGGATAAGATTCAATTATATAAAAAACCTTTACCTCTATCAGCTAGTCTTTCCAGTTTTCTTATACAGCCTTCCTTTTCATTCTAATAATCCCAATGATTTTACTTCGTCAAGGGCATAAACTTATGTAATTTTCCTATAATAATTTAATCTTAAGTTTATTGAATATCTAGAAACTTTTACCTTGGGGAAATAAAAGTATTACTAATTTCAAAGTAGAATCACTCAAGTACAACTTGAAAACATGAAGGGCTACTCTAGAGAATTTCACATGGAGCAGAGTAATCCATTGCAATGAATATTTCAAAGTGGAAATTGAAGGCTACAGTTGTAAAAGATTCACATAACATTTATAAAGCTTCAGTTAGCCTAAGCTGCAAGTGCCAGTCTTTCCTAAATGCAGAGTACAGCCATGAAAGTTTCAGGATTTGGGAGTTTTTCCAGTAATCTGTTTGGCATTACACTCAAGCCACAAAAGACAATCTTAAAGGACAGGAAGCATGAAAACAGATGTTCCAGCTATAAAATACAAAAAGAGGTGTGGACAGGAGAAAAAGAGTGAGTTTAAAGATGGTAAAAATGGTATAATAAGTTTATCAGGTGTATTAAAAGATAGGGAAGGATCAGAGGAACAAACTGCTTAGGGACATGTCAGCATGGTTACTACCAGAGTTTTCATAAGCTGATTCTATATCTTATTAACACTTGACCTAAATGTCAATTCCTCTGCAGATGAATATAGTGTGGTGGACTAATTAGAAGTTAATTACTGACCACAAATGGAAAGCAATTAGGTGTTTCATTTTTCAAACTAATAAAATGAAGGCAAAGCATTTGACTGTAAAATCAAATCTATCAGAGGGAAGAAATCCAACCCATTGACTATGTAGGAATTCAGTATGAAAGTCAGGCATTAAAGACAGAAAAGGTAAAGGGCTAGAAGTGCTGTGGCTGCCAAGCAGATTTCATTCCATGGTTGTCTCCTATAATTTACGGTACACTGAGTCAGATTCTCTCCTCAACCTACATCTAGTTGGTGCAGAAGACATTAATTATCACTGAAAGTCAACTGCATATACTGCAGGTATAAAAGTTTGCTGCTTAAAACATAACCTAGGGCTGCCTCAGGGCTGCTCTAATTTAGAACAATTTCTTAAGACTCAAACGTAGTGAATTAGAGCTCCTTTCTGCTTCTCATCTTGATCAGGTATAGAGTATAGACACTTGTGCCCAGCTAAAGGAAAGAGGACAAGCAACTTCTCTGGGATAATCTTCATAGTAACAGGGCTAGCCCAAATTTGCTATCTTCTCTGAAACTGGCCATATAATCTGACCCTAGAGATAGAAAAACACTGAATCAAAATATCTGAAGTACAAACATGGCCTGAATAGAACCTAGGAATTTTGATTTGTGTTCTGAAACCATGACCTGAGCTGAGCCATCCAGTAGGATGGTCCAATATTTGTAAGAATAAATAAAAAAGCCACGACATTTTTGGTCCCAGTAAGTTCTTGGACTGGTATTGAAAGATTTTACATCTGCTGTAAGTAGGCAGCTGCCAGTTTAGTCAGCGTTTGGGAATCCCCAGATGGCGTAAAAAAGGACAAAGCTTTTGTACAGCATACTGCAACAGTTTTGTGCAGAACATTCCTAGGAGTGCTAGAACAACACTTCAATTTACTTGGGGACTTGTTCATCACAGTACTAAAATCACTGAGAGCATTCAGCCAACAAGAGAGTGAAAACCACAGCTGTGTAGCTCCATTGTTCAGCCCACGGCATGGCCCAGGAAGTGATAATTAAATCAATATGACCAGCGGTTCCAAAGATCCTGATTGTTTTGGATTCTTCTAAGGAAATCAGTGAATCGTTTTGAGACAAAAGTTGAGTGCTAGTTTCTGATCCACTCTCAAAGCAGAATGAAAAACCAGTCCACAGTCTTTACTAGGGAAACAAAATCCTGAAAAAAAATGAGTGTCATTTGTGTTTTGGACAGAAATCTTAAGATCAACTTATCTGAATTGCCAGTATATGTGTGCTTTCTCTGCTCAGTAAATATGAAATGTTATTCAGTTAACATCTGCTGTCCTATGTCATCAGAATGAATAGCTAGAAAGAGAAGCACTAGTTGTAGTAAAGCAGACCTTTAGGTAGAATAATTAATTACATTTTGTCTTAAATATCTTTTATGGAATCTTTTAGACCTACAATAGAATCAGACATGTAGATTGCAGGAAACTTCATTCCTTTTCTCCACATTCCTCATTGTCTAACTAACATATCCTCTCATTGGTTACTTTTGATTATGGGAAACATTTTTTTTCAGACTACTATTGAAAATATTTGATTTCTCAGTGCTTTGCAATATTAAAGGAAAGTACCCCTCAGCTTTGCCCAGATTTCATTCTTCCTTAGACCAAAAATGTATCTTTAATTTCAAATGTATCTCTCTTCTAGTAAATGAGAACAACTATTCCTATCCAGCTCCTGTTTTTTTGGAAGTTTTCTGGAAAACTGCTGAACTTCTGTGTTAAATTATACTCTAAACTAATATCCTCTTACTGTCATGTTTTTCAGTATGGCTGTCACTGTTGTTAAACAACTGCCAAAAACTTCTGCTGTTCAGTTTACAATGCCATGCAGACATGTGCATTTTTCCTCTGGTCATCTCATACCTTCATTGTGAGAGGCCTGCCTGGATCTGTTCACCAAAGGGTATAGTTCCTTTAAATGCTTTCACCTGAGACTAGCAGAATGTTGAGGCAGCCAGCCTGCTGTCTGCAGCCCACAGATGAGAGCTAGAGAGGGTCTTCTGCTAAGCAAGGGCTTGTGAGAAACCCAGGCCTCCAGCATTGCACATAAAGAACAATTCTACACTGTTATTTTCTTCAAAATGTACATTTTGGGGTGGTAGATAGTTGCATACTTGACTGTCCTATCTAGGATGTTAGTCTTCCTTTTCAATGAGAGGCAGGTTTTTCTTCTGTTTTCTTCTGCTGTATTGCATAAGCATTTACACTAATGGCTCACTAATGAACTCCAGTGCAATTTGGTTCTTTATATACATGAAAGGATGGAAAATGTTCCACCAACACCTCTATTATTGCCCCAGGACCTTTTGCTTCATGGACCTAGGACAATGTGAAATATGCAGGATGGGTTTTAATATTAATCAGATGTTGTGATTGTAATACTATTAGTTGCTGAGACATAAGGCTAGGATTTCAAAAAGGTGGAAGAAGTACCCAAAAAACTATAGAAAATCAGAAGCTAAAGCTAAGGAAAATGCAAGATACCATCTTACACCCTTACACTTTGCTACAGAAGACAGAAAAAATAATTCAGTGCAACTGACATATTTTGACTATATGCTTGCTTTGAGCTTAACAAGAAATTTCAGGGAGAAAAGATGATTAATGATGAATATACATCAAAGAACTCTTTCCATATATTAAAAAAAACCTTTCCTAGAAATTTTTATTATCATTCTGCAAGGGCAGTGAGAGAGGTTATTCCTTCCTGTAATACAAGAAGTCCATGGACCTGCCTCAGAGAAAGAAGGAAATATATATAAATTGTCTGAAAGCAGTTGAAATAGATATCTGAGAGCAACTGGAACTGGGTTCTGCTCCAAGAAATGTGTGCACTCACAGAAAAATGCTCCATAAAAATGCACTTATTTATACCAAAATATCAGGAAACTTAATGGCCAATCACTTTGCACCTGCATGATGATCTGCATGTCACAAGTTTGGATACACTTTTCACTCTCTTCAATAAATTATATTTCAAATTTGAAACTTGCAAGATGCTAGTAGTGTTCCAGTTCCTATACATGCAACTTCCAAAATAAAACAACCTGGCATGAGTCATGATTTCTACACAGTATAAATTAAAAAATAAAAGATTAGAGAGCAGGTCTCCCAGGACCTATAGGCCTACAGAACCTCACAAGTTACTTTTTCTAGGTCTGAGTTCAAAGGCAGTGTTTCAAATGTTTCAGAGAATGTCTTTGACTTCTGTAAATGTAAAATTCACTTTCTTTTAAGGAGAGTCATCAAATTGCCATGCAGGCAAATGTTCTTTACAAATACTTGAAGAGATACCAAGAGGTTTTGTTAGTACCTACTTGTCTGTTGTTTTGCTCTTTTATATGCAGTCATGAATAGATGAACTAGAGAAGAGCACACAGTCAGTACTGCTAAGAAACATCACAGTTTTCTTCCTAACCCTCATTTAATAAATGGGCTAACAGTAGAAGAAAAATTGACATTAAAAGATATGCTTATTAAGAGAAATACAGCAAGGAAGCAGTTTTACTGTTTACTGTTGGATAGAATTAAATACAACTGGTTTTAAAGCTTTGGTTTAGTCACACAGTCTTTTGTATCAGTGTCGTCTCAAATTTGTCTTGCATTTCCATTTGCATGGTAGGTGACTGCAGTGCCTACATCATTTTTTGATGCAATTTAGAGCAATTAGTCTTTCAAGGTTGATTTAGCTGGGACTGATGATGATTTAGGCTAGCATGCTGTCCCCAGACAGTTCCAAGTATCGCCTCAGAGTTGACCTCTCTATAGATTTGGGAAGTCTTGATGCATGCAAAAATTTACCACATGCATGTATTTTCACCACATTGCAGCTTTTCTAGGCAGAGATGATGGTTTGATGTACAAAGACTGGAAAACAGACTTTTGTTTCAGTGTTCCTGAAAGTATATTTTGGTCAGTGCTCCTGACCAAACGAGTGTAGATACTCCCTGCGTGCGTTTCCCAGCCGTGCTCATGAGCTGTATGGAGCTGTTGAGAAGATGAGGGTCACAGTACCAACTACCCACAGAGAGAAGACTTGCTTCACCTTCATTTTGAACTATGCTCTTTCTACCTCTCATCTTACCAACATCCAGGGCAGGAGGTATTTGTGACAGTGACCCAGGACTAAAACATAATGTTGTACATGATTGTCACATTTACTTTCTAGTAATCTGTGTTTTGATCATAATTCCATCATAACCCTAATCCTAACCAGTGTTTCAAATTGAAGCATGTTGGTGCTTTGTTATGAGGGCATGAGTTTCTAGTTTGTACAAATCCCATCTAAGCAGCCTAACTATGCAGGTGGAAAGACCTATGAAAGGGTGTCTCAATGTTGACTGCACATTTAAATGTAGAGCTGCAGGTTTGGGACTTCAGCTGGGCCTTGGTTGTGACACTGAAAGTAGCGTCATAGCACACAAACATCTTCCCAGACAAAGCTCAGGGAAGGGTCAGGCTTTACACTACAAATGGTGAATTGATGATCTTTCATGATTGCAATCCTTTCAATATAAGGGCAAGTTAATGTTATTCTACCAAGCTCAAAATTATGCAGCAGGCTCTTCGTTAACAGGTATTAAGGTTTTCAGAAAGAGCACTCTGATTATGCATTATTGTATTTATGATGATGTTATTCTGTCTTTAAAGGTTATCAATTGCCCTTTTTTCTGAGGCATAATTTAAAGGGTTAGTTGAACTTAAAAGCTTTTTGAACTGCACTTTTCAGTGATACAGTGAGGCTATCTGTAAATGCTACCTTTTGTTTTGTTTCTGTGTTCAGAGGTTTATAATTACAAGTTTGGCAATTTTAAAAATATTATGGAAAAGTGAGTTCTGAGCTGCAGTCTTATGAACTCAATTGCAATTTCATAAAATTCAGTGTGAGGTTATAATGTAGCCCAGACATTGATTCCTAAGAGATTAAAAAACCTGTCCAGAAGCCATTAATTCTTTAACAAGTAAGAATATTAAATGTGAAGACTGAGTCATTCTGTGAAGTTTGTTTCAAAATCATTTTCAGGTTATTATGATTTCCCCTTATGCAGAGGTATGAAGCCAGTTAGATATCTGTATTGATTTGTTGCCAATTGTTGGTTGCTATACATTCAGGAAAAGCTGAACAGCAGTTAGCCCGTGCTTTGAAAAATATTACTAACCTAATTCTAGTCCTGTTTGCATTAGTTGCCTGATCAATACACTGAATTTTATCTTAAGTCATAGATTACAGATTTTACAAAGTGCAAGGAAAAAAATTCTCATGGTTGACTAAAGCAGTAGCTCAATTCTGAACTAAGGGAACAAGGTGAAATTTTATTTGTTACTGCATGGCTGTGTCCCATCTCTAGACCTACCAAAATCAAATCCTAAACCTAAATGAACCAAGCACTCACTTGTTCCTGAGAATTGTAATAATATCTTTGATTATTCACTATGAATTAAGTCTCAGATGGATAATTTATTAACTGGATCTGTGGTGACTACAAAAATACTATAGACATCTTACGAATAGTTACATATACTTAAATGTGTAAATTAGGCATTTTAATTTCACACTGAGTCCTACCTGAAATAATTTATATAGACTATCCACTTACTTTGTCAAAAGCAGTGGTTCCAAAATGACAGCAACTAACTTTTTCTTATAGCCAGTCCTACCTCATGCCACAGACTGAAATCTCAAGAAACCAAAGAAGCCAAACCGAAAAAAAACCCAACCCAAATCAAACCAAAAACCCACAAAATTATAAAACAAACTGAAAATCTCATAAATCCAAATAACACTGTCCTAAATTTAGACCTGACAAGTTTTTTAACCACAATATGAAAATGAATCTTATTGTCTTTATATTCTTTATCCGAAACACCAGATTTAACTCTGGTACAATATAATGGAAGCGATGAAAAATCACTTACCATACTACTTCCTTTCATGTGCAAGCTCTAGAGTTTAGTTTAGTTGGTGAACATTTCTAAACTCACAATTTACTGTGTCTCAGAACTCCTTCCATTTCAGAATCCTAACCAAATATCTAACTCTTGCAATCACACCACCATTTGAAACCTAATATTGTATACATGTCAGAATCCAGGGAAAATACCCTGGAAATATCCAGAAGTAATATTACTCTAGATCCTGAAGGAGCCAGACATAATCCTAGGTTGACTAATCTTCTAGATCCTAAAATAACAGGAGCTGCTCAGACCTTTCATATCCAGAATAGTGAATGCTACATATACTTCATTTCCAAAGTAGTACCCTGGAGTTTTATATCCTGATATAGGATTATATAATTATAGTATTGGATTTATTTCTAGAGAAATTATTCAAATCCATCAAATTTTAGGACCTTTAAGTCAGGTTAGCAAATCTACCTATATTGTAGCTCATCCTTCCCTCTCTATTCAGTGTTACTGAATCTCTAATTGAGAGCCCTTAGTTCTTCCAAAGCAAATCATGTCAGGTTTGCCTTTCCCCCTGCAGAACCAGATGTCAGAGTCAGGAAGAAAACTTCTGGGAACCCAGCAGTAACTGCAGTTCATGTTCTCTGGCATTCCCAGGGAAACCCTATATCTAGACCTAACCCTAATCCCGTTTATGTTGCTTGTTCATTTGCACCAAAGTCAAGGAAAAGAGGCTTGATGCCTTGAAGCAGGTTATAATTAGAATAATCTGCCTGCTCCTGTCCTCACCCTCCAGGTAAACCCACTGCCAGCTGCCAGCAGCTGCCATGTACTGGCACGGGCCACTTGTGTGCAGGAAAGGTTTGAAGCTATAAACCAGCTACATGTATCTCAAGAGCTCCCTCTGGTATTCTGCTTGTCCTTCCTCAGTCATCTGTCTGCTTCTGTGTGGAGAATACCTTACAGTACCTCCCTTGTCTGCCACAGCTCTATCAGCAAGGCAACAGTTATCAATAAAATAAAAAGCAGCGGTAAAAAGAAGAGGAACGAGCTTCAAATAAAATAAATAAGCACTGGATTAAGGCAGCAAGGAGTATTTAGTCTAGACACTGAAAAACTTTTTCGTGGTTTGAATAGCTAATTACCAAAATGGATTCTTGAGGTGATGCTGTTGTGTCTCTGAAATATGGCAGGTTTCTATGCAGGAAAAAAACAGGCTCATGAAAAAGAGATCTCATAATTCTCTTGCTTTGGTTTCCTGTGATTTTTTTATCTAAGTGACAGAGTCAGGTGATGAAAAAGAAAGCTACTATAGCAAAACATAAATCTGTCTTTCCCATGAGACTGAGGAGGAGACCATCTCTATATTTCTGCAGTGAACAGTGCTGTGTCCCAGATAAGCTTCATGTCTGAATCCAGTTCTTTTCTTTTTAACTATCAGAAATAAAATGTTTCTGATACTTTTTCACTGTATTTTTATTTTGGGTCTATGCCTGGCATTACTTAGATACCAAATAGATTCAAACTATGAAATGCTTTAAAGGGACGAAATTTTTATCTTCTCTAGCATAACTGATGCATTTCTTGAGGATGTTCCTAGTTGTTCACATTCTTTAAATGAGAAATGTGAATTTCAGTTAACAACCAAACAATTCTCTTACCCAGTTCTCTCACTAAAATAGATACTTTGATATCTTGCAGAGTATGCTCTGCATGACTTTACAGAGTCCAGAGAAGCCCTATAACTTACATTAAATCAAGTCTGTTTTGTCAAACCAAGCATCTGGGCAGGAGTGGCAAACAGCATGAAGCTGTACCACTATAAAACAGAAAATGTGCTAGAAGAAACTAAAAAAAAAAAAAAAAAGTAGGTCAGAACACAGATAGTTTAACCAAAAGTTTCAAAGATATTTTAGGAGCTGAAAGACAAAAAAAACCCCATCTGCAAATGTCTAGATGATTTATGGAAGCCATAAGATATTATGTTCTTTAGTGCTTAACGTTGTGACTACTACATAATGCATTGCCTGATTGCAGAATTCCTTGAAATTAATAAAAGCGTTATTTCTTTTTTGTACACTGTGCTGATATAGGAAAGAACAGCTATCAGGAGTAATTTTCTAAGAGGTCTAATTAATATAAAATTAATCTTGTTTAAGTTTCAGTGGTCAAATCTTGCTTATAAGAATAATTTTCCTAATTAGCTAGAGACATACTTCTCTTCCTGATGAAATAAAAAGAGTGTTTTGCTGCTGTTGTTTTATTTTTCCTGCGGATTCTCCTCTAACACCAGGTGAGGTGTCTGCTATTGTCCATTATCCTTTCTGAACATCTGTTAGTTTCACAGCCACCCTACTCTGTTGTCCATGGAGTTGGCAGATCTATTCTCACTGCCAAAACCAAAGAGGGCTGGAATGGGCCAGATTTTGATTTACAAGAGGTTAAGAGCAGCAGGTCATAGCAGGACATTCCCCCTCCTTCCTTGTTCCCAAGGCTGATATAAATTTAAATTCTGCCCAATGTTGGATTTTCTTACTTTTCTCATTCTCTCCCCCATCCCACAGTGGGCCAGGGAGAGTCTGTAATCAGCTGTGGGGATTTAGTTGCCAGCTGGGGTTAAAACATGACACCTTGCAAGCTTGCACTAGATCCAGCTTTGCTGAATTAAGTAAAAAGGCAAAAAGCCCCAAATCAGAAATTTAACCTTCTGAAGTAAATGAAAAAATTATTTTACTGGGATGCTGTTTATCCTTTGAAACTGATCAGGACTTGATGAAATGGAAGGAATAAAAAAAATTTCATGGCTCAATGAACCTTATGTGTGTATCTGTACAATTCATTATAACAGTAATAAAAAAATGCATTATAGCATTGCCATAGTGTTATCTCATCATGATGAACAGTGCAGTGGCACAACATAACAAATTCTCTGTCCTCCAGAGACCCATAACATTCATGACCTGTCACTTGCATAATTTTAGCTCTTTAAAATCCGTTTTTAAATTCAGAATATTCCGTGATTCTGTTGTAAAATGTGTCACTGTCAGATGTTACAAGAAAATGTCTGAAGTATTGTGTGTCCCTAACTGGTGAAAATTCAGACAAAGTTCAAGTTTAAATGCTGTTTCAGCTTCTCTAAATTACTGATGTGGGAATGTCTCATAAGTTTACATTTTTAAAATTTATCCCTTACAAATTATCCCTTACAAATGCAATAGCATTTGTAACATTGTTCTGAAACAAACAACTTGGAGGAATAATAGGGACACTTGAGTATCTCAGTTCTCAAGTGGCACTTCACACTTCCCAGGAAGGGCTGTTTAGCACTCTAGAAATACGAGCAAGTATGTTCTTTTTCATTTAAACAGACTCTGCTCATGTCCTTTAACAGGCAAACTGTTTGCCTTTCAAAGAAAACATTTGGTTAGATGCAACCACAAGATGTGTTTCTTTGATCACTATAAATAGCTGAGTTTTGTTTATACAATGTGATTTAAGCTTTAGCACAGCTAGAAAGGTGTCGTTGTGCAGCAGATTCTTTAGGAATATTTTTACTTGAGTTTTCTCTGATATTCCTGGAAAATCAAACCCAAAGTCTGAAATTTCATCACCCTTATGAGGACTCCAGGTCTGCACATGCATCTCAGGCCAGTTACTGCCGCAAAGCATTGGAGGCAGAACATAACCAAAGATGAGGTTTCACCTGAAAGCACGTATGCTTCTTCAAGTAGCAAAAAATTGGTTGCCTGGTGAAGCACACTCTTCACATCCTTAGCCAGGGTTAAAGTGGGTGCTAATCTGTGGTCTGGAAGGAGTTTTTATCTGGTCAGATGGACAGAGAGGTATTTAGGGGGATAGCTGTGGGGAAAGGCTACTTTTCTAATCTCTCCTCTCCTCTGCTCTGCTTGTGGTACATTACAACCTTTGAGACCTTATTTTGAAAAGTCCTTATTCTGCTTTCTGATCCAAGAAACAGAATGTTTATAAGTGTTACATATAGGTGTTCCCAGATGACACACATTTATGTCTTCAGATAATGTGAATAGCATGGTAAGCAAGGGACGTGCATTTTCCTGCTTTCTTTACCCTCAAAAAAACAAAACATGTATGAGCAGGTTGTCAAAGCAGAATACATGTAGGAAATAAAAGGAAGTATTGCTAAAAGTGCTGGAGACATTTCACCAAATTTCCTTTTCTTACACCTACAAACCATGCAGTTTTCTTTACATTTAGTTGCATCTCACTCACAAATGTTAACGTGAGCAAATATTCATGAATAAACCTAAATTGACAGCAGATTTCAATTAAAGAAAATACAGTTAAAGAACCCTGTGTTCCCAAAACTTATCCCAACAGGAAACCAGGGCAATATGGAGATAACATATGTGATTAAACCCATGGTGCCAACAGCAAACCCTGATGAACAGCATATAGTAAGTACTGGATTGCAGACAAAATTTTATGTCCTGATAATGCCCATCACACACCATGTGAGCACGTACAGCATGCTCCCCTCCTGAGCAGCTTACTACCTAACAAGCATATTTCATCAGAGTGTTCAGAAAAACTGAACACATATTTCAACACGTTCACTGATGGTTTGTGAACTAAAAATGGCTACACTTGTCCTCTATGTTATTTTCAGTGAAACATTCACTAAATTCTTGTAAAGTTGCAGACCTCATCTGTCTTCTGCCAATGCAAAGGAAATTTAGATCATGCAACTAAAAATGTCATTTGCAAGGTACACCTTGGATTAGATTTTTTATATTACTAAACAGTCTTTATTGAGGGACTGGAAGCTTTTTTATTGTATTCACATCAGTACCTTGCAGCAAATGCTCATCTTTTCTCTACTACATTTTCCAGTTTCAGCAGGGACATAATTAGGCAGCATTACTAAACAGCTGAAGATAAGATATCCCTTGCTAGGCATTTATCTGGTGACATTCATTATGAATAAATACATTTTCATTTCATTTTAAGGAATGTTGTTTTAAGAAAGATGCATATATATTGCTGTTAAATTGCAGCCTGAATAGTCATGATCTCTAGTTACTCAGATTGTTTGGGATGTATTATTTCCAATTTAGCAAATATTGTGTTGCAAGAGGATGAGGTTTGGAGAAGAGCTGTCTAAAAATAGAACTGCTGATTCCACAATGGTTGTTACTTTACCCTCAGGCTTTATGCCTAACTGAACAGCAGTGCTTGCTGAGGTGCCGATGCAATAACCTCATTGGATGTACTCTGCTATTTCAGGCTTATCACTTCAGCATCTATACAGACTCCAGCTTTGAAATCTGCCTCTCCTAAACCACACATATAACAGCAAAAAGCTACATTCTGTGCTGATCGTATGTTTAAATAATTTCAGGACATAATGAAGGGTAAATGTATGCAGAAGCACATCTACAATAGACAAAATGGTTATGAAGAAGCTGTTTGTGATGGAAGGGACCCTTTTCTGAACTACCGTGTTTGGGTTTCTGTGAGTCAGTGTTTTTTTCCTCTGGATTTTCAAAATAAACTCAGTGCTGTGCTCTGGTACCTTTCACAGATTATATTTAAAGCCCCATAATCATAAATCATATGCTACTCGATACCCACAGGCACAATCAGTTATAATTCAATTGGTTAGCCTTGCTAAGTGCTGCAAGGGTCTCAACCACCCAACTGAGGTGAGGTTTAACCATCTGCTTCAAAAGAGTAGCAGCAGAAAAAAAAACCTAGCAGACCTGACATGCAAGTCTCTCAAGGAGAAAAGAAGCCTTGGGCTGCTAAATGTCAAGACTGCTTACTTCTCAACCCACCACAGTGCCGAGTCAGCTGTGGGGTTCAAAGATAAATGACCCACTGAGCCTAAATACAAGTGCTTTGGCAATTGGCTATGCCTGAAAGGAGAGTGTTTTAATCTATCGTGTTTCTTCCTTTATCAAACCCATTACACCATCTGAAGCATCGTAGCTTTGTTTCCAAATTAACAGCACATAAGCGGACAAGCAAAACAGAATGGCCGCAAAGTGCCGGCAGTCCCTTAACTGCACTTCATTTTCCAGCAAATATAGAGCTGAGCAGATGTACGGGTGGCTTTGTGAGAGAGTCAAAATGTCTGCTGTGCTCCCTTCTAACCTCCCTGTGCAGGTGCTATGCAAACACTAAACATTATTTCCTTTCATTTCTTTGCTGTTTGCCCTCCCCACTGAGTGCAGATTTTTAAAACAGAGTGGTTTGCAGGATTTTTTGAAACCAAGGATTCTTTCATCAACAGCCCCCAAACAGAAGTTAACCTAGACATGGGATCTTGCTTCTAAAAACCCTGCACCATCATTACTGGTACTTGTCTCTGCTTGCAAATAAGCAAAATTAACAGAACAGATCTTTCGACCCAGGAGCACCTTCCAAGCATTTTTGCACCACACCAAGGAGAAAATTAAAAACAGTATTCCCTTTAAAAAGCTGAGCAAAAATAGGCTGCACAGTGTAAAGAGAGAGCAGGAAAACAGGGTAAAGCATTCAGATGCTGCTTTGTAAGGCCCAAGGCTTGGGCTGCTTTGATACGGCTTCCCTGGTTTCTACAGACGTTTTGGGTAGCAATCCCAGTGGAGACTAGTCTTTTTAGCATCCAGTGAACCAGTCCCCGGACATCAGCAGGAAAATTCCTAAACTAGTCCACATGACAACAATTTTCCAGAAAGAGATCCTGCAGAGATAATTTTAGATCCTAGCAGTGGTGTTGACAGAGCTGCTACAGGGGCTCCATAGGCGCTTGCTCCTGCCACCACTGCGGAGGCAGACAGGCATTTATTTCAGGCATCTGATGAACCCCATTTGTATTTACACTACAGCTAGGTGCACTTCTTGTTTCATACACTACGACACCCTTCTGACTCTGAGACATTCTGAATTTCTGCTTCCCTCATACTAAACTCTCCTTTTGAAGTTGGTAGAGATACAGACATGCGACACCTTACAAGAATGTAATTGATGCTATTTATAGCAAGAAAACTTTAAAGTTTTTTGGTTTTTTAAAATTATCTCATAAATTCTTGAATTTTTTTTTGTCAATTACTAGTAGTGATTTTTTTTTTATCTTGTACATATATAATTTCTAGTAGTAGAAGCTGTGGAGAGATGGCAGGTTTCCAACACAGGCCTATGTTCACTTAACTATGAACAAAACTATTTGGCATCTTACACTCTACATCCATGGTCTCATACTCAAAATTACTTTCTTTTAAATGAGAATTTTAGCAGATATCTGCCTATTCAAGCAAAATAAACAAAATATCTTCCATGTGCAGCATTTTCTTGACATTATTAGAGCCCATTGAACCCAACAATCTCATCAAGCTTTTCCAAGTACTGGTCAAGTGTTGCGATGGATCCATAAGACTGCATTAAGACTAACATAGCCAATGCTTGTAGAAGACTGCTGATGATCATAGGCAGCTGGTCCTTTAACAGCAGTTTTTCCTTTCAGTATCAATTATATGCTCCCTGTGAATGCTAGTGGAGTTGTGACTACTTCTCACAGCCAAGGAGAGAAATGAAAATGTGAATTTGGAAGTTATTTGAAATAAGGAATGAAAGCCAAAATAATGCAAAATTGTTAAATTAAAATTCTGAACTCCAGTTGTCTTGATTCAAGTTCAATATTCATTTATAAGCACAGCTCAAAGTAACTTAAACAGAAAAATTATTTATGTTATGTGTATTATGTTACTTGTCTTGTCCTTTGCTATACACAGTATAAGAACAATGTTTGCTAGCTAGTCTCAAGTAAAAATGGTTTTTTAGAGATATATGACATTTCTGCTATATTTTTGATGATTGAAAGAGGTTTGAATCTATCATACTTAGATTTTGCATACCCATTAGGCCCACTGTATTTTATTTGTTAAATATAAGCAATTCCAATCCATCATCAAAATATTCCAATTCTTTAAACCATTCCCTGTGCTTAGAGACTGAGTTGGTGTATGGCAGAATGGAACTTTAAAATACTGCTGAAGTCAGCTTTTAAATTAATTTCAGGATTTCCTGATATATAACTCAAAGAAAGTACAATTGTGGTGGCTGTGTCTTTGTGTCTGAACCCCAGCCAGTAATCACAGGGAATATGTCACCTGCCCTAAGATTTTTTTTTATGTGAGCCCATCCTACTTCCTTTCTAGTAATTTTGCCCTCACCTTTGTGAAAATATGTGTTTTATAGCTTTTCTGTACTTCTTGCTTGTACTATCTACCTAAGAAATTTGGTCACTATAAGAGCAATAAAAAAATATTTGCACTCCAGGATGTTTCTCAGTGGCTAAGAAACAGCCCAGAAGATTCAGGATTCTGAACAGAGGGAATTCTCTTATTCTCAATGACAAAGTTATGAACCCTAAATTCATTTTCTACATCACAATCCCATGACAACATCTACACTTGTTCCAGCTGTCACTTTGTATTAATTTCCTTAGCTCGGACTTCTGAAGTATTCGTTCACTCTGATCCAGAGCATAAAAAAACTCTTAACATTTATTTAGCAATAGCCCTTTAGTCTGTTAATCAAGTGCTGCACACTTTCTATGGGCTATTGGCTATCAAATACAAATACAAATACAAAGAATTCAAGGTTCACCTGAGTTATCTGCATCAGACCAAATAATTTTCTCGCATAAGGAACACAGGACAGTAGCAAATTTAAGTTCACAGACAAACTAAATACTTCAATCACCGTAATGAAGAGAAACCTGGTATCTTGAAAAAATATTTTTTGTCTAAATGAGATTTTTAGTGTTCTTGTTATTAAATCAGATGAATAGAGAAATGGGTTTTCTGTGTTTAAAGACAAAACTCATATGAAGTTTGTTAACTGGGATACAGTTTCACCTGAATTACAGATTTCCTGTACAAAAGGCCATGCACTGAAGTTTGGACCCCACCTGGAAATTTAGAATGTAACAACTCCAAATCAATAAACCCCCAGAAGTATTAGTTAAGAAGGATGGTCATTAATAACATAGTCTGTTTACTGTCTGAACAGGAGATGGCTCCAGATAGCCATACCCAAGGGGCACTAGCATTTTCTAAGTGAAATGTAACATTATCGTGAAGTTATAAATGATGAGAAATCTTGAAGAGAAGATGCAATGCAATCTGAAAAAATGAATATAGAAAGAAATGCTTGTCCATAGATCCAGATCACTTGAATTGTAAGCAGTGTACAGAACTAAGGAAGTTAAAAAGAGATAGTGATCCCCCATAAACTACTTCTTTCTAAATTTGGTATCAGGGTCGCAGAAAATACATATTTTGTTTACATTAAGCAGTTGTCTGACTTTGAAAGAGAGTGCAGCAAACCACCAAATTAAATGGTATTCCATCCGTAGCAGGGTGATGATCTCAAAACCTGTAGCACTGTCTATCCTATCTTAGACTACCACTTTCTAGTATTCCAGATTATTAAAAAATTTTCTTTGCTTTTTCAAAAGGAACAGATTGTAAACACAGTCACGTCTAGTCTATTTTAACAGAGCTGGAAAATTAAAAAAAAAAAAAGAAAAAAAGTAAGGTTTCTATCTCTGAGGCAACTAATATCAAAGTTCCATAATGCTAGAAAAGTTTAAATCCTTATTTTGGGGGAAAAAACCGCTCCCTAACTGCTCCAGCATATGCTTATGGCTTCCAGAAGTGGAAGAACTCCTCCATGGATCCAGCAGGCGTGCTGAAAATAGACATTGTCCTTGGGATGTCTCACAGTTTTAATAAAAGTATGGCAGCTGCTTTGGTGATTTTTAGGAGTTCAGGTCAGACATATCAGGATATGGAGCCTATGTATATAATTGAGGACCTTGGATCATATCAGGCCAGAATCCTTTTGTGGATGTGGCTATACAGGGACAGCTCCTATTGTGGCAGAGAAAGCAGCTCTATCCTTTAATGCCCTCCACTATCATCTTGACAATCAGGAAAAGCAGAGCAGGACTATCCTAATGAGACTGTCCTTTGTATATTTTTATAGCACATACCACAGTGAGACAAGGGAAGGATAAACAAAAAGAAATTCATTTTCTGACTTGCGACCAGGCTTTTGGGTATGGAAAAGAGTGGAATGGATGTGGAAATGGGCTGTAGTCATTAAGCTGTGGAATCAGCAATTTATTTAGCTCTCACAAAGCCCATGACAAAACAGTCATTGACTTAATGCAAATGTTTTAGCCCCAAGTAACACACAACAGTACTCTGAAGTCTCTTTATTATGGGGAAAAAAAAAAAGTCTGTGCTGAAAAAGCAAAATGCTTAATACCACTTTCAGAAAAAAAGGTCTTTGCGATGCCTAACACTAGTTAATTTAGAAAATAACTCCAGCTGCGCTGTCTCAGTTCCCCAGTCAGCTGACATCCCTTTTCAGCTTGTTGACGTGTTATCTTGTGCCTGAAAACATTGCTTTTTCCCCTGTTCCATTTCCTTGAGCTTTAGATTCAAAATTCAAATATATGGAAAACAGCATACATATTGTTTACAGTAAGCAGCAAGAAGCCTTCATTGGCTTACTTTTTGAAGAAGAAAGGAAGGTGGGTCAGTCTACAGTTAGACAAGAAACTGAGATCAGAGTTCAGCTCTCACGCAATTTTCTGTTTCATTTCCATGCTCCTCTGTAAATCATTTAACATACAGCACATTGACACTGCATCATATTTCACTGCATGGAATATAAAGGATAATCACTGCTTGGATGAGAAACCAGACTAGCAAGGATGCAAGTGAGGAATAGCTGGAAAAAGGTTTGTTCAGGTCAAAGAGCTGTTAAACACTAGCACACAGCATCTGAGTCAACTGCTGACACAGAGAAATTTGGAAGATAAACAGGGGCCTCATATAGAAACAGGGAAAGAAAATGAGTTTTAAAAAGGCCACCAGGAAACTCTGTAAGTATTCTTCCATCAAAAAATGATTCGGTAGCATATTGGAAAGGACCATCCTAAATGACTTTTCCAGTGAGGCACAGTAGATGAAATTTTTAGTAGTTCTCTGCAAAAATGAAAGAACAAACTTAAAATGAAAAAAAACCAAAAAACAAAAAACAAAAAAAAACAAGGAAAAAAGAAAAGGATGGGAATAGCTATAAAAATGAATATTTTGCCCAAGTATACTGTAAGGAACTTGGTGTCTGTGGAAGCAAAAAGTACTTCAAACATCATAAGTTACCAATTTATGAAGATCCTTCACCATAACCACCATACCACAGGGTAAACTATAACCTGTGTGGGCATGCATGGGTATACATATATGTGTATATGTATATGTATATGTATATGTATATGTATATGTATATGTATATGTATATGTATATGTATATGTATATGTATATGTATGTATAGCATATCTATGTGTAGTATAGTACACCTATGTATAGTGTACCTGTATACCTAGGAGCGTAGTATTTAGACATCTATAGAAAAGATAAAAATTTGTGTTATTTCTCCTTTGGGAAACTGGGACAAGCCACACGTTTTAGCAAAGAAATTACACAAAAAAATGAGTCCAGATGAAAGGCTGAAGAAGCTATTGAAGAAATATATCAAAGTAAAAGAGGAGTTACAATAATTCTGTGTGTCTATTCTGCATGACTTAGAGAAAAAGAAATGAAGCAGAGAAGTAAAAATGACATTTTAAGACAGTCTCAGGATTTTATGAAAGATATCTAATATTTGTGACTTCAATTTTCTTTATTTAGAGGTTTATTTCTTTGAGGAGCACTCAGGTCACAATTCAAGCTTCTTGTTGAGTGAGTAACCACAAAATATTAAATATAATTTAGGAAAAAAGAAGCTGAAAGTTCCAAGGTGATCCTCAAATGTCAATTAAAAAAAAAAAAAAGTTACATTCACAGTATCTGTGACATTTGGTGATCTCCCAAGTCTCTTCACCTCCTACAACAAAAGATAAGTGACAACCTGAATGTGAAAGGCATTATGCTTAAAAGATAAAACTCTGCTTGTTCTTCATCCTAAGCTTTCAGTGGAAACCTCCATAGTTCTATCTCATCTGATTCCTTCCTCCCAGTCAAAGGGAACACGATTAATTTACTCACAGGAACTGTTACCCTGATGCTGTGAATTGGCCAGGGATGGAGCCTCCTCTGGAGAAGTACTCCTCCAGCACAGTGGAACTTGAAAAAATGCTTGAAAAAATGCTTCACTACTCATGACTCCCACACTATTTTCCTTTTCCTCATATGCCAAGCTTAAAAGCAGAAACTCATAACCAAATTGGCATCAAAACAGCTATTCCCCCAGGATTTCCATGTTATGTACTGAATGCTCTCATATCAAAATGAGAATACAACTTGAGAAGAAAATTGCTGAAACATTGCAGACTCTAATTGTGCTGATCTTACAGAAACAGTGTCCCACTAAGGCACTGTGCCTGCTCAGCACATCCCATGCTGTGTATTCCAGGCAGCTTTCCTGGAGCCAAAGAAAGGAAATATGCACAGGACTATTTCATACAGCATGCACAGCCCTTCCTAGCAAACACACTCGCTGCGATGCAGGGTGCTTTTGCAGAGTGTTTAACTCAGCTTGTTGAAGAATCCCAACTCCAACCCATCCAATGACCAGGGTCTGAAGGACACAAAATGCACTGGACTTCTATACTGCTTTAAATAGCTGTGGGTAAATGTGCTTCTTATGCATATGTCCTAGGAAAGTGACTAAAGGGCTTAGACATTACTGAAGACATATGTTTTTTGTTCTTCTCTCAAAGTTACACAGCTGGTTCTCCATACAAGGTTTATGAATTAGGAACTCACAAACCTGAATGGGAAAGAAAGCCAGGAGCAGAAAAAAACCTGAATCCACATACTGAATATTTACATGAAACAGCTAAGGTGCTTGACATGAGAATCACTGATTTTAAGACTTGGGAAATAAGGGACAGTGCTTGAATACATTAATGTAGAAACAGATAGAGTACAATATCTGGAATGGAATTTATTTCAATTTTTATTCTTTTTTTTGAAGGCAGTTTTGTATTCCTGAATTCTTTTTTAAAAATAAAAGCCAAAGCTGGAGCACTGGTACCTGATTCTGGAGCAAACTACAGCCTTTTCTTGTAGCTGCTCTCCCTACAAAGCAGGGATTTTTCCACCACATTTTGCTGCAAGGATGCCACCAAGACAGCAGCATATATACCTCAATACAAATTAACATGGGCTATTTTGCCATTTATAATAAATCCCTCTGACAACACAAAGCACATATTTCATTTCATATAAGAAGCAGCTTTTCAGCAAGGCCAAACTTAGTGCACCTCCTGAAATTAGCAACAAAAAGCTTTCAAACAGTTTCTCAGATACCACTAATATTTCATAAGAACACAAAATTTTACTAACTGCCATCCCATTGAGTGACTTTAGCCTGAAGAACAAGACACAGAAATCTTTGCTCCAACACCAGCATCACCACCAATTCCTATTGACATCAGTAAGTGCCCTAAGACCTTCAATATTCACAGATTAGCTGAAGTCATTAGTCACAGTAGATCATATTGTTGCTCTTGGCCATTGATTTTCTATTTATGCTTAATGGCAAATTTAGCACTTACCAAAGCTGCCAAATTAACAACATTGACTAGAAGACTGAAGTAACTTCAGGAATGGAAAAAAAAATTCAACACAGTCCAAATTTTTCCACATTGTCAATATCCTTGGAGCACATCTGAAGAAAAAGGATCTTCTACATTACTACTCAGTTCACTTGGTCTCTATAGAGACAGCCCAGAAAAGTGCTAAAATATGGCAAGGTTTCAAAACCCTGCAAAGATTCCTTAGTCATACACTGATTTAATTTCCCTGATAAAATTCCTTTAGCTGGTTATTTTTCTCCAAGAAGAATTTACATCTTATTAGAAGGATTTCCTTACTCTGAATCTACCTGATGTCATTGTTTCTGGCCAAATTACTAGAATATGAAAGACTACAACATATACCTTAATATAAAGCTTCTTTATTTAATACAGCTATAGTAAATCTTGGCTTTGAACAAAAGTAAAATCAGAAACTCTTCTCTGGTATACTATGATTATAAACATGACATAAAATTGTTTATTTTTAAAAAATAATAAAACCTAAGCTGAGAAGAATATCAAAGAGCTGGAATAAATATGCTGCTTACAAAGACCTCCACCTTTATAATGGAAGTTTTGTGTAAGAAAGAAAATAAACTTCTCCCCACCACCTTCTCCTCCCAAAGACCTTGTTTTCTTTTACTAGGAATAAGCAGCCTGATAAATTTTGCATTTTCACTTGCTAGAGTTGGAGTGGGACAGTTAGCCAGGGAAAATTACAGAATAAACTCACAGTCTGGCATTATTAGCAAACAAAAAATGCCATTCTATTAATGAAGCTTGAAGGATCTGAGGAATATAAAATCTAGCATCTACTACTGAAAGCAATCCTGCCAGCAAAAGCCAATATTTTTTGTAATGAATATTTTATCCATAAGGCTCTCACTTCCCAAGTTCCTGCAGCTGAAAACCTAAACAACTGAAGATGAAATCAAAATATAGAACAATAAAACCCCCAGCTCCTCCCCAAATCTTTTTCAAAATTCTCTAATCTTAAATAAATGAAATGAGAACTTGTCAGAAATCACTAGACCCTGATGATTTTAGCAGAGTGTACTAAATAAATGCATGTACTATGGAAAGGTAGCAAAGAGCTTCAACTTTGTTTTTCACAGGACAGAGAGAACTGACAGGGCCTCAGTTACTGTTTTCAGCTCCAAATCACAACCCAGATGTTCTGGAGCATATTAAGAAATATCAATTACTTCTAACTACTTCTCAGGAGCAACCTTGATTTTTTTCTTTTCCCCCCATCCTGCACCCCTCTCATTTCCTCTGATACCTTTTGGTTGCAATTTTTAATCCTCATTTGTGTTGTTTATTGGAAGTTTTTATAAAATAATTTACAGAATGGGTCAGTTAGGGCTCATAGACTATTTTCTATAGACCACCTAAGACTAAATGATCACTATACGGGTTTGTACATTTGCAAGAACAGGAGTACGCTCTCAGTGACACAAGTGATCCCAACAAACCTTATCAGAGGGAAGATAAAGAAGTAAAAAATAAAGTTTCCAGCATTACCCTGCTAGAAGTCATATGTGGAATAAAATAACTGGAACAGCAACACACAGACCTGTCAAGTACCTTGTCTGTGACTGGCTGCCATGCACCACATTTTCCTTGGCCTTTGCCTGTTCCTCCCATTTGATCCAACACTACTTTTCTTACAACCTATACCTGACCAAAAAATCCCTCTTCATACCCATGAAAATTTATTTTTGCTTAAATTTTCTACTTTTACTTTTACTTAAATGCTACTATGGGTGATCTGGGATGATTTGGGGCTCTTTTTATTCTATTCTATGCAGCTCCTATTCTAAATCCTATAAAATGGGGTGTAAATTCAATTAAATGTTGGTACAAATGCCCCATAGTACAGAAAATAGAAGCCTGATATGCCAGCATATTTCTACTACACTGGTGACAAACCCACTGACTCTGACTGTAGGCATACCATCACAAATGAGAGACACTAGGACTATTTTTTAAATGTTATAAATATTACAAACATTTTTACAGGTTTTTTTTTCCATACAAATCACATCCTTGAACAAAGCAGAATTATTCCCATGAATATAAGATTATATATAAGAAATAATAAAAGCATACAAATAATTATAAGAAATAAAATGCTGATGATAATTGACATTAATGTATTATGCCAGAGCATGACTATTTAAAATCAACAGAGCTACAATCTGAGTATAGCCTTAGAAGACAAGTTAAGAAATATAGACATTAAAGTATTCACTCCCGCAAAATTTTCTGAGAATCACACAACACAAAGTTTACACAGGTCTTTTATTTTCAGATGAAAATGACCTCTTAGAGCTATTTGACTCCATATTTTTTGGTACTACCATATGCTAGTGGATACAGAAGTACATCTGCTTGAAAGTAGGAGATGCACATTTGATTTACTGGAAGTTACTGTGCTGTATAAAACGCTTCTAAACTAGCATGACTAATCCTTTGACAGTGTTTATGTTCAGTAAGAAGAGCTACATCTCTTTGGACCTTCACCTTGACAGCCCCTATGTAGCCCAAGACTTTGCAGGAAGGTAATTTACCAGCTCTCAACCCTGAGATGAACAGAGTGGAGGGAGATTGTTTGGTAGTAATCAAGGGGCCTATCCATACACCTGTATCTTTTGGCAATGCTAGGATACACAAGACATGAAGATCTGAGAGAGGATTAACCCCAGTCTCTCTTTGCTAGCGAGAGAGTGAGGCATAGATCAGTGAGATGGCTTCACACAGTAAGAGAAAGCAATGAGTAAAGCCAGAACTTTCAAAATCCTCAAGTCTTTTAACTTAACTAAATTTAACAATTTAGCTTTCCCCTATTTTCTTTTAACTTACCTTTATGGCTGTTGTTTCTCACTGTGTAATCCCACCACATCAAGTGTCTCTCTCTGACCCTGGAAGTTACACAAGAAAGCAAAATGTCATAATGTATGTAATTTTCCAAAACCCTTTAAAATATTGCTGGATGAGCACAACATCTATTTGTTGTTGGTGGTGTTTTAAAAATGCTGTATTCTCTTTTTGAAATTATATTTTAAAGCAAACAGGGTAATTTTTGAGTACTGCCAGTTAAATTCTTAACTTCATCAGGTTTTATGTATAAGTTTCCATCATGATGAACTAAGAGTTTAATAATACAGCTGTCAGAACAGCTAAAGTTAGGAGAACTTTAAAAGCTGTCTTTCAAAAAAAGGTATCTTAAATCTTATGAAGTATAAAGCATGAAAAACAAATTTGATGGAAGATAATCCATAGATCTTTGGCCCTGGCCATTTACCTCTTATCCCCCTAAATTACCTCTGATTTAAATGGAGGTATGAATGATGGGAGAAAAAATTCTGTGTCTGCTACACAGTTCTGAAAGAAAAATTTCTGGTTCAGTTCAAGGGTTGACCTATTACTCAAAGCCCTTTAAATCCCCTTAGGGATGAACTAGTCCCCTTGAAGAATTTTATATTTCCCTTCTCTTCTCTCTTCCACTTTGAGGGATAAATTAAAACCTCTGCTTGGGACATGTTTAATTTTACTCATATAAGTACTCTAGATGATGTAGCATAAATATTACTGCTTCACTAATTACCATGATCAGATAAATTCATCAACAGTCATAGTGAGAGCAATTACATAAAAAATTAACCAGAGAGATAGTCATAGATTCATTAAATCAAAGAATCATTTAGTTTGGGAAAGATCTTTAAGATCATTGACTGACCATTGAACCATGTCTCTCAGAACCACATCTACATGTCTTTTAATACTTCCAGGGATGTTGACTCAACCACTTCCCTGGATGGGTTGTTCAGTACTTGACAGCCCTTTCAGTGAAGAATTTTTTTGGTATTCAACCTAAACCTCCCTGACACAACCTGAGGCCATTTCCTCTTGTTATGTCACTTCTTGACTCGATCTTCTCGAGTGTGGCCCGGCTAGCTCAGTGATGAGGTTTCTCTTCACTCGAGTTTCGAGACAGCATATGTTTGTGGGGTTCACTGATTTTCTTCAAGAATCCAAATCTACAGAGCGAGTAAAGAAATCAGGGGGGGACTCTCTCTCTGGTTTGCATTCCACAGTTTATTTCTGTGAAGGGGAATCCAAAGGACGAGAGACAAAGGATTTGGGGTTTGGGGGGTCTCTTTTAACAGGGTTTCTCGGAGGGAGGGAACATCAGAGAGGGAACCAATTATTTTTCTCAGTTAGTACATCTTACAAACTTTCTACAAATCAAGGTTACACACGCCAAGATAAGAAATAACAGACACCAGCTTCTTCAAATGCCCACAAAGGTGTAGGAGTATTCTCCACAGAGGGGCAGAGGAGGAGAGAGGGGGGGCTTGGTTTCCTGGCAACACAGGGGGGAAAGAAAGGGAAGGCAAGGTAAGCATGCCCTCTCAGATTCCACAGTTTAGAGGCATTCTGGGACAGGAAAAAGTTACAAACTTCCGTGTAGGAAAGAAGAGTTCTCTTCTCCCAACCCCGTGCTTTCCTGGGCTAAAGAAACTTCAAGCAGCTGGAAATGCCAGCGGGGTCCTCTCTTTACGCTATCCGGCCTCTGGCCGTGAGGCTGAGGAGAGAAACTTCAGTAACCATGGGAACTTGACGCCAGGTAAACAGGAGAAAGAGAAGCTGGGGGGGAAATCACAACTAAAGAGGGGGAAAAGATACATTTCAGGCTATCAACTACAACAACTTGTTACTTGGGAGAAGAGTCTGACTCCCACCTCACTACATCGCCAACCCCCTTTCAGATAGCTACAAAGAACAATAAGGTCTCCTCTGAGCCTCCTCTTCTCCAGACTAAACCCCCTAATCTCCCTCAGCTGCTCTCACAGGACTTGTGCTCCAGACCCTTCCCCAGCTTTGTTTCCCTTCTCTGGAAATGCTCCAGACATGCAGCATCCTTCTTATACTGAAGGGCCCAAGGTGTGAACACAGGATTTGAGTTGTGGACTCACCAGTGCCCAGTACAGGGGGGCAATCCCTGTCCTGGTCCTACCAGCACACCAGTGCTGGTACGAGACAGGATGCCATTGGCCTTCTTGGCCACCTGGGCACGTTCACCTGGGCTGGATCATGTTCAGCTGCTGTTGACCAGCACCCCAAGGTGCTCTTCTGTCTGACAGCTTTCCAGCCACTCAGCCTATAGTGCTGTAGCGTTTTTCCCCAGCCTGTAGCACTGCCTGGGGATGTTGTGTGCAACAAGTGCAAGACCTGGAACTTGTTCTTTCTTGTTGAACCTCAACGTTGGCCTCAGCCATTGATCCAGCCTGTCCAGATCCCTCTGCAGAGCCCTCCTGCCCCCCTGCATATCAACTCAACGATTTGTCATCCGCAAACTGAGTGAGGTTGTTCTCAATCACCTCCCCAGATTATTGATAAATTTATTAAACAGGACTGCCCCCAACACTGGTCCCTGGGGAACACCATTAGTGATGACCACCACAACTTCCAGCTGGATATAACTCCATTCACTACCGCTCTCTGGGCTTAGCTATCCAACTAGTTTTTTGCCCAAGGAACAGTTTGTCCATCCAAGCCATGAGTAGACAGTTTTTCCAGGAGAATTTTGTGGGAAATGGAATAAAGGGGTTTACTAATGTTCATTAGACATATCCAAAGCCTTTCCCAACAAACAAAGTAGGAAAAATGTTTTTTTCTCAAGCTGTTGGTAACCCATAGCTAAGGAAAATTAATAAAAATTTTCAACTTGCTTTCAAAAATAAAAGTGGCTCTACATTTTGCCAGAATATATTCTATGTGCAGAATATAACTTACTTTCAGGTTAGCTTAATTTAAGTAAAAAATTTAACCTTTTTTTTTCTTTCTGCTGTGTTGTATCCAGTGGAGCTGACAGCTCTTGCAGTGCTGAGGTCTGCAAGGAAGTGCAGTGACCTCTGGTCAGACTCAGCACTGCTGTAAATGGAGAGACCTGTGATTGCTGTTGCTTTAGGTGGGCTGTGCATGCAGAAACTGTGGCTTTGTGTAGAGTACCTGTGACTCTGTGCAGTGAGTGCAATGTTTGCTGAGGGCTGCACCAGAGTCCATCCAACCTGCCCAGGAGAAGACTCACTCATTCTCTTTGAGCACTGTTAGAACTACTTACGAGCTACATCCTCCCAGGTGGATTAGTGTGAAGAGAAGCACACTACATGAAGTGCTTAAACAATTTTCTGTGTGGCTTTGTGTGTTATTCTCTTGGCTAGGATGTGGCATCCACATGGAGTCCACACAGAGTATCCAGTCAAGGCTGTGTGTTTTCCCTTCCTTTGCAGCTCATATTCTGATATACTTGAGTTCAATTGCCTTGTTCATCATTCAGTACAATTGCACTGAATATGAACTCCTAGAACTAAGTAACTAATGAAATTAATTAATTAAATCCGTTGTATGTTAATTTATATTCTGCTCACATAATTAACTCTTTTTATGACAGTTCAACACTTGGACTCTATGATCTTAGAGGACTTTTCCAACCTTAATGATTTTAAGTTTCTATAATTCTATGACTTTTTGGAAGCTAGACATTTAGAGAAGGATGGGGTGGAATTTAGTTTTGTACATGATTCAGGCAGACAGGTCTTTCTCAGATTGATTAATGTTCTTAATATCTGTTAATTCTTTCATCTCTATCTAAATTTGGCTTCTTGGCAGCTGTAATATTTCTTAGAAACAGCTTTATTGCACAAGTAGGTTTTTAATTACTTTTTAAAAAATCATATTATTTTTATAAGAAGAGAAACATGAAACCAAATAATATTCTCGCTGTGGCAAATTCTTGATGCTCATTTTTAGCAGGCAAAGTCTTCCCATTAAATCTTTGAAGTCACTTGAGCACACTTATTAAAAGCCATTTTGTAACAAAGATGGAGCCTAGCAAGATTTTACCTGCTTCATACCTTTTCTCAATCTAGACTTTACATCAAAATTTGTGCTAGAATGTATGGGACTTTCATAAAAAAATATTTTTTTTTCTCTCTGCTATTTTTTGCCTTTTCAGTAACTTCTTCATTTTATAAATTCTAATATAGATTGATTATTATTTTGAGAGCAGAATTATACGCCCCCAAAGCATCCCCTCTGAGTCAGTCTGTGGAGGAAAAATTCATTTTGTCTCCATGCACTGTAAATAAATTGTATGCTAAAGAGGTCAGCCTTTTTAAATATCATTATGTCTTTTTTATTTTATGCATCTTCATCTTTCCAAGCTCAATAAGCAAACTGTTATGAGTCAGACTAGAAAAGAGAAAAAACAAACAAGCACAGAGAAGTGCAGTATTACCTCTGCTTTCCAAATCATTAGGCATTTTAAATTAGATTATGACATTATAATCTCTCGGCTAATATTTAGTTTTCCCTTACCAATTGCTGCTGTGAAGTATATTTAATATAGTCCACTACTAGAGGGAGTTTGAACAAGATTACTTTAGGTCCGTAGTTCTGCAGAAACTATTGTCATCCACATTTAGCAGTTTCTAGGTCAGCAGTCTTCCAGCCAAGTTCTAAATCAATCCTGATTCTTAAATCACTCTTAAATCTTGAATGTTCATTTGACAGCACTGATACTGAAATCACTGATTCTTCAAGAATCCTTGTCCTGCATACACTCTAACAAAACATAAGCCCCCAACCCACCCACAGCTCTCAAAATCCCACTCAATAGTGTCCCACATTCCCTCTCCAACAGCAGCCCTGCTCCTGGGTCCCCACATCCTCTTATGCCAATCCCCTGCCTCAAAGCTCCTTCATGAGTTCCTTCAGCAATTTCATAATGTTTCAGAAAGCAGCAGAGTATCTCAGATATAAGGCAACAGACAAGCCATGGGAAGGCAAGGAAGAGGAGCCCTCATTCTCCAGGGAAGGGAGAAAAGAGAGTCAATCCAATTACATCTGCTGAAGAATGTCACCCTAAGCAGCAGATATTGGAAGAACCAGATGGTTCTTTGTCAGGTCGTCAGCCAGTGGGATAGGGATAGGTCAGAAGAGCTCTCCCTCAAACACAAACTTTGTATATTCTGGGATCCTTTTCTGGAAAAAATCCCATCACTGAAACTAAAACTGAAGAATTTGTAACCCAAATGTTGTATATCACCAGAAGCCTTTGAGAAAATCAACATGCTACAAGACATGCAGAGAATAATAATAAATCATTATGCTTGCTCCAGGTAAAGTTTATTTGCTGAAGGCCAAAGCTGTGTGAGAGAAGGGCTTTGGCTCTCCATGAAAATAAAAGCTTTGCAAACCGCTGAGTAGCATGTCTGTCCTTTGGCTGATAGAAATATAAGAGGTGTGAGAAGCCTCCAGAAGCTTCCTCCTAAGCCAGCAGAGCCAATTCCAGATGGCCCTAAGATGGACATGCTCCTGGCCAAGGCCGGGCCAATTAGAAGTGGTAGCAATGCCTGTGATGACATCTTTAAGAAGGAAAAGAAGGGTTATTGCACAGATGTAATTGTGGCCAGAGAAGAGCAGGGTGAGAATATGTGAGTGGAGCAACTCTGCAGACACCAAGGTCTGAGGAAGGAAGGGCAGGAGGTGCTTCAGGTGCCAGAGCTGAGATTCCCCTGCAGCCCGTGGTGCAGACCACCGTGAAACAGCTGAGCCCGTGCAGCCTGTGCAGAACCATGGGGATGCAGAGATCCACCTGCAGCTTGCAGAGGAGCCCTGCTGGAGCAGGTGGGTGCCTTAGAGGAGGCTGTGAACTTGTGGAGCCATGCTGAAACAGGCTCCTGGGCTGAACCTGTAGGGAGAGGAGCTCCTGCTGGAGGCGGGTTTGCTGGCAGGACTTGTGACCCCATGGGACACCCACGCTGGATCAGCCTGTCCTTGCACACCACAGAGAAGTGCACCCTGTGGAGGAGTGACCCACACTGCAGCAGTTTGTGGAGGACTTTTGACCAAGGGATGGACTCCTGTCCTGAAAGGCTGGATATCTGAAAAAGGCTCTTCACCCAGAGGGTGGTTGAGAACAGGCTCCATGAGGAAGTGGTCACAGCACCAGCATGGCAGAGTTCCAGAAGGGTTTGAACAACACTCTCAGGCACATTGAGAGCACTAAAAGTTAGACTCGATTCTTGTGGGTCCCTTCCAACTTAGCTTATTCTGTGATTCTGCATAATGCTAAACCATAGTTACAATATTTTATTTTGTTAGTATTTTTTCCAATTATGGTTCTCATTATTTCTTTTGCTACTATTTTTCATCCCTGCTTCCCTCATCTGTGCTATCCATCCATCAGTGTTTTGTTTTATTATAATTAGTCAGTTTTTGCTTTTCTGATATTTGGCCTGAAAGGCGAATTTCATTTTCTCTTCACACAGCTTAATTTCTTTCCTCTCTAAATCTCTAAATTGCTATCTACAAAATACATTACATTAAATACATGCTGCTGTAGAATCTGAGACTAAATGGTTTGGCACCTGGTGGATGCTGAGTTGCCAAGTTACCACTCCAGATATCTGTAGTCTCATTGTGGAAATGCTAGTAGCATTCATCCTTTGCTCACATGCACTATAGAGTTATAGGAAATAAAAAATTACAATGAATAGAAAATGCTACAAATTAAGATGATGAAATGAGAAAAAAAATATAATAAAAACTCCAGGAATGGTTTTGTGAGACCTTTAAACCTCCTGAATGATTTCCTTCAACGCTAGTGTCCTTAATTAAATCCTCACCAGCTCTGCACTAACTCCAGGATAAAATTACAATCCTTGATCTCTTCATTGGGATTTTTAAACGCTCCCATTCACCAATTTAAATTATCTTTGTAGAGAAGGAAGAGCTGAGAGAATTAGGTTTGTTCAGGCTAGAAAAGAGAAGGTTTCAGGGTGACCTAATCCCAGCCTTCTAGTACCTGAAGAAGGAGAGGGACTTTTCTACAAGACGTGTAGTCACAAGACAAAGGAGAATGGCTTCAAACTGAAAGACAGGAGGTTTTCATTAGATATTAGGGAAATGCTCTTTAATGTGAAGGTGGGGATACACTGGAACTGGTTACCCAGAGAATTTGTGGATGCCCCATCCCTGGAGGTGTTCAAGGCCAGGATAAATGGGGTTTTGAGAAACCTGGTCTGGTGAAAGGCATCTCTGCCACTGGCAGCAAGTTGGAACTTAATGATCTTTGAGGTGCCTTGCTTAAACAAAACCATTGTGTGATTCTATTCTTTTTCAAGTGGCAATTTCTGTATTACCTGCTTGAACACACCATTTCTTCTGTCTTCTTCATCACCATCTTCCTGTTAGAGATGCTTCTATTAGTGGTACCTCTCTGTATTAGTGCTAAAGTCAGGTAGTCAAAATTAATGACATTGATAATACTTTTCCTTAAACAATTTTTCTGGGACGGTCACTGTATGGTGACAGAGATAGAAAATATATACCATATCAAAACAATATATATTAACCTGTGCTAGACATCTCTTTTTGCCTCAATGGGTTTATGTTTTGTGTCAACTTTTCTTATTAAATTACACTTTTCCTTGTATTTGCTCTTCATAGTCTAACAAGTATGTTCTAGCAGTTTAAACCCTATTTTGTTTGGCAACTTCCATACATTTTGGGGGGATTTTTTAAACTGAAACTGGTCTATCTGTGGTTGAAACTATGTATCAAGTTCCTTACCTAAGATGAGTAAATATAACATCTGTAACACAAATTTACTGAATCTTAATCTCTTTTTAGATCTCTCTCCACCTCCTGTTATTTCACCCAGAAATTATTGTTTCAGAAATAATTTGGAGCAACAACACTCACAAGTTGGGTATTATTTCCTGAAGTTATTTATTATTAAATCACAGCAACATTTTAAAATTTGCTTTTCCAGCAAAATTATGTAATCAGATGATAGCAATTATAGTGGGAATGAGGAATCAATAAGGAAATGTATGGAGAGCATAAGAATAGGCGTGGTAGAAATTTTATTATCAGTCTTGCAAGAGTTATTTTTTTCTGTATTTATATTGTCTGGTGTGAGATTTAATTTTGCATTTGACATTTTTCCCAAGCAGCACTCTAACACCTTGATGTCCTTTGTCTTGATTGCATGAATGAATTACGGCACTAATCGTTTATCTGGGCTTTTCTTGGGCTGTTTTGTGGACTATATGCCTATTTGCCTTAGTTTTGTTTATTTAGTTCTTGTTGTTCTTATTTTATATTTAATTAGTTCAGTGTTCCTCTTTCCACCCCACATTGCACAATGCCTTTTGAAATAGCAAAGAACTAGGTCAGGAGGGAATAATTCTGTTCTTCAGGAAATGGTGACATTTTGCTTTTTTTTTTTTTTTCCATTATGAAATGGAACTAAAATGAATAATAAATAAAACCTATTTTCAAAACATCATTAAAAACATTTTGGGAAATGATATTACTTTGTTACAAAAAAAATCTAAACATTTTATTATGAAAGCATTTTGAAAAACACATGATTTGTACTAAAATAGAAGTTATTTTAAAAGTAAGTTTGAAAATGAACTATTCAAAACTTCAACACAGGTCAAAATGGAACAAATCTCTAAGTGAAAAAATGTGCCAAATTATCCAGAATTTCTAAATATATTAATTTTTTTTTAATATTGTTTTGAGATTCAGTACTCTCCACACCAGGGTAACCTTCAAGCAATACAAAGCAGCCATTTCAAAAAGAAACACTATAACTTCTGTCCCTTTGAGAAACCTTTCTGCTTTCCCTTTGCACCCCATTCCCCTGTTTCCCTAATTTCCTCTCAACAGCACTGAACAGCGATGCTGTCTTCTTGCTCTGGTTTCTGGCAGCTCCTCTCCTGGTAACTCCTGTTCATGGCTGACAACAACTTACTCTGCCTTGTTTTAGTCAGCTTCGCTTCAAGTTGGCTTTCTTGCCTACCTTTGAATTGGCAACATCTGTTATGGCTTTGTCACAGCCAAAATGCAGAACTCTCCCCATCTGGAGTGACTAACAGCCATGCTTTACAGTACCCCACTTTTGGCAAGTGACTTCCCTGGCTCCAGCTGGGATTTTCTGCCCTCAGTCTCCATAATTTCCGTTTCTCCTCCTTCTGTCAGGGCTTCAATAGGTCCATAGGTCTTTGACATATTTTATTCCCCTCATAGATCCATTTCTGTGAATACAAATTCAACTGCTATCCTGATACTGATGCACCCTACATAACATCCTTCTATCCAAATAAAAACATTAATGTTTTTTTGTTTGTGCCCCCATTTCTGTCAGTCCAATACAACCTAAATATTTTCTTTTCCAAGTTTTCTCTGCTACTGGGCTTTTTTCTAAGCACTACTTCCTGCTATACCAGTTTATAATTAGGTATTGACTTTGGTTCAGTAAGCATGTGAAGCCCCACAGAAGTTTATGTCTTCCTGATTGTTTTCAGCCAAGATTAGTAAGGACAAACCTACCAGACACAAACACTCTTCAGTAATTCATCTTACATTTTGATTTCTGAAACATCCTGAAATTGGGACTGAGCTAGAACTGCTTGAGAACTGGATGGGATAAGCATGAAGAAATTGGACTGGAACAAAGGACCCAAGGGGAAAGGGCAGGTAAAGGCTTAATTTATCAGAAAAGAAAGAAGCAAATAATGTGTATCTGCTAGAGTGCATACTCTCTGGAGTTTGACATGGTACCTGGGATTTCTAATTGTCACAATTTTGTTCACAATTAGACAAAAATTTGGTCTTTTGGTGGTTGACTATTGTTCCTATCAGTCACTTTAATTTCTCAAATGGCAGAAATTCACATGAATCTGTTACTCTGCTGGTGAAATATATGAGATTCGGAGTCAACATAAGATGATGTTTTTCTTTTTACAGTATATGTAGGAATCAGAAGAAAGTTTGTGTACAGAGAAAATTCAAGTCAGGAGGCATATATCTGTTCAGCAAAATGGGTAAAGCAGAAAAGCAGGTGAATTGTTCAATTTGTGCAGGAAGATGAAACACCAGGTGAAAGCATATTCATCTGAGCCCTTTGAACCCCTCTCCAACCACAACTGAACTCCCTTGCACCAAGACTTTGCAAAGCACCCTTCAAGGGGAACAATGAAAGAAAAACCCATAGTGTGTTCCAGTGGACATGAAATACCTGCTCTGGGGTTGGATTGGAGTTTTATACTTAAGGTGACTGCCACATGCAAATTCCTACTTCATTACTTGCAGATGCTGTGAGCAACCACAGTACTGTACCAATTAGAAATGGAAAAATTGCACTTTCTGTAAAGTTCCTCTGCCTAGAGTCTGAACTGCAGAAGTGCTTAGCATCTGTGGGTTGTGTTCATGCCAATGGAAGCTGTGCTTCATATTCTAATAGTATGGGTTCTGCCTGCATATTTAATGGAAAAATTTTGGGGACAGTTATTTTTCAATTTAATTTTTATGCCTGTAGTTTAGATGCCTTCCATTTGCACATAGAACAGGAACAGCACACTCTCATCTCAGAAAGATCTTGGGATGATTCAGTCACTAATGCACACCTGAATGAGTGAGGCCCCAGCTAAGGTCTTGTGAAGGAGATCCAGACTTAGCTACTCCTGACCTGTTGACTTCAATTGCTCTGAGGGTCTTCAGAGTGGGCTCACAGGGCTTGAACACCACGTTTCCTAAGTAATGTTTGCCAAGGTTAAGCACGGTAACCTTATAATTATGTCTTCAAAACACATTTTGGAAATTAAGTAAGCTCTAGAAATGATGGGGTGTACATAAAAATATTATATAGTTAGTCATTAAATGGGCATTACCAATTTTGTGCACAGGAGGACACAGACATTTTGTGGAAAGAACAGCATGTGAACGTATCCTAATGTATATGTGAAGTGAAATTAATGATGGGTGATGAGGCATCCTTTTTTATGACACTTCTTAACTGGCAAGTGTTTGACCACATAGTTGCAGTAGTATTATTCTAATGTAAGTATGTGTGTGCAATTGAACTAATGGATATTCTGTGCATACTCTTGATTTCTGCTGATTTCAGCTGATTTCTGACAGGTTCTACTCATTGATTACTCACTGGTCTCCAGTACATGATAATATGTTTTGCTGCAGTAATGCTGATTGCTCAGCCTGACTTCTAGTGAATAAAGTCTGTAATATATTCAGTGCAGAGGAAGTATAGCACATTTCGAGGAGTCAGCACAGTCAGCTCAGATCACTTCTTGTGCATTAGCAACAAAAGTTAAGCTCTAAAGCTGTGCTGTAGCTCAGAATCTCTGAAGCACGACAGACCATTCCCAGTGCTTTCTAGTGACACCTTTTGGTGATTAATCCATGGGTGACCTGACAGAATGCACAGACTTGTTCCTCTCTTTTCTGTTGGCATATCTTCCCCAGAAATGTGTCCATTTAAAGCTCCTATTAGCAGCTGGAGAAGGAAACAAAAGAGAAAAATCAATGTATAATTTAAATAAGAGTTGAACAGAGTATGGAGTAGCAATGCCAAGTATAAGAAATCAGGATGAACTCTAAAAGTAAACCCTGTTTGCAGGCTTGGATTAATGACTTTGTATCACAGCTAGGATCACATCTGGCAAAGGTCAAACATGAAAAGTTATCTTAAGATTTAACTCTTCAAATTTCAGAAAAAATTAAGTGATAAACAGGCCAAGGACCACTGAAATACGTGTGCACAGGAGGTACATTGTTTCTTGGACTTATTTTCTTCAAGAAAAAATATCAGTATAGCAGCACCACCATAAGATCTTTGCTTGGCCAGATAGAAATGAGTCTTTTATATGCTTTATTTAATAAGATACACATCTGTACTTCAGTTGTACTGTGATGCAGTTTAAGTCTCTTAATTTTAGCCAGTGTGCACAACGACAATGAAGAAGGTGCACTGGATTAATATTTTAGGAGATGTTACTCATTTACATATTTTTTAACTCTTATGTCTCTTGATTCATAGATATTTAAACCTATGAGGGACTATGAGACTATTGTGATCATCTAGATGGATTTCTTGTAGAACATAAAATGTAAGCCAAATAATTCATGTCTCAAATCAGTAAACTCTCTTTGAGGTACATCTTTCAGAACAAGCACCTTGCTATATTCCTTCTTCTCACCTGTACATGTTCTTGTTGCTTCCCTTGCTTTTTCCTCTGAAAAAATGTCTGTTTTCATCTGAAAATTCCTAGTAAAACATCTTCTTCTTAAATCACTCACAAACCCAGCTGTCACTTATTAGATACTGCATATGCAAGTCTCAGATATGCTTCCCTTTTGAGCACTTGCTCTGTACCAGCTCTGACCAGTTATTGACACGGCAGTGATAATCTTGCTCCTGTGTTATACATAGACATGTTGCACATAAAGACTGTGATATATTTTGTCATATGTACAGGAGGCAAGAAGGCAGGTGGAGAGTTATCATGACCTGTCTTGAATGGTTCTTTTAAGTGCTCTTGTTACTGCCACTGCCACAGAAATCTTGCCAAAAGGGGAGACCCCAGGGACATAATGCTACAGAATGTACCTTTCTGACTAGAACAAATGAATGGCTGACAACTTTTCATGCAGGTATGCAGGAGTGTTTCCAGGGAGGCAGGAAACATTGAAATAAACAGGGATTAGTCAGAACAGAAAGTGAATTTATTCCCAGCCTTTCCTTGTAAGTGAACACCTTCTAAGGCACCAGCAGTAGCCATTTTCTATAGAGAGATTGAATTGGGATACACAAAAAATAATCTAAAAATACATTTATCTTTAAATGTGTTAAGAGTCAGATCTGCTGGAAAAGAGAGAATAAAGCTGGTAGGAAATGGAGGAGATCTTCAATTATGTGTTTTAAAGAAACAATTACCCATAGCCTTCCTTGGACTTATGTGGTCTCCTCTGTATCTTGAGGGCTATCTTCCTTTCTTTCCTCCCAGTTCCTAGTTGTTCATTGTCCTTTACAGCACACAAGCCCCATGACTCTGCTCTGCAACAGCCACAGCAGAATCCCAATCTGCCCCAAGTTCCTGAGGAGTCAGTGCTCTGGCTTCAGCCTCTGGACCTGCTCTGGGAAAGATAGACCCAGATCTGCCCTTCCTTCCTTCCAAAATATCTCACTGAACACAAGGGCCATGAGTTGAGATCAAGACAGCTTCTTACCAAAATATTAAAGATATTCTTCTGCATTAAGCACTGAAAAGTAACCTGGAGACGGGAGGAGCACAGCAACGGCCCTGTGATCTCTAAAGATAGCTGTATAGAAAAGTACTGTCCTTGCCTTGAAGGAGAAATGTTACATGTTCCCTCACCCTTGGTGCAACAGAACCAAAGAGAATACTGTTGAACCAAATACATCATAATATAAGCTACTTCTCCATCAGAATACTATATTCACTCTATGCATACTTACTCTATATATGTGCATATATATTTATATAAATAGTATATATACATGTACCATACTTGCTGTATGTACTACATTTTCAACTATAATATTAATGAAATATGATTTTTCATCCTATGTCCAAACCATTCTGGTCTTTCCTTTTATGTGTCAAACGGTGTTTATAAATTCCTAATGAATTCTCTGTGAAGTATGCAACAAGAATTACAGCTGCTTTCAACTATAGGTCCCCTGAGTGAAGTGTGTTGAGCTGCACTTTTCTCTGACTGTTGGAGCACTGCAGTGTTGCAAGACGAAAAGACAGGATTTATCCATGAAAATCAGATGTTATAGCAGCAGAAGAAATTATGATAATGTGCATAATTAACAAAAGGTACCTCTCACACTTTTATCTCAAGGTTTTACATGTAGGGAGATTTTATGATTCAGCCATGCATAACATCTGCAAATGGCACAGCCAGTTCATGTGAACAATGCTGATACTGAATATTTTTGTAAGCTGGACATGCTGAAATGAACAGCTCGAGTGATTCAAGAAACTACAGTAAATGGTTTCTGCTTTCTCTTCATTAGAAATTTTTAAACTGTCCGTGCATGATTTTATTTCATTACTTTGTAATTATTGAGAATTTTCATTAGACGATATCAAAGTTCTGAGACAGAACATGAGTAAGAGAGGAAAACTATACAGGTTTTTTAATAAACTACAATTGAGACTGAGTTAATGGCCAAATCAGTGAAAAAGCAGACAGACTCACTGGGCATCTGAGCTGAGTGCATCTGGGCTCAGATATAAGCACCTGCCTGGAATTATTTTAAGGGGCTTGCTACATTGAAGACTTTTCTCATTTGAGTTATCCCTCTCTAAAGAGCTTTCTCAAACACAGTCCAAGTCAGCTTAGCTAAAGGATGTCATATTTAGAATAAAAGAACCAAGGAAACTCATATTTAGGTGTTATTTCAACCACCTTTAGAAGTACTATTATGCTACCAGAAATAGACAGATAGATATAGATGACAGATATAGATATAGATAGATAGAGATTATATAGATATAGATAGATATTAAACTAGGATCTAATGCAATGTTCACTGAAGCCAGTGGAGGTGCACTTAGTAAATTGTGCATCTGGTGTCTACAGAGTCAAGTGCAACCTGGTACCTTGCAGGAATACTTCTGAGCAGACAAATGTGAAATCTGAAGTTTTATCAAGCTTAACCCTCATTGGTGATTACTTTCATCTTGCTTGTAATGTTGGATTTTAAAGACAAGATCCTCAGGTTAGACTTTAAGCTTATTCCATTCTCCCCTAAATTGCTCCTAAAATAGTAAGGTAGTAGGCAAAATCAGGGATAAAGTGCCAAAGAATGCTGCATAAATCTGTAAAAATTATGTCTGCAAAAAAAGGAAATTTCTGCATATTAATGGAACCATGCAGCATATCCATGTTGCTACATTTTATGGGTTACTTAAAAACAATATGAAAGAAAGAAAATTGTCTTTCTGCAACCAAAAGATAAATGCAGTTTACTGTTTACATACTATAAGACAGTTAATGATTCCAGAAACTTAATGATTCTGCTAAACCCAATATACAATTATGGTATATCCAGGATTTCCTGACTTCTTTATTTTTTTCAGCATCAAATACCACAAGATCTTTAAAGAGGGTTGGGGATTGAGAAGCTTATTGTTTTGGAGATGTGAATAAGCCTCCAAACCTATATAGGTGTGTCAATCCGTGATGCAGGGCATATAGAAAGAGTGCAGGATCAGACTCTCTTTACCACTGCACCCACTGGCAGGGGTGGGAGTTTAAATTTATGAGTATTTTCAAAGCAGAATATGTATATTCCTTAGGCATAACCAGGATATTATATTATTTTTCCTTTATACAAGGACACAAGCTTATGCCATACTTATGTTGAACTCATCTGGGGGACCAGGAAGTTGAAATTTGAAAGTTTTTCATTCAGACTGTTTGTTAAACTCAACTGTGTTAGATTGGTAGTCCCCTGGTTTTCACTCTGCCCTGACTTTAAAAGCAAAGACAGCCACTGTCAGTGCCTGTCAGGGAGGTGGTAAGAGAAGAATGGTAGCTCTCTCTGCAGGCAAAGCTACAACCTCTGGCAATGCTGTAAGACAAGAACATGAATGCTGGTTTTATGGACCTGATCCTGGGTATGAAAACAGAAGGCTGGATTTTGGCATCTAGATTATTAATCCCTTTGCTCTAGGTTTCAGATTCCCTGTGCAGTGTGGTGGGCAGCATGGCAGTCCAATAAATCATATTGACTCTATGCAACTGAGAAAAAGGCAATGCCTAATAAAAGTCTTAAATGTCAACCTTTCCAGATCTAAAGGTTAAAACCAAGTTCAAGTTGACAGCTCTGAGCACTGAGAACCAACACCCTGTGTGCTACAGAACCACAGGTTCAATTCTCATCTCACGTCCATTTAAAATCTTTCCATGAGTATTTATATGGTTACATGTGTATCCCACATTAAATTTAATGAAAGAGATATGTAGTTTGAAAATGACTCTTTTGGCATCCCTGGGGTTCTTCATCAGCTTTTTATTTTTTTAATTCTGAACCATTCCCTGAAGTCTGCTATTTCTCGAGAGCCTGAAATTTTAACATTGATTTTAATCAAGCAATACTGCTTCATAATTCCACAGAATTATTACTGTTTTCACTAAGGCAGGTTCTTTGTGGAATAGTAATATTCAGACTCCATGGTAAATCCCTACCTTACTAACTGTTAGACAAAAAACCATTCTAAATGTGTTTCTATGGAGACCTGATAGGAAGAATACACATTTTATAATCCTGGTAAGTGCAAGTCTTTAGTTTTCAGGTCTACATAAAAAATACTAGTTTGGATAAGGTCTTTCATTATTAAATGTTATTTTATTATTATCTGACATCCAGTTTTCATATACAGAAAAATTTTATGTTTGAAAAATAGTAGAGAACAAGAAGATGACACAACCAAAGACATGTTAGGGTATGTTTTTCAAACAAGTCAGGGATTTAGAAGTGTAGAAAGCATCTAAGCTGCTCTGACTGTAGAAAATAAAAAGCATTACAATTTAAATTGCATCATTTTGTTTTACTGACTCGTTAGCGACGCTGAACATCAATAACTCGTTTTCTTTAACTTTTCCTCCTAAGTCACCCTGAATTAATCTTGTTTTTTTTTTACAGAGAGCTTTACAAATCTCTCCCATAAAAGAGAGATCTGTCAGTAGCATGGCCTCTACCCAGCACTATTGTGCCAAGAGAATATGGACTATATGCAAGCGATCCACCAGCTCTATTTTATACTCCAGACTTATTTATTCAGAATCTTCCATCAAGATACATCATTCTTTAGAGTACATTTGAGGGGAGAAAATGCAAAGAAAAAAAAAATATAATGCTTTCTCTAAAAAAAAGCAATATACCAAGGATCTTTGGTTTGACCCTTTAAATTAGTCCATTGCAAACACACTTGATTTCTTTTATCTCTTGAGTTGATCCACCCAATCAGTTTTATTTAGGACAGGGCTCAACAGACCTGTGTGAGGTTTGGTTCAATTCTATTTGAGGAGTTAAATACAGATTGATTCAGCGATGCTATACGAAGCATACATCTACCAGTTAACCTGTACCCACACATGGAATGTTTCACTGGCTAATAGACTATAACATTTTGTTTTTCTATTTATGGAATACCCTATGGAATAGATGTGAGATTCACAATTCATTGTTCCTGTTGTGGTGCAAAAGGAGAATTCCCGCTGCTGGGCTGTCTGACTGCGTGTCCTGGGGTCTGACTCTCTGCCCTCAGCAGACTCCAGCTCTGATCTGAATAAACCCAGCAGACATCACGTAAGTTTTAAATTCTGCTATGCATCACCAAGGGAAAGCATTTCTCTTACTTGCATTGGGCTTGTATATGCTTGGCTTTTGTAGTCACAGACTCTTTAGTTCTTCCTTTATTGTTTGAAGTAAAGCAATCTTTTAAAAAAATAATAAAAGTTATATAATCTTATTTCACAAGGGGCAGAGAAAGGGAAAAAAATCCACAAAACAAAATCGTTTTTATCATATAAATCAGAATTCTGTCAAAAATATACTGGTACTTATAGTCTAGTCTTTGAATCTAAAATGATGAAATACATTGGATAAAGTACAGAATTAAATTAATAAACAAATTCAAAGAAAATATTTACTACACAGAACCTTCATGCCTATAAAAAGACTTACACTGCAACACTAAAGATTACATTTTTTAAAGAGTTTTATTTTGCCTTCACTGTTTTTGAAGGACATTTGTTTTCCAGGTTCTTAGATTTATGGAAGCCATCATCATTCCTGCAGTGTGTGTCTTCTATTAAAGCTGTGTTAAGCATGTGCTGCTCATGTATATGTCTCACAGAACTCTTCATTACATACTGGAACTCAGCAATTATTCTCTTTTAGGGGCAGGATTTAAACTGTGCCCTTTGAGTAAAACCAAACACTTTGATTTTAAATGTTGTGTCATGGTGAACCTGCTTGCATCCCAGAGCTGTGTACAGGCAGAGGGCTGGAGACCAGACATGTGGCTCTGTGCTGCCACAGGGCAGTGCTGCCAGTGAATTCCACAGGATTGCATCAGCTGTACCACTGCTTGGAACCCCAAACTCCATCATCTATCAAGATATAGTTATTTTTGCTTTCTTTTATGCTCTTAAAATGACTTGCAGATGTGTTGCCAGTCACAGCTCTTGCTGAAGGCAGTTGGGATTGCAAGTGCTCATCTCAAAGTGATTAAAGATCAGATTTATGTAAAATATAAATATTTCATAACATAGCTGTCAGCCCATTCTGAAGTGAAAACAAGTATAAGAGCTGACTAAAAGCTTTGGTTTGGTGCTTAGAAGAGAACAACTGCTATAGTTTTATTTGATTTTTTTGTTTGAGATCTATTATTTTAACTGTGTCTATTTGCTAATCAAGACAATTCTTGAACTATGTGGCTGTTAGGCCAGGTGCAGTTCTTTTGCCACATTAGCAAGAGCTCAAAAATGGTTGTCTTGGCTGAGGGCTGCAGCCAGCCCAATGAGGCAGCTCTTCTGCTAATGTGCTCTCATGAGTTTTTCTGTGAAGCCACTAGGGAATAGAACTGCTTTTCCTTCTCAGAAGATGAAAGCTGAACAGCATCTCTGTAGCTGAAACTAGTCAATGAGCCTCTCTTGCCCACAGGCTTTTTTTTCCTTCCTACGGTTGTTTAGCCATAGGAAAAGATGATTGGGTCCCTCCAAGTCAGGTCAGACTACAGCTCTGAATAATGCTTTCCTGGAAAACCTCTCTTGCACCGGGTACATTAATAAAACTTGTTTTTAGTCATGTGTGTTTAGAAACTGGGATGAGCATGATGTCTTTCTTTTTAGAGGTCTGCTTGATGGACTTGGAAGTTCAGAGTGGTTTATCCTTGAATAATCTCATTAGGAGTCACTAAAGAGCAAGTTAATTTGACATGCGAGCTGAGCTCTGCTCTTCTATATTTTTATATATACCTTTAATTTCTAGATCCTGTATTTCCATACCTAAAGGGAATTTAAATACAGCATTTACTATCAAGAAGACTTTTTATTTCCATGGAGTAGACCTCACATATGGTAAGCTTTCCTGAAAAAGCTGTCTGGAAAAAATTACTGGTTTTTGGAAGATTTAAAATTGCATTCACATTTGAAGGTTTGACCCTGTTTTCATTTAATCAGTTTCTGGTATCTATTAGAAATATCGCTCTCTCAATCTTTGTACCATCCATGTTAAAGCAGATTGCTCCTTATCGCTTATTTCTTATGTCTCTCTGTAGAATAAGAGCTGTTTTCAGGATGAAATGTTTCTTTGAATAACACTCAACAAAAGGAAAACAAACAAACAAAAAAAACAGAATTCATAAACTTTCAGAAAGTACATAATTTAGTTTAATTTGAACTAATTATCCCTAGAAAAAAATCTACTAATTTTCCAGCTTTATCCATGACTTTTGCTTTTGTTGTGACTAAACATGTGGCTGTGATATAAATTGTCTCACTTTTAATCTAAAAGACCATTACACTGTTCTGCAAAGGAGCTAGATACAGTTAGGGAGAGGACATATTTTATTGTCTCAAATGAGTATTTCAAAATACTCAAATGAGTGTTTTAAAACTTCTTCAGCAAAATATCAGGCAAGCAGGGGAAAAAGGTCTTAGACAACACAATGAAAGAAAAACTCCAAAAGTGATATTTTATGAGGAAGATAAGTTCAAAGACAACATTGGGTTCCAAGACAAGATTGGGAGTCTTGGATTTACTTCTTGCTTCAATGTGGGCTGTTTGTGTAGTTTAGTTTTTCAGCTTCTGTTTACATTAGCATGACCATACTATTTGATCTACCAGTATAAGAACCTTAAAATAGGCCAAAATATATTTAACTCTATCTTTATTTCACTTTATTTCACTTTTCCTATTGAGTGTCATGAGAAGAGACCTATCATAACTGAAAATCAGATCTCTTTGCTTCTATTTTCCCATTCCAAGAATAAATGGAATGGAAAATGAGCAGAGATACAGCTTTGGAAAGTTAATTATTTGGATCAGCTCAGTAAAAATTTGTTTGGTTTTTCACAGAGGAAACCTGTGAAATACTGAGAATATTACAAGTTCTGTGTTTATAGTTTCTTTAGTCAATTTATCATTTACTTTTGATGGTGTTTTCGTTGTACTTTTTGGGGGATGGGTATTGTAGAATTTTTAGGCCAAGTAGTCAAAGGCAATAATTTCTTAGCATTTCTGAGATTGGTTCTGGATAAATGAATTTCTTCCTAGTGGGAAAATGAAATAATGGGCAGAAACAGCGTTTAGCTTTTGTTTTATTTGTTTCCAGTTCACTAGTGCACTTAAAATATCAATGGGTTGGGGTTTTTTTGGTAATTTGGGGGGTGGTGGTGGTGGTATTTTTGGTGCTGGTTTATGGCTTTTACCCCTGGACCAGAAGAATCTGCTTTTTTCTAGTGCTCTTCTCCTTCTTTTTGGTAATAAAAATCCCTGCCTTTTCTAGATGCATACAATTTTCTTTCCTCTTACTACAATTCCCAATTGACTAAAACTCAACAATCAATTCTCTTAACGTAAGTACACAGGAAGACTCAACAGAATACATGAAACCATACCTTGTTTTTCTTTATATCCCTTATTCCAAACCCAGTAATACCTAACTTTAGGGCAAGGTAAGGTGCAATCCATTGATAAGGAAGTCCTGTGCTCAGCTCTGGGCCCCCAGCACAAGAACCTGGACCTGTTGGAGTCCAGAGGAGGGTCACAAAGATGACTGGAGAGCTGGAGCACCTCTCCTATGAAGACAGGCTGAGAGAATTGGGTTCAGTTTGGCAAACAGAAGGCTCCAGGGAGATCTTATAGTGCCTTCCAGGTCCTAAAGGGGACCTGCAAGAAATCTGGAAAGGGACTTTCTCCAAGGGCATGAAGTGACAAGGCAATGCTTTAAACTGAAAGAGAGTAGGTTTAGATTAGAGAAATACTTAGAGGGAATTATTTACTGTGAGGGTGGTGAGGCACTGGAATAGGTTGCCCAGAGAGGCTGTAGATGCCTCATCCCTGGAAGTGTTCAAGGTCAGGTTGAATGGGGCCCTGTGCAACCTAATCTAGGGGGTGGCATCCCTGCCTGTGCAAGGAGGTGGGGCTTGAACTGGGTGATCTTTAAAGCCCTTTCCAACCCAAACCCTTCTATGATTTTAAACATTACATTAGAAGGAGTAGATGGAAGAGAAAAAGATCACAGATAGTTTTGGCCATGGTCTAGCCTGCTTGGGTATTAAAAGAAGAATTGTAGTGGATATTAAAAGTCTTATGGACTTACATTTTCTCAGCATGAGTTACTGAAAAATAATACAACTGTCAATAAAAGCGCTACTTTTTTTATTATAACCTTAATGCCCACCTTCATTCTGGCTCTTATTGTAACTTTTAAGGAATAAAATACCAAGCACATTCTTCAGTTAGTAACAACTGATTCCTTGATGAGAAAATTCTTGGTGTTTAAAGCACCTGCCAAACATCTTCACCCTACACTCTCTGCTGCTAATACACTATTGTTGGGTGTGTGCATGTGTGTAGGCATCTGTCTGTCTATCCAGACACAGATTATAGTGTATACCTTGGCATTTAAATTTTATCAGTCCACGTGTTTCACATGAAATCCAAGAAATTACATGCCTCAGAAAACTTCATAAAGAGGAGGTATTTGACATAAGACTGTTGTGACTTTTTGAGCATATCCAACAATTGACTACACCACTTAATTTTCTTCTCAGGTATTAATGTTCCATGTGATATATTCCACACCATACTTGTTCCTTTGACATCAGTAGAAATTAAATTTGCTCAGTGAGAAGAAATTTAAGTCTATGCTACTTACAGTTAAAGATATAGTTTGGCAACAAAATTTACAATATAAAAACTAAGAAGTAGGTTGTATTATTTATCCCATTTAATCTATTCTTTTCCTACTCTACTGAGGCAAATAAGTGCATTTTGTTACGCAGGAAATCACTGTCCTTCATGTTTATTCTTTAAATTGTATGCATTGTGTTTGTTTTTTTCTTTTTCCACTGTTAACTTATACCCTAGGCTCTAGTATTCTAATCTAATATTTTCTAAGGCAATTCAGGACTTGTAGTAACTATAGAGATTATATACTCCATATATGTAACAATATGAGTAGGATTTTCAGTTACAGCATGGTCTGTATGCAGCTGAAGGCAGGGGAATTCAGTCTGCTCATTTACATGGGCTCTGGATCAAGACCTTAACTTTTGAGCAAGAAAGAGGGTAAGTAAGATTGCTGGCAAAACCTCTTCAGCAATTTGTCATTAATTTGTAGCTGGAGGTCATAACTTTCCAGCTACATTCACATAGGCAAATTGAAAGGTCAGCATTTGAAAGAACAGTTTTACCTGTGTTTGTTTCACTGTGAGGTCTGTGACAGGAGTTATTTCCTATTCCAAATGTCTGCAAATGCCAAGTTTTCCAGGAAAAAGGCAATAACTAGGCAACATTGAATGTTTACAGGGAATTACTGTGTCTGGTGTTCCTTGTTAAAATCAATTTTGTTCAAGGGAGGCTTTTTGACCAAGGGAGGCTAATTATAAATACATCTACAAGGACTTTAAGATAGGTTTACTGCTTACAAAATGTCTCTCTACATTAATGTGAGAGAATTACATGGTGTTGCACATATATCTCCTGAAAAATTCAGGAAAATCTGGAGAACAGTAGATTCTATTAAGTTTTGGTTGACCAAGAAGTGTGTGCCCTTGGATAATTTAAAAAATTCTCTTTTTTAGAGTTTGAGTCGTAAAGGAAAAAATCCTGAACAACCAAACCAGGTTTCAAATTGACTTGCAGGTTTCTGAATGAAAGATTCTGTTCTACTCATTCCTCCTGCCTCTGTAATTTTTTAAAAAAAATCAGAGGATTAAACTCAGGGGGTTTTGGTTTGTTTTTTTGTTTGTTTGTGGTTTTTTGTAATATATTGGAATTCAGATTTCTGTTCACATGCTTGCAAATTAAAACATGATCGTTATCACCATTAGCTAAATGTGACAACAAGATTTTAGCTCATTTTTTTAAGACCCTTTTTGATGACTTGATTGTCCAAAGTGACCATTACAATATGGTTTTCCTAAAAGCCTAGCTGAAGTGCGTGTGAGAGATGAAAGCTTTGGCTGCTGTAGGGAGACTCTGGTGAATATCTTGTTACAAGAATTTCTACTGAAGCACTTGTAGTTTTCACACATGCATCTCTCTTCTGCAGCTTATCCCATAAATGGCCCAGCTGTCCCTGTCTCAGTCCCCTGATAACCTGAAAGTTTAAATGAGCACAGAAGATGCACGTGGGACAGAGAACATGGGCTGTGCATTCTTACAGCCACAAGAAAACCGAGTAGATGAAAGAGGTATTTTCCTAAGCATGCTTTCTCAGGACATGCAGCTGGCAACTCTGAGGTAGCATATGCCTTCTGTGACAGTAAATGTCTTTATTTATGGAGGTACAGAACAACTAAAACACAGACAAGAGAGTTCACAGAAGTATTGTCACTATGCTGATAGTCCCTCTAAGAGGAAGGATGACACAATCCAAGTGAAGTTCAGGAGCCTCTTCAAGTTAGTGAGTAATTAAAGCAAAAGCTAACAAGCCTCAGGGAAATGAATCTTTTCATTTATGTCTATTCCAACTGCAAAAGGCCCTGAAAAATAGTAATATTTTAAAATGCAAGGAAAACTTGGGCTAAATTTAGGAAGATCTTTCAATTACACAAAGTGATGTGTATGAGGTTTGGAAGTTAAATTGAAAGATCATGTAGAAAAAAAATATGGTGACAGAGGAGAACCCTGGACAGAGGGAGCAACAAAGCAACCAGATATCTTTCTGAACAGCAAACAAGTTTTTTAATGCCTAAAAAAGGATGTTAATAAACTAACATAATTTATCAGCAGTGTTTCTTTTCAGGATTTTTTTCCTGCTTTTCCTTTCATGCAAGATTTAGAACTGTGGCAAAAGGAAGATGTGTAGGTAAGAAATATATATAATGAAATACTCTTTCTGTGAACTTTGCAAAATACTGTGAATTATGACATATAAAATCATCACAGAACTAAATAATTTCCTGCCATTTTTGCACAGGCTGCATTGTTGACTCTTAAAAAAAAAATAAAACTATTACAAATAAACAGCAATGTGATGAGGAATGTAGAGATCACTTACATCAGTAAATTCTAGGTGCTATGTTTTATCCCAGTCCAAGAGAAAGAAAAGGAAAGTCAGTTCTATTTTGCAACCAGATTTTAACATATAAGAAATGTAAAAGCTTCATTACATCTTTCAATGATTAATTTCCTTCTCCGATAGCACTGATGGTCATAGATTTCATTCTGCATAGGAAATGAGGAATTGCTCACTTCTTCCTTGCTTGCTTAGGATTACATAGAATTTCCTGAAATATAAATATTGAAATATCTAAATTCGTAACTAGAGGCCTATGATTGCCTCTAACTGCCAAGAAGATATGTGTCATAGGAGACCCCCATGGATGAAGGCCAGCAGCAGTCTTGCCCTGTAAAATGTTCTGGAACACTTCACACTTGTATCAATTGACATTAATCCTCTGTTTGTACAAGAAATATCACAACCATGTGGGAAATGTTTACTGGCCCAAGCAGAAAAGAATTTGAAAATACCATACCCAGTGTGTCAGTGACTGATGAGATTTATGTTAGTGGGAGGAAAAACAGGCATTAAATCAAGAGATATTTATGCAGACTTCATTTTACTGTATATTTGGCCTTCTTATGGAGTTATTTATAGACATAATTTACTTAACCAGTGCTTCTGTGTCTGGCTCCTGTTTCAAGAATTCATCAAAAATTCATCATCTGGTCTGTTCAATAATATATACTTTAAAATGGAAAGCAACAAACTATAAATGACATAGGAGGGGAAGAAAACACATGCTGCTATATATTAATTTTTAATGGATATGAATCACAGAAGTGAATGCAGGTAAAATAAATGGGAATATTGATTTGCAGGAGAGTAAACAGGAGTTAAAACATGTTTCTCTTTCATAATTTCTGAATTTCTCCATTACTGAAATTTAATGGAGTGGGATACTCTTGCTACACTCATCAGGAATCTTCAGATCATTCTGCCACCCTGCAAATTGTACTGCATTGCACAGATCCCTACTTGGTACAAAGGGCCCTGATGTCTGTGTCCATAAAAACTCATGGGGGGTTTTGGACCTGTGAAAGTCATTGCTTCTGAGCTGGTAGCTGCAGCTTTGCTGCAAAAGTCCAGTCCTGCATCTCCAACCTCATCCCAGGCAGCATCACAGAAATGGTGACAGGATTTGGATACACTATTTAGTGTTGATCTTCATATACCCTCACTACCTGAAAGAAAGATCTTCACTGAAACCTGCACAAATGCTGCTGTGAGCAGTGAATGGGGTGAGTTCCCAGACTTGTAGCTTTTGTGTATGTATCTAGCAAGTATTGAGTCAGAGGAGACAGCACTAGACAAACGGGGAAATGGGATTTGGAAAAAGCCTTCTTGCATAACCTTTGATTCATCTTACAATAAAAATGTGCTCATGTCATTGTTAGTGACAAGAAGGTGTGTGTAATCCTTGTGGGATTTATCTGTTGGTGAGTCTTAATCACTTCTCCCTGCAGGCTAGTGAAGGGCTCATGTCAGCCGTCAGAGTACAGGCAGCAATGCTCAAACAAAAACTTCTTAAAGCCTTGCTGGTAACAGTTCTTATTTTGATTCCAGTTACTGTCAAAAGAACTGAAAAAATCCCCAGGCATTTCTTGAAGTAATGAAGTGGAAGATTTCTCCCAGAGGAAGATAGACAAAGTTAGAGAGACACATATTACCTTGTATTAGGAGTGCCAGAGTCTCAGGAGAGCCCTATGCAAAGCTTTCCAACGAGCCCCTGAAACTACAGCAAGTAATTGTGCATCAGAGAGCCTTATTAAATGGTGAGATGGACAGAAAGGCTCTCTGTGAAGGTAACAAGCATTTTTATGCTTGGAAGAAATTAGGTTATTCTACTTTACGGATCCCTGATCAAAAGATTTGCAAACGCCATACAAAAAACATATCTCAAAACATTCAAGTTCAGTTGTGATGTAGAACTGAGATCCACATTTCCTGTAAAGTATTTATCTAAGCTATTTCAGAAGCTTAAAAGTGAGCTGAGATTTCTCCTGATGAAATCCAGGTATGGTTGTCCACCTTGCTGTTATACATCAACATAAAGATGTGAGCCCCATGGTCTGAGGGAGTTCTAAGTTAGCATGTGAGCCTGGACCTCCTTCTGCCTTGGTTTCCTTCTTGCTTTCAGAGTCCAAGTCAGCATTTCTGCTGTTTCAAAGCTACTTCTTATATTTATTCCAAAAGGAAGAACTTATCACCCTTCTCTCTTTTACTGCTTCTTTCAAATTTTTCTGAGGTGGGCACAGGCTCTGAGGAGCTGTGAAACCTCCCTTTAGCCAATCAAACAAATAGGTCAGATAATTTTGGCTGCACTTCTAAGTCATACATTACTATTAAACAAAAAATAAATTTCTAAGTCATAAATTAAGCAAATGTATATGCTTTCCCATGGTCAATTTTGAATTTAGCATGGTCTGTTGACACAAAAGTTTGGGATTTCCTTAATTAGAGAGCAAAAATAATTAGAACAGAATTTAGAACAGAAATAATCAGAACTGCAATGAGAAATGCCATCCTGTTGGAGCTCAGCAAAAACAATTGAGTATGGCTTTTTCTACAATCTCCTTTATATGCAATTGCATAGGTGAACTAGTTTAACTTGTTTATAAAACTGGAATACAGCAAGTAGGGAGTTAACAGAAGAACCAAATATTTCAAGTTTTTAGATGATAAAGAGGATAAATTATATAATTTAGATAGCTAAATATACCTAAGTGACATAGTCTTGATGGAAAGATAGTCCCCAAAGAGTTGTTTCTCCCCAGAATTATATAGTGAGCTATTAGACTGACTTCAGGAAAAGTTATAAATACAGTGCTAAACAAGACTTCTTACCAGGATTTTAGGAAACCTTTCATATTGGGCTCAGGAGTGTGGGTGCGGTTTACCATCTGTAGTATTTCTGGGTTTTTTTGTTTTCATTCTCTTCCTGGATCTTCTTTTTAACTTCTGGGGAAGTATTTGCAGCAGTTTCAAAGTTCAGACAAAGGATTTGCTCCTCAAAGGAAAAGTTATGGAGACAAAAATGTACATCAGGGTCCCTAACACTTTGATACTTCTTATTTCTCCTTGCCCATTCCCCTTATCAGGCTGGATTTTGGTAAGTAGCAACAGTAATGAAAAACAGTCCATTGGATTCTTAATTTGGTTGCTACATGGATCAGTCATTTTCTCATCTAAAACCAATGAATCTTCTGTCTTCCCAGAAAACCTGAAAATTAATTTGTCAATTATTATTGCTACCTTATTGTATTGTTACCTTACTGTTGTTGCAATCTTACATGCTCTTTTTCATTGACATTTCATTTGTAGTGTTTACCCACAATGTAAGATTTGCAATTAAGAAATACCAAATGAGTCAGTGCCTTCAGAAGAAGACATAGCTGATATAGCATGCTTCTTCTTTGTGTGATAAGTATTTTTATTAGAATTAGATTGCAGATTCCTCCTCTCTCCCATTCTCTTTAACCAATCAGAATAATTACGGGTGAATCCAAGACAAAATATTTCTTTATCTTCCCTTGTAAGATAATTGTTCATAATGGTAAAAACAGATGATTTGCATGTTTGCATAATGAAATGCAAATGAAGGCAGACTGGGTGCAGGGAGAGCAATGACAGCAGTGCACAGGGCTCCACAGGCACATTAGGGTGGCTGGTGGACTTGCTAGGCTAAGTCAGAAAGCCATGCAAATACCAGTGTAGCAATGGTATTTTATAATAGTGATTATGTTTACATTTTAAGAGGTGTTTGATAGTATAAAAGTGAAAATACCCACGGATAGGCTCTCCACAATTCATTGTAGGGGGCCCAAAAATCCCTTTGTTTGGCTTTGTGTATTTCATCAGAATAATTAATGGGCCTGACAATTTAATTCTGTGTAATCATATTCTTATAAGCAACTCTACAACTTCTCATTTATCAGATTCTGCAGGAGAAGCAGAAATGTTGCAAAAATAGGCACAAAAGAAAACCTGGGCTCCACTGGGTGCTGAGGTACCTGAAATTTCAAGAAAAAAAAGCCATGAAACATAAGTATGAAAAGTAGACTGTTCCATCTTCAAAGATTTTGTGCTGCACATGTGAAAGCCTAGGAGGTAGATTGGACCCTTCCTGTGGTTCAGATTACTGATGAGCAAAAATCATGAAGAGTAAAAGGAGTTAGGGGATGTAATGAGATGGTATGGCTCATAGTATGAGCCCCTAGGAAAGGGATATCTCTTTGAAGCCACCATTGCCCTTCCTGATGACACTTTTCCAGTTGAGAGACCAAACACTGGCCAAATACAAAGTCTAGAGAATGTCTTTAACTGTCATCCAGATCCAGTTTTTGAAAATACTCTCAAATAATTACTGTTATACCTTTATAAAAGTGACTTAAACACTTTGAAGGTTAATGGTAAATGAAAGACAGTGGGACATGCAGTCCAAACAGGATTGATTAGTGATAATTTATTACATGAGGGTTTTAAAAAGCTGCTTTATATTGTACCTGACTACACATAAGCACAAATGCTGCATCACACTTGGTACTAGAGTTATTCTTACCGTATAGCACCCTGATGCCATGCATTTCCTTTGAAAGTGCAGTATTAATATTCAAGCCCCAAAATTTATGAATTATCTACAATCTTAGTTCTTACCAAAATTATCTATATTATTCAGTTATCTCCCAAGGGATCAGGCATTAGGCATGCAGAGTTCACCAAAGAGATCTGGTCTGCCGTTATTTCCAACCTTATCAGGAGATGGAAAGTCATAGAATCATAGAATACCCTGAGTTGGAAGAAACCCATTAGGATCATCAAGTCCAACTTTTAGACCTGCACAGGACATCCCAAGAGTCACACCACGTGTCTGAGAGCATTGTTTAAACACTTTAACTCTGTCAGGCTTGGTGCTGTGACCACTTCTCTGGGGAGCCCATTTCAGTTCTCAACCACGCTCTGGGTAAAGAACCTTTTCCTAATAGCTAACCTAAATCCCCCCTGACACAGCTTTGTGCCACTCCCAAGTCCATTTATTTCTACTCAATCTGATATCTCTGACAGCAGTGACTCTCAAGTAAAGTGGCAGATTCTATGGAATTTCAGATTTGAGGAAGATGTCAGAAGTTTCTGGCAGCATTGTTTGTTTGGAGTGACAGCCCTATGAGACCCTGGGGCCCTATTGTTACTCACTACCATTTGCAAGTGTTGGGTTTTTGGGGAGCTTTTTTGGTTTTTTTTGTTTGGTTGGTTGGTTGGGGTTTTTTTCTGCTTATTTATTTGGTTCTGTTTCTAAAGAGGCATAGCACAAGTTTCATGCTTCTAGGACATTAAATCATACCAAAGAGTCTTTGTCTTGCCTTTTATGTCTTTTTATTCACTTTTGTCTTTACTAACCAGGAGTGGAAATTTTTTAAGAGCCCAGAGGTTCTTATTCCAGATTTCTTTTAACTAAAAGCAATAAATGCTATTTTGTAATAAAATCATGCTAAATACAGATTATACTCTGACTCTGCGTTCTTTCTACTTAAGATTTCTATTCCTTTGTCATTTTCATTCTCTGCCGGCATGTTGCCTACAGATTATAGAAGGTGTGCTCATCCCCAAGCTATGCATATTTTGCACTGACATTCTAGGACAGAGTTTATCCACTTGGTGAATGTTAATGCATACCTGGACTTCACCTAGGGATGAACTAAACAACTCCTTTTCTGAAGAAGCATGACAAAGATGTTACTGCTTCTTAAGGCTCCACATCCCTCTCTATCCTGTGTCAGTACCAGAGCTCTCAGGTTTGTATGGACTCCAGTGATTTCATGCTTCTCTCCTGTTTAATCCTTTCCACAGATCCTTGCACAAGTTATTTAGTCTTGTTGGGACAGTGTTCAAATTGATATATTCTTGCACTAGGCCTGTACACATAGCTTTAGGGCAGAAAGATTTACTATTGGACTTTGAGGACATAGCTAACAAGGCAGGTACAGGCTGGCTTCGAGGAACCAGCGCATCATGCTGGAACAAATTTCAGAAGCTGGAAGTATGAATTCTAGGAGAAAAGCTCTTATTCAGAGGCAGGTGTAAATAACTTCCAGAATCTGAGACATCTTTGAGATGATAATCCCGAAGCATCTGGCTGTCCTTGTCCTTAAAATAAATACAGGATACCTGCTCCATCAGTGGCTGTCAGGTGTCAGAGCACACTTGCCTCCCCCTGGGTTAGGCTGCCTGGACTTAGCATGCAGGAAGGTAAAGGTGTCAGTGTCAAGCCTTGAACACTTGGAGAATGCTCTACCAAGAAGCTTTATGAGACCTTTTTCTCCCTGTTTTAACCCCTCAGCCCACTTTGTTCAGGGACTGCTCTTGAGCTATGGTGCAGCCTTCTCTATGGATGTTCTTTTATCTCCCTTGCAAAAACAGTTTAATAGGCAAAGCAAAGCAAGGAATTATTTCACTGCTTCCCATGGGGAGGCAGGTCTCTGTCACATATAATGGCTACTTGGGAAAACAAACTCTATCACTACAAATCTTCCTCCTACCTACTTCTTCCCCCAGATTTATTTGAGGAGCATGACAGCATCTGGCATGGAGTATCCATTTGGTCAGTTGGAGTCAGCTGTCCCAGCTGTGTCTAATAACTACTACAAAGAAAATTAACTATACCCCAGTCCAAGCCAGCACAACACCATGATTCACTGATGACTTTTTACTTGTCCTCAGAACTGCCTCATCCCTGTGCACCAGATGGATGATGACTGGACTACCGAATGATCTTGCCTGTCATCCAAGACCTGCTCTCTATGCTCAGACACTGTGGGCTTGTTCCTCAATCCCTGCCCCCTCTGGTTATGGGACAGTACCTGCCCTTGCTGCTCCTTGACTATTAGAAAGAAAAACTGTCCATGTGTACCCAGAGGGGATACCTGGGTTTTGAAAGTTCATAAATCATTTATTAGCCTTTGTTGCCTTTAGTATCAACCAGTCATCTCCAATTAGTGACAGAGACCTGTAAGATCAGGATTTCCCATTCATATAACTGAGGGCTTCATGTAGCATGGGAATGGGGATCTTCACCATTTATATACGGAAGCAGACTGTCTGAAAGTCGTGCAGGTGCTACTCAGGAGTAGCATGAAAAGATAGCTTGGTAAAATGGCATCATCTGCATTCTCCATGACAAACCCAACAGCAGATTTGTAATTCCAGGATTGTTCCATAGTGGTAAGGGATCCAAGCTTCATGCTGGCACTGCTCCTGCCCTGCAGAGTGAAACTGGGGCGGGGGGGTTTGGTGTGAGCTCACACTATGGCACAGACACCAGTTTCTCACCAGGACCTCTAATGCAGAATTTTATTTTTTTTTAATATTGAAGCTCATTCTTTCTTGCTAAACATCACATGTCAGGAATGACCTGGAAGGTCCCTCCCAATACACATTCTATGATTCCATGACCACCTTCAGTGACTGATATCCAAACTGGAAGAGACTAATTCTTATTACAGGTTTAACACCTAGTCAGAGGACTATGGTGGAAAACTATGAGATTTTTAAAATCAATATATTACTGTCTACGTTCTAAAAATGTGTAGCTTCTAATTGTCATTCCTTATGCATAAAGAAAGTTGTTACTTCCTCAATCCTCACACAAAAACAATCAAACACAGTCACTCTGCCACCCTGCCCCAATTCTTCAGGGAAATCTACAATTAAAGTTGTGCCTGTGAGGAGTTGGACTAGGATGAAAAAGAAGAAATGTATTGTGTAAAGGTCCTGTCACAGACTTCTCTAAAAATCTACTATTTCGGATTATAATCCATTTAATTTTTTGGAGTATGGATGTTGGCTCCATTAGCAAAGAAAATAAAAATGTTATCAGCATTAAATTTAGTTCTTGGGATGTTGTGGAATCTATCACAAGTCTATTTATCCCACAACATAAATTCCATCCAAAATATTTTTTTTTTCCTTCTGAGACTGTGTAGATATAATGAAATACTTTCTGCCATCATCAGAACCTGTTGTTCCTTTCATAGCAGGATCTGTACATTCTAAAATGGAACATCTTTAAGAAAATGTCTGTTATGGTTTGGAAGAATTACTGTGTACTGTCATTTTTATTTATTTATTTATTTTTGTGATGTCTGCAAATTAGAGGACAATGGCTTAGAGAATGAGGATTGGGGAAACATGTTGTGGGAGCAGTTGGCACAATCAGTGAAGTAGGGAGCTAACATCATATCTGATTGTATCAAGAGCTGATGATAGACCTCAGTTCATCACATATTGTTGAAGTTCTGTAATTACACCAAAATAGCATTGACTTAGGTGAGAAAATACTATTTCTTGTTCTCTTTGCACATATGTTGAATTTAATTCAAAGCATTAAAACATTTTTTTTAAAGGCTATCAAAGATTTTGGAGAAGCCTCATAATGGTTTTAACTAGTTAACTAAGAAAACACAATTAATCAAAGTGCTATCTCAGGTAGACAAGAACTGCAGCCAGCAGGAGGACACAATGTGTTCAGTTTCCATGGAAATTTACTCAAAGGAAAAGAAAATGTAAGCACTTTGTCTATGGACAAGTTCATAAAATATTCTTTAAAACACTGTAAACAGTCTGCTATAAAAAAAATGAAACAATGAAATGCAACATAAATTTTCTATCTCTATACCTGTAAAAATGAGCAGCATAAATTTCTAGAGGCAAAAGAAGCAAGGGAAGGGTTCAAAACTGTACCTGTTAATAAGTTTTCTTAGTAACAGGGCAGTCTGCTGAGTGAATCAAAGCTGTCTTTACCAAAGTCCTATTTTTAGAATGATCACTGCATTCTACAAGCTCATCTATGACTTCACTGTTTAAATCAAAACTACCTGGCCTGAAAAGAGTCAAAAATGATGATTTTTTATGACTATATCTACCGATATAAATGAGGGGTTTATGATGCTTTTTACTGATCATAATTTTATACTGGTGATTTTTGTGTTTGTTTAAAAAATTCAGGAGTCCTCAGTTTGTGAGTGGAAACAAGTGATTTTTAGTAAACGACACAATTGCTGCTTAAACATATTAACAAAATGGGGTTTTTTATTATTATATTGTAATCTGTGTTATATATAGGTTTGTATACAATATTCAGTATTGTGGATTTGGAATTTGGATCAGTATTCAGACTGTTTATTTGGGCTTTTTTGTTGCCTGTCTGGAGTCTGAAGTACCCTGAAGGAGTCAGAATGAAGTCTTTTACAAACAAGGTCTGCATCAGCTCTACTATTGGTCAGCATCATTCAAAAATATAAATATCTTCTTAGTAAATTAAACAGCATTAATCCAAATGCAAAGGCTAAATTCCATAAGCAAAAGCTGATTAATAAAATTCAGTTTAATTTCAGTGAATCACAGTCCTTCTGAAGTCACCTCTGCTGCCTGCTGGCTGTACATTAAATTGCACATCTAATAGAAATCAGGCCAGTGTCTTTTCTGATACTGACATATTTTAAAGGTAAATTCTTCTCATCAATATTTTGTTTAATGAAGGACTTGTCATGAATTTTTGACCCTTTGCTCAAACGTTTGTAAAGCAAACAGGTAATTCCTGGTGACCTTAAGTCCATGGTACAAGCAGTACTGGTTAAGCTTTCCTTCATTATTTCTTTCATTACTGAAGCAAAGCAATCTTTTATGCCCTATTTTCATTTCAACCTACTGATTTCCAGAAAGGCTCACATGTGATAAACACCATAATTTCATCTGTAGATGTTAACTCTTACTACTTTGTCAGCTAGAGGTTTGTTTGCCTCTCATTTTCTATCATAAATGGTGAGTCTTTCATATGGGGCAATGCTGACATAAATCCATAGTAAATACTTAGGTCTATAATATTCTTGCAGAGATGTTGCCATTTAAGTTAGCAACACTGGAAGTACAAGGTCCTGAGATTTATGTAGTAATTATCTTTTGTTTTTAGGGTCTGATCCAGATTACATTGAAGTTAATGCACATTTTGTCATGCTAAGAGCAGTTGGCTTAAGCCTTTAGGGGTGAACTTATTAAAAATAATATTAATAATAATAAAAAAAATTAAAGTATCATCTTGTTTTTGTATTAAAGTAGTATCATATTAAGGAGTTAATTAGGCCTGATGAAGCACTATGAGTTTGGCTGTCAAATACAAGAAGCATTTCAGAATAAGAATTCTGTTTAAAAGATACACAAGATCATTGTGCTAGGTCAAAAGAAAAAGTTGAGAATTTGGCTGACTTAATTGTTTGTTACCTTTTGGAAGGCATTGGGGCTTGTGCTAAAACAGATCTCTGTCTACCTGAAAAATACTTTCATACAAACCTAGATACAAATCTATACAAATTATAGACTCACTTTGTGACTGGACCTTTTCTTTTAGTCATACAGCAATCACAATTAAGTAGATACAATAATGAATATCACATTGATAGCATGTGTACCACATAGCAGCCTTGTGAATCTGTGAAAGAATGGAGCATCCCTCATGCAATGACAAAATAAAAGCATTATATTTCATATATTTCCCAATGCTGAAATAAACTGCTGTGCAACTGCATGGCATTTTGGCAAGCAAGAAGCACAGTCCCTACAATGCTGAGGATATCTTAATTATGATGCTACTATTTTAGATCATCCAGAATGTGTGTGTCATATTTATTCCTGAAATGCGTCCTCTGAAGAACTAAACTGCTATTTTAATTACCTAATGCAAATTCCCCCCAATCAAAAACAAAAACAAACTAACCTCTCAGATGCAGATAATGAGAACAAATCAATAATACCATTGTAAAACAGTACTAGCTTCGGGAGACAGCTGCACAAGTAAATAGGTCCATTTGTTTTGAAATCCTTCCTGAACATCATGACTCATCTTCTGGTTCTATTTTGGGCTGTGTCGTGTGTGTGTGTGTGTGTGTGTGTGTGTGTGTATGTGTGTGTGGCTGAGGTCACACAAGCCAGTAATCCAAGCAACTGAAGCAGTGTGTGTTGTCAGAAAGGATAGTTTATTACGTGGATTTGCTGTAAAGAAATGTCTTTTCATGCTCTGCCTGTTCATAAAAGGATATGAGCAATAATCTACCTTGTCTGCAATGACTTAAATCTTCTTACTCAGAATTGGAACGAGCTTCAGATTCCTTCTCTAGGTAACATCAAATCTAACCCTTTATTTTCAGGGAAATCAGGTAAAACCAGTTAAGAGGTTTTTTGATTTCATCTGCAAAGCAGCGTGGGAGGGGTCAGAGCAATAATATATATTTAAAATAGAAATAGATTTCTAGGTTTAGATAATAACTTTTGCTGGAATAATGCCCTCAGAAGGCTAAAAGGGTCACTTTTTATGCATTCATCCTCTAATTAGGAAAAGTCAGTACATAGGCAGTTGATTAAAATCATGATCATGAGTGCTTTTTCAGCTTGGGTGTTAAATTTGAGGGCGGCAGAGAGTGCAGAACACTAATGTTCAGTGGCTGGGACATCTGCACGGAGATGTCAGGCTGGGGCTCGTTCAGGGCACACGGTGAGTCATCTGTGGCTGGCAGAGAGAGCTGCTCAGCAGGGTGAACAAACCCCTCTGGCCAGAGCCTCACCTGCCTGGAGAGAGCAGATGTGGCCTGTCGGGAAAGGAGGGAGAGGAGACACCCACCTTTCACACAGAAAATGCTGTGTTTTCTCCAGTTTTTAAGATTTTCATTTGCCCTTTTGAGCGCTGGGAATACTGGTGTATTTTAATACCTCTGGATGACATGATGATAGGCTCTTAAAGTCAGTGAGAAGAATAAAGATCCACTGGTTTCAGCAGAGTACTGTCACTGTGCACTCACTGCTTCAAAGCAATACTTGGTTTCAGATTTCACAGGTTTGGAATTCTAGGGACAGTATTGTGTTACAAACACGAAGAAAATAAAGCCTGTGAACTGTACTATGCAGTAAAAATTCTGGGCAGTTTATGTCTGCCTCAGATCCTAACTTTCAAAGAAAACTTGGTTGGCAGTTTGGTTTGGGGGCTTTGCTGCTGCTGCTGCTTGCCTACTTCATTTTTTACTTTTTATTTTAGTATTTTTCCACAGAGCTCCAAAGCCTTTCACAGTATGAAGAGCTACTACATTTTCTAGCTTAACTAGGGTGGGAAATTGGTGTTTTTCAAAACACTAAGATTTCAAGATCCATTAGGGGGCTTCATCGGACTCTGACGAAAAATCATCTCTAGATTTAATTCTTCTCACCAGTGTCCTGGAAATAACATCCAATGGGAAGAAAGTCATCTTATGGCTAAAAACATCAGACCCAGTAGTCCATCTGCTTTCTGACCTGTTAGGCTCTCTGACCATTTAATCCAGGACTTGCTGTAATGGGCATCCTGATACTACCACAGCAAAGCTTTGAAAAAACAGAAATGATTGGCAATCAACACTAAAATAACCACTATAAGCTTTATGATGAGTTTCAAACACAAGGGCATCTGGACACCTTGGAGTCAGCAGACAATATAGACAAAAAGGTATTTTTCAAACAATAGCATTAAGTTCCTTATGTTTCTTTTTCTCTAACTATATATAACCAGTGTACTTTATGGTGGATGGCTTTAAAACCCTGCAAGACCTTTTCAGGCTAACTAATAAAGCAAGTGAGGAAACAGTGGTTATATTTTTTCTAATCAATGATCCAGAGAAGAGGTGTAACCATTTCTTGATGGAAAGCTGATATTTGCAAAAGATTTATGCTCCACATAAACTCCCATCTCTGCCACATTCAAGTGAATGTATCGCTGCTGTCTTCCAATTTCTGTGTAATTTGTCTCATATATAACTGTTACAAGAGACTCTAATATTTTGAATAGTTCTGGTAAGAAACTTATCAAGGATTCTAAACAGACAGCAAAACCTAGTAAATTCTAATTAGAGCAACATATGTTGTTATCAAACTAGAGGTATTAAACATACACATGTTCATTCATCTGGAGCAAAGTGACCTCAGCAGCATGTCCTGCACCATTCTAAGAAGGGCAATGTGCAAAATAGCCAATTGATTATTGTTGTCTTCATTTTGTGGCTGTAGTACTAAGATTACATGCTAATGGAACAAGGACATTTGTCTTACATTAAGTCAGCTGGATAACTCATGTGTAGGAATTCATTGGCTTGTGGGTTAGCTTGCTATGATTCTCCAAATTGTAGTCTTTACAGAAAAATGACTGGCTGGTATCACTAAATCCTGCTTTAAAATAAAAAATTAGAAGGAATATACTCCTTCCAAGGTACAAAAAAAAAAAAAAAAAATCATCAAAATTACTTTGCCTCAATTCCATGTTTACCAGGCCCAAGATGTACAGACCAACTTGTGTCTATGGCACAGATATAAAAAGCTCTAATAAGGCAAGCCAGGAGGAGCTTTTGCATTTAGTGAGGTTTTCTTTGTGTCCAGACCGTGGTGCTTGCATACATCATGGTAAAGCTCTGGCATTTTAATTAACGCAAATCATAGACAAGTTGCAACACATTGCAATGAGAAATGGAAGAATAAGCTGCTGTTGGTTGTTGCCCTCTGCTATGGAAATCTGGAAGCTGCAGTACAAAGGAGTCTGCTGAATTCTATAAGAAAGTGAAAAAGTAGAGATTTTTTTCAGAAATATTGGATGTCAGTTAATAGGTTCACTTTTCTCTCAAGGGAGAGTAGCTTTTTCTTCTGTAAAGATTTCTTTTATTTCCTCACGGTGTTCAGAACTATAAATTTCATACAAGGGACTTGGCTGGAATTTACAAATGACTATAGCCTTTTATTGTGTTTTATGCACTTGTCAAACTGGAATGGCTACTGTAACTGAAGTAATATAGTAGTCATTTTCTGTGCAATTTGATTTAGGAAAATCTAATGTCTGATGCGAACTTATTACAGGATTGAGCATTAATATTATTCCCTTCTCTTTTCTGGTTTAGTATCTCCCTTCAAACACAGGGTTCATTGACATTCTCCCAGTCATGCTCAAGGTTATTAATTATGTGATCATTGCTGCCTACCTTCAACTCACTTTTGGGGAATTTCCAGTCTCAGGCAGTTAGAGTATTTGAAAAGTCCTTCAACAATTTTAAAGTTTTTCAAAAATATATAATACTTCTTCAGCAGTATGCAGAGCCCTGTACAAGTTTTCCATGGGCCTCCACACCACTTTTATCTTTTTGATGTGTGACTTTTATTCCAATACACTTAAAGCTATTTCTTGAGATGGATTTGTGCTAAAAATAAGGACGATTGAGCCCAAATGTGCCAGAACTCTATAGGTTTGATTTGCAGGGAACGTGCCTTTCTGCACTGACAACCTCGTGATTTTAAGATGAAGTCTCCTGACATTTGCTGTTTAAGTAAATGACCTGTCTCTTGAAGATTGGTGATTGTAAGACTGTCTACTTTCATTTAGGTGAAATCTCTAGGCCTTTAACTGCATGGCAAAGTTTGAAAAGTTATTCTGAGTTCACTTTACATTTTCAGAAACAAAGACAGAAGGCTTCAAACTAAAAAGTAACTTAGGATTCAGGCCTGTTTGTGTTTTTTTCTTAATAAGGTTTCTTTTTGTTTGGTGGAGTTTAGGGCTCTTTTGAGGCTCTGGATTTCTTATTTTCATTTTGGATTGTAGCACATTTTCTAAACACAGATCTTTTACACTTGGCAAAAGAGCACATTGCCTCTACTGTCATTTTTGTCACTGTAGTCAGTGACAAAACAGTGGCAACTGCGGAAATTTTCTTTGAAGATCTCTTAGATCACTACTCCTTATTAAGTCAGTCTGTAATTATAAGAGTTAGCATAAAATATGGATGAGTCAGCTAACCCAGGGATCTCTTTGTGAAAATCAGTGACATCAGATGTTTCAGAATCTGCATAAAATGAAAATGCATTAGGTTTTTCAGATTAGGTCTTTGCTCTTGACTAAAAATACCTTATCTATAACAATGTAAGTATTTTTAAGTATAAAAAGCTAGGGTACAGGTGTCTGACAGAAAAAAAAACCCCAGTAAGGTGTTAGAAGGAAAGGAAAACTGAGAAAATCCTATTAGTTCTCTTCAGCAGTATCAATATCAGCTGATTTTCACAGACAAGTCAGAACCCTTGCTGCTGACACAAAGCGAAGAGGGGCTGCCATGTTGCAATAAAGGAAATTTCTGTTCCAAGAGATGTTTTAGCTGGAGATGTTTTACTACTTCACAGAAAGAAAGCAGTGGGAAGTGCAAAATACCATGCTATATAAACACTCTCCAGCTATAGTAACTTGTGACAGACTGCCTGTAATAATTTCCTACAACTTCCCTCATCCTAAGCACTAAACTTTGAATGCCACAAGTAGGTGGGAGATGTCACCTGGATGGGCAAAGGGGCAGAAAGGACCCCAAACTGCTCTTAAAAGGTCAAAGAGGAAAAATTCCAAGTTTGGAGGGGAATTCCTCTATCAGAGTTATAAACCAGAATGGAATTAGTATTGAAGAATGGCTGCACGTTTGACTCTGCAGGCTAACCCTTAGGGCACTTAATTGATAGAGAAAGGACTTTGTGTAAGATACATCCTCCATTGGGATATGTGAATGTATTATGCCATCCCTGAATTTTAAAAATAATTATTATATTTATAAACACCAAAACAGATAAAAGTAGGTCTTCTACTTTCATATCAGTTCCTAACTGCCTTGGTTACAAGGCTGGGTTATTTAATTTGTGACATCATTTTAGCCCTCTAACCATGAAGTTTTAGAATACAGCACAGATTTTTTTGGGGTTAGAATCTTACATTTGAGTTAATATTCCTGGTTTTTCAAACCAACACTGAGGCTTTATCTCCTCCAGCTCTTTGTCCCAGCTCCAGGCAGCATGTCATGGCAAAGCTTACCTTGTATTGGCAACGAGTCTGCACTGCTAAAGGGTAGCAAGGGGATTATTCTGTTTCAACCACTGTCATTCTAAGCTTTCCCCGAATTTCCTTGCCTTCCTGCAGACTCCAGGAACAGCAGGGTTTCTCAACCTCACCAGTAGCTGGCTGCCACTTCATAATACCAAGAGGATTTTCAAACAGTATATTCAACAAGTACAAACAGTCTCATTTCAGTGTTAAATTACTGCTAGCTGGTAGCTGGACAGTAACCAAGCCATGGCAGTGCAGGAAAGACATAGACTTAACAGTTCATGACTTTCTCATTCATCTTGACAAAAATTTTTTCTTTTTTTTTAAACATTCATTAAGGAACTGTAAGATGCAACACAATGTAATCTAAACATTTCTTCCTCATAAAGTTCCAGTCTTCACCAACAACTCAATAACCACTCATTTGAACTCAGCAGACTGTTTGTTGAAGTAGCAGAAGAAAATGCAGATTTTATAGCCTAACTGTAACAGTGTTTGTCATGTACTACAAAATCACTTAGAAATGCCATTTTTTCCATAAGCCTCCTGTCTTGGAGTGCAGATGGTTTAGTATTTGCATAATGTGCAAATAAGGTGGGTCAGTAGGCTTTGTAGATCAGACCTATGTTCTTACTCCATTAAAAATCAAAATATGTTGGAGGTTTCCCTTCTTGTCATTTCATAATTATTTTCACCTTTTCATTTTGAAAGTTTTTTCCTCATATTTCCTGTGTGGTTTTTCCCTTCTCCTATTCACTTCCCTCTTTTTCATCCCCCTTTCCTGTGTAACTCAACTTTTCATTATCTAATTAGACTTGTTCTTACAGTGGACTTAAGCTGTAATTGGAGAAAAATGTTTGCTCATTTCTCAAAAATAGAAAATGGCCAGTAAGCATGCATACCACCTGTGACCAGAAAATAACTGAAATAGTAAGAAATGTAAATCTGGAGAAAGGACACTCCAGGGTGTCCTTACAGGTGGGACAAGGAAAGTTTTCTAAGGAAAATGCTCAATGCACACTGCTGAGAAGAAAATGTTGAAACATTAATATTCAGGAAATATTGGCCATGGAAAAAGAATTATTTTGTGAATCAAACAATAAATCTAAAGAGCATATTGGTGGAAATGTAAAGGAGGAGGCAAGAGAGAGAATTATGTCACACTTCATGAAAAAATATCACATGTCCCTCTGGAGAGAGTCTGCACCTGGGACACTTCACCAGCACTGCACTTTCATCCTCTTTCCGCAGCCACCTTTTTCTTGCTCTGTCTGGATATAGCATTGTGCAGAAATAAGAAACAAATTGTGCTCACTTTGCCAGAGCAACCAGTTCACCAGAAATTCAAGGGAAAATTATGAGGGAGGAAAAGAAGGAAGGAGCTCAGGATAAAAAAGGAACTGATTTACAAAGGGACAAGTGGAATAGTAATATCAGCATTCCTTACTGTTAATGAACGGTGGCCAGCAGGCTGATTTAAAACAACTATATTTCTAAAGTCACTTTTACAGCTAGAAAGGGACTGCTGTGTATGAATCAACACCTACCTTTAAAATATGCTGCAAATCCTGCAACACACATACAAGGAAGTCTTGTTTCACCATTTGAACAAACAAGAGGGGGCTTTAGTAAATGGATAAAGTCCTAATGTCTTTGTCTCAGCTGATCCTTTTTCCCAGCTTTGTCTCAAATGGTCCATGTGCTATAACCAGAAAATAGAATTTTTAGTGTATTATAAATGCGTTTGGCTTGTTTGCTCCTTTATTTTCAAAAAAAGATTTTAGTGCACTCTGCACGAATAGATATGAAAGCTACAGAAAAACAAAATGGTTTTCCAACAGATGTCATAAATAGTAAATTCTGCAGGAAGCAGCCACTAATTTTAACATTTGAAAAAGAAAAAAAATAGTACTGAAAGGTGCTGTTTGGTTTTTTTTTTCACAAAGGCAGGTCCTTGTTACTTACAGACCTGATGCTGAATCAGTGTAAAACTTCATGGGGGATATTTTTAAAAGCTCCTGCTGGAACTGAGGAGCAAAGGTGACTAAACTAGAAAGAGTTCATAGGGACTGGAAAAGTGAACAGCATACAGAGGACCCTGCGGCAATACCAGCATTGCCTTTGTAACCCAGGAGAGACAGAGCCACTGGGGAGATCATTATGCAGGGGTTACTATTCAAAAGCTTCACAACACCTTACAAAGAGGTAGCAAAACAAAACTATGGCAGAGACAGATCTCTAGGACCTCAGCACAGTAGGCATTGCCTTAAAAATTGGTAATCCTTGCTTTCCCAATCCCCTAAGAGATCAATTATGGAATTTTTTTGAATAATAAAACATAAGTCAAATTTCAGTCTCAGCTGCTACCTTACCTTATGTTTAAATTCAGTCCTCAGAAAGCCTAGCTTATGGCAGAGGCAGTGGGGCCCAGAGGGTCAGAGGAATTTATAGCTTTTAGTTTATAATTTTTATATAGCTTATACTGGCCTAACTTGACATGAATAATGTAGGTACCTTTCACAGAAATGATTTCAAAATCTTCTGGTTACAGTGATGGTGCTGTTACTGGTTTTGGACACATAATTTCCATCCCATCATTTTTAGATGATCTAGCTGTGCTGCTGCAGAGACACGAACCCTGGAGGGTGGTTTGGTGTGGGGGGTGCCAGGCTGGCAATGGCTCTCAGGCTACCACTCCTCTGCTCTCACTGAGAGAGCTGGTGCTCCCCTCTGCCCACAGTCCCTGCTGCCCAGAGCCACCTGGCACGGGCTACACCAGCACCACATCACCCAGCCTGCAGCTCCCCTCAGAAAGGAACATTTACACATGAATTGCTGCTCTAGGACATGCTTTTAACTGGTGATATTTCTTTGTAGTTGATGCACTTGGTCATTTTTAACCCCCCACAACAAGAAGTCCTTTTTCTGCAGGACTTCCAGATTTCTGGTTCTACCTCCAGCTTTTCCCAAATGGTGAGTGCTGGAGCATGCTGGTTGTTCATTTACCAGTGAGGCAGCACCTGAGAAATGGGATAGCACTTTCTGCATCCCTTGACACATGGGGCTTTTCCCTCACTCTGCCATGCCAAGATACTAACATAGCATGCATTCTCTCCTACTATTTCTGCAAGCAATTTTTGAAAGCAATGTATGTAGAAAGAGCTCCTGGGCCATGAAATAAATTTAGAGTGAGAAAGTTGCAATATGAATACACAGCTTGTTTTCCAGCACATGCCTCCTTCTTGCTGTGAAATCCCTTTGCAGAATGTCCAGGCTTGCACATAGTTGTTAGAAGGAAAATGTGCACCATTGCACTCTTGGATTTTCTTTTTCTTTTTTTCAAGGGAGGGTTTGTATTTACCTCAATAGAAGAGAGAGAACACCGTGGGTCACAAGCCCTGTGACCCTGCAGCAGCTGGGCTGGGAGGCCAGTGTGACAGCACAGAAGGGGCTCCCTGCCCCAACTCCATAGGCACCTGGACTCCAGCTCATGCCCAGGCACAAATCCTTCAGAGCCAGGCTGTGGGGTTATGTTGTTTTTTAAAACTGAAACTGAAAACTTCAGCTACAAAGTTAATCAGCATAAATCTCATAAAGCTTCTCAGAAATTCCCTTGATGAAGTGTAGATACATAAAAGATGTATGTGGAGGTGTTACATTAAAAAGCAAATTGACTGTTTAGACCACCTTTATTAGTAATGCTTTACCAAAACACTGTTTGGAGATTTTGATAAATAAAACAAGTCAGATAATGCAGAATATCACTATGGTATTCAAAAGGTTAACATTCAGTAGTGAGACTATCAGAAACATCTCAGCCAGAACTGACAGTTTTATAGCATCCTAGAAAATATACCTTTACTTTGCTCAGCAGCACTTCAGAGCCTTCATATATCAGTTGTCCCAGAAGGAAAATGTGAACATTATTGTTTTGTCTAAACAAAACAAGTCTGTTCCAATAAACTTTCTGTCCAAAATTAACTGGGCTAAAATAACATGACAGTATCAATGTGTCCTTAATATTGGTATGATGTTCATTTGTTTTTGTTTGAGTCTATGTACTGATAAACATTTATGGAATGAGGAGTCCATTTGAAGTTCCATGGGTTTGGAGCCCATAGATAAATTCAGTAATAAAAAAATATATGTGATTTATGGCCAATACTTGAAATAATACTTCAGTAGTATTGGTAAAGGTCAAATCCTTATATGTCCCCATTCCATCTTGTTTTCTATGGAAAATGTCAGTATGTGTTGCTGAAGTCCCAGTGTGGTATATATGGGTCCACTTGTATAGATTGCACAGATCTTTCAAACTTATCACTGAGCAAATAATTTTTCTGGAGGTCACTGTGGTTTAAACTCAACAGAGTGCAAGGCATTTTATTTTGCATTACAGCTAAAATCTCATAACCACCTCCATCCAAAAGAAATATGAGCTTTTAACAGCTTTGAGGCAAAACCTCATAATAATAACTTATTTTATGTAACATTTTTCATTTCAGAATTGCACATAGCACTTTGATTCATGGAATTACTTGCAAGCAGAGAGAAATCATGATTTTGGCCTCCTGCAAAACACAGACCTGTAGTTCTTTACAGTGCCTTGTAGCTTGGGACCGCTGTAGTAACCTTGAGAAACCCCCATCAGACAGGTTATATCACAGTAATTTTGAAAAGAAGGAAATTGTAGTATACAGTTAACTGGCTGATTCTCAGAATACACAGCAAGAAGTGGCAGTACTCAAAATAAATTGAGATTAATCCAGGAATTACTTGTTTTACCAGGTGTGAAGTGCTTAGCTATTTTCAGACATGCATTTCATAGGGGAAAAACAAGCTTTGAGCACAATCTCTTCTTTAAGTCTCAAGGGCTTGCATAAACAGAACTCGCTGTCTCTAACCGAAAGGTTAAAAGCAGTGATGGAAACATACTGTTAATAATTTTGGGGTTTAATTATGGTACTTGGAGTCCCAAGGTTACATCCAGGAGCTCCAGTTTCTCTTCTTCAAATACCAGTAACAAGCCCAGTGGTGATGCAAACAAGTCATAAGGAGATTTTATTACATTCCTTTACCATGGAAAAAGGATGAAATTGTAATAAAAAAGAGGTAAATCAAAAGGCAGCAAAATAAATTGGAGATTTAACATTGTTCATTTTCCCATTTTCCATGCTAGTAAAGGGCACTTGCTATTGTTTACATGATGCACACTACTGAGTAGAGCTGTCTGGATAAAGATGGAGCAATTCAAACAGAATTGGTACGAAGGGGCTATTCCTTTAAAAAGTTTCTAATGGGAAGTATTAAATTATAAGGTTTCTTTTTATCTACAACAGTGACTTTCTGACATGCATGGCAAGATATGCTATTAGAAGTTATGATCTATGTAACATTTAACAGATCCAATTTATGGCTAATTTAAAGTTACTGGATTGTTCATTTGCTATAGGAAAAAATAATATTAACATCAACTCAAGTTGCAAACTCAACTTTTAGACTTGGTTTTACATGCTAGGGCTGACAGCTATATAAAATGTTTATTAAACCCATCTCTGCCAAATTCTTATTTTAAGACTTTATTTATAAGTTTCCATACAGTCTTTTTTAAAAGATTTGCATTAATGGGTTTTTTAGAGGATTTTTTTTTTGTTTTCACCTTCCTTTTGTAAAGTTTAATTTATAAAGGTGATTTTATTTATTTCATTTTAGATGTTGTTATCTCATCAAATTACAGGATTTTAAATACGTGAAGCCAGTGATAAGTCTAGGGCTTGTAGGGTACATCATTTAGTATAGAAAAGTCTTCACTCTTTTGGGAGAACTATTATTTCATTAATATGAACTTTTTTTTCTTTAAATCAGTACCAAAATGATCCACTTAATTATGAAAGATAACTTCTCTAGAAGTGCATTATAGTCTTTCATCTTTTTAGAAGTGTGAGAAATGTTTTTTATGCTTTGAGTCAGGTCCTGGGTGTTGACTGAGAGAATCCATCCCGTTAAAGGATGTCTTTCACTGTAGCACCACGTAGATGAAAGGGGTGTGCAAACAGAGTCACCTTCTTGTGTAGCTGGTTTCTCATCATTCCAGAAGAGACTTTTCCAGCCTTACTGAAAAAGCCAAGGAAGCAAAACAAAATTACCCATTTCTTCACCTTGCACACTTAGAGCCACTGGAGATCAGTGTCCTCTCTTTTATCACAGCAATATATATTGTTGCACACTCCAGCAGAGGAGTTTGTTAGGATTTCACATCTGACTTGTAGAAGTAATTAATGGCTTTCTTTTTATATTAATGACATTTCTTTCAAGATGATTCTATGCTAAGTTCAAGCTAAAGAACCCACATCGTTGATTTGTAAGCACAAAGACGCACCTGATTTCCCACAAATTCAATGATGTTAGGATGCTTGGGAAATGTATTTTCTTCTTTATTTTTTTTTCAGCGTTTAGGTGTTCAAATTTTTCTTAGTTAGTGCTGTATTGATTTTAGCTGCTAAGTGACCTATAATTATGGGCTTATTTTCTAACACTAGAGGGGGGAATGAATGACTTTCTCTGTATCAATTTTCTTTTTTGCTCTAATGGCTAGGAAACCATGAAAATTTGAGATAAGTTGCATCAATGAGATTTCAGGGACAAAATGTTGGCTTCAAAGCATTTGGTTTATTTTCAAGGATGAGATGCAAAATAGCAACATTACTTCAAACTACTGAATTCTTTAATCTACAGGCTACATTCTTTGCTAGTACTTTCAGAAAATAACAAACATGCTAAAAACAATGAAGGCTGTACTTTCAGCACTGCAGAAATGTATGCTGGAAAATATTTATTCCAGGTAGCATGGTAAATTTTACACCTGGAAAAAAAAGAAAATAATTTGAAGCATGCCTTTGTGTCTTACTGTGGCTATAAAATGACAAATTTAACAAATTAGAACATTGGCAAGAACAACCTCTATGCAGCTGAAGAACTGTCATTAATGTGGTGCAGAGTGCATTAAAATAACATATTGGTTTATGCAGTGCCTTTGAAAATCTAACTGAAAAAATTATCTACCATAGACAACAAACCTGAAGAACACAGATGTATTTGGCCTTTTACACAAAAGCACAGGAGAATTATTCTTATTATCTGGTATGCCCAAGGCCATCACTTGGCCTACAGTATACTGCAGGTGATACAGTTGGGGTTTTCATTAAAAACTCTTCTCCAAGCTATTCAGCCTCACACAATGAAGGCAGGGACATCACCCAGATCTGAATCTTGTGCTGCTAAATGTTCCCACCTTTATTTTTCCTGCTGTTACTGGCATAATGCTATTTCTGCCTTATAGAATTACATGACAGTTCTAGAAAATTTACTGATCAGCATCAGGATGTTAGCGAAACCTTCCTAAGGTTTCTCTCCCACTTCCGAAGTACTGGATTATCAGATCTAATCCAGAGTACCCAGGACTTCTGTTTTAAGGAAACTCAGGCTGCATATGAGTGGAACAAGAATTTCCTGGTCTGAATTATGACACCTCTGGCTTTGAACCCAAAGTTTCTTCTCACCTGAATGTCCAAAGTACAAGAAAAACAGTACCAGTAGTTTTGGCTAAAAAAAGCTTCCTGCAACTTGAGAAATCCTTCCTAATGAAAATTGCTGAGCTTTATACCCGAACTGTTTCATATCAAGTAATATAACTGCAGCATGTTCTGCAGCTTCATTGTCCCTGCATAAATCTTGAATAATATAGAATTGGGGTTTGACAGATATTTTTTTCTGTACCTTTTCTAAGGGGGTAGGGGGAGTGGTATTTGGTTTTTTTAGATTCAGGTTTTACTTTTATTTTTGGTCTTATTATGCATAGGCACTCTGGAAAAGATAGAAGGATCCCATAAATCTCTGGCTCTTGCACAAATATACTCTTCAATCCTTGTACAGAGGCCCATCTTATTGTAGAAACAAGCTGGTTTTTGTGGTCCTCAGACCTCAGCTTTGATCTGTCTTCCAGAGATCACTGCTAGACTGTTCAGACCAGTATGGAGGATGAGTATAAACTGCCAGGAATATGTTCCTGGGGGAATGCAATGCAGCTTTCTGTACTGATTTCCTATCTGTGTGGGACATCCAAGTGCTAAATTACACATCTATAACTGAGACTAACTCACCATCTCCCAGTAACATGTAACCAACTAATAGATCAGAAGGTGTAGGTAGCCACATATATCAGAAATCTTACATGAGATTAAAATGTCCATAAGGCATGAAATAGAGCTTTTAAAGTTCTTTGTGCATCCACTCCAGTTCTGGTCACAACCCACCCCATAATTGTACCATGACATGCCAGCATTGCTAAAGGAGATTCTCTGCATAGAGATTATTAGAGCTATAAAAAAGATGTAGCAAGATGTGTAACAAAGCAGTCAAAGAAGATACTAAATATGAAAAATAGGCAGAGATTAGGAAACTTGCTTTAAAACACGAAAGCTTCACTTAATTATTGCCTGCATTACTGAGGAACTAGTCTTCCTTGTATCTTGTGGTTGCTGGTTATGGCATCTAGGAAATCCAGCTATGAATCCATCAAGGCATATCAGATATATGATATCTATATAAGGAATATATTCTCATCACAGAGGAACTAAGAATGTGTAGTTGGACGTCTAAGAGACAGCAGAGGTATGAGTATAGAGAGAGCAGCCCATGGGAATAATTATGTGTAACCTGTCGCTCTTCAACAATACCAGCCAATGGGCTTGCAAAAAATCCATATTGCAACCCTTGATTCCTTTTTCTTAATATTACATCTGGAAAATCAGAAGAACAATTTGCTCTAATGTTCTTTTGAAATTATGTTACAGAAACAATTTTTCCCTTTCCCTGCCTAAACTATAGCTTGTCTTTTGAGTGAGCTGGGAAAGTACTTTCAGAAAGTCTTCTCCTAACCACTCAAATTGCCTGCTTATATAACGAGTACAGCTTTGGCAGCAAAAATTTAGTTATCAGATTAGAGGCATGTGAATGTTCACTCCAGAGTGTTTTTGCTCATTTTAAATAATCTAAAATGCCGGTCAATACATTTTGCAGATTCATATGTCATGAAATCATAGAATTATGGAAAAACAGGATTGGAAGGCATCTTAAAAGGTCATCAACACCATTCCTTTGTTTTAGGGCGAGGTCAGCCAGGTGTGTGGCATTTTAAAAGTGGAGGTCTCACACCCTCAGCAGTGGGTTCTTTTTCATTGGTAGGTTATTCCTGATAATGAACCCCCATGTTTTTTCCTACAAGACAAGCTCAACCAGGTGTTCTGACTGCTCCTGCCTTAGTAACACATTCCAGCACACTGTATTACAATAAAACTGAGCAATGATCAGTAAGAGATGCATCAATTTTAAAATTATGTTCTCTTTTAATACAGTTCATTTTCTTGCTCGTAGGAACACTGGTGCAAATAGAAAGCACGGAGACTGACATTATCCTTTAAATTAACATTTTTTTTTTAATAAAAGTACAAATGAAAAATAGATCACGTAAAAAGTAAAGGTAGCACAATGGTTTCTGCTGGTAATTTTCAGATAATTTAAGCACTCTAATTGTATTTTTTAAGTAATAAAGCAGAATTTCAGTTTTTCAAACTAATTGTTATTGGCAATAATCATACCTTCCCTAAAAACAGTACATCCAATATGTACAAACCCAATTAGAATGACATCAAATCAAGCTAGACATAAGCTTTTTTGTAGTTTTTGACAACCCCTCCCTAAAATTTGTTGCAGAGTGAAGGCTGAAAAACTAAATGAAACATACTAGCTAGAGAACTAATGATTTTTATCGGGCAAAATGGCTTTTGTATAATACCCAAATATTTTATCGGTGATTCTTTTTCTGAACCTGTTGTAAATGCTTCTGCAAGGTTGACACTTTGGTATTAAAAATTAAGTTTTGTTAAATAAATTATTAGAAACATGACAATTTAAGGTTGATATACAGTGCTTTATAAATACTTAATTGTCGCGAATACAATCTGAGGTTAAAAAGTCAATTTACCAAAGAATTTTAAGTACGAGCACAAAAATGTTTGATTTCAGTGGAAGTTAAGCTGAACTGAATATTCTTAACACACTTGTAATTTGTTTAATACCCATTTTTTAGTGAGGAAAATAAAATATGTCATTTAGCTTGACTCACTTTGTCAAGATCAAAGGTAAATAGTTTTGCTTCCTGCACCTTTCTACCATTACTATACTACTTTAGAATAAGAAGAAAAGCTGCTGAAGGGGAAGAAATCTACTATGTGTGAACTGTCAAATGTGTGATATTCAGCCTGCACATCTGGTAACTGCAGAGATAAGGAAACAGACAGTGCTGTCCTCTTGCCAGTACTCCTAGTGCAGAGTAGGCAAACAATTACTTTCCCAGGCCTTAGTCTGACAGGGAAATCAAGGAGACAACTTCAAAGCACTCCTCTGATCAGGCTTCCTATCTGGACTCAGGTACATCAGTTTTCCAACTGTAAAATAAAGATGAACACAACTCCCTATTATTTCAAGTGTTGGTAAAAGATGTTTGAATCACATGCTCAAGAAAGTCTATATGGGTTGTCTGAAATGTTGTTCCAAAAATGCTCAGTATGATGCCTTTTAGAAGCTTAATACTAGGTGAATATTTAACTTACCTGAAAACATTATGAAGATTTATTATTTGGATCTTTTAGGGAAGGAGTATATCAAAAATTGAAGGAACAGTAACTAGATTTTTATTGTAATTCAACCCACTGAAGAACAGTAAATAACTTCATGGCACCAATATAATGTTATCAGAGTGGCCCAAACCACAGATTCTGATCAAACTTTTAGCAGACTAAACACTTAAGTTGCCAAATTTTAAAAGAATACTTTCTGAAACACAATCCTTTAAAAATGTCTTAAATTGGAGATTCAAATACAGACAGTTCAAGTCATTAGTGTATCTTGAAAATCTCAGACTTGGCTTAAGAGCAGATCACCACATTTTGATGAATCCATTCAAAGAGTTCTTTATAAACTCTCCTTCCGAAGTGTGGGATGTGATAGTTGATGTAAGCAATTTCTCCAGTGTAAGTCATGGGGATAGGTTTCAGCTTAGACACAAGTTCTGGTACAGTTTAAAGATCTGAAAAATGAGTACAGAATAGAAGGGCTGGGTCAGAGTTAACCTTGTGCAATTAAATCAATACTGTAATACAGACCCCCGAGCTGAGGCAGCATCACCCTTCCTGTGCAGCCCTGCCTACTGCATGCTGCAGTGCTGTGTGTGAGTCCTGCCTTTACCATCACAGGAAACGATTTAAAAATAGAAACCAGGTGCAGTGGTTACCTTGGGTCTCACTTTTGGAAAGGGAGGATGTTATAGACATCAGAGAAAGATCTCTTCCTTTCCTTCTAAATGCACTGGTTGAGAAAGACATCTTGTGTTAGCCATGCCAGCTGTATTTTGACACTGTACTGGTAAAACTCTCATCTTTTTCAATTTTTTGGCAAATTTAGAAGCCCAGAAGTAGGGCTGCATATTTGGTGCAGAATGCAATAGACTGCCTTTTGGCTCTTGGATCCCAAAATTTTTTCCAGCAGTTTTACAAATAATTCTGCAGTTTAGTTTATTGTGGTTCAGTTACTGATCAAACAAAATTATTAGATGGACTCAAAAGACTTTTTTCTAGATAAAACTAATAACTTTAAAAAAAAAAAGAGAGAAAATAAAGAAAACCCAAAGCCAAAAATGCATTTCCTGTTCCTTATTTTCCATTATTTTCCATTTTTGAAAGGTATTTTTCTTTAATGAATGTCTAAATTAGCCAATTTGTTTCTGTTTAGAAAATGTAAAAAAATATTCTGATATCTCAGGATGTTTTTTTTACCCCTCTTTTTTTTTTCCTGAAGTCCTCTTGAATTTTTATTAATCTTATCCAAAAATTTTGAATAAATTGGAGAGGGGAAGATTTCTCTGTCAAAGAGATTTTTCTAAATAAATCCCCCATCTTAGAGATGTGCCTTTGTGTATTCAATGGTCTATGGAAGATGTGTGTGTATTCAGTCCAGTCTTTAAAATTATAATCGGCTTAACACCACTATTAAGCAAAAAATCACTGTCTAAACTGATTCCATTGTTGGCAGTCTTGCTGAGCAGCTCAAAGTCTGAATGGACTGTGGGGCTAATTAGGCATCTGGAATGGGATCATTTCTTCTCTGTAAAGCTTTGTTCACCAGAACATGACTGAGGAGGATGATGGAAGGGGAGCTTTCTCCTTAGTCACATGAGCTTACTGTGTTATTTTCCATTTCATTTCATTAAAACATAAAGATGTATTGCATGGAAACCTGATGACTTAATTGTCATTATGAAACTATAACAAGATGATCCATGATTTTAAAGATTTGAATCAGAGTTCAGCTCTGATAAGTATGGAAATCATCATACCGATTTCCAATTTTCCCTGTCAGAATTATTTTTCTAAAGGTTACTAAAAACTAAATATAATGTATTCAAATATTTTAAATATCATCACAGAAATTTGGAGATCTAATAAACATTATCAATAAATATTAAGGAATCATATATTAAATCACTGCAAGTTATCACTTTTTAAATTCCACCAATAGGCACATTTAATATGGATTTTGAATTCTAAAATTAAGTTTCTATTTTTTCCCAGAGAGTCTCTCTTCTGTCTTTAATCTTATAAAAGAAAATTTGCCTGTTATTATAAAGATTAGTTTATTAAAACTCTTAATCTCTCTGCTTACACGTTCACTTCTGCTGCTTGAACTGCTACACTCCAGTAAGTCAATGCTGAAGTAAAATCTATTTTTCTTTATGACTGCCAAAGCGACTGGTTTTTTGTTAGAAACAAATTGCTCATTTGCAATTATATTCTAATTTATCAGAGACCATTCGTGCAACTTTTTTTTTTTTATTTCTTGTAGGGATTAATACTCTGCTTGAGAAATTAATTTCAAGGGCTTCTAGGCAAATCTCATCTATTCTAAAAATGCAGCTGAAAGTTCACCAAAATTATTTAACAATTATGTGGCTTCTTCATAATCTTTTCTCAGTATGCAGCAGAAATATAAGATATTTAAGAGGATATCAAGAATGCCAAATGTTTTCTATAAAAACACTTGTCTATCACAAGAGTTCAGGAGTTTCATAATCATAAGACAAACCCTGGAAAAGATGAAGTTGAAAAATACATTTTGTATAATTTATACTTACCCTATGGCTTTATTTTCAGATTTGCTCTTCAGATATATTTTGCACCCTTTCCTTTGCAACCATTTGGTTCCTAAAAGAAAATGCAAACAGATTTTCTGAACAATAAGCTTCTAGAAGCTGGAGGTTTAAAGAAGATTTAGACTGTAAGAGTTGATAACTGTGCCTTAGGGTCTCCCCAGTTAATATGGAAAGTGACTCTTACTCCTAAGATCTGCCTGCAACCCTTTAGACTGGAGACTTAAGAGGTGAGATTTAGGTGGTTTTGATGTTTGTTAATTAACCACCAAGAAACCACCAGTTCTCTAAACTACTATTTGTCTAAAAAACCACAACTACAAGTATTAAGTCACCATTGCAAGGCTATGGAAAACCCTTAAAATCACACATATATTCTTTTCCTTCCTCCATTTACTATTATTAAGAGCTTACAGCACTTTGTATTGTTCAGTTAACACTCTCTAAATGGTAAGTCAGTACTCTAAGAGGTGGAATCTGGCTCGGTCATCTGACTAAGATTACTTGTGGTTTTCATTAAAATATGAGAAAAAGATACTTGTCCAGGAGAGTAGATTTTATTGCAGATATGAGCAGTGAAAACTGTAGTGAGGCCACTTGGGTTAGTTAAAACATAAAATAATGTAGTCTCCAGTTCTTAGAAAATATCTGCTCTGTGTCTAAACAACTTTACAAGCCTATTTAGAATAAATAATATACAAACAATATGTTGTCCCTTGCTTTCCATTTGAATTAGGCTGGGAAATCTTGCAGGGATCAAATAGCATGTGCACAGTTAGGCATCCCTCAGCTGACTGTAATGCTATTTTATGATGTAAAACTAAACCACTACTCAAAATCCTTAAACAAGGACTGTTATGCACAACTGGACATTTCTGAAAATTGTTCTGTTTTCTCATAGTTTTTTCCTTCCATAAAAGCATGTGTTTGAAGAGAGATAGAAGTATTTTTCCCTCTTATTCAGTATTTGGCAAATGCCATCACAGAGAGTGAATTAAACACCTAAAGATGGTCAGCATCCAAGGTACAAGAAAACTCTGAGAAAGACTCAGTCTGAGGCCCAGGTGTCAAAAGCAAAAGTGAAGTCATTATTTTCTGCTCAGTCTCCACAGTGGACTTTGTTTTATCTTTCATAGGAACCATAATCTATATACTTCAGGCAGTTAAATAAACATTATATTTTTTCATTCCCATTTTAAACATATCTTTTAGCTAATTTTACAACATAGATGTAAGAGAAGTGAAAAGGATGCCAGCACTTGACATTTATGATCTGTGAGTATTTTCAAAAGAAAAGAGCTTCCAGTCAAGCAAATAGTGCCACTGAAAAATAATTAGAGTGCTTTTAAACCTTATCCAGTTTACCCTGCTCTTGGCATCCTGCTGCTGACATCAAATGGACAAATTTTACGGTTAGTTACCTACCTTGTCTCACGGATGTATTTGTCCCAGGAGAAGGTAACCATATAAAAGCAGCTTGGCAAAATCATCAAACCATTTAAAAAGTGTCTCCAAACACTTGCTGGGTTTTGAAGTAAAGTCAGAAGCCAGTTGCCACAGCACCCAAAGGGCTTCAGAGCCTGCTTCTCATTTGGATGGCAAAGAGGGCGCCTAACTTGGTTTTGTCATTGTTGTAATTGAGGCACACTTCCAACAAGACTTTAAAAATTCTTTTAAAAGTTTGTGTGTGTGTTTGTGTATGTATTACATTATATAATTTGTATATATTTATTGCCACTTTAAAAGCCTTGGATACAAGCCTCATTTAGTGTACTCTTCCATTAGTGATACTGTATTAATATATACAGAAGCTGTACATCTGACCAGTCATATGAGTTTTATATCTGTTTTATAGGCTGAAATTTTAAGTGGAAAATTTTGAAGGTAGTCTCTGATAATTAATGAATCATCCACAGATACATGGTGCAATTCTCGAGGGGTTGTAACTCCTTCCTTACCCTTCTCAATTCAGTGCAACCACTTTCTTACCTCTGATGCAGACATGCCTGGTGAAATATTTCTTCTCTTCTACTGTCTGGACAACTGCTACCTCAAACCCTGAAATGGTAGCAGGGTGCTTATCTACAGGCAGCTCAGCTGAGGTTTTCCATTGCCATTTTCTCCAAATTACACCATGCTTATTTTAATTCAGAATGGAAAGACATCTCCAGGTCAAGAAACAATTTCTAGGTGGGACTTAGAAAGACAGACAAACCATGCTCTGGCAATGAAGGTAACCAGTCCAACTCACTGAATGAGTGCAAAACTAATTCAGGAAAACAAGGGATTGGTTTTCTTTCGGGACAGTAAATTTGTCAGAGAATGGCAAAGGAGAGGGAAAGTATTTATCCCTTTAAGAAGAAATTACTAATTTAGCTGGCCAGCTGGAAATCTCCTCCTTCGGTTTTAAAAAAATAAACCCATCCAAATCCCTTCAAAAGGCATTGAAGAGGAGACTGACTGTAAAAGCCAGCATCCCACACTGACACAGTGTGCTCTCTGAAGAGATCTGTCTAATCATTGACTCTAACAGCAGGAATTTGGGGTACACCGCACCTTGGAAGGATATGACAATCCATATTGGCCATATTTATAAGAGGTACAGAAAGAGTGATAGTTCTAATTTCTTAAGTGTTGTTAAGCACACTGGGTTTGCTTACATTTATTTATTTTTTTTTTCAAATTTGCAGCTGTCTTGTATAAGTAGGTATAACTACATTGTCTACTTTGGAGTTACATGAATGTCTGCTTTTATTTGAATTTGACCTTGAATTGCCTTGAAACTTCATGGTAATAAAATAGCAGGAGGACATTCCTTACATAACAGCGCTGGAGCACCCTGGGTTCCTCCAGAGGATCTGTAAAGTGAGAGCACAATTCCAGCTGCATGGGCCAGCTAAGGATCTGGCACCAGAGCTGTCCTAAAGAAGTTTCTTTCAGGAGAAAGTGGTGACCATGAAAACAATTCATGTTGCAGCAAGATAGTGAGATACATGTTTGAACTCCAGATTTTCTGCAGCAGAAACTCAGAGAAGCCAGTGAAGTAGGCAGCTCTGGAAGCTCACCTAGTCAGATGACTGAGCCAGATTGTTATTGATAATTTCTATTGCCAGTTCTGTGAGTTTGGACAAGTGAATAATGAGAGCAGACACACTGATAGTGACCAAACCAAGGAATTTGGGTCAGTCTGAATTTTTAACTGACTGCTGTCTATTAAACATCATAGCAGGAGCCAATGCAAGAAATGGCTGGTACAGTGGCTAGAACATGTGATTTTCAGTTGTTTCATGTCAATCACCTTCACTTGTCCTGTACAGTCAATCATGAATATTCATGTGTAAAGTCCTTGTTTGCAAGAGAACAACGTCCATGGTTCTCATAATGCTGTTGCAGAATCAGATGGCTAATGGTATTAGCCAGTCATGACAAAGGGACTATGGCATTGTAAATTATTGGACACCTGTGACCTTTCAGAATAGATGAAAAGCATCTCTGTGCCCTTTACAGTAATTCTGTGGTTGCTTCAATGAGGTCTTGACAACTGCTTTTTGATCTGACTTTATGCAGTGCTTAGCATAACAGTACTGATTCTGCCTGTTTCTGGATCAGTTGCTACAAATAGCACAGTAATAAAATCTTTTAAATCCATTGGTCTAAATTATCTCCTGACCTTCAGCTGTGTCCTATCAGCATCAGACTACAATTCTCCACAGGCTCTTTCAATGTTCACATCAATAGCTAAGATGTGTCAGAGGCTGAAAGAGGTTTAGCTAAAACAGAAGAGTAATGAAACACAAAGGTAGTGTTATAGTATTATATGTTGCCTTCAAATTAATCTTAATGAGTCTTGATGTTAATATGGCAGTGAAGTGGGGGGAATTAAAGCAGTCTGTAAACAATACAGAACCAAACAAATCAACCAAAAGCCAAAAATAAGAACCTAATGATCAGAATAAGGAAAAAAAGGACAGAATTCTGAAGACTGACTTTGAATTCCATTAATTTAATTTCAATAGGTATTTTATACTTAAAATTTTGAAACTTTCCTATGATCCTCTCCTTTATTAATAAAGCTAATTACAAATACGAGCACAGGCAAAATAATGCAGGCTAGAGTATGATTACTCTATTTTGTATTGTGCTCAAAAGTGATTGGGGTTTTTTTGAGGAGAGTATTAGCTACAAGGGAATATTTTCCAGATCTGTATATGAACCAAACAAGGCTAGAAAAAGGAATCCATATTTTTCTATTATTACATTCATGCATGGAAACTATGAGGCTTTTCCACTAAATGAAACACAGGAAAGAGAAAAAGTTCCAGAATGACAAAGAATCACTCTGGTTTTCATTAGTCTGTGACTTGAGACAATGGCTGACATCAGTATTCATTTTGTTTTGACAAGCTGTTTTGCAAAATTTAGGTGGGCCATAACTAACAACAACATACAGGAACTCTCTAACTAACCTCAACATTTTTCTGCCTATTACTCTGTACTGTTTTGGCTTCCTCTTAGCCTTTGTGTAAGCACTTTTGAGCTTGTTATAACCTTAGTCATGTGCTGCCAGCATTTCAGTAAGTACCTCCCACAAAAATGTTTCTTTGCACAGTGTACCAAGTGCTGCATCCTTGTGCTCAGAAAAGGGGGGAGAATGGGGGGAGAGAAAATTTAGATTTTTAAGTACCTTTTCTAAAAAAGAGGAGAAAAGTCCCTGATAATTTGTGCTATAGGCCATTTAATATAGATATATACAGAGAAATAGTGTGGGATTTGGCAGGGTAATTTGTCAGCATTTGCAAGACTACAGTCCTAAAATTGAAATGTTTGGTGACATAAAGCCATCAGAACACAAGCCACTGATTTTATATAGGTATTTTCATAGTACAGTGAAAACTATTATTGTTGTGCGTAATGAAGCCATCCAAACCATCTTTAGTTTGTAAACATCTTTTACTGTGTCCCTTCTGCGTTAATTAGAAAAAGAGAGACCTAGCAGCACTATTCTAAGCTAATGGGTATTCTTGAGGATAAAAATAATTGGATTTGAGGGGAAAAAATATTATAAAAAGCCAGTACATTATTTGGAGACTTACTTGTAGGTAAGTCCAGATTCTCATTTAGATTAAGTAGCCTGGGAGGTTGTTTTCCTATAATCAATAATTGTTTGAAAGAGGTAGTCTTCTAGAAAAAGCTCATCTGAAATAACAAGTTACAAGAAAACTGTTCACTTTGGGAATGGTGAAATACAAAATAATATTTCAGTTGATAAAAAATGATCACAAATCTCACTGCTGCCTGTTCTAGAGATGTACCTGACATTATGTAGAAAAGTTGTCTGGATTATTTAAGCATTGTCTTTTCTCAAGATACACCTCCTGATTTGGTGTCACACAGTTTCTGCTGTTACTTGCAGCTATTACACAGAAACAGGGGGACTCCTCTATGAGTGTCTTTGTCTGCTAGAGATATTTCCCAGCTTTTATTTTTACCAGCCAAAATAGAAGGCTGAAATAAAAGATGCACAGCAATCAGGGTTTCTACAAAAATATTCTTAGATGTCCATCAGTATACGAATAAAATCATCTCTTACATAGCTAATTGTACAGCTCATCACAGGTTTTGGCCTACAGCTGCAGTGCAGGCTAGCTCCTCTCTCCTAAGGCTTCATCCCACATCTGCATGTGGTGAGGTATCAGTGACCCCTCCCAGGAGTGCCCACCAGTCAGGTGGAGGGCACTTTCTCCAGTGCAGTGTGATGCATAGATCTCATGTGCAAAGGATGGCAAAGTTTGGCTAACTGGAGAATATGTGTTGGTTTGGATGACAAAAACATGCACACTCCGAAGAGCTTACAAATGCTTCTGGAAGAACTCGTGAACCTTGTGCAAAACCACAGCTATCCCTCAATATGCAGCTTCATGATAATCCACATAGCTATTAAGATAGCAATGCCTAATGCATAAGGCCTGAGCAAGAGTTTAGGAAGGTCCTGGAGATATCCTTTGTGTGACCTTGAAAAAAGGCTTTCCTAGCTTCACTTTGCTTCTTGTGCTTTTTCTCACTTTCCATTATTGGAGATCACTGCACAGTAGAGCTTCAGCTTCAAACCAGCCATTGATGTAGTACAAATAGCTAACAATCATAATCATTTAAGTAGCAATGATCTCTTTTTTCTCTCTCTCTTCTTTTACCTTCCTCTTCTCTCCAGACATATTTTAAAGTAGGCAAAAATAAACTGAAGAGGACTTGAAATGTGTGGGGCTTGAATTGTGTTGATTGGCTGTTAATGTACTGATTTTAATCATTGTGTCTTCCATAGCCTGTATTTTGTTATATTTTCCTTCTCTGGTGAAGTAACCTGACACAAATTTCTGTAGAAATGCAATAGTCTGTCAACATTGTTCTTAGATTAACATACTGAGTTCATGTGCCAGCAGTGCTTACCTTTATGCAACCCAATCTCCAAAGTAAAATCCTGGTTTTTTCAAAGTCTTTTAAAAGGACAAAAGCCATCTGAGGTTAAAGTCCTTGTCTTAAACAGATACTGGCCTTAACTACTGTGTTTCTCCTAAATGTCTTTACTTAATTCATTAAAAACGTATAAAATAGCAAGAAACCAGAAAACTCTGAGAAAATGTCTTTAGCCTAGGGGTCAAAATTCAGATTTTTACCTTCAGTTTCTGTCTATTAAAGGACACGACTACCAAATTTCTGTATTTTCTTTGGATTTTTGTCTGGATATATTCAGCTCTCCTGCCTTCAAAGTCATCTGTGGATAGATGGTAGATTTTTATGGTAGATTTTTTTGGCTGAGGCAGCCTGTATCCATGTTGTTTTTAGTCTCATGAGGGGCTGGATCCTGAAGTCTATTCCTGAGCTCAGAGCCAAACAAAAGGCTGTGCTCAACCACTGTGGTGCTAACAGGAGAGCAGAGCATCAACTGACCAGGGGTTGAGCAGCAGGTAATACAGATCTTGTGAAAACCCTGCAACGACCTGCAAGGCTGGGATGGGGTGGGCAAGGGGCAGGCGAGAGCTGGAGAGAAGCTCACAGAGGTGTGTTACAGATGTTAGAAAGCTTAGGGAGCTAAGGCTGTTGGAAGTGGTTGTCCAGCTTAGGAGAAGCTTTGGAGAAAGAGGAAGGTATAGAGGATTGGGGATCAGAGGAGATGGGTATCTCATTTCCCAGGACCCAGAGCAGTGCGTGAGGGAGAGACGGAGTGGCAGTCTATAATGAATGACTGCCAGCTAGGCTGAGGAGAGGACACCTCTGGGGAGAGATGTGGGAGTTGGGCAACGGGGGCTGGGAGCAGATTGGCCCTGGTCAACACCAAAGTGGCATCAATCAAAGGCCATGGGAGATGGGATGCTAGGAAGGGAAACATCTGGTCTGGTTATGGAGACTAGGACAGGATTTATGGGAACAGTTATGTTAATGTAGTTGATCCATATAAGGTAATGTTTTTAGTTCTTGTTAATGATTGGTCGGTAATGTTCTACATATATAGCAATGTATATGTTCATTGGTTCAGAGTTCTGTTACTATGGATGCTAAATATGAGCAAAAGCAGGGAGCACGGTGCCTGTGGAATAGCAGGCCACATAACTTTCTCAGTCTTGCCTGAGAAAGTGACCTGGGAAATCATAAGGAGGAATTAAAACAATCCTCAGAGATAGAAGACAGCCTTGCAGGTGTTGTTTGTCTGTACCTTGTTTTCTGGCAAGAGAAGGTCAAGGGGTGGTGAACCCCACTGACCAATGATGGTGATGTGTTAGTTCACTAACCAGTAAGAGTTTTACTTTTCTGTACCTTCATGTATCAGTCTATAAAAGAAGATCTGAGGTAATAAACCTTTCTGTCCTGTTCAACTCACAAGAGAGTCTGTGTCGTGCTTCTTGCTGTTCCCAATAGTGAGACACGTTACAAAGAAAATTTGTTATATATTGTCATGTTTCCCCCATTGATGGATCTTCTGAAGTTGTCCTATACTGTGCACAGCTTCTTTTTTGTTGGTGCTTTATTAAACTGTTTTCCAGGCACGCTCAGTCATTCCCATCTCTGTTGTATTGCCACTCCATCTGGTCTGAGGTAGGTCGCACTGCTGGTGACAGACAGGGGCAAGAGGGTTTGGGGGGATGAGAAAGGCTGGGAAGGCAGGCTTTTAGTGTGGGTTGCAAAGAGGTCTGTGCCTCTGTGGGACTGATGTGAGCACTTCCAGCCAGGACCTGTGGTGGAAAATTTTACCAGACAGCCTCCACATGGATCTGCACTGATCACTCTCATTCTCCTCATCTCAGCCACAGCATCACTTTTGCTTTATGGAGCAATATAGAACTTTTATAAGGAAAGAAAAATTGAGGAAAGGATAAGGTCCCTTTAGTTTTTCTACAGTAGTTTATTATGTTTGATACCCTGACGTGGAGGGTAAATGGCTTGCCACTAAAGTCATCCTGCTGGCTAAAGATCCCCAGGTGAAAAGTCTTGTGTGTATGAAAATGAAGCTTCTGACCTAAAACTTTTAAAGAAGCTCACAGGCATATGGGATCAATACAAATTTCTGTTTCTATGAGATAATTGCCTGGTGCTAATGACTGAGATCTATAATTTATTCAGCAAAATGTTCCAAATCCTTCTTCCTGGGGCTTCAGGGCTTTGGGAGTTTTTTATTTTTTTTATTCTTTTAGATTTGATAATCCTATTTAACCCTCCTGCAAATTGGACCCCAGGGAGAGCTTTTCAGTTACACACAATTAGTTTTATAAGCAGCATTATTAAATCATCCATTGGCTGTTTGGTATTTTTAAATTCCTTTATTAATAGCAATAGAGCCTTTTGTATGAAGAATAGAGGGTGGCATTCTATGAAATCATTTCAGACTCTAATAATAACTTTTCCTGCTTGTGAGTAAAGCTAAGAAATGAGCTTTCTTGTCTAAAATTTTGTTCAAAATCTGCTGCTCCTTTCCTCCACTCATCTTTTCTCCTCTTCATGATTTTCTTTCAGATGCATAAAATAAGGCTATGTTGGATCCTGAGAGAAAAGAAAGTTCATGGAGCCGGGCCAGTCCTGAGGATTTTTGCTAGGTTGATGTCTCCCTGCCTAAAGTTGAGAACTGTGCTCCCCTATTAGTGACCCCATTGCCAGAGGCAGCATGTCAGAGGATCACAGCTCAGCCCAGCTGTTCCTGGGCTCAAGGCCACAGAGGTGAAGAAGGGCCACGGCTGTTGCTAAATAAATTGAGGAACTGTTGCCTGAAGTGGGGCAGAAGGGAGGCAGGTGCTGGAAAGGAGCCTGTTGGGACCATGTGAGCCTCATGGTTATAAGAGTGCAGGAAGGGTTGGCTGAGAGCAGGCATCTGCCCACTCCAGACCCACAGTCTCCAGAGGAAATTGTGAGAAACAGGATAGGTGGAGGATAGTATTTCTCCCTGCTGCATTTTCAGTATCCAATTCTATGTTATATGAAGTTGGTGGCTGTAGACAAACCACAACCACTAGGCACTTTTTTTTTCTCTATAAATTTGACTGGTTTTCTTTTGCACCTGTGTATGATTTTGCCTTCAGCAATATCCCATAACAACATATTCCCCAATTCCTCATTGTATGAAAGGGTACTTTTGCTTATTTTTAAACTCCTTGCCTGATAACTTCATTCTTATGAGACAAACTGAGCAGTCATTGCATATTCCCTTCCCCCTTGTCACTCCGGATTCCCATTGTTCTCAGGGTATTGTATTTGACAAGGCTGTATTTTAGATCTTGTTCTGAATTTGACACAAACATAATGTTAAAGGCTCTGAAGTTGTGGAGTGGAGCTGAACACACTTCTTCTTTGTCTGGTCTCCTGGGACTATTGTGCTGCCTATCCCTATTCCTGCCAGGCCATTTCATTTACATTTTAAAACCTGAGATTTAGAATGGATATGTAAACTGACCTTTCAGTTCATACAGTAACTCCTGATGCATAGATTTAAATTTAAATCCTAACTATAAATTTAGGATTTAAGATATATTCCTGTCCTTAAGACTGTGTTCTGGTCCAACTTATACTGAAATGATCATAAGAATTTGATTTGAGAAAACTGAAATAAAAATTAAATTAAAAAATTAATCAGCACTATTATTTCTTTCTGTGGAAGGTTCAGAAGCCCGTGTTAGTTTTGCATGTCCTTTTCAAATGAGGATTTATCTTTTTGAGCTTGCATTCAAGATTCTCCAACAAAAAAAAAGGAAAATAAATTGAGAGCATATTCTTGTGAGAAGGCCTGCTTTCCACTGCAACGTCCACAGACTGCCCTCTTCTCAAGAGTGAGATAATTCTGTTTCTGGAAGCAATTTCAGGAAATTACTTTTGCTTATGAACACAGTCAAAGGAGTGTGCATTCATCTTTTTAACACACAGGATTTAAAAATTAAGAGAAATGTGTATAAAGACATTGCTCATTTCCTGGTATTTACAGAACCATTATCTTTCACCTCATGTCCTCGTCCTCTGTTCTTCTTAGTCTTACAAAACCAAAATAAAATTCACAAGGGATTCCAGTGGACAATATAATTTTGTTTATTTTGTTTAAAAATATATACTGTAAGCTAAAAAAATAGATTATATACATATATATATACATTGGCAAGAAATAGAAAATGGCACTTTTTGTACTAAGAGTAATCACAAGTTATTTGAATATCCCATAGTGTCTGTAGATATTTATTGGCAACAAAACTATCAAGAGCAATGGTTATCACTCACACTAGACTAACATTTTCTTTACATATCTACAATTGTTCTAGGGCATTGCCAGAGAATTTAATGGTCGGTGTCCCACAATAATGTGAAGAATATACTTTGCTACATTCTGTTCCTGGGAATGGTGGGAAATACAACCCTTTGCTCTCTATTTTATTCCCATCTTTTCACAGGAAATCTTTGTATCTATGACACAAACACAACAAAACAGCATAGCTTTATATTCCTGTTTGGTACAGCTGTCCATAGCTGAACAAGCTGCTAGATAATGAAAAATCAGGATCCCTGGATTTAGATGGGAATACTGCATTGCCATCTGAAGTTCTACACAATTGCCTTTGTTATTTAGTAAGTCATTGTCAGCTGGATCACTGACTGAGCCCAGAGATCCTTTAGGAGTAGGTCTTTAGAGTCAGCTCAACACAAGAAAGTTGAGTTGCTCCTTTGAAACTGCTTAGTGTTGGTTTTCCCCACAGCTTAAGTTTACAGAAAGGATTTGTGAAAAACAGTCTTTTTCATGAAAAAATCACCTGATAAACACTTGCCCGCTTCTCCACATTTTCTGTTCTCAGTAGGAAGAAAGATGGCTGGTGCCTTCTCCAATTTTCTTCACTAGACTATTCCACAAAAACACCTCATAACGTGTAGCTTGGTCCTGGCATTCAGCCTGCTGCCCAGAGCCTGACTTGGGGAGTAGCCTTCTACTTACATTTTAAAAGAAACTTCCTTTTCCTTCTCTAAACCTCTGCTATCCAAAAAAAGCAAAAGAAACCTAAGAAACTGAGCCCTTCCCCAAACCGAACTGGAGGGCTGGAACTTCTGGGGGTGAATAATTTGCTTTTTCTCTCCAGCCTTGACCTGTTATTAATTCAGAAATATGTCACTGCACTGTCATTGAATGGCATGAAGCCTCTGCACTGCAAGATGAATGGCCTCCACCGAAAAACCAGCATTTTTAGTATGAGTGACAGGTTTTCATTGCCACTAACCATGGCTGAAGGTGTCTGCCCCACTCAGGTGCTGGCTCAACCAAGGGAACCATGATTCCAGCTTTCATGGGTTGGTGAAAACGTAAAGCAACAGATGCACTCAGAAATTTCATTTGCTCATTTGCTTAAGAAGCACCTATTCAGAGGTCAGAAGGATGGAGGAAGGTGGGGGGGGTTTTCTGCTTACAGCTTCAAAGGGAAATGGAACTGGCTGACATAGCTGTTTTCTACACAAAGAAATTAGGAAACCTGGAAACAGAGGGTCATTTAAGGCAAGGACCAGCGGCTGGTATTTTTCCTTGTCTCCTCCCAAGGAGTTGTTAATTGCATCTCACTTTGAAGAAACCCAAGAAAGTATGTGTACAAGCTCATGGGAAAGCTGTTCTCTCTTGACAGGGTGGGAGGAAAAGAGAAAAGGTCAAGAACAGAGCGTGTTTACCTAAGCCATGTGCTCCAAGCTGTGTGTTGCTGTTGAGTGCAGCTGCTTTCACTCCGCGCTGGCATTTTGTGGTTTTGAATACTAGACCACAAAATAAAATATGAGGTTTTAATACCTTTTTTTTTAAAAATATATCCAGTGTGCGCTGCTAAAGTAAACAGAATTTTGCACGAGTGCACATTTCATTCATATGAGCAGAAGCTTAAAGGGAAAACGGGAGTGCAATTAGCAACCAAAATCAGCAGTCAAAGGCCCTGGAATACAGCACAGCTACAGGCAGATATAAATTTCCTTTTAAAGAAATATGCTTGGAGGACCAGTTGCATAATTCTGCAAGCTAAGGAGAACACTGACTCACTGAGTCAATATTTGCTAAATTTGCTGCGCCAAATTCAACTCTTGTTCAAGACAGAAAAGACTTTCAGAGCAAAGAAAGGGCTTGGCCATGAGAGTTAGAGGCAGCAGCCTCTGGTCCCTGGGTCCTTCTCTTCCTGAGACCATAACCACTGACTTCCTTCTCAGGATGGATTTTCCTTCAGCTTCAAAGACTCTGGGCAGCTTGTCCTTTATATTTGATATTTGGTAGACTTTTGCCACTTGGTAGATTTTTGCCATTTTGCTTCTGGTAGCTTTTCCCACTCTTTTGACTAACATTCATAATAGAGAAATTAAGGACTGAACAACGAAATGTTCTGTTGAAAAAGAGAGCAAACACACATTTACTAAAGAAATTAAGATGTGCAATAAAGGGATGGAAGCACATCTTCAGAGACAGATGTAAGCTGAGTTGTTTAGCTGTTGCAGCCAGGTTAACAAAAGAGGGAAAAAAATGAAAGGAAAAAGTTTAAAAAATTTACTTAACAGGACTTTAAGCAAGGGAACATAGCCTGCTGGTATGCATGAAAAGCAGATATTAGGACAACCTAGTGAACCTGAAAGATTTTCTTTGTGATGTCTTCTGGTATTTCAGCTCTGACAGAGCAAAAAATATATTTCCCTGAGGTTTTAATTTGATCTGGTGTATGGCCCCTTGCACCACTACAAAATCCTGTTCAAGTTTCACAGTCTGCTATGAGCAGGGTGTAAGGTGGAAGCAGAAGCAGTCTGGGAAACCTAAAAAAATTCTCAGGGAGTTTGTAGTAGTTCTCAATTTTATATTTCAATATTTGCATGTGTCTTTTTACCTATAAAGATGACGATTAATGTATTTTATATATTTTTGTTACCTAGCAGCATCAAAGAGTAGGACAACCTACTTTCTCACCTTTTGGGGGGCTTCACTACCTGCAGGAGGAAGCACAAGCTGTACTTCAGTGCAGACCAGAAGACTAATTTATATTTTCTCTAGAGGTCTTCTTAAAATTGTGTGGGAAAAGATATAAAATTGGTGCTGAAACACCTGAAACAACACCTGAAACAACAGGGAGCTTTGGTAATCTGACTCCTTTCCCTCCACCTTTCCTTGACCAGCAATAGCAGACAGTGCTCTGTGGTCTGAATTCCTCTTTGTCTTGCAAACCAAGGGCAAGTCCTCTGAAGCCAGATAAATTGCATGCTAATTTAGTCAATGCCCTAATGCTGGAGGATCTTCTGGTGAATGAATTTACCTATTACTTGGGCAAGTACTCCTTCCTCAGCCTCCTTCTGGATGGGTACTTTGGGAAAACTTAATAGAAGTAGAAAAGAGGAAGGTTAGGGGAAAGGAGAGGGGAAGAAAAATGTCTAAATGTAGTTTTATTTTAGAATCACAAAACCTCCCTTAATAAAAATGAACTAAGACAACAGAGGAAGAGCAGTTTCTGGACTAAAGTGCTGTTTTGTGATATTCCTGAAAGAATTTGGCTTTGTCTTGTCAACCACAAATGATGGCAGAACGCCAATTTTCTTTTCAAGTGGTTGTCATGAGTATTTGCTGATGTTTCTGAATGAATGTTGATCAAAGGACCTCAAAATGGATTTAACCTTTTAGATCTACCACTTTACTAAAAATATATTTAATATGTTAAAAAAATTCGGTTAAAAAATTTGGTCAGCCTGTAAATATTATTCAGCCTGTATTTTCTGTACTTGCAATATCTACTCAATAATTGAGAGATTTTTACTGATAGCATCTAAGCAGGGTTCTTTTTAGAACATATGACTAGTTATGATTAATTGCTCCATAAATAAATTAATCTAAAAAGCACCCCACTGTTAATATTTTTTGAGAAAATAATAGTCATCTCCCATATCCAGTGAGGTAGAAGAAAGCAATCAACAGATGCAGGTATGAATTGTTTTCAGTCTCCTGTCCCTGTGTACTTATTTAAAAGCAATGGAGAAGGACTACACAAATGATCAGAGGGATGGACAGTGTACATAAAGAAGGCTTCCAGAATTTTCTGGAATTTCCATTCAGCAGAATGTAGAAAAAAATTGCAGAAATATAAACTAACAAAAATACAAAAAGAGACAGAAACCTGTTGAGTTACATCAAGAAATTAATCAAAAACAAACATTTTTGAGATTTTATCTTCTCTCTTCCAGTCTTTAAAATAGATACCAGAAGTTGTTTTGGAAAAGTGCACTATACACCTATTTTTTGAGTATTTGCAGCACACACCTATTTTTCCAGGAATCTTTGAATTCCTGTGTTGTGAGACAATAAGATTAGTTTTGTCCCAGCTGAGGATGAAAGAATCTTAAAGTTTTTTTTGTAGGCTAACCTGCATCCACTGACTTAGAGTTGAGGGATTTGAGCACCAAATATTAAATGTATTAAATATTTAGATTTTAATACTTCTCTGAAAACAACGTAAACCTAGGCCCCACATGCTGAACTCATCTATGAGCAGTTCTGTTTTTAAAACTGAGCTCTGCGTAGAAGTCAGTGCAATCAGAAACAGCTCCTTTTAGAAAGTACCCCATGGAATACAAGTCATTTTTGTTGACCTCATTAGTTTAATCCCCCATTCTTGTCTTACTCAGAAGCCACTAGCATGCTCTGGATATCTGTAGTTGTGAACCATAGGGCTAGGCCAAACATCAACTCAGTTAAAACAAACTTCATTCTGTCATGCTCTACAAGTGTCACTGAAACACAAATGTACACAAATAAACTCTAGACAGGGGTATAGTTTCCTAACAGATTTTCCAAAATCAAACTTTGGCCATCTACTCTTCCTCCATTTTGGAGAAGGCACTTGCCCTTAACACCTCCATGCAGTTCACAAGAATCAGAGCTCCAGTTAACTCTCGCCACTGTTTTGTTACTGGGTTTTTCATTTTATCCAAGGCTGATTGCAGGTCTTGTAAGACGTCCCTGTAACCATCTCCATAATGGGCAGCCCAAGTGTAGAGAAAGTCATATGCAGGTTTCCACATCATCTGAAAATAAAGGGGGCAAAAAAGATTTAGTGGCAGAAATTTATTTATAAAAAAAAAATAGCTTAATAGTTGAAAAGTCATAAAAAAGAGAAAATAAGTTTTTAATCACTAGACATGCTGAAATGCTTTATAAAAAGAGGCATGTTGATATAAAAACTCCAGTAATCTCATTTACATTAAGTCCATGAAAGTCTCAAATTCTCAGAGAGGTAAATAATAGATAAAATCTTTATCCAGATGATTATCACCAAGTCAAAATAGATCCTTGTCTGAAACTATAAGTCAAAGAACAAGAGTGGAAGGAAAATACTTTTGATCTTTTGCAATGCATATACCCAGCGACAGTTTCCCTATTTGGCTGTGCTTTTGATGGTTACTGCTCCACTAATCAACATCCTACTGTCCCTCTACTCAGCCTGGAAATTTTAAACACGCTTTTTACCTTTCAGAAATGTTTCCTGACAACAGTGGCAGGAACTTAATCTGGCTACTGCCGTAAAAGACAATAAAAACTGCTTCTTGAAAGACGTCAGCATCACCAGGAAGGCTAAGCTGAATCTCCAACCTTTATTGGATACAGAGGGGAACATTATGGCAAAGGATGAGGGAAAGGTTGATGTACTTAATGCCTTCCTTGCCTCAGGCATAAATGCCCAGACCAGTTGCTCTCTGGGTATCCATTCCGCTGAGCTGGAAAACAAGGATGGGGAGCAGAATGAAGTCTCCTTAATTAATTTAGATTGGATATTAGGAAAAAATTGCTCACTGAAAGGTAGGTCAGGCATTGGAACAGGCTGCCCAAGGAAGTGGTTGAGTCACCATCCCTGGAGGTATTTAAAGGGCACGTTAGGTATTTAGGGACATGGTTTAGTGGTTGATTTGGCAGTGCTGGGTTAACAGTTGATCTAGATAATCTGGTATTATCAGACAGCTGATCTTAGATGTCTTTTGCAACCTTAATGATATTATGAGTCTAACATGATTTATCTGTAAAATCTATTTTAAAAAGGGAGAGAAAGCACCCAAACATTCTAAAACAGGCAAGTCAAAATCTTTTATATTTTTTTTTTAATCAGGACATAAAATTTTAAAAATTTCCTTCAAGAAACAAAGGAAATAAAAATATTAGTTACCAGTTGTTTTTTGTTTTTCAAACTACAATTTATTTGGTTTATGCCAAACAAATGGAGCAGATCCTTAACAGGTGTAATTTGTCATTGGTCTAATGACATTAGTTAAGTTATAGCAGCATGAATCAGATACCAAGCTGGACTTTTATCTTTCAAAGTGCTGAGTAAATTTGCTCAGTTAACAAACAAAATAATTATTTTCCCAGCTACTGCTTTTCCAAATGTTACTTGGGCCATCAAAATTCTGGTTCCCTCTCCTCATTGGCAATAAAGGTTTTGCAAACAGCAGTTGAGTTAACAGTTGCAGGGATGATGCACAAGTGTACGAAGAAACCCATGACTCTTCTTAGAGGTTCTATCATTCACTGTTTTAACAGGAACATACTTATGCATGGTTATAAATGTATATGGACTGATGACTGTGCATTGATATATATATATATATGTATATATATATGTATATATATGTATGTATGTATATGTTTATGTGTATATATATATATATATATACAAAAGTGATCAGGAAGTTGAGATTTTTTTAGCATATTTTCCTCTTTCATCAAAAAGCCAGTTTTTATTTTATGACTGTGAGGGATAATTCTGAAGGAAATTGGTTATTTCCTCAATATTATCTTATTAATTTACAAACAGTACACGACATAAATCTTTGCTTCATTGCTTTATTTACTTAATCCCTGAAGGAACTGAGTAGGAGAATAATTTCTTTGCTCATAGTTCTGAACTTTTCTCCATATTTTTGGGCTAAGATCTTTCAGCTTGCCCAAGACTGATTCTGTCATTGTTTCTGTAAACATTTCCCTCAACTTCTGCTGCCATACCCAAACAGAAAATAAAAAAGAAACTTACAGCCCCACAGTCTAATTAGTCTATTCTAGTCTAAACTTACTGTCTCACAGTCTGATTAGTCTACTTTGTACCTTGAATTTAAGTAATAAAAAAGTGCCTATGCTTTCAGTGAATTTTCTCATTTTAGGTCTGCAAGAGAGAAAGGTATCATCATTAACCCAAATGAATGGTGCCTACTTTTTCCTTTAAGCTAGTCTATCTTAAGTCATAACCATGAGGTTACAGAGGAGAAAAATACATTGGTGGGTGGGAAGAGGGAGATTGATGAATTCTTTCAGGCTTTTTTAGAGAGGCTAAGTTGAAAGTGATTTTTTAATGTCCTCCTGTAAATATTAGATATTCTAACATATTTTAATGAACTAAAGCAAGTCACCACTGTTGTATTTATGCTGGGACCAGAAAGTTTTTGTATTCTTATTTTTAGCTTGATAGCCAAAGTAGACAACAAGAGAAGCTGGTATATCTTACAAGAGAATCTGGTATCTCCTGAAATTCTGTTACTGGCTATGTATTTTCTGGGTGTCTTTCTTCCTTCTCTTACATTCCTGTTAGACCGGGATATTAAAAGAATGAGGGTACAGTCTTCTGTCTTCGCTAGAATGTGAATAGATGATGAATATGAAAATGTGTTAGGTTTGACTTATGCTGAAGGTCAGTCTGACATTTTCATAAGACAATTGGCTAAAATATCTTAAATACAAACTTTGGTTTTCATCTAATCTCTCGCAACTGTCTTGTTTAGTTTTGTTTTTTTTTAATCTAAGACAAAAGAGAAGAAGAAAAAGGAGAATGTAGAGACCAAAAGCTTTACAAACTGGTCACTATTGATGCACAATTAACTCAGCAATAACGTACACGCTCATCACATTAAACTAATCCTGCAAACACAGCAGTGGTTCTAATGCAGATTCCTCTACACATCCACATACTCTAGTGCAATGTGTGAACTGAATCAACATTCCTGAATTTTATCAAAGCAGCATCTCAGGCAAAATATTAAATCACTGCAGCATCCTGGTCAAGTCTCATCTCAGCTGTGTGCATGAGTTTTCCCTCTTTTCCACTCCCTCTGCTGAGTACACAATATTGATACCTACATCCACTGCAAACTGATTTGGAATTTACTGATGGAAAACGCTTCATAATCTACACACCAATTGTATGTACCTCAAGTTACCTCTGGGATCATCTGCAAGATTTCTCCCACCAAGAAAAATAGGAAGTTTAAAAGCAGAAGCATTTTTCAACCAATCAATCCTCCTGATGATGGAACAAACCTTGATGGGGAATGAACTAATCCTCATAATTCATATAATCTATAATAACTAGTCAAAACTTATTAACCTCCCCCAACTTTGTTGGGTTTCAGGTTTTAAGGCCAACTACTACTATCAACAGAAAAGTTTAGAGGTCAGAAGAAAGCAGTGATGTTTTCTAGAAAATACTGAGATGTAGATTAGATTCAGAGGACATTGGGGGACACATTGTGATCACACAAGACGCCAGTGCTAGAAGCCTTGTGCTTTGAACTCACACCCACATGGACAAACCAATAAGCCAAATATAATCCTTGAGAAATGACACAGAAATACAGCAAAATTCTGATCTTTGCTTGTTGAATTTTCTCTGAAAATATAGTGTACTGTATTATGGGCTTTTAATTATGATGAATTTGACTGCACTATGTTTTGTCAGCAGACATTGTCACTGAAAGGCAGAGAATTCTCTTGGTGGTTTGCCATAAGTATAATGCAAAAAATTCTTGAAAACAAATGAGTAGGGTGTCTGAGGTAGAAGATAGGCTTAATGGAAAATCAAAACCTATTTAAAGTGAAGTAAATGTTTATTTATAAATTTTCTCAATATATAAAAATGAATAGCTATGATGCTGGAAAAACAGTTATAAGATTGTTTTATTTCTACTGTCTGTTATCAAAGGGGAAACGCTCCCAAATAAAGTGGAGACCAGCAGAGTTGTATGTTGTTCATGTCAATAATTCCTTCTGTAGAAAGCTGGGGGGTTGTTAGCCAAACACAGAAAGATTAGTAACTAGAACAAAAGTGTAGGAAATCAGGCAAGCCAGTGCCTAACAGTAAAAAATAAATAACCAAGAGAATAGACATGAGATTGAAAAGGCTGATAATTTTATGAGAAACAATTGGAGAAAGGTGCATCCAGACTTAAGTACCCAGAACAGAAAAAAAATATGCAAAATAGCTCAAAGGGAAAAACTGGATCTAAGAAGGAGGCAGTGATTGCAAACAACAATTATGGAGACAATTTTGTTGAAAAGTGCAGAAGCACATGAGTAAACACATAGAATTTTGATCAAATATTGATTGGGGAGGGAGGGCAGAGCATTCAAAAGGAGTAATAGGTAGTAGTTCATGATTAGAGCAGAAATATCTTGATAGTTATCACCAAACAAGATTCACTGGATTCAGACAGTGGAAATGAGAATATGTTTGGCAGGGAGTAAGAAGAATCAGATACAGGGAAATAAGAAAAGGAAGAAAAAAAATATCTAGAGTAGTTGTGAACCTGTGAATGGGAAATAGCAATTCCTTTGGCACAAAGAGGTGAAAAAGAGGGAATGCAGTCTGGATCATGTATATTACCTGCAATAATCAGATGATGATATAGGCAGAGGGAGAGTCAAGCCTGAATGTAATCTCTCAAGTCAGAAAGATCATTCAACAATGCTCATAAAAAAGGTGTTTTCAGAGTAAAAACCAGTCTGGAACCTAGAAGTCATTGGCCCATAACTCTGGGAAAGAAAAGGAACTGCTGCATGCTTTGGTGTTAGAGGAGAGAAGGGCAGGAAGTAACTTGGTTGCCCAGGCAAAGGTGTGCCAGGGGCAGAGGCTGACCCTCAGCTCAGCCCGATGGACAAGGATCCGTCCACCCCAAGTCTTGTGGCATATCTGACATTGCATGGATGCCATGAGTATTTCTGGTCACCTTGAATGGCACTAGAGATCTAATTAGGCACCTAAATTGTTCCTCAGATGTGTATCCACTAAATTAGATCTGAGAGGATAAATTGACTTTTATACAGAGCTCAAACCTGTATAAGAAAAATGCTTTACAAAGTGGGAAAAAAAATCATGATCTACCTGAAAAACTATAAACATAAAGCATAGATTTGCCACATTCATACATCAGAAGTAAAACTGGTGTCAGGGCTTCCAGCCTTTTCTCATGCTGCTTAAGCTAAATGATAACAACAGTTACAGTGGCACAGAAAAGTACTAATGATAGAAGTCAGCTTCCTTTTTGTGGAAGTACAGAGTGTGATTAGAAGTGGCTCTTGCAATGACTGTCTGGTCTTCCTCACAGTGTCTGAAATGACAGTAGAGGTGTGAGTAAGGTTAACAAGTGGACAGGACAATAAGGAAGGATTGAACCCAGCCCTGAAGCTCAAGGCAGGGACTGAGACCTTCACTGGAAAGTGCAAAAGGAAAGAAGGCTGCAAAACAAGGAAGAAGGAAGGTTCTTGGCTGTGTTTGTGCATGAGCTGCTACACCAGACCCTTACCTCCAGAGCCACTGCTCCATTTTTCCCCTGGTGGGGCACTTCATAAGCCTCTATTTGCTGCTTTGTGAGTCGGGCTAGCTTCTCCGCAAGCTCCCGCCAGCCTTTGCCCAGCTTGACAGCTGAAGTCAAGATGATGGTGTCCTGGGTAAGACGTGCCACTAATCCCTGGCAATCTATTTTCAAAAGTGCCTGCAACAATGATTTTCAATAGTGATTCTTCACCAGTAATTACAAACAGAACATTCTAATTTAATTTTATAGCACTATTCTGCATTTCTACGTAAACAGGACTTTTTTTTTACTTTTGTGTTCTCACAAATACGTGGGTTTTTTTCTACAAAACACTTTCAGAAGAAATCTGTCCACAAGCTTAAGAAAAAAAAACAACCTGGCATTCAGCTGCTTCAGCATTCCAGTATCAAATGGGTCCTGCCAAGCTTACAGAGCCTGAAAGAAAATCATACTTCTCCAAAAAAAATATTTTGGGGAAAAAAAAAAAAAAAAAAAAGCAAAGAGCTTCCTAGAAGTATGAAATTAGCTATAAAATTAAGTTAAAGCACTGTTATACTAAGGTGTGGTCCTTCACCCAGGGCTTTATATGGAAAATCACTGATCACTTTGGCCAGCACCTTTTGATTTACTCCTCCCACAGAACTAATAGTTTTTTGGTCATTGAGGAGAAATGCAAACATGAAAATTTTCCCTCCTCCTTGCCAAATAAGCATTTAATAACACTCAAATTAAAATGGTTGAAGGAGCAAAATCTTGAAATATGTTGCATTCTCCTTAGTTTGGATAAGAGCTAATGGGAAAAATAAATGTTGGGCATTTTTCTTCTCAAATTAACACCAAAATATTCCACTGAAACTGTTGAGGTTTTCAGGGAAAGATCAAGAGCAAAATTTTCCTTGTTTTTAGGATACTGATTTCTACTGAAATATCACACATTTCTGCAGAAATCAGATATACGTGTGATTTAATTTTAAAGTATTAACCAATAAAATCCTCACAGCAAACAATAATACTTCTGTAGACAGAGTAGCGAGAAGCTGACTACAGTGTATTGTACAAAATTCCATTAAACTGGAGACAAACTCATTCAGTTTGTGTTTGCTCTGATAAGCAAGAATGGTATAAAACACAAAAGCCTGAGATTTCTTAAAAGAATTAACTGAAAATTCTACCCAAAATTACATGGATGACATCTAGATTTATATCTAGCTCTACAAATACAAGGACCTGCATTGGTACTTCCTAGCAAAAATACATAAATCTCACAAAAATACATGAATCTCACAAAAGAGGACATTGAGCAACCTGGTCTAGTAAAAGGTGTCCTGCTCATGACAGGATGGTTGGAACTAAATTATCTTTAAGGTGCTTTCTGACCCAAGCCATCCTATGATTCTATAAGCTTAATCTAATTATGCCCCACTTTTCCCCTGTTTTGTAATGAACTCTGTTTCACTGTATTCAGCTAAAAGTTTGGACAATTTCACCTTTAGGTCCCCCTCCCCTTTTTGTAAAGAGACATGACGGGCTTTGCTGTACTTCACACGGGCTCAGTTTTATTCCACAAACTTTGATGTGCTCTTAAGAATTTTAAGTGGCCTCTGCTATCAAAACTTTCTGAATCCTGCTGAAATTTCTGTCAACACTTCAAAGGGGATAGACTAGTTATGAGAAGTAAACTCAGTTGAGGTTTACAGTTCAGGCTTTAGGTGAATAGCTACAATGTGATTTTTTAAGCATCCATTTCTGCAGTACTTTATTTTCATATAAGAAATTTAGTTACCTCCTGTCCCTTAATAGGTTGGACAATTTTTCTTTCAAAGCCAAGGGGAGTATTAAGTGACCATTAATTAATTTCAAATTAATTTGCAGACAGATCAGTAAGTGAATTAGGATTGTTGATAGTGCAACTTATTACCTGGAAGTAATTAGAATAATCTTTTGACTCCCATTTGGCAGTATGTAGTCACACAGAAGTTGTCCAACGTCTTACAAAGGAGGTCCATGAAAATACATTCTGAAATACTTGCAATATCCTTCTTAGGCCACTACAACATTGACTACGAAGTTGTAAGGTGTGGATAGAAAAAATTGCCCTCAACATTTGGATCAAGATGTCCCTTTTAAATATATGAAGCTAAGCTAGACATTCAACTTAGCATAGACAAAAATCTATGCATATATAGATATAGATATAGACAGATATATAGACATAGATAGATATAGATGATATCTATCTATAACTATGTATGTATAGTGGAATTCCCACAGTATATTAATGTTACTTAATCAACAGGAATGTGACTTTCTCAGGAAAGCAATTTCCCAAGAGAAAAGACAAAACAATTTCAATCGTGACTATTTAAAAATCAAAAAAAGTCATCTTAGTCAACCTACTGAAGGAATACAGTTCCTGGAGCATTAACAGAAGACTTTTCAGGATTAATTGATCAAAGTATTATTCTTTATGAGAGTTTGTGTGCGTTTTCCACCTATTCGTGTCTACAACTTTTAGTGATATATTCAGGTTTATAGAGATCCTGCAAGGTTACAGAATAATGTTTTCTTGTTCCCACATTACTACTGAGTAGTTTCTTGGCAATTCATTCCCAATAAGCCAGTTAGTTCATGCAATACTTACAACAATGAGTTCATAAAGAAATAGTCTTTTTTTTTTGTTAGCATGGCAGTCTTGCTTCATCTTCTTCACCACATGCGCAACTCTTTCTGATTCTTTATCAATATGTGCCTCATTAAAGTCATCCAAAGACATGTGTGAGTATCCCAACACCTCAGCTAAAGCTCTCCAGTCATAAACACTCTCTGATACTGTAGACAGAACTACTGAGTAGATATAAGTCAATTTTTTGAAAGGCAGTGCAATTTGTTCAACAAGATTCCTGGTTGTTAGCTCACTGTCAGCAGTGTCCATAGCTTGTTCTTTGGAAATCACTTTTACATTTTTGCAGTGTACAAGACCAATCTTTTTTCTGAGAACTCCCACATACCACTCTTTCATTTTAGTTTGTCCAATGGCTTTAACTTTATCTTCACCAAGCAGTGCTATTGTGTCTCCTTTAAAATATTCCAGCAAATAGTCGATCTTATTTTGGCGTAACACAGTTTTCAAAGCCACTCCATAAGTATTGACACTCAAAGTTTTGTCTTGAAACTTTGGATATTTTATTGCTGGTATCAAAAGCCATGGTGCAGACTTGATTTCTTTGCGGTTTTGTAGGTGTTTTGGCCTATTAATAATTCCACTTAATTTTGGAGCAGGATCAGGAGTTGTAACGTGGAACTGTGTTACTTGGCTGCTTTTCAAGATTTTAATCTGAACAAGGAAAACAAAGAAATGCATCTCCCTGCATCCAAGCATGGAAAACAGGAATTGTTGGCGCACCATTTCACCAGTTTTCAACTCCTCCTTTTTAATATTTTTGCTTTGATCTTCCATTTTTACTTGAAAGTCTGGATCACAGGATATCAAAGAAATGTTTAGATCTTGCAGTTTTTCAAGCAGGAATGTATGCTTTCCCCACAGCTGAAATACCACAGGAGGCATACTTTTCCCCCCTTTTTTTATATCACAAATCGTGAGTTTTCCTGGAATGTAGTTATGACCAAAGACTGTAAAAACTGCTGTAAAAGATGGATGAATATATTTGGGACCATAAATTCCAACTGAGACTGTTCTATGGACATAGTCCCACACATTAGTTGCTGGAGGCTGGATTTTGCTTGCTTGTACAGCAATTACTGCATACATCACATGACTTAGGTCTGTTAGCTTCACTTGTATGGTATCTTGATAAATATAGCAATTCTCTAACTTCTTAAAAGGTCCTTCTTTGTTGAGACTAAAAAAACACACAATATCACTCATAACTTGGCTGAGTGGATCGCTCTTCACTTTAGCCGCAACTTTCACTTCTAGGAAAATGGCTTCACTCGTGTTGAGGTTGCTCAATGTAAGTTCTATCAGGGGACTTACTGTGCTGGACAGCTCATTGTTGCACGACAATGGAGGGTTAAGGATAGCCTTTAAACCAACTTCTTGGAATTCTCCTGGTGATACATGACCCACAGGGACATGAATGTTGATATCCGAGTCAGGTAGCTGTACTGAACCCCCTTTGTGGTTCAGTTTACAAACTACGTGAATGTCTGTAGCTTGTGTTTGTGCCCATCCAGGGCTGTGGCTCATGGCTTCTAAATCCAGGCAGGACCGGGTGAGCTGTCGGTGACTCAGCCAAGCCATCCTGTAGGCTTCGCGGTCATTTTGAAGCCATGTCATATCAGAAGCTGTAGTTTTTTGAGGTGCTGTCTTGTGAGGATTAAATCTTTGGTTATCAACTATATCCAGGAAGTCGGAGACACTCTTGGATCGTCCAGATCTTCTTACTGAAGTCTTTCTTAGGAGACAATCAATATTCAGCTCGTCACCTGAGGAATCCAAAGAGTCCCTATTGCTAGAAATTTTAGAGAACAAGTAAGGTTTTTCCTTTAAGATAGAAAGACATTTATTATTTTCATTTCTATTGGAAGCAGCTATGTCATGTACAAAAGGGTTGGATCCCGACAGTTCATTCCAGAAAGGATTAGTCTTGGAAACAGCTTGGGCATGTTTGAATACACCAGGCCAGTCAATATCCAAATCCAATTTACTTTCATTGGTATCTGTTTAAAAGAAAAAAAAAAGAAGCATTTCCTAAAGCACAGAGACTTGAGAAATTCCATTCATGTCCAACTGATAGTCTGTTAAACTAAGAGGTGACTAAATTTTCCTCCTCAAATACGCATAGATAATTTCTATATATATGTTTCTCCTTCAGGTTTTTAAATGGTATCAATGTTAATTTAATTAAGAATCTTTCTAAATAGAAAGAGTGCTAACAAATTAGCGCTAAATAACAAATTAGTATTGAAGGATGTAAAGCATCTTGTTTGAGGTGTTGATCATTATGAACTTGTATGACTATTAATTGACATTGAGTATGACAAAGTTCCATAAGGTTCAAACCATTATATTCCATTAATCTTTGGCCTCTTACAAAATGCTGTGGATTTCTTTCCTTTGTGTCTATCTCTTTGCAAAGATTAAATTACAGTTTCATTTTTCAAACACTGTAGACTATACAGATAAATGCACTATTCAAGATTCCTTTCATGCTAGTGCATGTGCAATAAATTGATAACAGCACTCTTACAATTTATATCTCCATGTGTCTAGAATTAGTCATAATAGCTTTCCACTAGAAAACAATCATTGATATAATTTATGAGACCTTGTACAACTTGATGTTTGGAGAGACATATTTGCGTAACTATTAATTTTCTGAGATTGCATTTAAATAGACAAATACGGGTGTATAACTGATATTTACATATGTTTTCTAGTAAAAATACTCATTATTAGTAGTATTTATTTTGTCTGAAGAAAAGACATCCTTACATTTTATAATAACAGTTCTTCAGAGAAGCTGGTTTACAGTTGATTCCGACTCACCCCTGTTGCAATGGAATACCTGCAACTTTTTATGCTAAGGGTTTCTATTACTTCATTTTGCCATTTTTTCTCTCTACATAGAGGTTATACCATCCCCTCTTTTTACATTCTTGCAAAGAGTTTGAATTTTAGAGGGAAAAGTCACTATTCCTATTTTTTTCACCATATCTATAGCTTACATTATTACACTTTCCATAATACTTTCCATTCCCAAGGTTACTTTATATTTCACAAATGCAAGCATGACAGTGCATACAGCCACAAGAAAAAAAAAAAAATTAAATGTTAGTACTTCTCTTTTTGTTTCTTTTTTCAAATTGTAATAAAAAGCCAAAGCCATGAAGTCTTTCCATGGTTCCAGAAAATTCCCAGTTTGGAAGAATCAAGGTGGAATTTACCTGTTTGCCAGCTGCCTATCTACAAAGCTCTGTCTTGACAAGAACCTTCCAGGTGAGCTGCCAGGGAGATTGAGCCCAGGGGCAGCCTCCTTTTCCTCAAGCACCCTGTCTTGACCAGAGTCACCAGAGGGGGATGTACTGTTCAAGCATCCACTGAAAAGTTATTTTGTCTCTGCTCATAGGCCAAAATCTTTCCTTGTGCTGTGATGTTATTACAGTCAAATCAGTACTGAATATTAAAAATATAGATTAATTAAACCCAAAATAGACATAAGGTTTTCATTTGGGGTATCCTAGAGGGCATGTTTCTACAAGAAAAAATATGAATAGAAATCTCTGTCAGAGCCTGAGTCACTAGGACACTTTCTCACGCCAGGGCAACAGCACAATTACTGGGGTGCAGCATGTCTGAAAAGAAATAATTCCTGCTCCACAACTTGCACACCAAGTGTCAGGCTTGCTGTTATATCTGCTACTGGACAAGAAGCTAAGAGAATGCCTACCTTGTGGAGGGCAAAGTTTTCTCATCTTTGGGGTTAAAATAGCAAGGAGATTAAATCGACTTTTCCAAGACTCCAGGTTTTAAGTTGAGCTAACTTCAAAATTACCCTGCCTTCATGTTCTCAAAACCCTAAATTAGTCTAGTTTGGCTAAGAACTTCCTCTGCTCTTCCCCACCTTGACCCCCAGCAAACTTAATCTAAGTAGCCTTTGTTAATGTAAGGTTAAAGATTTCAACTCTTCCTGCCAACCTGCCTGACACAGAGTTTTGCAGAAATAAGGAATTTAGCTGGAGAGCCTTAGCAGAAAATAGCAGAAGAGCCATACTGTAGCTGTCTGAAGGTGTCCGGTCATCCACATCAATCAAAGTCCCCTCTGACCGGCTTCGTGGAATCTCTCCACTGCTTAGGGAATCTGTTCCACTACTGGAAGAGCTTTCCTCCTAGAAGACAGTTAAGCATAAAAAATATCAGCAAGCATGCAATTTGAAAAAGGGGAAACTGTTGAAGAGTAATTGAGCTTTGCTCCTGTAGTGTGACATGAAAAAAAAAAAGTTACAGAAGTTTCAAGCAAGCATTTAGTGTCCTACATGCTGAAATTACTGCATCCCAGAAAGAAGAAGGCTAGAGGAAATATAATATGAGAGATTTTTTTGTGGAAACACTCTTCAAGGTAATGCTAAAAAGCAAGACATCACCTAGTGAATTTCCCAGAATCCTCTCACACATACCATATGATTAACAGATACATTAAAATATCTGGGGAAAAAATGAGACAAACAAAGAAACAAGGAAGGGGGAGGAAGAGGGAAGAAAAAATCCAGAAGGTTTTGGGTCCATACATGGGATACCATAGTCAGCTTTTTCAGGAGTCTGATATATTGCAGCCTGTTACTCCTGCAGCAAACATCTCAGATCTCATTTTACCATGTTTAAAATTAGGAAAAAAAAAATAATTGGGCCTGTTTGCTGTTGTGGCTGTTAGAAAAAGGAATTTTCAGTTCCAGTTCTAGTAGGTGAGTTGTGGGAAAAGGAAGCATACTTTATATCCAAGCTTACTGCACAGAAAGCAGAAACCAGCTGGGTTTTTTTCATTGTACAATGCCATGGTTTAAGATATCTCTTTCTTTCACCACAAATGTAAATTGGTACTTTTTTTCTCATGCCACAAGAGGTGCCTTCAGATAATGGTGCTGTTTTTACACACGCAGCATGCAAAGCTCAACAGTCACCCAGCACCTCTGAGGGCTGTATGGACTTTCAGGTTCCTTTGTTACCAGAAATCTCTTTCATTTGGCCTTTGGAGCCCTGATTTTAGCTAGTAGGTAAAGCTAGCCTCCAATGCCAACACATTCTGGCTTCTGCTGCTGCTACCCCACCAGAGCAAAACTAGAAATTAAGATGCCTTCTTAATCCCAACACCATTGATTCCAAGATCTGGCATTCCATATCTGTATAAAGATATCACTGTTTCTTCTGTCTCTGATTGGTGAGTATATTTGATAAACATACAGACTCCTTCAAAGGTAATAAATTTTGCTTTGCTGCTACATCTCAAAATGCTGAGAAGCTGAACACATTGTATAAACACGCAAGATTTTTATCTCTGGCTTCTACATACACACGTTTTAATCATGCCAGCATAAGGTATCCATAGTCTAAAATCTCAATAAATGCACAAAAAGTAAGTCTTCATTTTACAGTACCAGTCACTTAGTGCTTGTTGCCAGCACTAATCTCTAACTGACAATTTACTGGTAATTCGGAGGAGAATTTAAGAACAGTTCTTTAAATAGTCAAAACACCTACAATTATTTCAGTAGCTGCATAAAGTGGGAGGCAGTAAATAAGGTTGAAGAAAGAGCACAAGAGTGCAAATGTACAGGGTCTAAAATAGGAAAACCAAGGAGAAGGGAGAAGAAGAGAGGAAGAGAGAAAGTAAAACAATCTCTTTACACAGGGGGATTATATTGAAAGAGACATGACAACAAGACTGCATGTGGAAGTTTTTTAAACAATAAGGACTTCTGCAAATAGAATAAACCATTTCCTAAACGTTCCCTCTGGGAATTCCTCAAAATGTTCATCACTAGCCTGGCATAGAGATAGAAAAGGCAGATACTGAAAAGGGAAACCACTTTCAAAAATAATCCTCCACCCCCATGAAAGCATTTCTTGGTATGACAGGATGATGAGGGATCCCTTGTGATTGAGACACGTCTGCAGGACAGCCAAGCAGAGGATGAGAGAAAAGGGGATATATAAACATGTCTGGGCAAAAGATGACCACATTTGGCCAGAATGTCAAGGGATGTGGGAAATGCTGGGGACAAGCTGTACACACACCCCTGGGTCCTGGGCAATGTGCCTCCTGCACAGGGTTACATGAGCTGACATCAGGGTTGGGTCTGACCTCTTCTCTGTTCCAGCCTGAGTGCTGGGAATGGCTAAAGCCCCAGTTTCTTTCTGTGAGACTAAAAAAATAAGAAAACCAAATCCTTACCAAATGCTTTTCCGTGGCTACATTCTGCGATAAAACAGCATCCCAAATTA